>NC_140948.1:78327528-78927528 GCF_014529385.1 Adiantum capillus-veneris
CCCCATATATTCAGCCATGAGCTCTCCCTACATACCTTCCTCTCCCAACCACGATGTGGACTCTCTATTGCGACGCTCATTTTAGCCATTTTTGAGCATCGAGAGTCGCTTATGACCTCCACTCACACCACGTGACATGTTCATTTGGTCCCATAGGTCATATTTGACCTCCGAGGACGATAATAGAACTCTCTCACTCTCTCTCTCTCTCTCTCTCTCTCTCTCTCTCTCTCTCTCTCGTTTGCATGTGCCCTCCCCTCTATTTTTCTTCTCAAAAGCATGGAACACCAGATTTGCATTATTAAAGGCCAAATGCAAAATTGAGCACACCCACTTGATCATACTTTAGAACTTTTTATACATAGGAGATTTTTGGAAATTTTATCTAAAGGATCTACTAGCTTAAATTGTGTTGGGGTAAAGGCGCTCTGCTTTTTGCCTGCCCAGACATCTGATGTTTGATCGCCCACTATGTATACACACTTTGTTATTCTTTCTATACATAAGAATAAGGAGCACCTCACTCATACACTTGAGTTACTTCTTGAGGCTAGTCCACCCACATCCTGTGTTCTCTCTCTCTCTCTCTCTCTCTCTCTCTCTCTCTCTCTCTCTCTCTCTCTCTCTCTCTCCACACGTGCACCGAATTCGCACACTCACAATTGATATCAGAGCTTCGGTGACGCGAGTGCGATGGCTTCTCGGCGAGACGGAAGCGGCAGAGCTTGGCTATGGCGTCTTGAGCTCGGCGATGGTGGATACGGCTCGACAGTGTGAGATCTTAGCTTAGGCATGCATATTCAGCTTGTCACGAGCTTGTGTAGCAATCCATTACTGAATTTTGCAGAGAAAGAGTAGAAACAAGAAGTGTTGCAGCTCGTTTTTACTGTTTTTAGCTCTCTAAACGGTGTTTTTTGCATATCTCCGTCACACGGAGCCGAATGGATATGATTCAGGAGTTTAGGTTGGGGTTTGGACACATCCATGCACGATGGGTAGTCTTGATGATACAGTGATTGCAGATAGCACAGGGGAGGCGAGTACAGCCAGATTTTTGTAGATTTCGTCAGCGTTCGGGCGTATCATGTTCGGCTCGTTAGTGTCGAGGCCCGATCTAGCAGCTGCATTGGGAGCATTCGTAGCAGGGGTAGTCAATCGTACGATGACTGACACTAGCATGATGCTTTGTGGAACTTGCAGACCATACAAAGTAGTCTCCGGATTTACATGGAGGCTTTAGCGGTGGTATGCACGCTCGCCTAACACCAGAGCCGATAAGACTACGTGTAGATCGACAGAGTGAGCAAGTGGGCATAGGTTGAGAGAGTCTCTCACCTAGTTTCTTGTACATACTAGTAGTTTAGCTAGTAGGTCTCACTTATTAGCGCACGCCTTTAAGTGGAAAATTGTTAGGTAAAGGCGCTCCGTCTTTTGCTTGCTCGGACATCTAGTGTCCGACCGCCCACTGTGTATACACACTTCCTTATTCTTTCTATAAATAATAATAAGAAGCACCTCACTCATACACTTGGGTTACTTCTTGAGGCTGCTCCACCCACATCCCGTGTTCTCTCTCTCTCCCCCCCCTTCTCACTCTCTGCACGCACACTGCATTCGCACACTCACAATTGGTATCAAAGCATGATAATAAACCCAAGTACAAGGCACGACTTGTTGCTAAAGGATTTAAGCAGCAACAGGGTATTGACTTTGATGAGATCTTTTCTCCGGTTGTCAAGATGACTACTCTGCGATGTGTATTTGTGTTGGTTGCTACAGAAGACCTGGAACTTGACCAAATGTATGTCAAGACGGCATTCTTGCATGGTGATCTTCAAGAAGAAGTTTATATGCAACAACTAGAAGGTTTTATTGAGAAGGGTAATGAAGACTTGGTGTGTCAGTTTAGAAAAGACTCTTTATGGTCTAAAACAATCTTCAAGGGAGTGGTATCGTAAATACTACTCGTTAATGCTCTCTCAAGGCTACAAACGTAGCGATATGGACCATTGCCTCTACACTAAGCGAGCTAAAGATGGTAGTTTGCTGATTTTGGTCCTTTATGTGGATGATATGTTAATTGCCGAGAAATGCACGGATGAGATTTGAGCCTTGGAAGTCCGAGTTACATGCAAACTTTGAAATGAAGGACGTGGGTGAAGCAAGCCATATCCTTGGCATGCGTATTAGGCAAGACAGATGCAAGAAATTGCTCTATTTGTCTCAATCTGAGTACATTGCTAAAGTGCTCAAGTGTTTCAATATGGAGAGGGGGAAGGCATTGAGTACTCTATTGCCTCCATATGTGAAACTTTCTAAACATAATTGCCCTAAGTCTATAGAGAAAAAGGCTGAAATGGCATAAGTGCCTTATTATCTACAGTTGGGAGTTTGATGTATACTATAATTGCTACACGTCCTGATATTCCTTTTGCAGTGGGAGTCGTTAGCAGATATATGTCAAATCTAGGCAAGAAACACTGGGAGGCAGTGAAAGGGGATATGCAATATTTGAATGGTACAAAAGACATGTGCATTTGCTTTGGAAGAAAGGAAGCATGTGTAATGGGTTACACGGATGCAGATTATGTAGGAGACTTGGACAAGAGAATGTCCACTTCAGGCTATGTTTTCGAATTCATTGGAGGTGCAGTTTCACGGCGATCTTGTTTGCAAGATTGTGTTACCTTGTCTACTACAGAGGCTGAAAAACAAATCTAGGCAAGAAACATTGGGAGGCAGTGATAGGGGCTATGCAATATTTGAATGGTACAAAAGACATGTGCATTTGCTTTGGAAGAAAGGAAGCATGTGTAGTAATGGGTTACACGGATGCAAGTTATGCAAGAGACTTGGACAAGAGAATTTCCACTTCAGGCTATGTTTTTGAATTCACTGGAGGTGCAGTTTCATGGTGATCTTGTTTACAAGATTGTGTTACCTTGTCTACTATAGAGGCTGAAAATGTTGCAGCTTCAGAAGCTTGCAAGGAAGCTATATGGCCTGGTCGGTTGTTGGGAGACTTGGGAATCAATGTTGACATGCCTGTGTTACATTGTGATAGCCAAAGTGCTATACAATTGGCAAAGAATCCAGTGCTTCATGCAAAGACAAAGAATGTGGATGTAAAGTATCACTTCATTTGTGAGGCGCTTGAGGACAAGCGATTGCAGCTTGCCAAGATTCACACCACTGAGAATCCTGTTGATCTTCTAACAAAGGGTTTGCCTTTAGAGCGGTTTGCACATTGTCAGCACTCATGGGCATTGGGTAGATGATCATGGTCATTGTCTACTTGTATTGTATGTATATATACATTATCACCCCAACTTAAAAACACATTGTCCTTTAAGTGGGAGGTTGTTGGGTGGTAAAGCCCAATGTGCCGCGCCTAAGTGTTGGGCGGCTGGAGACTAACGAAAACTAACACCGACCATTCATTCTACATAAAACAATAAGGACTCATAGCCCTCACAATATTGTGTTTGGAGTCCACGCAAACCTGTGTCTCCTCTCTTCTTTTCTCTTCTCCATTGCTGCACACACACACACATGCTCTTGCACGCGCACTTCAAATTGATTCATGCTCCATTCTATTTTTTACTTCTTATAGAGTTGTATCTCTCTCTCTCTCTCTCTCAAATAACAGGTCTTGAGTTCAACTCTCCTCATCGGATAGATCTTTAAGGTCTCTTGGGATAGTTTCCTACGACATTGAAATTCTCTTCTTCTTATTCTTCTCCTTCTCCTCTCTCTCTCTCTCTCTCTCTCTCTCTCTCTCTCTCTCTCTCTCTCTCGCTCACACACACACACACACACACACACACACACACACAAAGGTTTTGAAATCGTCTTATAGATGGACTATGTTTACTTTTTCTTTTACATGTTTGATTTATGATACAAATCCTTGTGCGGTGTCTCCTATTCGGACTTCTGATTATTTATGAAAATTTGGAACTCTAGCAAATTTTCTCAAGGCAATGCAATATGATTGTCTAGCATAAATATGCCTATAACCTAGGTGATTTCCCACATACATAAGACTTGAACATGATTTAAAATAAGTTTGCATTGTGTCATGTTTTAGGTTGGTGTGACTCGGATAATAACCAGGGTTTAGTGTTGGTGTGACAGGTATAACAACCAAGGTTAGTGTTGTTACCGTCTTCCCACTTTAAACATCTTTGAGTACTACATTAGTGTTTGTTGGACTCTCTCAGGAGCTTTTAGGACAAACAATTGTGCTTCCTCGTAGACTTCTACACATGGTTTAATTGTTAAAAACAATAGATGTATACATGATTGTCTTGCGTTAATTTGTCAGCAAATTCTATTCTATTTCTTTATGCAACTTAAAAAAATCTCGAGCAGTGACATATGCCACGTGTGTTGCACGTGCTCCCCCTTTTGAACATGTGATGGAAATATGTGTGCAATGAGACCGCAAGGGGCAAGCTTGGCAGTGCCCTTGCGCACGCGCGCACGCATGTGTGTGTGTGTGTGTGTGTGTGTGTGTGTGTGTGTGTGTGTGTGAGAGAGAGAGAGAGAGAGAGAGAGACGACAAGTGCGGACCAGGCTCCAGCTGACAGCCCATGCGCTCACCTTTTGACTCTCATCTTAAGGCTTAGTCTTCAACTTCCAAAGAATTTTGAACAGATCACATTGAACTTTGAAGGCGTGATCTCTTCTCTAACACAAGAGGCTTGGCTAGACCTACACTAGGTGGTCATGAAGGATTCCAGACGAGTCCGTAAATAGCAGCAGCATGCCGTAGCTCAGGCGCTACGGATGATTTACGCTCTCAAGGCAGTGTTCGAGAAAAATCAATCTCAAAAACATACAAATTTCCTTTCAAAGAAGATTCAAGCAAGATTTTTTAAAAAATAACCGGTATTTCTTACATTCAAGCGAGTTTTCTCGTTCCTCCACTCCCTTTAACCGGCTGTTTTGAATTTTCAAGGTTAAGCTCAAGCACACATTTCTGGAACACTGTCTCAAGGCCAACACTTCTATTTGCAGACCCGTACGAGGATAAGTGCAATGGCTTGACATGTGATGGTGAATGGAGAGGACATTGAGTGTCCTTTCCCTGAAATAATACGACCCCACGTGGTGATCAACGGAGACTAACAGAGGGTGGGAGCCACGAGGGGGCACTAATTACAGGGAAAGGACATTTCTCGGTCGTCAAATGTCCAAGGCGAGGGGGGTCAGATAGTGACCTATGAGCACTATTCCGAGCAGTGAAAGCAACAGTGGGACAGATTTTGCACAACAAAAGCGACCTTGCAATTGCTTGTGTTGATGTGCGTGCAAATGATTGGCTTGAAAATTAGATAAAAGGTTGTAGATTTTTCCACCTGATGTGCTAGCTATCCAAGGGCTTGAGAAGGGAATCTCGTGTTTTATTGTCAGCTAATGGAGGGGCGGGATGTGCAATTTGTTTGAATTAGGGTTGCAGAGAAACGCACACAGCTTGGAGAAGACGAAGGAAGCTCAAGGCACACAATAGAATGTGTATTAATTAGTGTGCAATGGAAAGATAGATAGCCCTAGAGTGATAGGCATGTATACAATGCACGGGGGGAAAAACCTCCTAAAGAGGGAAAAAATGCCCCGGTGGTCCTAGTGTGTTCACACACATCAATACCACATGTATATGGTAACAAATTCCCCCTGGAGTGATGCGGTGAACGAGAGCTGGCACATGAGAAAGGTAAGTGCCATGCCTTGAGGACATGATCAGTCCACAAAGGGGAGTAAGCCCAAAGCTTTGCGGAAAGATTCGAGCTTCTCACGAGACAATGCCTTTGTGAAAAGATCTGCAAGGTTGTTCTGTGTCGGCACATAAGCCAAGCTGATCTCTCCTGCTGAGAGCCTCTCCGTGACATAGTGGTAATGCACCTCAATGTGCTTTTTGCGAGCATGAAAAATTGGGTTCCTCGCAACTGCCAATGCGCTCTGACTGTCAGTGTAGATAGTGTTGGCAGTGTCCTATCCAACACCCAAATCAGCCATAAGGCGTCTGAGCCATACACACTCAACTGTAGCTGTGAAGACTGCCCTGTACTTAGCCTCACAACTGGAAGTGGCCACAGCAGGTTGCTTCTTGCTCAACCATGATATACATGACTTGCCAAGCATGAAACAAAAACCACTTGTGGACACTCGCGTGTGAAAACAACCAGCCCAATCTGAGTCCAAAAAAGCATGTAAGTTTGGCGGCAATGATCCTCCCTTGGGATAAAACAAGCCAAGATGTAAAGTGACACTAAGGTAGCGGAAAATCCTCTTGAAAGCCTGCCAATGCTTAGACCCTGGGCTATGCATAAATCTGTTGACCTGTGAGACTGCAAACTGAATATCTGGCCTCGTGTTGCATACATAAATGAGGCATCCAACAGCAGATTGGTAAAGAGTGACATCAGCAGGATCACCACCGTCATGAAGACTCAATTTCAAACCTGTTTCCATGGGAGTGGCAATAGGTTTGCAATCCTCAAGTCCAAACTTACATAGCAATGTCTCTATGTAACTTTTTTGACACAAGGCAATACCACCATCACACTGCTTAAACCGTATACTCAAGTAATGAGCAATAGCCCCAAATATTTCATCTTGAGAGTAGCATTCAAATCAGCCTTAAATTCAGCAATATGTCTCTCATTTGCTCCAGTGATCATCAAATCATCTACATACAGAACCACAATGAGAAGTACATCACCCTCACGCTTTACATACAATGTGCTTTCTGTTGGACTGTTACGAAAGCCTTGTTTGACCAAATGAGTGTCAGATTTCTCATACCAAGCACGAGGAGATTGCTTCAACCCATACAAAGCCTTCTTAAATCTGCACACTTTGTCCTCTTGTCCTTTCTTGACAAAATCGCGAGGCTGCGTTACGTAAACTTCCTCAAATATGTCACCATTTAAGAAAGCAGTAACAATGTTTGATTGATGTACATCCCAACCAAAATGAGCTACCAATGCACATAGGAAACGCAAAGTAGTCATACGACAAGTAGGAGCAAAAGTCTCTATATAATATATGCCTTTTTGTTTGTGCATAACCCTTTGCAACAAGTTGAGCCTTATGGCGATCGATCTCACCATCTAGCTTGCCTTTCAACTTGTAAACCCACTTTGTACCAATGGCCTTTTTTCCAGGAGGCAAATCATATAAAGTGCATGTGTCATTTTCTATAAGTGCATCATATTCTGATCGCATGGCAGACATCCAATTTTTTTATTATGTGCTTCATCAAAAGACAGAGGTTCTTCAACATCATGTAAGCTAGACACAACCAAAGCATAACAATTTGATGCATAAGATGCATGGCGAGAGCCTGAACGAGTACGACTAGACAAAGGTGCATCCAATTTACTGTCACGCAAAGTGTGCATCAACCATTTTGGCATACCTCTAGCTTGCTCATTTTCAGCCCTTTCCTCATCAAGTACATCATGTACATCTGCATTAGTAATAGGCTAATCTGTAACATTTTTGAAAACCCCCATAGGCTGTACATTTGCCTCATTGGAATTTACATTTGTATTTCCACCACTGAAAAGAGGCAACAAAGTATCATAAATGTCCTGTGAGCTTACATTACTGTCTCTAGTACATGATAGCCAGGGCTGAACAGAATCTTCCACAAACACTACATCCTGTGAAACCAGAATACGTTTTTTTTGCGGATGATACAACCTATAACCTTTTCTTTCAGCACTATAACCAACAAAAATACATTTGACAGCCTTATCATCCATTTTTCTGCGTTGTGTTTGTGGCACCAAAGCATATGCCAAACAGCCAAAAACACGCATGTGCTCAATAGAAGGCTTTTTATCATGCCATGCTTCATATGGAGTAATAGACTGCAAAGCTTTTGTAGAACACGTGTTTAGTACATAAGTGGCACACATAATGGCCTCAAGCAAAAAAGAATGCGGCAAAGCTTGACTTTTGACCATACATCATGCCATTTTCATAAATGACTTGTTTTTCCTCTCAGCAACACCATTTTGCTGAGGTGTATAAGGCACTGAACATTGGTGTTTTATCCCACGACTAGCCAGAAATGCATTAAATTCATGAGACATATACTCCCCCCTCAATCGGAACGGAGGGTGCCCATAGTACATTTCGATACATTTTCAGCCATACCCAAAAATTGTTTGAAGCACATAAAAACTTTGGACTTCGCTTTAAGTGGAAATACCCATGCATGCCTGGAGTAATCATCAATGAAAGTCACGAAGTAAAGGCAATTGTCCAAGGACGGAGTTTGCATGGGCCCACAAACATCACTATGCACAAGCTGCAACCTGCATGTGGCCCGCTGAACCATCCTTTGGAAACTTCGAACGCTGCATCTTACCCAAAATACAGCCTTCACAAACATGTTTGGCAGGTGCTTCAAGAGGCGACAAAGAAGCAACCATATCATATTTTTGCAAACGCAGCAAATTGGCAAAATTCAAATGACCAAAACGTGCATGCCAAAGTTTTGCATCTAAGATAGCCCTTGAATCTGCAACTGCATTTGCAAAATTTTGTCCACACTTGTCATACAAAGTGAGCTTATACAACCCACGGCACAAAAGCCCAGATGCAACAATTTCATCACCAAAACTGAGATCATGAACTGTACATCTGTCATCCACAAATTTGACTACAAGTCCAAGTCTAGCAAGTGCAGATACAGACAAAAGATTCTTGTTGATCCCATATACATAAAGTGTATCAACCAGTGTGAAAGAACTACCATTTGCAGCATTAAGCACAATCTTTCCAACTCCCTGAACCGGATAAGAGGCAATGTTGGCATAAGTGACTGAATTCCCATGAGGGACAGACTCGAGAGAGGTGAACAATTCACGATGTGAGGTAATGTACTTTGTAGCACCACTGTCAAAATACCACACATGTGAATCTGCAGCAACTGACATGCATGCATCATGGACAATAGGATTGTAAGTGCACTCTGCACTAAAAGCCCGTTCTGCATCAACATCAACATTACAGTCTCCTTTTATAGAACACTCAACAATGGGTGCATTTGTAGTGGAACCAGTCTTTGCAGTGGAACCACCGTCTTTCTTCTTAGCCTCTTTGGTCTTCAACTTAGGACATTGCTTGATCAATTGATCATTAGCTTTACAATAATGGCAACACATCTTCTTTTTGCCCTTATCACCATAATTGCCAGACGAAGTGCAGCCAGCAAAAGCATTGGGAACAAAAGTTTTGCCACTCGTAGCAGAACCATACGAAGTGGCTGCATTGCTTTTCTTTCTTTGAGAAGCAATAAAAGCCTGTTCAACTACACGTTGTCTAGTCCTGTTTTTTCTGGAAAGTGACTCTTGCAACAGCAATGTGTATAATGCATCAAACTTGACAACTTCAGGATTTCCTTGGGTTAGTCTCCAAGTACTAGCAAAAGTCTGGTAAGAATCTGGTAAGGCATCAAGAACAATCTGCACAAGGGAACTGTCTGAAAACTTCACCTGCAGAAATAAGTTGCTCATTGATATCCTTGACACCTGCAAGAAAAGTGTCCATATCATCTTCCTCATGCATAATCTTCGACTCCAGCTCTTTACGCATCAAAGCAATTTTAGCCTCATTGCGACTTGCATAAAGACCAGCCAAAATATCCAAAGCCTGTTTTGCAGATTTTGCTAAACGAATGTGAGGAACAATGGTGCACTTCACAAACAATGCAATCAATGCATGAGCCTACACATCCTTTACATCCCAACGAGCTTATTCTGTCATAGGCAAAACAACTCTAATAGCAGCAATCCTTGCAGCAAGACCTGCAACATCCTCAACATCGCCTACATCCTTAGAACCAAGACGTACATCAATGCCCCACACAATATTCCAGACGCCCTTTGACACAAGAATGTGTTGCATCATATAAGCCCACATAGGGTAACTGTCCCCATCCAACCTGTCCACAGCAACAAACATCTTGAACACATCTATGTTGTTGTCAGCCGTGGTAAATGATGCACATGATGTGAAAACTGCCCAAAAAGAGGAGAAACGTAGCGGGAACAACACGTGTTATATAGCACAAACCGTAGAAGACTGTAAGGCACCTGTTATGCAGACGACACTGACATAAATTTTGCAAAAAAGGACAAAATTGCTTGTGCAGATCTGCTTGACAAAATGAGCCCGAATCAGAAATTTGAGCAGATTGAGCTCTACGAGCACACACGAAATATTTGTCAACCTACGAATGCTCGCCAAACCTCACTGAAATCGAAGAAAGTGAGCAGGCATGTGCTGGAGCTACTTGCGACTATGCCCGGGAGGACGCAACCTGCTCTGATACCAATTGTTGGAATTAGGGTTGCAGAGAAACGCACGCAGCTTGGAGAAGACGAAGGAAGCTCAAGGCACACAATAGAATGTGTATTACTTAGTGTGCAATGGAAAGATAGATAGCCCTAGAGTGACGGGCGTATATACAATGCACGAGGGAAAAAACCTCCTAAAGAGGGAAAAAATACCTCGACGGTCCTAGTGTGTTCACACACATCACTACCACATGTATATGGTAACACAACCCAGCTCCCCTAGACTTTCATGAGGAGGGGTCGGCCAATTGCTTACAATAAACCTCTATGGCAAGCAACTGCAAGGAACCCTGAGCCTTTTCAATAGCCTCTTGCCCTTATCTTCTCTCACCTGGCTCGACCTCTCTCAGAACAACCTCGCTCTCTCCTTTGATTTTTCCAGTTTTCCATCTCTCATCCCACCCTCCCTTAATTACCCTCCTCAATCTAAGCTACATTGATGGATTCAACGCTAACAACACTCATCATTAACTATCTACCCTTCTCATGATCAACGGCAACAAAGATCGCTTTCTGTAGTACCTTTCGCTTGATGGCATCCAATTCTCTAAATTAGCAACTGGGGCACATCTTCCCTTTCCTCCAGACCCTTTCACTCAACTTGGCTCTAAAAGCAGATTGGATTTGACCTACTGCATGTAGGTGTGAAGGGGGTTGGCCTCAAGGAGAATGTTGATGCAAGTTTTTGGACCAGTATTGCATATGTAATTGTCATAATGGCCCAAGAAAGTAATTGAAATCAATACTTTTTTATGTTTGAGTTGAAAATTTACACTACATATATGGATATGGGAGAACTAAAGCACAATAAAGGCCAAGCAGGAAGCGAAAAAAATTACTGCATATGGAACAACTAAAAATGATGATGCTATAAGTTAGTGAGTATATGACCACATTATCATATGGACAACAAGGACAATATCACTGAAAAAACTCAATAGATGGAGCATCGACAAAGGTGGTATGTGTACTACGTTTGCCATATGAAACCCAAATATCAACAAGTACAAATAAACAAATAGATATTTAGTTTGACAATTGGATGTGAGAGAGATGAGAGAAGAGAGATTGAATAATCTGGCAAGAGACCTCAAAGATCTATCCAACGAGTCTTGAACTCAACACCTCATACTAAAGTGAAAATTGGGATAACCTCTGTGTGTGTGTGTGTGTGTGTGTGTGTGTGTGTGTGTGTGTGTGTGTGTGTGTGTGTGTGTGAGAGAGAGAGAGAGAGAGAGAGAGAGAGAGAGAGAGAGAGAGAGAGAGATTGTATTATCGTCCATGGAGGTCAGATATGACCTATGGGACCTGATGACAAAACATTACAACATTTGATTTCCAATGAAGCATAGATACATATCAGTCAAGGGCTGAGGGTCCGTCAAAAGGGTAATGAAAATGAAAAGGAAGATGAGGGACGAAACCTAGGGGGGCTCCAATGGAAGGGGACCCATTTTAGGAGTTTGAAACTCCTGGATTATGGTTTTATCACCTCGGTAAACTGCCCATTTTCCTTGTTTGCGAGTTTCGTGCATCTTCTTGAGTTCACTTTCTTTGACCTTGAGTTGATTCGGGGTCAACTCTTCGGAGATCCAAAGCTTTGTTCCCTTCAAGAGGTAAGATTGGCGTAGTAGCTTCCGTCGCTCTTCTCTGTCCTTGAAAGTAAGCATACAATGCTTGGGTGGCACATTTCTATATGTGTCGTTGATCCAACAAATGGTTTCTGGCTTGATAGTTATTGGTTGGAGAATGTCGTTAAGCTTGGTGATTGCATCTTCAAGGGTATCCTCCTCTGTGCACCATGGCGGATGAAGTCCGCCAATCCGAACCTTCATGCAAATGGATTTTTGTAATCGATTTTCTCGTAATGCTGCTTGTACTTCAGTGACAATCTTTTTATGTGTTTCTTCATGAGCTTCTTCCTGGGCTGCTTTGATTTCCGCCTCATATGATTTCGCAATTGGAGCTTGGCTCCCGATGTCCTTCATTTCCTCAAGCTTGCTCAAACGCTCCTTGAGTTGAGCGTTTTCCTCAATGAGCTCTTGGACTTGGGCCTCTAGAGTTGCGATTCTCGTGTCTTGACAAGCAATTGGGTCCTTCTTTAGTGCTGTTGTGGTGATCGCAAGAAAAGTTTTGCGAGTGCGAGCGATTGGCGTCGAAGTCATCGTATTTCGAGGGTGGGAACAACCTTCTGTTTTTTGAACTTAGGTTTGTCCTTGTTTTTTTTGTGTGGTGCCGCCTCGTTCTTCTACAGATCTTGGATTCCAAGCAACACGGGATGCAGCCGCAGAACGGGGGTCAGGGAGAGGATGCCGCGCAAGACCGTGAGTAGGGCCAAGTTGGCCAGAGCAGGAGTCGTTGCAGAACTTGGGCAGGGCTAACGCAGCTAAGAGAGGGGCTGGGGGGTGTATTTCGCTATGTGGCAGGCCGTGCTGACGCTAACGCCTCCGCATAGGGCCGCCCTCGCCCAGGGGGAGACAAGCAGGGGTCGCGAGGTAAAGTTTAGGGTTCGAGCAGGGCTAACACAGCAGAGAGAGAGAGAGAGAGAGAGAGAGAGAGAGAGAGAGAGAGAGAGAGAGAGAGAGAGAGAGACTTTGTCATAATTTCCATTATGAAAGGGAGCATTTTCATCAATTGAGCCCATGATTTTTTTGCCCGCAGCGGTCACATACTAAACTCCTTGTGTAGTCAACTATGGAAAAAGTAGTTTTTTTCGTTCGGATACTTTGGAAATTGGGGCTATGTATTTTTGTTTTGCGCGCGTGCAACTCGTGCGGCAGGTTCCAGGGAGTTCTCAATGTTGGTGTCTTGCCAATAGTGCCAGGTGGCTCGGGGAGCCTCTTTCGAGGGGGACGTGACGGTTGGCTTAGGCGGTGTAGCCGACTCTCTCTCTCTCTCTCTCTCTCTCTCTCTCTCTCTCTCTCTCTCTCTCTCTCTCTCTCTCTCTCTCTCTCTCTCTCTCCTCTCTCTCTCTCTCTCTCTCTCTCTCTCTCTCTCTCTGTGTGTGTGTGTGTGTGTGTGTGCGTGCGCGCGCGCGCGTCGCAAGCCTAAGACGAGCGACCAACGATGAAGGAGCACTCTCTCTCTCTCTCTCTCTCTCTCTCTCTCTCTCTCTCTCTCTCTCTCTCTCTCTCTCTCTCTCTCTCTCTCTCTCTGCGTTGCAGGTCTGGGATGAGCGGCCAGGGTTGGAGGAGGAGGGGGGAGGCCGGCTCTAAGTGTGTGTGTGTGTGTGTGTGTGTGTGTGTGAGTGTGACATGCAGCCGGAAGCGGGAGAGGGGCAACCACGAGGGGAGGGGATGGGAGGTAGGAGCAGGGGCCGGAGGCAGCGCATGGCGATAGGGGGAGGGTTCGGGTGTTGAGGGGGGAGGGAAAGCGAGGAATCTAGGGAGGTATCTGGGTAATTTAAGGATTTGACATTTTAGTATACTAAGATTAAAGAAACTAAATTACATGTAAAGATTCCCCGCATATACCTTCTGGGTCAAACCTCCCAAAGGTATTCCAAAAACTCAACACATGATAACAAGTAAAGGAAAGGAAATAGATGACACAACCTATTTGTTTAATAAACAGTTCTTCAAACCATACAAAATTGCGGTGCTCAATTTACAACTGTGCCCAAACCTTTACAACCCTTGCCTATCCAAGCCTTACCGCAATTGCATTTAGCCTATTCAACTGCATCTTCATTTCTACAACTACTTTCTTTAATGCTGCTATTTCTTCCTCCATTCGGCAAACCTGTACATCAGCTACATTGATTTGATATTCTTCAACATACTTTTTTACAGACTCTACCAAATCACAAACACAACTTCTACATGTTGCATTTCCATCCACCTCAGGCTCTCGCAGCTCTGCCCAAATTTGCATGATGATATCTCCAATCTGTCGAACGCCGCCTCGCTCATGCCATTCGCTGACTCTTCTGTCTGTGTCTCCTCAAGATCACCTACTTGATTCTCTGCGTCCATTGCTTACCTGCAATTCATATACTCCCATTGTTATGTTCAACATACAACACAGGGAAAAAACTCAGTTCGTAAACAACATGTGTACAATACATCACAATCGTTGTTGCTTCGGCTCGATGAAGTAACGGCATCTACTCATCGCCCACCTCAGGCACCCTCTCATCAACCTCAGCTCTCATGTCATCACTGGTTGCCTCACCACCCACAGGTGTGTCGATTGTGGGACTCGTATCGGTCATTTTTTTACTTGCATACCAAAAAGCAACCCCATATAAGCAAATAGACGTGCAATAGAAATATAAACTAGACATATTGCTTACCTTTGCTTACCTTTCTATGTCTTTCCGGCGAGATGTGAACCAGTCCAGTCTTGGTTGGCTATTTCGATACAGATCATCCGCGACAAAGATTGCCACTACATCCTGGTACGTCGTTTTGCAGACGGGAATATCATGCAAGTCCAGAGCGCTTTCATCTTTTTTACACTCATTCCCTATCCTTGAGATGGTGTGATCCATGTTGATGAAGGGTAGTACCTACCACTACATAACATTTTGTGTAGGGTATCCAAGAAACCATTTCCAAATGGATGTCGCATATGGAATCTCCAAAACATCAAGGCACGATCAAAGATATTATTGTGCGTTAAGCAAATCCGGCTCTTCGCATCATCGACCCCGTACAAAGTGTACAATTCTATGCCTTTATTCATCTCCTCCACGGTTACATTGTGCATGACTTTTTAGAACTGGGGCATCATCCTTTAAACAATACCCAATCATGTCCTCAAATGTGTGCAAGTTCTTTTGCCTCAATGCTCTGCAGAGCACATTCCCCCCTTGACGGATTGTTCTTGTCCCAGCCAAGATATGATTTCAATTTCTTATTCACGGCTATAACCGAGCTGCTCATTATACGTATAACCATTTGAAAGTGAAAATGGAACACGCTGTCTCCCCTCTCCACCGAGAAAATGCCGGCTATTGTTTCCTTGACCAAGAACTCCTGCACTCGCCCCAAGAGATTGACATCATTATCGGCACCACCCACAACCACTGTGACATTGACCTCCATCAGTCTCTTGGCTTTCTTCCCATCCCTTCTACATTTCTCTTTGCTTGTTAGTGGAGGTCTGCCTTTCTTCCTGGCCGTGCAGGGAGCATCATGCACTAATGCTCCCCTTCTCTTTTTGGGCGGGCGGTCCCGTTCTTCTGCCGCACCCCGTGCTAAGCATTTCAACCGCACCATTACACATGCGTAGACATCGACAATGCATAACTCGGTGTTCTTTCCCTCCCTGGACGCACCCCTGCATTTGGCCTGCGGGACATGCAGCTTCCCTACCTTACTTTTTAAAATCTTTTTCTCATATTCTCACATTAGTTACGTGCAGACATCCGGGGGCGCTTCTCCCGTCCCTTCCTTGCATGATCCACCCCGCAGCACCCACGCCCTGCCTTCAGCTGCAGCTCACCATCTCCTTGCTGGTAGCGCTCGCACTGCACCTAAGCCGTCGCAGTCGCCGACCAGCGCTCTCACTCCACCCCGCACTGCACCACAACGACCCACCCTTGCGTGACAGCAGTTCCACCCCTTCGCCATCCCCACTCCATCTACACCTCCCTCTCTATCGGAGCCACCTCTTGTCGCCTATAGCCTCTACCTTCCCTCATCTGTTCTATCGTCATCCTGGTCACCCCACCCTCCTCTAGCTCACCTGCCCTCTTCTTAAAGGTTGCAGCGGGCATCCTAATGCATGCCATTCATTGGGTATGGCTCTTTGACAGGCCTCGCTCCCATAAGACTACACCTCGACAATTGCAGAATGCCACACGTTCACTCGCCTTACACCTCTTCTCTCTCTCTCTCTCTCTCTCTCTCTCTCTCTCTCTCTCTCTCTCTCTCTCTTGCACCTACCCCTTGCATCCGTCGCCATTCTCCCTTCAAATTATTCCCAAGCACACATAACCAATCACAAAACCGACATACTTGCTGCTCTCGCCTGCTCGACCTCCTCTTGCAACACAGAACCAACGTGCCCCATCTGCCCTTATATCCACACAAGGAGCGTCCCTCGTCTACCCCTTGGTGAGTCTGCATGACAACGTTCCAATTGCTCCTGCCGGGCATTCCCAAACAGCAAACGACACGCAGGCATCTCGCAGCCATTTTCATCGCCGCCTTCTGCCACCCATTGACGAGTCTCCCGCACACCCGTCCTTGACTTTCCTCGCGACTCCCTTTTTGCCTCACACCAAAATCGAATCGCTTGGAGATTATCTTTCTTCGTCAATTTTCCGATCTCCCAACTTTGCCCATTCCTTGAGAGTTGACAATTCACTCTCTTCACACCAGTGAAAATTCTGCAAGCATACAAACTAGAGTGCTTCATTAGCCGCATTTGTATTGGATTGAAGTGAGTCCAAGAGTAAGAGAAAGCAAGAACCTAGAAGAGAAGCTAGAGAGAGAGAGAGAGAGAGAGAGCTTGTGCTTTGTTTTCCACAAATCTTGTTACCTCAAGTTGAGATGGTCTTGTGTGAGAGAGAGAGAGAGTTTGTGCTTTGTTTTCCACAAATCTTGTTACCTCAAGTTGAGATGGTCTTGTGTGTGAGAGAGAGAGAGCTTGTGCTTTGTTTTCCACAAATCTTGTTACCTCAAGTTGAGATGTCTTGTGTTTGTAATGCCATGATCTACATGCCCCAACTTTGATATGTCTAAATTTGTCCTTAGTTTTCAGATTGAATTAATTTTTTAATTCAATCTCGCCCTGTTGTATGCATCGTTGTCATTTGTGTAAGTGTGGTTGTGTAATATGAAAATTCAACAAGAGAATATCTCCTTGAAGAAGAAAATGGAAGAAAGAAAGAGCTTGTTACCTTTCATCAAAGAATGTTTCGTTGTTTTTTGATTGATACCTTCCTTAATACAATACGGAAGCCCCAATTTTGGTCAATATACCTCACAAAAGAACCATGCAAATGTTATAATTTTTATAAATAGATGATATGAGGCGTTTAAAATATGTTCACGTTTAGATGTTGTCCGCTTTTTATGTTTGGGAAAAAAGGAAAACATGCAAGTCTCCTTGCATGGGGAAGTTTGCACAATCCTCCCCAATTTTTATAATACGAGGGAACGTGCCATTCCCACGGTAGCATGAGATTTTCAATGCGTTCATTTCATAGCATTCTTGGTAGTGAGTAAAGAATAGAGTATTTTACGACATCTTGTCCCGCTGAAAATAGCCTAGAGCTTCCCCCCTCTTGTTGCGCACATCGTGCAATCAATGCATTCCAAGAGGTGACATTCCGGACAGGAAGGATCTCAAGCATTTTTCATGCTTTTCCAAGCGCACTATTCATATCGGCCAAGAAGTGCCAAGTACAACATCTCACCCATCAAAAACAGCGTAGAGCTCTCTGGCCCTGCTCTTGTTGCGCGCAGCCTGAAATTAGTGCATTCCAAGAGGCGACATTCCGCTTGTGCTTTCTCAAGTGCACCACATTTGGCATACATATCAACCAAGACAATGCCAAGCACAACATCTTTTTCCAGTAGCCTCTGACTAACAATATAATTGTGAATTTTGGTGCCCATATCAGCATCTTGCGTTCACTTGAAGCTTTTGCCAAAGGCCACATGGAGAAAGGTCTTCCCTTCATATCAGGGTGAAATGGCTTCCTTAATGCCAAAGCCATGTTGGGCATATCCTACAATCAACGCATTCATAATGACGACCTTCTAGAGAGGATGCCCATTAGAATTTTTTGTGACGCACCACATTTGGCATACATATCAAACCAAGCATCGTCAAGCACATTTTTTTGCAACGACGGCCCCTAAGTAGAAATCCGATAGTGAATTATCTTACACATATGAATATCTTGTGTATGCCCACATGCATGGAGGTGGAAACATAAATGATTTTATTTCGAGCGAGGCCGCCCTCCTTTCGGTACTGGTGAAAAAAACCTAGAGCCTCCTTGCCACATCCATGGTGGGGCATATCCTGCAATCAATGTTGTCCAAATAATGAGATCGTGAATAGAATGTGCATCGAGAGCATTCATTCTTTCGTGAGGCACTTGCATTTGAAATACATATCACCCAATCCATTGTTACACACGACATCTTCATTTAGCAAACCCTGACTGGCAATCTCATTCTGAATAGTCTCACCCATGTGAAGGTTTTGCCACATCTTTAAGGTGAACAACCATAGCTTCATTTTTTCTAGCCATGTTGGGCATTTATTGCATTTGACTGCATTAGTATCGACCAAAGCACCTCCATTAGGACATCTTCCTTCAATAGCCCTTGACTACAAATCTCATCATGAAATCTCTTGCCCATGTGAAGAAGGCCCGCAAGGAAAAGTGATTGCATCTCGAGGGAGGCCTTGCCTTTGGAGTTGGTGGAAAAGCCCAGAGCTTCCTTGCCACAGCTATAATGGGCATATCCTGAAATCAATGTGACCTAAGTGACGACATTTTGGAGAGGATACCTACAAAAACCTTTCATCCTTTTGCAATGGCACCACATTTGGCATACATATAGACCAAAGCATTGCAACAACGCATGCTCTTCCTGTCTATGCTTGACTTGTGTAGTGAATATTGCTTCTTCTCTGTAGTGGATTTATTGTGGATACAAACGCGTGATTCTTTTCAATGGAACAGAGAGGCCTACACCAGAGTGCTTTCTTGCCACTGCCATGCGTTCCGGCAATCATTGCATAGCAAAATTCAACATCCCCGATAAGAAGCCTATCAAAAACTTCTCAACATTGTGCTCTTTGAATATACGTATATACTATTGTGAAGCTCAGTGACCAATTCTTCTAGCTCATGTCCTGTTTGGGGGGGGGGGGGGAGAGAGAGAGAGAGAGAGAGAGAGAGAGAGAGAGAGAGACCAAGTAGTGCATGCGTTTTTTTTATAAAAGGCATAGCGAGAGAAAAAAAAAAACAAGAACGCCAGAGACAAACGTGTAGAAAAGCTCGGAGCAGCTTATGACAACCTGCGAACTGCTTGTGCTGCTTCTAGGAACCTGCTTCTTGATAGGCTTCCTGGATAAGAAGCCTATCAAGAACTTCTCAACATTATGCTCTATTGTCAAGCTCAATGACCAGTTCTTCTACTCATGTCCTGTTTGGGGGGGGGGGGGGGGAGAGAGAGAGAGAGAGACCAAACAGTGCATGCGTCTTTTAAAAAAAAGGCACAGCGAGAGAAAAAAAAAACAAGAACACCAGAGACAAACTTGTAGACAAAGCTTGGAGTTGCTTTTAGCAACTTGCGAACTGCTTGTGGCTGCAACTTGCGAACTGCTTGTGGAGAAGATCGAATTGCTACTGAGAGCAACACGGAATGCTTTTTTTATTTTATTCACTTGGTAGCTTTTGACAGCGTAGTGTTTTTTAGAGCTTTTTATTGCTGGTTTAAAAAAAATAAATTAAAGGAGCCACATGGGTGTGTAGTTTGTTTTAGAGCTTTTTATCGCTGGGTTTTTTTAAAAAAAAGAGGAGCCACGTGGGTTAACGAGAGGCCAGGGATAGGAATTCTTTTTTTATTTTATTCACTTGGTAGCTTTTGACAGCATAGTCTGTTTTAGAGCTTTTCATCGTTGGGTTTTTAACAAAATAAAGGAACCACGTGGGTTAACGAGAGGCTATGGATAGGAATGTTTTTTTTATTTTATTCACTTGAGCTTTTGACAACGTAGTTTTTTTTTAGAGCTTTTCATCGCTAGGTTTAAAAAAAAAAAGAGGAGCCACATGGATTAACGAGAGGCCAGGGACAATGTTAGAGAAAAACCGGGGTCCTGTGTATTTTAACCGGCTGAAATCCTAAAATTCAGGTTAAATTTTGAGCTTGCCTTGAAGAAAACAGAAAAATTTTCACAAGTTTTAATGTAATTACCGACAAAAGCGTCAAATTTTGACCTAAAAAACGGGAGTGTTTCAAGTTTGCCCTTATTTTCTTCGGTTAGGAAAAATGTTTTTTTCTAGCCCTCGCCTCCTACGCTAACGAAGTAACAACATGTTGGTGAGCAATGGTCATGAAGCTCGCTCGGTGAACCGGACACGTGTTTGTTTTTGAAACCCCCCCCGCCCCCCTCTCTCTCTCCCCCCCGCCCGTGGCGCTGTGCCTCATACACGCGCGCCCGCACACACACACATTCTCTCTCTCTCTCTCTCTCTCTCTCTCTCACACACACACACACACACACACACACACACCTTACCTTCAATGTACCAGCGCACCATTTTCCCTGGCAGCACGGCCCCTACATCAGCTTATGTTGCAAGCAGAGCTTCTCACTCCCCGAAGTATGGTGGTCTTCAAACTGCAGGTTTATTCAGTAGGTATGAATTTTGAGAGAGAGAGAGAGAGAGAGAGAGAGAGAGAGAGAGAGAGAGAGAGAGAGAGAGAGAGAGAGAGAGAGAGATGAATTGTCATTTTGATGAGATGGTTTGTACAATTGGAATTCTGTGTCAAACAGAAATTTGAAGACAAAGTTGGATCACGATTTAGAAAGAATTCTCATCTTGAGCAACAGCGTAAAGGATTCAATGCTAAGACTTTCAAGAACATTTTTTTCCATGCTAAAACATGCCCTAGAGGAGAAGGGAGAAAGGCATGCAAATTCTTTTTGGATGCTTCAGCAAAAGGGTCTACTCTATATAAGGGCCTCCTTTCCAAATTTGTTTTATGAGGCTTCACCTTGTTTTTCAAGGTTGAGGGTTGCAAGGGGAGATGCAAAGTTCGTTGAGGAAACTGCAAATTTTGTTCTTTAACGTCAATCTTTTGCCATTTTTTTCAAGGCTGAGAATTGAGAGGAGAGATGATGCAAAATGTAGCTCTTTTCAAAGACTGGGATTTTTTCTCTCTACTATATATTTTTACCCAAAAGGTTGGTCCTTTTCACTCAATAAGCGAACTTGCAAAGTGGTCAAGTTTCTAGCCATGTCTCCAAATGGCACAAGTGATTGAGGGGATCTATGATGGAGGTTAGGCGGCATCGCAGATCATTGGGCACTCTTAGCTGTTGGATGAAGTTGGTGAACTAGACTCATCCAGATGTTGCAGTGGTCTAGCACACAAAGATGGAATGTTGCAGCCATTCATCTCATAAACTCATATCATGACTAACATCTGAAGAGTCTTCATCACATTGTACGTAGATGGTCGTCCAAAGGGTTGCGCTACTGTTATGTCCCGCTCTTAAGAGAGGGGATCTAGCCTAGATGCCCTCGGGACGGGCGTCCAGTGTTCGGGCGGACGTAGTGTGAACACGGCGAGTGTGGCCGGCCATTATTATAAAAGGGAGGCCAACTTCCAAGGCCTCATTTGCAGTTATCGACCCCCACTGACAGAGTGCCAATGGTTAGCCCGCGAGGATAGGAGTGCGTGAGGTCACCTCGAGGAGGTGAGGCCGGGTGGTATGGGACTCTCGGTCTTACAGGTGCACGCCTACGTCCTCGGACGCTGGCCCAACACGGGGTTGCTGTCGGATGGTGGCTATGGTCGGGTGGTTCGTCCGACGCGTGTCTGTGGGCGGTTCATGTAGCCGGGAGATCCACTCCCTGTGTTCGTTTCATGGTATCAGAGCCGGCTTGGCTGCACGAAGGACCGTGTGCACACCTACGGATTGGTTCGAGTCGGAGAGCCTCAATTTCACGTAATCTTTAGTGATTAATTGCTAAAATTACTTATTTTTCTTCTCGAAAGCATGTTTGAACTTTGCAGGTGCGAATCAATGTTATTTTGCTGATTTTTGATAAAAATCAGAAAATTGACAGGCGGAAGTGCTGAAAATTGAAGTTTTCTATTGATTTTGCTTACTTCCAATGAAAATCAGTAAATCTCTCATGTAATTGTTTGTCTTGGACTAAAATTCAGCATTAGAAAACTTCAATAACCTTTCTCTGTAATCTCCTCTATGTCTGTGCGAGAGAGAGAGAGAGAGAGAGAGAGAGAGAGAGAGAGAGAGAGAGAGAGAGAGAGAGAGAGAGAGAGAGAGAGAGAGAGAGAGAGAGAGAGAGTTACCTCTCTCTTGTCTCCTTTGCAACACAAAGTAGGAAGAGCATCTGCATCTACTGTGGCGTTGAAGGAAATCGTTGGCCCTGTTGGCCTCCAGCGTGGAGGATTTGTTATGCGCTGGCTCCAGAGTGGAGCCTATGGCGTATGTCGGGCACGCGTACCCACGAGCTTGGGGGGGGGGGGGGGGGGGGGGGGGGGGTTGGGGGGGCGGGATTTTCCCTTCTACGCGTCCTTGTTACGCTTCGCAAGCTGTTCGAAAATCAGCGCTTCGTTTTTACGCTGCAAGCAAGTTTTTTTTTTCTTATTATTAAGTGGCCAAGCCCTTTTAAGTTGGGCACCTTGGTTTTTTTCAAAAAAAAGTCAAGTATGAAACCTGCAGTTATTAACTTACTTACAGAGAGTGAGTTTCTTTTGCAGAGAATTCATTTTTCAAGATCTCTGCTTTTCTCCCGAGCCTTCCCTCTCTCACCTGCTCGCACTCCCGCGCTCCTGTCATTGTCTGCCTGCCTTCGGACGCTTACGCCGACGCGTAGCGCTCTTCGGGAATTCAACCTCTCACGACCGAAAAGTGCAGAAAAGTCCTAGTTTTGCGTGAAATTTCCAATCTTTCACGGATTTTGCCATAGATTTCTCTAGCTCGGATGTGTAGCGTGACGACGCGCCAGGTACTGTTCAAATTCCGTTCACGCATGCTCTATACACATGGATTACAAGTACCTTCCAGAGCTTCGACCAACGTGTTACCACTCTGGAAAACGCGAAGGTTCATACGAACATTCGCTTGGCCTCTCTCGAAGGGGTCGTGCAAGGGCTTAGTTCCCGACTTACCGCTCTGGAAAATATGGCTCAGTCCACGACTGCGCGTATTTTCGAGGGCAAAACCCATCTCCAGCAATTGCGAATGCAAATTGCTGCTTTTGGGTTGTAAGGTGCAGCGGAAGTGAATGTTGAACTTTGCTCAAGATGAGTGCTCCGAACTGTGCTCAAGGTTCCTTTTACTTACGGAAGGGAGAGCCTTCCGTTCCTTTAGTGAGAGAGTGCAATGGACACAAACAAAGTGGATGAACACTGTGAATGAAGGTGCTGAGACTGAGAGATAGAGAGAGAAGAATACGGCACCAGAATGTTGTCAAACCCTCTTCCAAAGGCCCCACTCTCTATAGCGAGAGCGGTCTACTTATGATTGCACAAATCTCTACAATGCTTGGACTTGTCGACGATGTCGACGACGACGATGAGGACGATGACGAGACGGGCTGAAATCTGAAAATGCTAATGGCTGATATCTGCAAATCTTTATTTGCTGAATTTTGACTCTATGTCGCTGACGACGATGCAGCGACGACGCGCTGAAAACGCAGATGCTGAAATTTGCGTTTTTCGGGCTGAAATTGTAAACTTCGCGGGATCTAACTGTGTGGCGAGGATCTGCTGCGGGATGGTGAGATCTGCGAGGTTCGGGACTTCTTCTGCGGTAACTGACTGCTGAAAACTGAAAACGCTGGTGTTTCTTGATGTTCCGTTGCGGTGAATCTGCAAAACGTTGAAGTGTGATGCTGATGCAAAAACGCTAGGGCTGAAAATTTGACTTGAGGTGGAAATCTGCTAATGCTAGGGCTGATCTGCATTCGCTGTACAAATCTGCTAACGCTAGGAGTCTTCTACTTCTTACTGTCGCCAAGTTGTTGCCAATGCAAAAACGCTGGCTGATCTGGTCCAAAAACGCCAACCTTTTGCTGTTGATGCAAAAACGCTAGGCCTCTTGGGGGTTCTGCTTGCCTGTTGAGCGATGCTCCTGCTGCCTCTTCTGCCAGAAAGTGCTAGCGCTAGGTTTCTTATACAAACTTAGTAAATTTTCCCTACCTACTTTCCAACAAAAGTCACTTAAAAATAATAAGTGAAAAATGTCAAAAATAGGGAAAATAGGTCTATGCACTGTAAAAATGCTCCTGATGGGTTCTGATGGGAATCTGATGATTATGCTGTGTGCAACGAGAGGATATGTATCTAATCTAAGTGTCTGGATATGCACGGTCTGCAAACAGACTCACAAAAGTGCGAGATCACTTCCTATTCTAGACTAACTTGACTGAACTGAACCCTGGTCATGCTGTAGCTTGTCCACGGACACATAGGGTTGGATGTGTCACGTGACATCCCCTCCTTTTCAAAGTGAGGTACTGGTACCGAACTGTTTGGCGTTGAGGGAGATCGCCAACAGCGTGTGGAATCGTGGAAAGGACTCTTCATGCCCACTCTGATGTGTGGGTCGTGCGATACTTGAACTTCATAAAGGTCTGCAACGCTTACTTCTTTGGGCCGCACCGAAAGCGACAGTCTTCTGTGGCTCCTTCGATGCTTCAACTTTGTCTATAGTCATGCATCTACCTTCTTCAAGAATCTGCGAGGCTGAAAATTCTTGAAACCACTTCCAATACAAAAACATGAACATACCCATTCCATGTAAAGTGACTGGAAAAATATTATTCTTCCTTAAAGACTGTGCATGCAATGTAGATGAACATAGAGACGGAGTGCCAAACCGTTCATCAAACACACGCAAACAATGGATTTGAAACTTGTCTTTCTGATCTAAATCAATCGATTGTGGCAAAACACAATGGAAATGCTGATGCTTGATGCTCAATCCTTCTTGTGCTCTTTCTGATACTGTGTCATTCCAAGGAAGACACATGGAATGTGACTTCCGTGACTGCAAACATTTCATCTTTCCATGAGTAATCCGCATACATCCGTGCTCATTCATGGGTGAATCATGCTCAACGTACAATATGTCATGCCTGTGAAAAGGGATCACATAAGGACGGTGACTAAAATACAGGAAAGCATCACGAATGAAACACTCGAACAATGCGTGCTGACTAATCACTCGAACACATATACTTCCTGTGAGGGTTCTTGGGACCTAGGCTCGAGAGCCAAGATCGGTTCTTCGTGATCGATTGAATCTTCCTCTGGGGGTTTTGTGGACTTCGACTTGAGAGCCAAGATTGGTTCTTCGTGATTGATCGAATCTGCAATGAGGTTAGTTCACGATAAAAAGTATCAACTAACACATCATCCTTGTGAAAAATCACATCGTGATCTTGCAAATCATCATGCTTATCATCGTCATTCAAATCATCATGCTCATCATTATCATTCAATTCATCATGCTTATAATCATGCAAATCCTGTGTGTCTTGCTTTGGAGAAGAAGAGACTGAGAGAGTCTCCTTTTCCCGAATCTCTTGCATCTGTGCCTACACTTGAGAAAAGAATCGGAACAAGGCGGCTTTCCTTTCGTTGTGCTCATGCTCTATGGCTGCCATTCTTTCTTCGCGTTCACGCTCTATTTCTGCTTTTCTTTCTGCATTTCTTGCTTCGCACTCTAACTTCCTGTCCATCATCATCTTGTCAAAAGCCTCCATAGGAGTTAGTGTAATCCTTTGCATAGATGGGGAAGGGGGAGGATCGGAAAAACCTCTTGGTGGGGAAAACTCTTCTTCGCCACTCCCATGCTCACCACCTCCATGCGAAGTATCCATTCCGCTTCAGGTGATGACTATCCACTGAAGTCTTGGGTTCTTAAGTTCACGAGGAACTTGGGTTCTTGTAGGTCTTGGTTCTTGGGTTCTTGAGTTCTTGAGGTTCTTCTTTCGCTTGCAATCCGTGTTAGAGAAGGATCTTCTCTTCACCCGAGCTCTTCTCTTTCCTGCGGGCGCACCCCTTGGCGGCCTTGCGCTCACACCAAGGTTGCTTTTTCCCACCTCACGTCGATTGGCCGACCGCTAACTGCACGGTCCGCTCTCAATGAGTGAAAAAAGAAACAAGGGGAGGCTGGACAAGCCCTTCTTTCTTGGGTTTCCTGTCACTCTTCAAAAACACGATTAGGAATCGAGATTCGACACGCCTAAGAGGTCTTGGGTTATGTGCGACCGCAACAAGCAAAAAAAATTCTGAGGTTCTTGTGGTTCTTTCCTTGAGTGATACAGAACACTGCCAAAGCTCTGATACCAATGTAAGGTGGAGCGGAAGTGAATGTTAAGCTTTGCTCAAGATGAGTGCTCCGAACTGTGCTCAAGGTTTCTTTTACTTACGGAAGGGAGAGCCTTCCGTTCCCTTAGTGAGAGAGTGCAATGGACACAAACAAAGTGGATGAACACTGTGAATGAAGGTGCTGAGACTGACAGATAGAGAGAGAAGAATACGACACCAGATTGTTGTCAAACCCTCCTCCGAAGGCCCCACTCTATGGCGAGAGCGGTCTACTTATTGCACAAATCTCTACAATGCTTGGACTTGCCGACAATGTCGATGACGACGAGACGGGCTGAAATCTGAAAATGCTAATGGCTGAAATCTGCAAATCTTTATGTGCTGAATTCTGATTCTATATCGGTGACGATGTCGCTGACGATGTTGATACGACGATGCGGCGACGACGCGCTGAAAACGCAGATGCTGAAATCTGCGTTTTCCGGGCTGAAACTATAAACTTCGCGGGATTTGACCGTGCGGCGAGGATCTGCTTCGGGATGGTGAGATTTGCGAGGTTCGGGACTTCTTTTGCGGTAACTAACTGCTGAAAACTGAAAACGCTGGTGTTTCTTGATGTTCCGTCGCGGTGAATCTGCAAAATGTTGAAGTGTGATGCTGATGCAAAAACGTTAGGGCTGAAAATCTGACTTGCGGTGGAAATCTGCTACTAACGCTAGGAGTCTTCTGCTTCTTGCTGTCGCCAAGTTGTTGCCAATGCAAAAACGTTGGCTGACCTGGTCCAAAAACGCCAGCCTTTTGCTATGATGCAAAAACGCTAGGCCTCTTGGGGGTTCTGCTGAGAAGTTGCCTGTTGAGCGATGCTGCTGCTGCCTCTTCTGCCAGAAAGTGCTAGCGCTAGGTTTCTATTTATACAAACTTAGTAAATTTGCCCTACCTACTTTCCAACAAAAGTCACTTAAAAATAATAAGTGAAAAATGTCAAAAATAGGGAAAATAGGTCTATGCACTGAAAAAATGCCCTTGATGAGTTCTGATGGGAATCTAATGATCATGCTGTGTGCAACCAGAGGATACGCATCTAATCTAAGTGTCTGGACATGCACGGTCTGCGAAACAGACTCACAAAAGTGCGAGATCACTTCCTATTCTAGACTGACTTGACTGAACTGAACCCTGGTCATGCCGTAGCTTGTCCACGGACACATATGGTTGGATGTGTCAAGTGACATGAGCGTTCACAAGGTGGTCCAACTGCCTCGATTCCGTACAAAACTACAAATTTCTCAGGGGAGGAGAAAGAATGTACAATTGGCTGTAAATAACTGATTGCATCAGTGGACTACGTATTTTGATCTCCATGGGGAGCATGATGAACGGAGGATTCATAAGATTCCTCTCTATCTACGCAGTAAGGCGCTTACCTAGTGGCGCGATATGATAGAGAAGCCTACGACGTGGGCTGATTTCTGTGTGAAATTCAAGAGGGATTTTGCCAAAATGGATCTGTTGAAAGCTTATGCCGAACTACAGAGTCTTTCGATGAAAGCTCTGTCTTTTGATAAGTATAAAGAAGCGCTCACCTTCTGTAAGGTGGATTCTATGCACGTTGTGCACATGTACATGTTGGGATCACATGAAGATTACCGTTGGGCCTTAATCAAGGACAAAGCCCCGACTGACGTCGAGGATGTAGTGGCAAAGGCCAGGACGTTCCATTTGATAAATGGAGCGAATTATGAGAAGAAAAGAACTGCAGACCATCAATCCGGTGAAGGCGCTTCGAGGAAGCAACCCCGATTCCAGCATAAGTCAAAATCACCGTCGAGATCTTCTCAGGAGAAGAAGAAAGCCAAAAATGCTTCAGGTGCTGATGCAGTGAAGAAGGGGGCTTGCTTCGGATGTGGCCAGACGGGTCACCAAATCAAGGATTGCCCCAAGAAGAAGACAAAGAAAACCGCAAGGTCGTCCTTCGGTTCAGATTCACGAGATCTCAGGTAACTTTGATGTCATTCAAGTTGAAATCCATCATTTAGCGCACAGTTCATGCACTAACTGTACTTTTAGCACCAAAGTGTTTGATAAGCACGATCTTCTCCGTTTTCCTAGGAAGATCAATGGTCACGACTTGACCGTACTCCTTGATAATGGAAGCTCACACAATTTTGTGGATGTAAAATTGGTGCGGAATCGGATGGTTCTAGATTTGTCGCTTGAGATGGCTGATTACAAAGAGAACGTGGATTTCCACATCATGCGCCTGGATAGAGCAGATGTTATTTTAGGAATTCCATGGTTTAATGATAAACAAGACTCATTGTATATAGACTATGTACATCACTCTCTTGTTTTTGTTAAGCATGACATGCCTCATGTATCTGTGTCGTTTTGTAATCTGAATTTTGTAGATAATGGTTTTGCAATACCAGTTGTTACTGCTTTGGAAATGTACAAAGGTACAAAGTCTTATGATGTTGACTTTTATCAATGTGTACCATCTGCTTGGTTTGATTCGTTAGTGCTTGGTACTTCTGTCACTAAATTTTGTAAAAATGTTTTATGTTCTTCTGTTGAACTTGGGGATTCCGACGAATCCAACCTTATCCGAGAAATGATGATTGATTTCAAGGATGTTTTTCCTGATGATCTACCTCCTGGCTTGCCGCCTTCAAGAGGAGTAGATCATGGCATTGAGTTGGTGGCTGATAGTCAGCCCTTCTCAAAGCAACCCTATCAGTTTGTTTAGTAAGACCGAGGAGGACGAGATTCAACGGCAACTGAAAGATTATCTCGATAGGGGTTTTGTTCGGCCAAGTAAATTCCCGTGGGGAGCGCAAGATTTACTTTCTCGAAAGAAGGATAACACTATGCGCTTGTGCGTGGATTACAAGGGGTTGAATAAGCTCACTGTCAAGAATAAGTATCCGTTTCCACGCATGGACGGTCTGATAGATCGGCTCCATGGAGCGTTGCATTTTACGAAGATAGACTTGCGATCAAGCTATCACCAAATACGGATCAAACTGGAAGATAATCCTAAGACATGCTTCCATACGTGTTATGGTCACTACGAGGTTTTTGTCTTGCCTTTTGGTTTGACCAATGCTCCAACTATGTTTCAGCAGATGATGAATGATCTACTGAGACCATTTTTAGGCAGCTTTGTTGTTGTATTTCTCGATGATATCTTGATCTACAGCCGAAGTTTGTCTGAGCACCTAGCGCATATACGCGCTGTTCTCGAGGTACCGAGAATTGAGAAGCTTTACATCAAGGCTTCTAAGTGCGAATTCTTTAGAAAAGAGCTTATGTACTTGGGTCACATCATTACTCGCGATGAAATTCGTGTTGACCCTGAAAAGTTGGATAAAGTGCGAAATTGGTCCATTCTGAAGAATGTGCGCCAAGTAAAGTCTTTCTTAGGCTTTACTGGATTCTTTCGCAAGTTTATCAAGGACTACTCTAAAGTTGCTGCTCCGCTTACGCAACTTCTAAAAGGAGGGGTGAAAGGGTCGAAGACGTTAGGTCCTCATTGTAAAGGTAACCCCCCTGTTGTCTGGAATGAGCGTCTCGACGAGAGCTTTGGAACACTAAAGCACTTGGTGACTACTACGCCAATATTGCACATTGTGGATCCTAGCAAACCGTTTGTGGTTGAAACGGATGCTAGTGATTATGCCATTCGTGCGGCATTATACCAGGATGGACGTCCTGTTGCGTTTGAAAGTAAGAAACTTTCTGACGCTGAGATGCGGTATCCAACGTATGAGAAGGAGCTTTACGCCGTAGTCCATGCCTTGAGGAAATGGCGACACTACTTGTATGGCTCTACATTTATTGCATGGACAGATCATCATTCTTTGCGCTATGTCTGTGATCAAGGTGATCTCAGAGGCCGGAAGGCTAGATGGGTTGAGCTTGTGCAAGAGTTTGTGTCACGTGACACATCCCAACCCTATGTGTCCGTGGACAAGCTACACCACAACAGGGTTCAGTCAGTTTAGATTAGCAGTGATCTGGCACTTTTGTGAGTCTATTTGTAGACCGTGTATGCCCAGTCACTTAGCATAGATGCATATCCTCCGGTTGCACACAACATGATCATCGGAATTCCCATCAGAATCCATTAGCATCAGTTAGGGGAATTTTCCAGTGCATTTAGCCTATTTTCCTATTTTTGGTTATTTTTTTTAAAAGTGACTTTCCAACAAAAGTAGGTAGGGCAGTTTTGCTAAGTTAATATATAAGCAAACCCAAGTTGGCACTTTCTGGCAGAAGAGGCAGCAGGAGCTTCCCGCTCAACAGGCAACTTCTCAGCAGTACCCCCTAGCACCCCCAGCGTTTTTGGATTCCATCTTCGCTGGTCCAATTCCCACCATTGGCGCTTCCTCACTTGCAGTCATCGCATCACCCTCAGCACCCTAGCGTTAGTAGATTGTTGCCATCGCCTAAGATTCATCAGCATTAGCGTTTTTGCTATTTCAGCCCATTAGCGTTTTTGGCAAGAGACAGATCCAACCAGCGTTTTTGATTCTCAGCCTTTACCGCATCAGACCACAGCATTTTTAGCCCTATGGACAGCAGGAGATCAGCCCCAAGCTGGTTGCAAATGTTCCCCCATTTTCAGCCATAAAAACGCAGACAAAACAGTCATTTTCAGCCACCAAAACAGTCCCCGAATTCAGCAATTAGAAGATCACAGATTCCAGCCATCAAGTCGTCGTCGTCATTGGCATAGTCCAAGTTGCATCAGTCCATTGCATATGCCTTGTACACCTTTGTGCAATCAAAGTAGACCACTCTCGCCGACGAGAGTGGGGCCTTCGGAGGAGGGTTTTACAACCTCTCGGGTGTCGTATCTCTTCTCTCTCCTTCTCTAAGTCTCATTCACTTGCACGCACAATATCCACTCACTTTGTTTGTGATCATAGCACTCTCCATAAGACGGAAAGCTCTCTCTTTCCTTAAGAACTAAAAGGAACCTTGAGCAAATAAAGATCACTAATCTTGAGAAAATACAACATTCATTCCGCTGCACCTTACAGTTTAACTTTGAGATCCGTTATAGAAAAGGATCCCACAATCGAGTTACCGATGCACTTAGCAGGATTCCTGAGGTTAATGCCTTGTCTATGGCTGAAATCTCGATGGATTTCTCTCTCTCTCTCTCTCTCTCTCTCTCTCTCTCTCTCTCTCTCTCTCTCTCTCTCTTCGAGGGCTATGTTGTTCCGATGGCCATTTTGGCAAGATATGGAATGAGATCGAAGTGGGGCATGATTCGCGTATAGGCTTGGGTGATCCGGAGACCCAAGTGTCGTGTCGGAGAGACGAGACAGCGACAATATTCCATTAGAGGTGGACTATTGTTCATAAGTGGTAAAGTCTGCGTGCCGGAAATCGATGAGGTTCGACAAAGGATTTTGTGCGAATGCCACGATGTTCCTAGCGTTGGGCACCCAGGCATCCAGAGCACTTTGGCTTTGGTCAAGCGATATTTCTATTGGCCAAGGATGCGCTCTTACATAGAGAGCTATGTGAAGAGATGCGCTCAGTGTCAGGTCAATAAGGTAGACTGCCTTAGGAAAGTTGGCCTGCTACATCTATTGGAAATCCCAGATACCAAGTGGCAGAGTATTTCCTTGGACTTCATCGTTGGTTTGCCAAATACTAGTCGGGGCAATGACGCCATTTGGGTTGTGGTCGATAGACTCACAAAGATGGCAAAATTTATACCAACAAAGTTGACAGTAAAAATCCATGAGTTTGCGGTTTTATTTGTCGATCAGCTTTATAAGCTGTATGGTCTGCCTGAGGATATCGTCAGTGATCAAGATACTAAGTTCACTGGCCGATTTTGGCGAGATGTGTTTGCTCATCTTCAGACGAAGTTGAGTATGTCGTCTTCTGACCATCCTGAGTTCGACGGACAGACTGAGAGGATGAATCAGACGTTAGAGGACATGTTGAGAGCCTATGTCTCTCATAGGCAGTCTGATTGGGAAAGATGTCTTCCACAGTTAGAGTTTGCCTATAATAGTAGCAAGCATTCTGCTAGTGGATTTAGCCCGTTCATGCTGATGTATTGATTTGAGCCTAAATCCCCGATTGCTATTGGCTTAGAGAAAGTCAAGGAACGCTAAGCTCGTGATTTCCTGTATGACATGCAAGAAATGCTCGAATTGGCTAAGGATAGTATAAGAATGGCTCGTGATCGAGTCACTACTTATGCTAATCAAAAGAGATTTCCAAGGACTCTTGATGTGGGACAATGGGTCTATCTGAAGATACCCAAGGATTCCAAGACTATGCGAACAGGAAAGCATTATAAGCTTTCAGCTAGATATTGTTGTGGTCCGTTCTTGATCACAAAGAAAATTGGCCAAGTTGCTTATAAGTTGGCTCTTCCTTCGGATGTTAGTGTACATCCAGTATTTCATGTTAGCCGCCTTAAAGTAATATTGGGCGAAGCCGACGTTGTGTCCATCGAGGAAAATGTATGGCAAGATATGCAAACTAAGTATATTCCTCGAGAACCAGAGGCAGTGCTAGATCATCGTACCCGTCATTCACGCCAAAAGGCTTATGACGAGTACTTAATTAAATGGAAGGGTCAATCTGAAAGGTTTGCTACTTGGGAACCGGTTAGAGCGCTGAAAGCTCAGGTTCCCCACTTCATTGATGAGGACATCAATGGTTCTTAAGGGGGGAAGTATGTTATGTCCCGCTCTTAGTAGAGGGGATCTAGCCCAGACGCCGTCGGGACGGGCATCCAGTGTCCGGGCGGACGTAGTGTGAACATGGCCAATGTGGTCAGCCATTATTATAAAAGGGAGGCCAAGGCCTCATTTACAGTTATCGACCCCCATTGGCAGAGTGCCAGTGGTTAGCCCGCGAGGCTAGGAGTGCGCGAGGTCACCTCGAGGAGGTGAGGCCGGGTGGTATGGGACGCTCGGTCTTATAGGTGCACACCTACGTCCTTGGACGCTTGCCCCAGCACGGGGGTGCTACCGGATGGTGGCTATGGTCGGGTGGTTCGTCCGCTGTGCTCGTTTCAGCTACTGTCTGATCTGTCATTCTTAATGTGAATGATGCGGCTATCATGCTCAACCCTAGCTTCAGATTGGCTTCTGACATGACATTTACACCCACTCCATGAACTTTGGTCGCCCCTTCTCTTGATCTAAACCTCTGGTTGTTCCTTGGGTGCTTCTACTAGATAGATTTGTGGCTGCTCCTTCTTCTTCCACATTGAAGAGTGGCCTTCGGTGAACTGACATATTGTCTCTTCTCAGGGCTAACGACACTGTTTTTTGACTTCCTCTCTAGGTGTGCTATGTCGCTCTTGAGTTGCTGATCTCTTCTGGGTCTTTTCCGGTTCCTTCTGCTGAATTGCTGAACTATTTCTGCCTTGTCCTTTTGAACTCCGACATGCTGGCATGCAGGCAACCCTTTACCTTCCTCCATTTGGCAAATCTTTTCTTGCAATTGTATCAGCTCCTTCGCCCTATCTGCTGCTACTTCTGTTGTTTCAGCAATTATTGTGCTTCCTAAGCTGCTTCTTTGCACGTTTCATGCCAAGGTTTCCTCCCACTTGTGAAAGCTTGAAGCTTCACTTCCTATTGTACCACAGCTGGCTGTTGTGCCACCTGCTAGGCAATCTTCTGTGCAATTGGCTTTGTTTGTGCCAGGCGCTGCGTGACTCTAAACTGGAACTTCCAGTCGTGCTTGTTGATTCAGAGTTGGAACTGTCACTCGGCTCGTGAAGTTTTGCTTGAACCTTCGTGATTGCAGCCACCATGTCCCAAGAGTTGTACAGGTGGTGATGCCGGAGGTAGTGTTGGTTGCTGAACTACCTGAGGTCGTTGAGCTTGATTCGGATGATCTTGGCCTTCTCTTGCAAAATGCCCCTCCTTTCCACAATTGAAGCAACTGCAATCTCGTCTTAATGGTGGCCTATACCCGTCTGTTCTGGTAGGCCCTCCCTTGATTATTGTAGCCACTGGTTTGTCTTGCTCCTCTCGCTTGACGTGCTACTACCTGAACTGTTGGCATTAGCTTGATAGGACAGGTTTCCCGCGGGTATCCCCTTCTCTCATAGTAGATTCTGTTGCTTGAGAGGCTCCAGGTGCTTGACCTGTGTAAGGTGCCCAGGAGAAGGGAAACTAGCAGAGCACGTACGACGATCCATAGACTGGCAAAGAATGTAGAGAAAGGGGCAAGACTAGTGGCGCCTGTCACCAGCGTGTGACTACTATCTATCCTTTTTGTTGATTTCTTTCTTATTATCTATTTACTTTCACTTTTTGGAAACACCCCTCGGGAAATTTAACTGCCCTGCATTGCATAGCTAGTGTGGAACTGTCCAGAGGGAGTCCAGGCCTGAGGGCAAGAGAGCACTAAGGTTGGACAAGGACTATGGTTAGCCAAGTGGGGTCATTGACTAGCCAAAGTGGAATCCTTTGCTACAGAGGCTACATTTCAGTTCTGGATGTGGCCGCAGTGTACAAAGAGGGTCGGATGACCTAGAAAGATACAATGGCAGCATCTCCTAAAATTTAGGGAACTGCTATTTTGGGACCTGAAAATGTGTTGACATCATTACCTCCGGAATGACAAGGGGAACATTTTCTTACTCTGCCGTGAAGTCAACTGGGCAACCGGTTGGGATATTTTTAGACGGCAACCCCGAAACGGGAAAATGCTTATAAATGTGCCAAGTGGCGGCACCTTCTGGTGCACTTGCCTCATGCAACAAGAAGTGGCGCTGAATTTAGGAGGGGGAGAGCCTCATTTTCAGTTTTGTCACAGGTTAAGAGCTATGGAGTGCTTGCTTTCCCTCTTATGCACAGTGCGGTGCCAGGAGTGATGCCCTGCACGCTACGCACTGCCCTCTCTCTCCCCTTTGGCAGTATGTTATGCCCCTCTAGTGGGCTCTTCGTTTGACCAATGTACAGTTGTGTTGGTTCATGCGCGATTGCCGAGGCAAGAGCCTCTTGCACAGGTACTGGATTAGCTAGCGGCTAATTCCCCCGCAGGTACAGGTGAATTCGGAGAGGTTTCACGCCAGAAATCTTGTCCGATTCAAAGGGCAAGTAGCCCTACAGGTGCGGGAGCTCGAGGACTTGCTACGGATGCGACCGGCACCCGAAACGGAGCCCGAAACAGCAAATTACAGCCTGCTGTGTATTTTTGCAGGTTTAGGGTTTTGGCCCTAAACGGACCCTAATACCCCCAGGAGGTTCGGGGACGCAAGGGGACTGCTGTACAGGTGATCTGGCGCATTTTCAGGGCTGAAAACAGAGAATTCAGCGTGCTGCAGATTCTCGCCAGATTTTGCAAAGTGCCCGTATGCGTCGGGAAAGTCATTTAATGCGTGGGAATACTGACCGTGAAGGGTTCTAGTACAGTTATATTGCCGAAATCGGGCTGGAACAGTGGAAATTCAGCCGAGTTTGTGCAGGGCAGCTTGTAGGGAACCACAGCGTTTATTCCCTCTTTTGAACAATAAAGAAATACCGAAAGGGGCGCCTAAGTTAGGGGCCAATCTGGTGTCCGTCTACTCATACAGGTGCAATCTAGCATCCTGTATCCCTCTCCCCTTTGTTGTGTCTTGAAAGTACAGGTAAAATAGACGACTAATAATGGGTGAAAGCTAAATCAAGGTTTAAAGTAAAGTCTACCGCCCTTTTCGGATTGCACAGGCCGGTTTCAGCGCCTAGCAACTGGAAGAGCATGTAAGGCAGGTGGACACTTGGAAGGCCCATGCATGTCACATGCAAGGCAAGTGGACACTTGGATGGCCCATGCATGGCACATGGATAACAGGTGGACACTTGCATGGTAGGTGGCAGTTAAGGCATGGTAGGTACCAGCCGACCCTAGTGAGGGGCAGTTCAAGCGTGGCAGGTACCAGGTGACCCTACTGAGGGGCAATTCAAGCATGGCAGGTACTGGGCGACCCTAGTGAGGGGCAGTGCTTGCATGGCAAGTACATGGCAACCCCAAAATTGCCATTTTCAACCAAGGTGACCACACACATAGATGAGGTACTAGCCACTGGTCCAAAACAGCCCATTAGAGGCTATCTAGATGGTTCACAGGAATGAGAGTGCCAAATATATGTGGTCAAAGTGTGGAGGAGGCCAGAGCTCTCTACATTGCTATATGTTACTTCCCTTCTAGCACATCTCATTATGCTTCGTCCAAGGGACAATCACCATACATGATACTAGATGAGGAGATTTGGGAGGTCTCAAGGGATGGAGATGTTATCCTACTTGGGGATCTCAATGCTAGGACAATATGTCAGTAGACATCCTTCTTTGACACTTCCAAGGAGTTGTTGAGAGCTAGAATCCGAAGGGATGGGGCTCTCCTGGACCTTATAGGATGCTGAGGAGTTTACATAGTATGGGAAATACCTGATTGAGATGGGCACACCACATGGATTGGCCATTTTGATTGGCCTTGATAGATACTTAGTGCCAAAATTTTTAAAGAGTGCGCGCCAAAAATTGGACGTGAACTTAACATCCCTATCTGAAACAATTGATTTTGGCAAACCACAGAGGGGGTACCAATGCTTAACGAACAACCGTGCTACTCTTGTGCAGTAACTGTGGCTTTACAAGGAATCAACATGCAAAACTTGCTGAAATGATCAACAATTGTCAAACATTGAGTGTTTCTTGAATGCAAACTTGGTGGTAGGTTAGTCACAAAATCCATAGAAATATCTTGAAAAGGTCCATCAGGAATAGGCAGCGGAAGCAAGAGGCCTTACTGCTTAACCCGAGGAGCTTTTACTTTTTGACATATAGTGCAGTGTGTGACATAACGAAACACATCTTTTTGCATTTTAGGCCAATAAAAGAATCTTTCTATTTTTTCCAAAGTGGTGTTCATTCTCCTGTGCCCACCCTTGAGAGAATCATGTGCATCATGCAATATGGTTGGCCTGAGAGAGGGCAACACACATAAACGTTGACAAAAATACAACAAACTATATCACGAATGAGATAGTTGCTTGGCCCTTGGGAAGCAGAGCCTGCAACCAATGCTTACCAAACTCGGAATCCACATACTGATTCTTCATGCTATCAAAAGACTCACCGTGAATAGAAAATGTGGATCTTGACTCAAGAGCCAAAATCTGTCGTTTGCGACTCAACGCATCTGCAACAGGGTTAGCTTTTCTAGGCACATACTCAATCAAACCTCCAAATTGCTCAAAAAATTGTGACCACCGTGCTTGGCGATCACTCCAATGTGCACTAGGCATAGATTGGAGCCACTTGAGGGCTTGATGATCTGTGCGAACTGTAAACTCTCTACCATAAAGAAAATACTTCCAATGCTTAAGAGAGTGAATGACAGACAAAAGTTCTTTATCATAAACTGAATAATTCTTTTCCGCACTATTAAGCTTCCGGCTAAGGAAAGCTACAGGAGACCATGTTGCTGAAGCACAACGCCTATGGCGACATTGCTCGCATCCGTCCATACCTCAAAGGGATCATCCCAAGAGGCAAAGATAAGACACGGTGCTTTTGTCACCGCAACCTTGAGAGCTGCGAAAGCCTCAATGGATGCTTCGGGCAAGTCTACGCGCTGACGACGATCTTTACCCCTTTCAAAACATCAGTCATAGGTGCATCAATGCGTGCAAAATTCTTTATGTGTGAACTATATGCTTGACATAAACCAAGAAAAGAACGCACATCATATACAGTTTTGGGCAAATCCCAATTACAAACCCGTTCCACCTTCGCGGGATCTAGCTTGACGCCCTCTGCAGAAATGAGATAACCTAAATAAGTGACTTCAGTAAGAAAAAAATCAGACTTCTTAGCTGCAATGTACAACTGACACTCATCCAAACGAGTTAGTACCCTTTCGACATCTCTTTCATGTTGTTCCCACGATGCAGAAAAAATGAGAATATGATGAACACACATACACCGACCATATCGCCGAAATGACCTGCCATGAAACGATTAAATGTACCCACGGCACCTATCAATCCAAAAGGCATAACAATATACTCCCATTGCCCTCGCTCGATGTGAAAAGCGGTCTTGAAAATGTCGCCTTTGAATACTCGTACCTGATGGTATCCACTTTTGAGATCGATCTTGCTGAAAATTTTTGCCCCATTGAGCCTATCGAGGATATACTCAATGCGAGGCATCAGAAACTTGTTCTTGACGGTCATCTTGTTAATGCGCTGTAATCAACACACAAACTAGACGAACCATCCTTCTTGCGAACAAACAAAGTAGGAGCAGCAAAAGGACTTACACTAAGACGTATGAATCCTCTAGCCACCAACTCCGTGAGTTGTCGCTCTAACTCTTCCTCCTATGTCTTGTTCAAACGATATTGACAGGCTGTGCCTCCTCCATAAGCTCGATGCGATGGTCCTCCGGCCGCTCAGGTGGGAGATGAGGTGGAAGATCATCCTGCAAAAAGAGATGTTTAAACTTCGTAAACAAATCTGAATACTTAGCTGGAGCCTGAATGCTTTGGGAAACTAGAGCAGCATAGATGAATGCCGCTTGTGCTCCTTGTCGTAATTCACGCTTTACCTGCACATGAGAGATGATAGGCAAAGAATGCAAGCCCTCCTCAGCACGAATGATGAGGGAGGAGTCAGTTTTGGCATTTAATGTGAGAGTGTTAGCCTCCCAATCAATGAGAGGGTTATGCTCACGGAACCACCTTATGCCTAAAATCATATCACATCCTGAGAGAGGAGACACAAGAAATTTCCGACGGAAAGCAGCTCGTTGAACGGTAAACATCACATCAAGGCACTCTTTCGCGATGAGAGAGTCCATACCAGGAACGAAGCCAGAAACCTTGAGAGGAGATTTCTGACTAACCTCTAGGCGGGCTCTCTCAACGAGAGAAGGACTGATCACATCATGCATACTACCTGGATCAAACAATATGATAAAACGCTGACCCTTTACATGACCATAACACTTCATGAGAGAATCATCAATGTGTGTTTTAGAGACATGAGAAGATTCAGCTTGATTCTGTAAGGTGCTTGTGGTTGCTGTGGGTGCCTTTGGTTCTTTAGGTGGGGCTGTCTTAGGACAAGCCTTCTTAATGTGACCCTTGACGTGACATTGATAACATCTACCTTCCTTAGCATAAATCACTTGTTCTTCAGCCGTGGTGTATCCTCCTACAATTCCTTGTGCAGCTTTTTATACGGGGTTAGCTTAGGTTTTGCAGGTGCTTTAGCTTTACCCTTAGATTCATTGTTAGAGTTCTTTTCCGAGGAATTAGAGGAAGAAGGGCTAGGTGAGTTACCATTTTGCGTGTTCTGAGAATTCTGAGGGGTTCCTTGAGAAGTCTTGTTTTCCTTAGGCTTTCCCTTGTTGTGCTTCATCTTGTGTGCGAGAGCAATCGCTACCGCCTTGTTGAGATTGATTGGATCAAGTACCTCCACATCATACTTGATATACTCGTCCAATCCATAAAGGAATGCCTCCTTGCGCTCCGAATCCGATTTGCGTAATTGATTGCCGAGCTGCAAAACACGATTAGAGAAAGACATAACCGGCATACCATTTTTCTTGAGAGCGCGCCAATCGTCCTTCAATCGTGCGAGGTACTGAGGTGGCATAAACCGCGCCTTGAGTTCGTCGGCTTCCTCTACGTGCGCGGCTAACTGTGCCTCTTGCCATGCGTGGTACCAATTGATGGCATCATCGGCAAGGTACATAGCTGCCGTCAAAACCTTGCTATTTCCTGTCTTCTTAGTTGTCGCAAAATAAGCATTAAATTGATGCAACCAAGAATGAATAACTGTAGCATCCATCTTACCATCGTACTTACTGAAAGTCAACTTTTCTGTGATTGGGTTGTTGGAATCCGCATCGTGGCTTGCGCCACTTGAGGAATTCCCACGATCTTTGGCTAGTTCGGACTTCGAGGCAAGTACTTGTTGAACCAATTCTTGAGTGCGGAGTTCTCTTTGAGCCTTACGCTCGGCCTCCAAGCCGCTCGTTGAGCCTCCCGATCGGCCTCCCAGGCCGCTCGTCTTGCTTTAGCTTCCTCCTTTCTTTGTGATTTTCTTTCTTTTCGTTCGTCGCGCTCGCGTTCCAAAGCAATGCGAGTCGCTTCTTGTTTGGCCATCATGTCCATCATCGTCTTGACCATCGCCTCCATAGGATTTGGTACAATTTGTGGCGTAGATGGCGAAGAGGAGGGTCGGAAAAATCTCTTGGTGGGGAAAATTCTTCGTCGCCTCCCTCATGCTCATCACCTGTATGCGAAGTATCCATTCCGCTTCGGGTGATGACCATGCACTATGATCTTTGGTTCTTAAGTTCACGAGGAACTTGGGTTCTTGAGGGTCTTGAGGTTCTTGAGGTGAGGGTTTTCTTTCTCTTGCAATCAGTGTTTGAGAAGGATCGTCTCTTCACCCGAGTTCTGCTCTTTTCCGCGGGCGCACTTCTTGGCGGCCTTGCGCTCACACCAAGGTTTCTTTTCCCACCTCACGTCGATTGGCCGGCCGCTAAGTGCACGGTCCGCTCTCAGTGAGTGAAAAGAGGCACAAGGGGAGGCTGGACAAGCCCTTCTTTCTTGGGATTCCTGTCACTCTTCAAAAACACAATTAGGAATCGACATGCCCAAGCGAACTTGGGTTTGTGTGAATGCAACAAGCTAAATTTTTTTTATATTGTGATTCTTGTGGTTCTCTCCTTGAGTGATACAGAACACTACCAAAGCTCTGATACCAATGTAAAGTGCAGCGGAATGAATGTTGTTCTTTCTCAAGATGAGTGCTCCATAATGTGCTCAAGGTTCCTTTTTGTTCTTATGGAATGGAGAGCCTTCCGCCTTTAATGAGAGAGTGCAATGATCACGAACAAAGTGAGTGGACACTGTGCGTGTAAGTGTATGAGATTGAGAGATAGAGAGAGAAAAGAGATACAACACCAGAGACGTTGTAAAACCCTCCTCCGAAGACCCCACTCTCGTTGGCGAGAGTGGTCTACGATTGATTGCACAAACTGGTACAAAGTGTATGCATGAAACTGATGCAAGTCTAGGCTAGGTTGATGTCGACGATGGAGATGGCGAGACCCGACTCTATGGCTGAAATCTGCTGTCCAAAAACGCTGTTGGCTGAATTCTGCTATGGCTGAAAACGCTGTGGAAAACGCTGATTTCGCTGGTCTTTAGGGCTGATAATCTGCTGTTACTGTGGGGCTGAATTGGCTATGGAGAGGCTGAATATGACCTGCTGAAGATCGTCAAAGGCTGAAAATCTGCAGCAGACAATACCTGTAGGAAAAACGCTAGGCTGGTTGATGCTTGGCGATGAGGATTTGCAAAAAACGCTATGTATGTTGATCTGCTTGCGGTGGAGACTTGCTGAAAAACGCCAAGTACTTTGAGTTATGGCGATGATGAAGGAAACGCTAGGTAGCTCTGCTTGGAGTGGAATCGCCCAGGATGGGAAGTCTTGCTTGAGAAGTTGCTTGTTGAGCGGTGGAGCTCCTGCTGCCTCTTCTGCCAATTAGTGCTAGTCTAGGTTTGCTTATATACAAACTTACTCAATTTGCCCTACCTACTTTCCAACAAAAGTCACTTAAAAATAATAAGTGAAAAATGTCAAAAATAGGTAAAATAGGCTAAATGCACTGGAAAATTCTCCTGAAGGATTCTGATGGATTCTCATGGGAATGCTTATGATCATGCTGTGTGCAACCAGAGGATATGCATCTACACTAAGTGATTGGGCATGCACGGTCTACGAATAGACTCACAAAAGTGCCAGATCACTTGCTAATCTAGACTGATTGGACTGACTGATACCTGTTATGCTGTAGCTTGTCCACGGACACATAGGGTGGGATGTGTCACGTGACATCTCATCTGGCTCCCCATCATCGGGCACATCGCCTTTAAAAGGCTTCAATATACTCACATGAAAAGCATTGTGAATCTTTAAAGTATCGGCAGCTTGAGTCTAAAGGAGATATCATTTATCTTTTCTTTTATATGGAAAGGGCCATAGTGTCTTATGCTAAGCTTTGGAAAAAGTTGCTCCTTTCCTTTGTTCTTAGGCGTGCGTTCTCAAAACGTAAGAGCACCCAATTGTCTTCCTTGAATTTCAAATCGTGACGGTGTCGATCTGCTACCTTCTTGTGTCTTTACATAGATTTTGCTAAAGCCTCCCGGACCTTGGCAAAAGCAGTGTCCAAGTCCCTCGTGTATTGGTTGGCTTCAAATGGCTTAAAAATCTTATCTTTTGTGCTAAGGAAGGGTGAAACCTTCGGAGCACCTTCAATGATCTCGAATGGCGCCTTCCCCGTCGAAGAGTGGATCGTGTTATTGTAGGCAAATTCCACCAAGGGCAATTTTTTTCCCATTGAGTCTTCTGATCAGAAATGTAAAACTTCAATAAATCCAGTACGATTGAATTTGCAATTTAAGATTGCCCATCTATCTGCGGCGGGTGGAAAGATGACGAGAATTGCAACTATGTGTCAATGTTCTCCAAAATAGCTTGCTAAAACAAACTCGTGAATCGGGGATCTCTGTCAGAGACTATTGTCTTAGGCATGCCATGTAATCTGAAAATCTGTGAAATGAACAGTCTCGCTAAATGATCCGACTTGATTGTTTTTTTCATTGGAACAAAGTGAGCTTGCTTGCTAAATCTGTTGATGACAGTCCAAATGCCATCATGCCCACTCTGTGTCTTCGTAGATCAAAAATGAAAACCATAGCAATGCATTCCCAGGGGCGGGTTGAAATGGGTAAAGGCTGTAGCAATGCCTGTGCTTTATGCCTGTCAAACTCGACCTTCTGGCATACCAAGCAACTGCGTACAAAGTCGTGTATATCCTTCTTGAGTCTCTGTCAAAAGAAGTAACGCTCCACACCTTTCAAGGTGGCGTCCATGCTGCGGTGACCCGTAAAAGTTGGACAATGGCATTCAATTAAAACCTTTTCCCTCAATGGTTATGTAACGAACAACATCGTTTTCTTCATCAAGTGGCCATCCCGTATGGAATATCCCGCTACTACCTCCCCATTCTGTATTCGAGTGAATACATCCAAAAAATCTGAATCTGTGGCGTACTGATCGACTATGTATTTGAAGCTTCTACGATGAATCGCGGAAATAGCCAAGACTAACGGCTTTTGGGACAAAGCATCTGCCACCAAGTTCTTCTGTCTCTGTACAGGGACAATCTGGAAGTGAAAATGTGACAAGATGTTAACCCACCGCATCTGCTTTTGCGAAAGTTGCTTCTGTGACAAGGAGTAGCGTAAACTCTTATGATCAGTGAAGACTGTAAAATCAGCTCCGAGTAGGTAATGTCGCCATTGAGTAAGAGCATGGATAACTGCCAAAAGCTCTTTCTCATAAATCTGTGTTGTCAATTCTGGCCTTGAAAACAATCGGCCCTCATAGGCAATGACATGGCCTTCTTGCGTTAAAACTGCACCCAGACTACGACCACAAGCATCACAATATACTTTGAATGACTTTTGCAAATTCGACGAAGTCAACACTGGTCCAGTAGTCAGTTTTTCTTTAAGTGTCTGAAAGGCAGTCACCTCTGTCGATCCCCACGAGAAAGAGACTCCTTTTTGAGTCAAAATGTGCAAAGGGGAAGCCACCTATGCAAACTTTCAAATGAACCACCGGTAATAAGAACACAAGCCCAAGAAGCTTCCAACTTTGTGAACATTCTTCAAGTGAGGCCAATTGCGGATAGTGTCACTTTTGGCCAGATCCGTTTATACCCTTTCTGTTGAGACGATGTGTCCCGAGAAATGTATCTCAGGCAAGAAAAATTGGCTCTTATTCACATTTATAAGCAATTTATGCTTCCTCAGTGTCTGGAAAACCCACAAATGATCGGTATTCTCTGAAAATCCAAAAAGTCGTCTTGAAAGCTGTCTTGTAGACGTCCCCCGGAGCAACACAGATCTGATGATAATCACTTATTCATATCAATTCGGCAAGTAGAATGCTAAAGTCTGTCGAGTATATCATCGATCCTCATAATGTAGAATTTTGTTCTGGTTCGTTGTTTCTTTATCTTGGCCTCGGCTAACGCTGTAAGGTGGCCAGTTTGGTGGTGTACTACCACGAATCAATCATGTGATCTTCATGACGTAAAGGAGGTTACTCGCTTTATACGCCTTCAGAGAAACAATCAGCCGCTATTGCAGAAAATCTTGTTGTTCTTTTTCGAGGTCAAACGTATTCGACCTTTAATCATCATTCAGTTCTCTTAAAAAAAATTGAGTAAAGAAACGGAATTTTTTCAAGTACAATCTCTCTTGCCCTCAATTGTCAAAAGTCGCTTTCTTGCCCCGATAGTCAACCACGGCGTTGTTCTTGTGGTACCAAGGGATTTCAAGGAGTACGTCACAAACTTCCTAAGGGCATTACGTAGAAGTCCTCGTGCCCTAAATACCCTTGACATTGCAAACGAAGTTTGCCAATGATCGGTGTAATGAAAACATCCCGTCCGGGTGCCGCTAGAACTGCCTCCGCCTGTGGCCTCAACTTGTCGGGCGTAATTCCAAGTCAAACCGCCAATTCAAGTGTGAAGAAGTTGGCCTTGGCTCCTCATCAAAGAAAATGAGGTCTTTTTTATCTTTCACTTTTGCCCCAAGAGTGGCAAAGTTTTGTACTTTCGTTCATCCGATTCGGGTTGGGCCCCACGCAATGTGGTACTAGTTCTGCTCTCATATTTCCTTTTCTTCGACGCTCGGCTGTTGTTCTGTAACTCTCAAATTTATCTTCTGGTAGTTCTTTGGTTCATCTTCTTGTCAAGAGTTCTTGTCCATGTCTTTTTGCGAGTATAGGTTCTGCTTTTATGCACTCGTATGTCCTTTCGGCTTTCCTCCCTACCTAAGCAATGGCTACATGCTATCTCGAGTAAATCTTATCAATCGGGTAATTCTTCAAGTGTCTCGCCAATCTCGGGTCCCTGGAGTACTTAATCCATCTGTTCACACATATGCCAATCTGCAGTTGACGTTTGTACTCCGTTCTGGCAAACTTGTCCGTGGAATTTTTTTTTGCCCAAATCTTCATTCTTTTCTTCAGTTCCCGCACCGGATTTTCAACTTTTCTTTGCCTTCCCATTGAGAGGTGTTATCTCTGTCAGATTCTTCACGAGAACCCATGTGTAATCTGGGATTCTTTATGGCTTTATGCCCTATAAGACAGAGCGATGAAGACGGGAGCATGCCCGATGCGCGATGTATGAAGGGTGGGAGTGGTTGATAAGTTCGGGTTCGGGGCTCGGAGATTCTTTCCCAAAAGCTGTGTGCTAATAAGTCCGGGTTCGGGACATGGGGTTGCTAACAACAGAGCCCCCAAAAGCTTCAAACTCAAAAGCAAAGCTCCCAAAAGAAATTGAACTTCCAAAAGCTGCTAAAAACAATAAGAGCAATTTACGAAAAATCCGTACAATTGTTAGCGAAAAACACGGACTCCGTACGTTGCCACGTCACATGTTAGCGTAATTTCCGGCCGTCTGTATAGTGCCACGTCAGTTGTCGACGCAATTTTTGGGGGCCAGCCACGTCAGCGCGGTGTGTGTGTGTGTGTCCGAGGGCCAGCCACGTCACCAGTTTGTGACAGGCTGTGTGATGCACAACATCGCTTTCTTCATCCCGTATAGAATATCCCGCTACTATCTCCCCATTTTGTATTCGAGTGAATACATTGGAAAAATCCAGATTTGTGGCGTACTGATCGACCATGTCCTCGAAGCTTCTATGATGAATCGCGGAAATAGCCAAGACTAGGGGCTTCCGAGACAATGCATCTGCCACCAAGTTTTTTTGTCCTTGTACATGGACAATCTGGAAGTGAAACTGTGACAAGATGGTAGCCCACTGCATCTGCTTTTCCGAAAGCTGCTTCTGTGACAAGAAGTAGCGTAAACTTTGATGATCAGTAAAGACCGTGAAATCGGCTCCGAGTAGGTAATGTCTCCACTGAGTAAGAGCATGGATCACTGCCAAAAGCTCTTTCTCATAAATCTGTGTTGTCAATTCTTGCCTTGAAAACAATCGGTTTTCATAGGCAATCACATGGCCTTCTTGCATGAAGACCGCTCCCAGACTACGACCACAAGTAGCACAATATACTTCGAATGACTTTTGCAAGTCCGGCAAAGTCAACATTGGTCCAATAGTCAGTTTTTCTTTAAGTGTCTGAAAGGTAGTCACCTCTCTCGGTCCCCATGAGAAAGGGACTCCTTTCTGAGTCAATATGTGCAAAGGGGGAGCTACCTCTACAAACTTTCGAATGAACCGCCGGTAGTAAGAACACAAGCCCAAGAAGCTTCTAACTTCATGAACATTTGTCAAATCGGGTCAATCACGTATAGTGTCAATCTTGGCCGGGTCCATCTGTACTCCTGTTGCTGCTGAGACGATGTGTCCCAAAAAGTGTTATCTCCGGCAAGAAAAATTCACTCTTTTTGGCATTGATAACTAATTTGTGATCTCGCAATGCCTGAAAGAGCTGTAGCAGATGATGTCTATGGTCTGCTTCATTCTTGAAGAAGACTATAATGTCATCAAAGAGAGTGTCGACAAAAGATAGATATTCTTGGAGAATCCTATCCATCATTCGGTTGAAAGTCGCTGGAGCATTGGTAAGGCCAAAAGGCATCACCAAAAATTGATATAAACGAAGCTTGTCCAAAAGGGTGTCTTGTAGGCATCTCTTGGAGCGATTCTGATCCGATGATATCCGCTTTTCAAATCAATCTTGTTGAAACAAGAGGATCCCTGTAGTCGGTCAAGAATATCATCGATCCTTGGAATCGAAAATCTTTTTTTGATAGTGATTTTATTGAGAGCTTTCTCATTGTCCAAGATCCGTCTTTCTTTAATACCAACAACACTGGAGAGCAGTAGGATGAAGTACTCGGCTGGATAAGACCCTTTTCGAGGAGGTCTTTCACTTGGTTCACGATCTCTTCATTCTGGGCTCGGCTAACATGGAAGGTGGCCGGTTCTGTGGTGTGCTTCCAGGTTTCAGATCAATAGTGTGATCCTCAGGACGAGATGGGCGTAGCTCGCCTGGCAGGCCCTCAGAGAAACAATTAACATGTGTGTGGAGAAATTCTTGGCATTCTTTGTCAAGTTTAGACATGTTCATTCTGTGTTCATCATTCAACTCTTTCAAATAGATCGAGTAAACAAAGAGACTAGATTTCATTAATTTAGAAATGGCCGAAGCTGATACAATAGGGACGGACTCGCCCTTCAGTTTTACATCAAGTACAATTTTTCGACCCTTTTCATTCGTCAAGGTTGCTTTCTTTGCTTGATAGTCGACCACGGTATTGTTCTTATGGTACCAAGGGACTCCTAGGAGGGTGTCACACCCTTCCAAAGGCATGATGTAAAAGTCCTCGTGCCCTAAGTACCCCTGACAATGCAAACAAAGTTTGCAAATGACAGGTGTATTGGCTGTGTCCCGTCCGGGCGCCGCTAGAACTCCCTCTACTGGTGGTCCCATCTTGTTGGGTGTAATCTCGAGCCGCGCGGCCAATTCAGGTGAAATGAAGTTGGCCTTGGCTCCTCCATCAAAGAAATTAAGGGCTTCTTGATCTTTCACTTTGCCCCAAGCTCGACAAAGTTCTGTACTTTTATCTATCAGGCTTGGGTCTGTACCCATGCAATCTGGTACTAGTCCTGCTTTCATCTTGCCTTTTGTGCCACGTTCCTTTGCTGCTCTAGAACTCTCTAGCCTGTCTTCAGTCTGTCCTTGCTGTGCCTTTTTGGGGCACTTTGCGGAGACGTGCCCTTGTTCCCCGCAACCAAAACACTTCCCCTCTTTGAGATAGTTAGCCCTTTCTCGAAGAGTTAGTCGGAGTCGTGTATCCTTCTTTTCTTGGGAGCTCTTTTTCTTTCTACTTTCATTGTTGGAGGTCTGTCTTGTCCTTTGAGTCAAAATCTTGCCAGTGGGGTAAGTCAAATTCCTCGAATGTATCGAGAAACCCCGTTTCGCATGACCCATTAATTCTTGAATAGATTTCGACTTTTGTTCAAGGCAATAATCTCGGATCTTTGTAGAGAGTTCGAAGCAAAACCGTTCAATCTGTTCCTTAAAGGTGACCTTCTTAAATGAAGAGGTTGGTAGAAAAGAGTCCCAAAACCTCTCGCAATAAGCGTCCAAAGAATCTTGCTTGGTCATCCGAAGATGGTTCCAAGCGGTTCTTACATCATGTTCGTACTCCCGGGTCAGCCACGAAGGAATAAAGAGCCTTTTGAATTTCAACCACTTGGCTGGAGCTTCTTTCCTTAGAAGAAGAGTGGACCACCATGTTCGAGCCTTTTCTTGGAGAAAAGATGCAGCCCTCCTAATCTTAGAGTGCTTTGAGTAGTGCCCTCCCTATGTCAAACTGTTGGATGAAGGCCAAAGCCCTTGGAGCATCTCTTGAAAAGGATTCAAATTTTGTAGACTGTCCACCTTCTTTAAATTTTTTTGTTTTCTTGCTCGTCTTTGAGGAAGTCATATTGGTTGGCTCTGTAGAAGTGTTTCTTCTTTGCATAAAACATATGGTCATGGGAGTCTGAATTGTCGGAGGATGACTTGTAGAGCTATCAGAAACTGGGCGGAATCTGAGTTTCTTTGCCTTTTTCGTGCCTTTTTCGAAGCTTTTCTTTTTGCTTTGCTTTTTGCCCTTTCTGTCCTCCTCGCTCGGGTCAAAGAGCTAGAAGGACTGTCAGAAGAACAGGAAGAAGAAGACCTGGGCAGTCCTTCAAAGCGTAGAGGCTTCTTCTGCTTTCTGGTAGATGCAAAAGAAGATTGACAGCCCAAATAACTAGGGTAGTCAGTCTCCTTCTTGCACTTTTTCAATTGATTCTTCGTGTCCAAAAGTTGACTGATCTGGGTCTGAACCACCTCTTAAAAGTTCTTGTTCTATAAACATCTTAAAAGTTCTTGTTCTATAAACTTCTTGCCCCAAAGACTGGCGCTCCTTTCGGTATTTATTTTTATATTAATCTTTGAGCAAAGTACAACTGAGGCTGCAGGTGCTCGCTCTCAAACTCTGCGTCCAGATGCTCTACACAGTGAGCCCCTAAGTCCACTTATAAAGAGTTTACAAGGGATGCTAAAAGGAGAGCCCCAAAAGCAATTAAATCAAAAGCAAAACTGCCCCAAAAGCTACCAGCGTAATTTGTGGAAATCCGTATGCTTTGTCAACGCAAAACGAGGGAATCCGTATGCTGCTGCCATGTCAGCACAGCCAACACATATTGCGGAAATTGGTACCGCCACATCAGCCTGTCGGCACATTTTTCGGGCGTTCGTATTGGGTGCCAGGTCACCATGCGTGTGTGTGTGTGTCCGGGTGGCTCTGCCACGTCACTAGTTTGTGACACTCTCCCCGAAGTGCGAGCCTCTCAAGGAGGTGGCGAGTCATCACGTAGCATAGGTAGAGACGACAACTCCAACAATCCAGTCACTAAGAAGCTGACGTTAAGTAAGTATGATGGTAAGATGGATGCTTCTGTGATTTATTCTTGGTCGCATTAATTTAATGCTTACTTTGCGACTAACAAGTAAACTAGTAACAATAAAGTTTTGATTGTTGCCATGTATTTTTCGGGTGATGCCATTTATTGGTATCAAGCCTAGCAAGAGGCACAAATGGTCGAGCATCTTGATCGTGCCGCAGATGGCGAGCTACTATCTTTCAACTGGGTCAATTGGGTCGACTTCCAAGACAAGCTCAAGGTTCATTTGTGGCTATTTTTAAAGAAGAGTTTCCACCAACTTATGGGATCCCGTCCGATGGGGCCCAAGTGACATAAAGGCATTAAAAATAAAACAAGCCCATAGACAGACATGTGGAGAGTTGATGACGTGGCATATCTGTACGGATTTTCGGATTCTACGCTAACATGCTGACGTGGCAGACCAGTACAGATTTCCGCATTTGCGTTGGCAGCTTTTGGGCGCTAGTGCTTTTGGGGCTAGATGATTTGAGTTTGAAGCTTTCCATGTAAACTGCTTTTCTAAGGCTAAGGGTCTTTAAATATGTGCAGAAGGCTCGGTCTGCACATCTAACCCTATGTGCATGTGGACAAGCTATAAGTCCTATTTCTAGGGTTTAGGACAACTAAGAAGTGTTCTGGCACGCCTGTATGCAGGACGTGCATGTCGAGACACTTTAGATTAGTTGCATACCCTCTGATTGTACATGAGCATAGCCAATGTCTGCTACGTGTAGGCATTGGGGAGTGTTCCCATCAATTGCATTAGTACCAAGCCTAGGTATTTATCTGCATGTGAATCACCTCTTATTAATAGTTCACAACTTATTAATAAGTGACATTTTTTCAGCCATTTTAGACATCGTGGGTTTTTAAGTTGGATTGCCCGACCCAGCTTTTACTTCATATATAAGTGACCCTAGGGGTCACTTCAAGCATAAGTCAATACCTGCAGTACAAGTATCAAGTTCCCGCGATATCTCAACACCCCACTAGCGTTTTTGCACCAAATCAGCCAACGTTTTTAGAATTCAGCCCATCGTACTAGATCAGCCAGCGTTTTCAGATTTCCACGTCAGATCAGCCAGCGTTTTAAGAATTCAGCGCATAGTGCTACATCAGCCAACGTTTTAGATCCAGCCCTCAGATCAGCCAGAGTTTTTCAGTTTTCAGCCCATTGCTGACATCGTCGATAGAAGATCAGCCCATAGCCTCATCACCATTGCAAATCACAGCTAGAGTCCCCAACGTTTTTGCATTCCAGCCTTTAGCCTTGCAAAACCAAGCATCTACCGCAAGATCCCATTAGCATCTGAGCATCTAGTTTCTCTAGTTGCAACCATTGGGTGAAGGGGTGTAACTAGTCGTTGAAGGTTGTGGCTTTTGATAAAGAGGCATGTCTCTAGGGAGAAGAGTCTTGATCATCCAAGTGTAGGGGTCCTCCTTGGCATGTCACTTCTTGTATCTGCAACCATCAGAAAGTGTATGATGCAACTAAGTCACAATCGTGACACCCTTTTACTTGCTCGTGTCGAAGAAGTTACTTAAGTACAAGTGCAACACAAAAAGACCCAAGGTAGAATGCTCGAAACTAGCTGACTAGCTTGTATAGATGGTGTCACAAGACGGGCAACACGTGCCAATAGAAAAGAATAGACTCTCGGCCGGCATCTTCAAGTTGGCTCCATCCTATAGGGCTTTGACACGTCATCAGTTTGTTACATTTCCCCTTCTTGAAAGAGACTCGTCCGTGATTACAGCATATTTGCAAAACAACTCAAAAATTTCCTAGGGTCATTCCGAGGGACAATCAATTTGCTCTTTTTGTTAAGGAGTTAGCTTCTCCTTTTGGCTCTTTTGATCAAGGAGTTAGCTTCTCCTTTTGTCCAGATCGGAACTCTTGATATTCCGGCGTAGTAAAATTAGCCATCACACCCGGATCGTACCAATCTTCCACGGGTCTCTTGATGCACTAAAATTACATACCTAGGCAATCTCATCCAATTAGGAATATTCAGTAGTTGGCACATCACAATGCAACACAAATGCTTACATATGCATGTTACAAGACACAACAAACAGCGCCGCTAAGCACTCCCCCAAGACAAACGGTCTGCGGTATGAAGCTACTCAACGACTATCTCGTCACTCCTCCCGCAAATAAGCTAAAAGGGTTTGGGCCATGAGCTCAGAGGACTGTACAACCAAACGCTCCCCAGACCGCAGTTTGCGTCGCTTGGAGGTCCAGTGCGATTACTATCTTGGGACTACCATTGCCGCCAAAGAAGCACTGTTTGTCCAAGAGCTGATGGACCATGCTGTGCTCGGCTACGACCCTATGGAATGAACCTAACCCTAATTTTTTGGTGCAGGTTTCAGGATGGAAAGTCAATCGACTTTTCGAGCTCGACTGATGTCGAGATTGCTTTTTAAGTTTGAAATGTGTTTGAGAACTTGTTTGGTGATCCCGTTTGGAATTTGTTTGAAATGGATGGTATCTGTTTTGAACCTGTCTTGGTGCCCATTTGAATTGTTTGACTCTAGTTTTAAATACTGGTTTCAATGATTGGTGATTTTACTCTCGGGTGGAGAAGTAAGAAGTACTGTTTTGGTATTGTTTGAACCTCGGAACGACGCAGGCCGATGCTTGGGAAGCGTTCTGTTGTATGCTAGAAAACCTCCGAACGACGTAGGCCTATGCCCGGGGAGCGTTTGGTTGTATCTGATACCACTATCACAAGACGGGCATCACGTGCCAATAGAAAAGAACTGAACAGATTTTTAGCACTTCAATGACAACTGAACTGAAAGAAAGAGACGACATGCGACACGGAGTGGCAAAATTTCCCCTCAGAGAGTACTGGCCCCAAAACGTTGGCGCCCCTATCGGTATTTCTTTATATTGCATCAACACAATACAAGTCGGTACTCCAGACTCTACACCTTCTGCAGGAAGCATGCCAGAGAATGAGCCCATGGCCTCACATTTAAAGGCCCTAGGCCCCAAAAGCAGTTTACAATAAAAAGCCTTCAAACTCAAAAGCATCTTGTCCAAAAGCAAAGCCAAAAAGCTGTCAGGCTACGTCAGCACTGCCATTGTAAAAAGCGGAAATACGTACAGTTCTGCCACGTCAGCAGTCAACAGAATTCTTGGAAAATCCGTACAATCTGCCACGTCAGCAGGCCGGCGGAAATCTATTGCTTTCTTCTTCTGTTGCTTCTGCTTCTCTTAGGGTTTAGGCTCCTCGGCCGGCATCTGCAAGTTGGCTCCATTCTAGAGGGCTTTGACACGCCATTAGTTTGTTACAGATGGAATGGTTTGCCTTGCATGTAGAAATGTACGACAAAAAAGTTTCCAAACCCGTCAATTAGAGACCATGCACCATGGCATCACACGAGAAAGTGCACATATGTACACCATATACAAAAGGCTGGGTGTTCCAAAATGTGCCCAACATCGTTAATATAACATTTCATTTTATTTCATCTCTCTCTCCCAGGCTGCTCTCCCATAAGCAGGGTGCCCTCTATGTTTGAATTAATTAGAAAAAGACTGAATGGGGCATCTGTTGAGGGGCCAGTGCTGTGTCGGAGGGAACTCTGCCTCTCTTTCTCTCTCTATCTCTCAAACACTCTGTCTTATCTCTCCATTAGCTAAGTCCTGAATTTCTGATTTTCTAAGTTGAAACTTACTGTGTTTATCCAACACCACCTGGGCAATATGCCAGGGCCCACGACCGGTTATAAAGAATACTGAATATGAACAGACCAATGTTGCATACAGAAAAGAATCAAGACCAATGTTCCATTAGCTAAGTGCTGAATTTCTGCTTTTCTAAGTTGAAACTTACTATGCTTATCCAACACCACCTGGGCAATATGCCAGGGTCCACAACCGGTTACAAAGAATACTGAATATGAACAGACCAATGTTGCATATAGAAAAGAATCGAGACATAGCTACTCAAGACAACACAAGAGACAATCAAAGGTGATGAGACAAAAGCATTGTTGCATTGATGGGTTAAGCACAATAGCTCAATGGCCAAATCCAGACTCGTTTGTGTACAAGGACCATGGATTATTTTTGGCTAACAGTGAACTCCAGCTATGGCATCACCACCCTAACAAATGAAGTCCCCCCCTGTCACCAGCGTGTGACTACTATCTATCCTTTTTGTTGATTTCTTTCTTATTATTTATTTACTTTCACTTTTTGGAAACACCCCTCGGGAAATCTAATTGCCCTGCATTGCATAGCTAGTGTGGAACTGTCCAGAGGGAGTCTAGGCCTGAGGGCAAGAGAGCACTAAAGTTGGACAAAGACTATGGTTAGCCAAGTGGGGTCATTGACTAGCCAAACTGGAATCCTTTGTTACAGAGGCTACATTTCAGTTCTGGGTGTGGCTGTAGTGTACAAAGAGGGTTAGATGACCTAGAAAGATACAATGGCAGCATCTCCTAAAATTTAGGGAACTGCTATTTTGGGACTTGAAAATGTGTTTGCGTCATCACCTCCGGAATGACAAGGGGAACATTTTCTTACTCTGTCGTGAAGTCAACTGGGCAACCGGTTGGGAGATTTTTAGGCGGCAACCCCGAAAGGGGAAAATGCTTATAAATGTGCCAAGTGGCACCTTCAGGTGCACTTTCCTCATGCAAGAGAAGGGGGCGCTGATTTTATAGAGGAGAAGGGCTCATTTTCAGTCTGTTATCACAGGTTAAGAGCTATGGAGTGCTTGCTTTCCCTCCTATGTACAGTGCGGTGCCAGGAGTGATGCCCTGCACGCTACGCACTGCCCTCTCTCTCCTCTATGGCAGTATGTTATGCCCCTCTAGTGGGCTTTTCATTTGACCAATGTACAGTTGTGTGGGTTCATGCGCGATTGCCGAGGCAAGAGCCTCTTGCACAGGTATTGGATTAGCTAGCGGCTAATCTCCCGCCGCAGGTACAGGTGAATTCGGAGAGGTTTCATGCCAGAAATCTCGTTCGATTCAAAGGGCAAGTAGCCCTACAGGTGTGGGAGCTCGAGGATTTGGTACGGATGCGACCGGCACGCGAAACGGAGCCCGAAACAGTAAATTACAGCCTACTGTGTATTTTTGTAGGTTTAGGGTTTTGGCCCTAAAGGGTCCCTAATACCCCCAGGAGGTTCGGGGACGCGAAGGGACCGCTGTACAGGTGATTTGGCGCATTTTCGGGGCTGAAAACAGAGAATTCAGCGTGCTGCAGATTCTCGCTAGGTTTTGCAAAGTGCCCGTATGCGTCGGGAAAGTCAGTCAATGCGTGGGAATACTGACTGTGAGGGGTCCTAGTACAGTTATGTTGCCGAAATCGGGCCGGAACAGTTGAAATTCAGCCAAGTTTGTGCGGGGCAGCTTGTAGGGATCCACAGCGTTTATTCCCTCTTTTGAACAATAAAGAAATACCGAAAGGGGCGCCTAAGTTAGGGGCCAATCTGGTGTCGGTCTACTCATACAGGTGCAATCTAGCAGCCTGTATCTCTCTCCCCTTTGTTGTGTCTTGAAAGTACAGGTAAAATAGACGACTAATAATGGGTGAAACCTAAATCAAGGTTTAAAGTAAAGTCTATCGCCCTTTTTTGATTGAACAGGCCGGTCATGGTTCCATCGACGGGATTAAATCACTTTTTCCCATAGAAGTGAGCCTTGGTCAGGTTGGGCTTGAAGACACGAGATCATAGACCAAACACAGGGAATTGCAATTATGGCTGACAGACCAGATGATGTGACTGAAGAGGTTTCCTCTTCACAGGGTCAACAGACACATGAAGTGGGTGAGCCCTCAAGACCACCACAGACGGATGATGATATATTCAGGACCCAGTTGGCTACCGCTGTGGCTATGTTCACACAAGTAATGCAGAATCCGAGATTTTTAGCCTTTCTGCAACTTACTGTTCCGTCTCAGCAAGTTGGGTCACTGGATCATATTCAAAAGCCTGTTAAGGCTCGAGCACAGGTGATTCATACTGCAAAGTCAATGGAAACACCTGTACACTTGACGGAGAACATGCAGTCTTCACAACCTGTGCCTAAGGTGCAAGAACAGGTGGCTGAGATGCCAATTTTTCAAGCTGTACCAGTTAAGCTAGCCACTTTTCAGCAGCCTATAGCTGGTTCTAATGGGCACGAAAGCAACCTACAGGCTATGCAACAAGTCTTCCCACCACCTTCAGTACACCCTGGCTATTTTGGAGGTGGATCGGTATTCTAGAGCATGGCTGGTCATGCACCTGGAAATCAGTTTTACACGCCAAGAACAGTGTTCGGGGGTTCTCAAACGATGATGCCTAACCCCATGTATGGTGTCACAGGCATGCTACCAGGTTTCAGAGCACTCAGGGCCAGTTTGGGATGCCACAGGCAAATTTTGGTATGGCTGGAATTACAAATCAGCAGCCAAATATGGCATTTCCAGGTCAACTTAACTGCGGTCAGGGAACACAAATGAACCCTAATAGTGTTCCCATGTTTCAGTCACTTCCATATGACAATTTAACGCCGCTGGAGAGGCCAACTCCGTACAAAGAAGGTGGCAAAGGTGTGACATTCACGGCCTTTACAGGGTTTGATGACAGGAAGAAGGCTCTCTCATTCCTCCAGCAGTTTGACAAGGCCTATGCAGGGGGAAACTTTACAGAGGCTTCAAAGGTCCGTAAGGCAGCCACTTTCTTGACAGGGAATGCGGGACAATGGTGGACAACTTTATTGCTTCAAGGGCAAGCTCCGTCCACATGGATTTACTTCAAGCAAATTTTTGCAGTAGCATGGTTATCTGATGACTTTGAAGCAGATGTCATGACAGAATGACACCAGCTTAATGCTGCTACTTGCAAGAATCTGGATGATTACAATCGGAAGTTTTGGAAAGCTCTACTTCCAGTAACTTCCTATAGGTTTGTGCCATTGACAGAACAGATTGAAAAATACTGTTGTGGCCTACCCAAAGGATTGAGAAAATACTGCACGAAGACCAAAGTCACTACTTTGACGCAGCTCATCGAGGTAGCAAACACTGGCAATGGTTTGCTCAAGGGAGAAGACTGTGAATTCAATACTGGCATCAAGGAAGGTTCAGCCAAGAAAAATTCAGTGAAGAAGCACGTTCCCAATGAGGCTCCAAAAGGGACTTAGGAGCCAGCCAACGCAGGGAAAGGCAAATCTTCGGCTGAATCAGAAAAGGGACCAGCGAAGAAATGGAAAAGACATTTTCCTCGCAAGTCTGAAGAGCAAAAGAAGGTCCTAAGGTCAGAGAACAAATGCTTTATCTGTGAGCAGCCTGGCCACATTACTTACAATTGTCCTACCAAGAAAAGGCCAGCTGATTCTGAAGACAAGGAGGACAGGAAAGGGAAGAAGCCCATGGCTGGTCTAGTGCCAGATATGGTGGGCGACAAGCCAAATTCAGATGCAAGTGAGCTTTGCAGAGCATGGGGAAAGGTCAGGGATCAAACAGTGCTTATCTTCTTTGATCCAGGTGCCAAAGTCAACTTCATTTCCCCAGAATTTGCTTCAAAGTTGGGAATCGGACCTGAAGAGATGGGGTATACAGCAGAGGCAGGTTTGGCATGTCCTGGCCATATAGAGGCTGTGACACCCATCATTGGAAAGTTGCGTCTACATATCCAGTCCTATGTAGATGCTGAAGAATTTTACATCATGCCACTGGATGGATGTGATGTGTTGTTAGGTATTCCTTGGTTGTTTCGTGTATAGGGAATCACGAATGCCTACAACAAAAAGATCATTGTACAGAGAAGGGGAAAGACTCACATTCTGGATGTAAAGCTTAAAGGGGAGTCCATTCCCACTGTATCAGCTTCTGCTATTACTTCTGTAATGAAAAAGCATCTTTCTGCGTACTTGGTTTTTGCACGTGAAGTGTCAGATTGTGATGAATCAAATTTATCTGTGCTAGATAAAGAAAGGTCAATGTTTTTACAACAGTATAGTGACTGTTTTTCCGATTCATTACCGTCTCAATTACCGCCAGAGAGACCCGAGGCATAGTTACCCGGAACGGGAAATTGGAACATGGACGGGGAACGGCAACATGCATGAAATGCCATTCCCTGTTTCGAATACTCACGTCTGAAACATGGAACGGGAATCCGGAACGGAAAAGTGGGATGGGAACGGGGAACGGAGACCTAAAAATGGCCATTCCCTGTTACTATGACCCGAGGACCATGCGATAGATTTGGTGCCAGGCAGTAGCCCACCAAATAAGCCTCCGTACAGGGTTAGTGCGGCTCAATAGAGAGAGATAATGGGCCAAGTACAGGAGCTGTTAGAAAAGGGGCTGATTCAGCCCAGTTCATCTCCATTCTGTTCTCCAGTGTTGTTGGTGCAGAAAAAGGATGGCTCATGGCGTATGTGCATCGACTACCGTGCACTGAACAAGAATACCATCAAGAATAGGTTCCCTATACCTAGAATTGATGATATTATGGACAAATTAGAAGGAGCAGCTATGTTTAGTAGGATAGATCTAAAGAGTGGGTACCATCAGATCCGCGTTAGATCAGAGGATGTGCACAAGACTGCTTTTAGAACAACGTTTGGCCTTTACGAATTTTTAGTGATGTCCTTTGGTCTCACAAATGCTTCTGCTACGTTTAATAGGATGATGGAGGAGCATAGGCATCACTTGGCCATTGTGTTCGAAGAGCTACGCAGTCATAGGTTGCTCATCAATGCAAAGAAAAGTGAATTTTTTTGGAAGAGATCCACTTTCTGGGACACATTGTCTCAAAGGATGGTGGCAGAATGGATCCTGCAAAAGTTGAAGCTATCAAGTCATGGCCAGATTTGAAGACTGTGCATGATGTCCGAAGCTTCTTGGGACTATGCTCCTATTACAGAAGGTTTATCCGAAATTTCGCTGAGATTGCTTCACCTTTACATGCTCTTCAAAAGAAGGCGACTGTCACCTTTAGATGGACACAGAAAGAGATTTCAGCTTTTAATCTCTTAAAGGAAAAGATGACTTCAGATCCAGTCATTGTGTTGCCAGATCTTAGGAAGTCATTTGTGGTCCAATGTGACGCCTGTGGTAGTAGCATTGATGCAGTGCTAATGCAAGATGGCAGGGTAGTAGCCTATGAGAGCAGAATTTTGCAAGGGCTAGAGATGACCATGCAGGTCTTTGAGAAAGAGTTACTGGCTGTGATTCATGCGCTCTTAAGTTGGAAACACTACCTGCTAGGTGCAGATTTCGTTGTCCAAACGGACCATCAGACCTTGCGATACTTCTTGACACAGACAAAGTTATCTGAGAAGCATATGCGATGGGCAAATATTTTGTCCATGTTCCATTTTCAGATTGTGCATGTGGAAGGCAAGAAGAACGTTGTGGCTGATGCCTTGTCAAGGAAGCCACAAATTTCAGCTGTGTCAATTCCTTATCATCATGAGCTTGATGATATGAGAGAACAATATGCAAATGATGAAGATTTTGCAAGGGTCTTCGAGCAACTAATGGATGGACAACGTCATGGACACTATCTTCTCAAAGACGGGTTCATGATGATGCATGGCAGATTGTGTGTCACAAAGCCATTGCGACGCAAAGTTATGGAAGAGAGTCATGTCCCACCGTATGCATGGCATCGTGGTATCGATGCTACAGTTAAAGCGGTTGAGACATTCTTCTATTGGCCTACATTGAGAAGGGATGTGGATGCCTTCGTGCGAGAATGCCTAATTTGCCAGAAGGTCAAGTTTGACCGGCAAAAGGCACCAGGGTTATTGCAACCACTACCTATTCGAGATAAACCATGGGAAAGTATTGCTATGGATTTTATCTTTGATCTTCTGAGAACGCAGACAGGAAATGATGGTATTTGGACCATTATTTGCAGATTCAGCAAGCAGGCTCATTTTATTCCTGTCAGGAAGAAGATAAAGCCAGTTTATGAGCAATATTTTCAAGTATCATGGCATGCCACAGTCGATTCTTAGCGACCGTGATCCACGCATGACAAGTTTGTTTTGGAGAGGCTTGTTTGAGAATATGGGCACAACGCTCAAATTCTTTTCGTCATTTCATCCTCAAACAGATGGGCAGTCAGAAGAGGCAAATTCTACTATCCTAGATTTGCTGAAGTGCTATGTGTCAGAGCATAAAGGAAAGTGGGAGCAGTATTTGCCATTGGTGGAGTATGAATACAATAATACAGTACATTCATCAACTGGCAAGGCACCTTTTGAGATAGTTGAAGGTGGCAAGAAAGTTCCTCCCATACTGCATACAAAGGACAAGATATTTGAAGCAGATAAGTATGTTTAGGATATGGATGAAATGTACAAGAAGGTCAAAGTGGCCTTAGTAAAGACTCAGGCAAAGCAAAGGAAAGCAGCTGATCGTCACCGTCGTGAAGTGGTATATTCACTTGGTGATTGGGTGCTTTTGCGCTTTGAAAAGGCAAGGTTAAAGAAGATGAAGGGCAAAGAAAGACTGTTTCCAAACATTTTTACACTGTCGGTTTGGGTATGCTCGAAAGTGTTAGGGGATCCAACGTGTACTATAAGACAGTGGCAAAATGTGTGGCTACCATTTTGTCATTGGAAAGTTAGGACTCAAAGCAATGACAGAGTGCGCAACTACCACTATGTCATTGGGACAGGGTTCACACGCAGGCAATACATGTGTCGACAAGGTGTTGGATACAGTAGGGTTGACAATGAGCATGTATGTGTCGTACATGTGTCGACAGGTGTTGAATACATCAGTGTTGACTGGAAGCATGTACGACATAGATGCAAACGAGGACGTTTGAGATTTCATCAGTGTTGACTGGAAGCATGTACGACATAGATGCAAACAAGGACGTTTGAGATTTCAAGAGGGGGCTATGTCACCAGCGTGTGACTACTATCTATCCTTTTTGTTGATTTCTTTCTTATTATTTATTTACTTTCACTTTTTGGAAACACCCCTCGGGAAATCTAATTGCCTTGCATTGCATAGCTAGTGTGGAACTGTCAGAGGGAGTTTAGGCCTGAGGGCAAGAGAGCACTAAAGTTGGACAAAGACTATGGTTAGCCAAGTGGGGTCATTGACTAGCCAAACTGGAATCCTTTGTTACAGAGGCTACATTTCAGTTCTGGGTGTGGCTGCAGTGTACAAAGAGGGTTAGATGACCTAGAAAGATACAATGGTAGCATCTCCTAAAATTTAGGGAACTGCTATTTTGGGACTTGAAAATGTGTTTGCGTCATTACCTCCGGAATGACAAGGGGAACATTTTCTTACTTTGTCGTGAAGTCAACTGGGCAACCGGTTGGGAGATTTTTAGGCGACAACCTCGAAAGGGGAAAATGCTTATAAATGTGCCAAGTGGCACCTTCTGGTGCACTTTCCTCATGCAAGAGAAGGGGGCGCTGATTTTAGAGAGGAGAAGGGCTCATTTTCAGTCTGTTATCACAGGTTAAGAGCTATGGAGTGCTTGCTTTCCCTCCTATGTACAGTGCAATGCTAGGAGTGATGCCCTGCACGCTACGCACTGCCCTCTCTCTCCCCTATGGCAGTATGTTATGCCCCTCTAGTGGGCTTTTCATTTGACCAATGTACAGTTGTGTGGGTTCATGCGAGATTGCCGTGGCAAGAGCCTCTTGCACAGGTACTGGATTAGCTAGCGGCTAATCCCCCGCCGCAGGTACAGGTGAATTCGGAGAGGTTTCATGCCAGAAATCTTGTTCGATTCAGGTACAGGTGCGGAAGCTTGAGGACTTGCTACGGATGCGACCAGCACGCGAAACGGAGCCCGAAACAGTAAATTACAGCCTGCTGTGTATTTTTGCAGGTTTAGGGTTTTGGCCCTAAACGGTCCCTAATACCCCCAGGAGGTTCGGGGACGCGAAGGGACCGCTGTACAGGTGATCTGGCACATTTTCGGGGCTGAAAACAGAGAATTCAGTGTGTTGCAGATTCTCGCCAGGTTTTGCAAAGTGTCCGTATGCATTGGGAAAGTCAGTCAATGCGTGGGAATACTGACTGTGAGGGGTCCTAGTACAGTAATGCTGCCGAAATCGGGCCGGAACAGTTGAAATTCAGCCGAGTTTGTGCGGGGCAGCTTGTAGGGATCCACAACGTTTATTCCCTCTTTTGAACAATAAAGAAATACCGAAAGGGGCGTCTAAGTTAGGGGCCAATCTGGTGTCGGTCTACTCATATAGGTGCAATCTAGCAGCCTGTATCCCTCTCCCCTTTGTTGTGTCTTGAAAGTACAGGTAAAATAGATGACTAATAATGGGTGAAACCTAAATCAAGGTTTAAAGTAAAGTCTACCGCCCTTTTTGGATTGAACAGGCCGGTTTCAACCCCCCCCCTTTTATATAACCTTTATTGGCGCATACATGCCTTCAATCTTGGCTTCCATTATGTGGCACCTTTCTTTATTGTAATTCTGGCTGGTAGCCTTCATCGATCCTTGGTGGTTGGGGTCGGTTCATAGTTGTTCACGCTGACGAGTCTCCTTTTGCTAATTCCCATGTCGCCACCCGGACAAAAAGATAGGCTGTGTACCCTTGATATCGATGGTACGAGTGTTTTGTGACAAAACGTACTTTTATGAATGAGTACCACTTACACTCAACTCCTAATCAAATGCAGTCAAAGATTGTGGAAATGAGTAATATCTTATTGGGGATAATAAGCCCAACTTGGGTGGCCATGTGAACGCATTGTATTAGCCTATATAAGGCCCAAAATTTAATGATAACTCTCTGTTGCATTTTGCTCCAGTCGTGCTCTCTCTCTCTCTCTCTCTTGTTGGGTTAAAGGCCCAAATGACCCCTTCTGTGTTTATTTTTAAAGGTTACTAACCAAGTTCACATTGAAGTTGGCCACTAACTTAAAAATTTGTCTTATACTTTAATAAAGGGAATGAGAGCCAAATTCATACTCTCAACTATTCCCTTTACGAAAACGTGCAGCCTGTCTCTCTCTCCTACTTCGATTTCTCACGCCTCCATCTCTGCAGATCATCGCCTCCTCTCCAAGCCTCAAGCCTTGCACATCTTCTCGTGCTCTATCGCTTGCACACATTGCTGCGCACTCATCAACTGGTATCAGAGCAAATTTAGGGTTTGCTTCCAAACCTGCAAACACTGATTTTAAGTCAAGGAGGTCAACTTTCACGCGAGGTTTTGTAATTTTATCGCCAAAGGACTCGTCCCCGCATACTAGAGGACTCCCGGCTAGTCAAATTGACCTAAAACAGGCTGAAATTAGGTCAAAATCAGCAAATTACAGGTTATGACAGGAAAATACAGGTTTTGCAAATCATGTATTAAGGTGAGGGAACATCTTTACTAGGTCCTCGCTACTCGAAAACAAAGAAATTGCTGGAAAACAGGTCCCAAAATAGGTGTTTTCAACAAATTTAGATTTATGCAGGTTTTTGCAAGTGTATTTTTGATGCATCTACATTGAGGAAAGTGCAAATTGATGCAATTTATGCACATTTGACAAGTTTTGGCTATGTATGACCATTTGTGGCTCAATTTTCTGCAATTTGATGCTACAAAGTGGGGCTTTTGCTCATCCCTGCGCAGAAATTTAAAAAATTGTTTTTTGTGCCTAAATTGAGTCATTTTGTCCCAAATTGCTCCTCTGACCATTTGGAGCTGTAGTACACACTTCTGTCAGGTTATACTCCGGTTTTGGTGCATTTTGCCCAAAAATTCAGCGTATTAGTCCTCTTATTCGTGCATCTATGGCCTCATCTTCTTCGGACGTGAAGAATCTCTTCGAGATCAGGTTTCGACCTTTGGAAAGACAAGATCTAGGGAATCCTATTTCTTAAGGATTGTGAAGGGACACTTGAATAGATAAAGCCAGAGAATATTTCGGATGAAGCCCAACTTGGGTGGCCATGTGAACGCATTGTATTAGCCTATATAAGGCCCAAAATTTAATGATAACTCTCTGTTGCATTTTGCTCCAGTCGTGCTCTCTCTCTCTCTCTCTTGTTGGGTTAAAGGCTCAAATGACCCAAATGACCCCTTCTGTGTTTATTTTTAAAGGTTACTAACCAAGTTCACATTGAACTTGGCTACTAACTTAAAAATTTGTCTGATACTTTAATAAAGGGAATGAGAGCCAAATTCATACTCTCAACTATTCCCTTTACGAAAACGTGCAGCCTGTCTCTCTCTCCTACTTCGATTTCTCACGCCTCCATCTCTGCAGATCATCGCCTCCTCTCCTAGCCTCAAGCCTTGCACATCTTCTCGTGCTCTCTCTATCGCTTGCACACATTGCTGCGCACTCATCAACTGGTATCAGAGCAAATTTAGGGTTTGCTTCCAAACCTGCAAACACTGATTTTAAGCCAAGGAGGTCAACTTTCACGCGAGGTTTTGTAATTTTATCGCCAAAGGACTCGTCCCCGCATACTAGAGGGCTCCCGGCTAGTCAAATTGACCTAAAACAGGCTGAAATTAGGTCAAAATCAGCAAATTACAGGTTATGACAGGAAAATACAGGTTTTGCAAATCATGTATTAAGGTGAGGGAACATCTTTACTAGGTCCTCGCTACTCGAAAACAAAGAAATTGCTGGAAAACAGGTCCCAAAATAGGTGTTTTCAACAAATTTAGATTTATGCAGGTTTTTGCAAGTGTATTTTTGATGCATCTACATTGAGGAAAGTGCAAATTGATGCAATTTATGCACATTTGACAAGTTTTGGCTATGTATGACCATTTGTGGCTCAATTTTCTGCAATTTGATGCTACAAAGTGGGGCTTTTGCTCATCCCTGCGCAGAAATTTAAAAAATTGTTTTTTGTGCCTAAATTGAGTCATTTTGTCCCAAATTGCTCCTCTGACCATTTGGAGCTGTAGTACACACTTCTGTCAGGTTATACTCCGGTTTTGGTGCATTTTGCCCAAAAATTCAGCGTATTAGTCCTCTTATTCGTGCATCTATGGCCTCATCTTCTTCAGACGTGAAGAATCTCTTCGAGATCAGGTTTCGACCTTTGGAAAGACAAGATCTAGGGAATCCTATTTCTTAAGGATTGTGAAGGGACACTTGAATAGATAAAGCCAGAGAATATTTCGGATGAAGCCCAACTTGGGTGGCCATGTGAACGCATTGTATTAGCCTATATAAGGCCCAAAATTTAATGATAACTCTCTGTTGCATTTTGCTCCAGTCGTGCTCTCTCTCTCTCTCTCTTGTTGGGTTAAAGGCTCAAATGACCCAAATGACCCCTTCTGTGTTTATTTTTAAAGGTTACTAACCAAGTTCACATTGAACTTGGCTACTAACTTAAAAATTTGTCTGATACTTTAATAAAGGGAATGAGAGCCAAATTCATACTCTCAACTATTCCCTTTACGAAAACGTGCAGCCTGTCTCTCTCTCCTACTTCGATTTCTCACGCCTCCATCTCTGCAGATCATCGCCTCCTCTCCTAGCCTCAAGCCTTGCACATCTTCTCGTGCTCTCTCTATCGCTTGCACACATTGCTGCGCACTCATCAACTGGTATCAGAGCAAATTTAGGGTTTGCTTCCAAACCTGCAAACACTGATTTTAAGCCAAGGAGGTCAACTTTCACGCGAGGTTTTGTAATTTTATCGCCAAAGGACTCGTCCCCGCATACTAGAGGGCTCCCGGCTAGTCAAATTGACCTAAAACAGGCTGAAATTAGGTCAAAATCAGCAAATTACAGGTTATGACAGGAAAATACAGGTTTTGCAAATCATGTATTAAGGTGAGGGAACATCTTTACTAGGTCCTCGCTACTCGAAAACAAAGAAATTGCTGGAAAACAGGTCCCAAAATAGGTGTTTTCAACAAATTTAGATTTATGCAGGTTTTTGCAAGTGTATTTTTGATGCATCTACATTGAGGAAAGTGCAAATTGATGCAATTTATGCACATTTGACAAGTTTTGGCTATGTATGACCATTTGTGGCTCAATTTTCTGCAATTTGATGCTACAAAGTGGGGCTTTTGCTCATCCCTGCGCAGAAATTTAAAAAATTGTTTTTTGTGCCTAAATTGAGTCATTTTGTCCCAAATTGCTCCTCTGACCATTTGGAGCTGTAGTACACACTTCTGTCAGGTTATACTCCGGTTTTGGTGCATTTTGCCCAAAAATTCAGCGTATTAGTCCTCTTATTCGTGCATCTATGGCCTCATCTTCTTCAGACGTGAAGAATCTCTTCGAGATCAGGTTTCGACCTTTGGAAAGACAAGATCTAGGGAATCCTATTTCTTAAGGATTGTGAAGGGACACTTGAATAGATAAAGCCAGAGAATATTTCGGATGAAGCATGGGTTAGCCTGAACAGGAAGGCAGTTACATACATCAAAATGGCCATGATCGATGAGACACTGAAAGGTCTCACAAATGCTTTTGATGTGTGGGAGAAGTTAAAGGCGATGTATGAGAATACAACGCCTGTCAACCAAGTGCATTTGATGCGAAAACTTGTTGGCATGCAGCTAAATGAGTTCAAGAGCGTTGTAGAGCACTTGTCGTTGTTTACAGGTACTTTGTCGCAGTTATTACAGGATTCAGGTTTGCCTCCTTTTGATGATAAGTTGAAAGCTATCTTCTTGCTTATGACCTTACCTGATTCATGGGAAACATTGGTGGTTTCATTGTCGAATAACCCCAATTTGACCTTTGATGGTGTTAGGGGTTCTATCTTGAATGAGGAAATCAGGAGGAAAGCAGGTGGAGAGGGAGGCAACTTTGCCAACATGGTTAGAGGCAGGACAGAGAAGAAGAATGTCTATGCACAAAGGAGAAAGAGGAAGAGTAAGGAAAAGGGAAATGCCAGCAAAGGCAAGGGTGATGTGACTTGCTATCAGTGTGGCAAGAAAGGTCACAAGAAACCCGATTGCAGGTACTACAAAACCGAGTTAGAACGGAAAAAGAATGGCAAAGACAAAAAGAAAGAGAAGAAGGAAGTCAAGACAGATACAGAGGACAGCTCAAAGGACAAAGAGAAGGTCAATGTGGCTTCTAGTGTTGTGATTGAGGAGCTGTAAGATGTAGAGGACATCTTGTGTGCCACTTTGTCAGATGATGATGCTTATGTCCTTGATGCCTCTCTTAATGTTCATTCACAGGACATGTAGATCACCAAGAGTGATCTTATTGATGCTTTGTTGACTGTCAGTGATGCATTATCCCAGACTTGGATGGTTGATTCCGATGTTTCATTTCATGTGACTCTTATCAAGGAGTGTTTCTCTACTTTTGATGCAAGTAAGCATGGCCATGTATACCTTGGAAACAATCACGGGTGTTCCATTGAGGGTATTGACACTGTGCATCTCTCCATAGATGGCACAAATGAGCTTGTCTTGCATGATGTTAGATATATGCCAAGAATCGAGAAGAGTCTGCTTTCTGTTGGTCAGATGGATATGCATGGTTACAGCATCTTGTTTGAGAGAGGATCATGGAAAATGACTGAAGGCTCAAGGCTGATTCTAAAGGGCACAAAGAAAGGGACACTTTACTGCATGTATGGAAAGGCCATGTTGGGCAAGTTTATTGCGTTGGCTGAAATTAACTCTCACATGGAGTTATGGCACAAGAGGCTTGGCCATATGAGCCAAAAGGGCCTTTCTAAGCTTTGTACTTTGAACAAGCTTGATGCTAAAGGCACAAAGCTTGACTTTTGTAATGAATGTCAATATGGCAAGCAAGTAAAGCGTTCTTATTACTCCGGTGTCTCTCGTAAATCTTGTGTGCTTGATCTTGTACATTCTGATGTATGTTGTCTCCTTTGTTGATGATCATTCTAGGAAAATTTGGGTTTATTAAGGATGAAGCCTTTGCTGCGTTTAAGAAATTTCATGTATTTGTGACCACCTAAACAAGTAAAAAGCTGAAATGCTTGTGTACGGACAATGAGAGAGAGTTCACAAGTGTTGAATTTAACAAATTTTGTGAAAATTTGGGTATTAAGAGGGAGCTTACTGTACCATACAGCCCCTCTTCTAATGGTGTGGCTGAAAAATTCAATAGGACACTTTGTGAGAGGGTGAGATTCATGCTGTCCACAGCTAATCTCTCTCATGGATTTTGGGGAGAAGCTTTGAAAAGTGCAGTGCATATATGCAATCGATCCCCTCACATGTCTTTGAAAGGTGACATCCTTGAAGAGGTTTGGTCTGGCAAGCCTGCTTCATATGATCAATTACGCATTTTTGGTTGCGAAGCTTTTGTGCATATTAGACCTGAGTTGAGAAGCAAACTAGATGCCAAGTCCATTAAAGGTCTTTTCATGGGATATGGTGAAGAAGGTGAAAGAGTTACAGGATTTGGTTACCTCAGCTCAATGCGTAGCCAGGATGTTGTTTTTAATGAGGCAAGGCTGCTTCAAAACAATTGTGCCTCAAAGCATGACCATAAAAGGGTCAATTTTCAGCATGACCAACCACTTGTTAGGCCTATTCTTGATCCTCAAGATGCACCACATATGGCTGAAAATGTAGATGATCCAGTGGTGTTTGAGCCAGATGATTTTGGGCAGCAAATTGAGGCTCCTAAAGGGCATTTGCAGCCACGAAACAATGCTGAAAATGGTGCTGAAAATGATGTACAGCAGTCCATTGTTGATGATTTTTATCATGCCACCTGATATAGATCCATTCCCGGATAATGTGGATCATTGGGTGAGGCGGTCTACTCGTCTAAGACGGACTGTGAGTAGATATGATCTCTCTTTGCATTACATTATGTTGATGTTGGGGTTAAGGCCTATGTGCCTTGACCGGTCGCCCAGGTCATGGGCGCCCGCCCACTGTTATCCTATACTTATAGTGAGTATACTGTATAGGGGGAGCTGCCACTTCACAGTCTCCCCACCCGCATTGTGTGTGTCTCCTTCTCTCTCTCTCACTCTCCGTCTGTGGTGCTCCCCGATCCCCTTCAATTGGTATCAGAGCTATGGTGACCGCGGAGAGCACGACGGCTTTGAGAGCTTCGAAGCGATAGCTCGCTCGCTCTCGACGATAGAGAGATTAAGAAAGCTTGGAAGCTTTGTGAGAATGCAATGGGAGCTTGTGAGCTCAGTTGAGAGTGATGTATGCTCTTGTGGAAGCTTAGAAAGGAGTGTGGAAGATTGTGTGTAAGTGAAGGTGCTGCCCTAAAACTGTGTGCGCAACAACACTGTTTTCAGATTCGTTTTTCTCTTTGTAGAATGCAGACTTGAGAATTGTGTCCGCTATGCCCATCTGTTTCGACGTGGTCTACAACTTTGTAGAAGAAACTTTTTGCAAATTTCTCACCGTTTTGCTGATATTCAACTCAGACTGACTGTATACAGAAATTCCAGATTTTCTGTTGTTGCATTGTGTGCGAGTTTGATGCACTTTTGGAAGCACGGGAGATGCTTGAAGTTGAGTGCATAAATTCTGAGATAAAGATGCAATTGCAGCTTGTGTTAAGCTTGTGGTTTGAGGGTTTTTTGGTAGACTTGGGCAACGAAGTACGGAGGCGTTTACACACCACCGAGGCGGTCTCTTGAGAGACGCAGTTTTTTGGAGCACACAGGTGGAGCTTCTTTCACTGGTTTTCACAAGATACTTTGGCAGTGATTTTGTGCTTGGATTCATGGTCTTTGTGGATGGTTTGCATATGGTTATGGCGCATGGTTGATGCCCATTATACATGCATTTTGGCGAGCACTTTCAACTGCCGGTGAGCTCTCTTGAGAGCATTGTTTTCGCATTGATCAAGTTTCCGGATTGCAAATCTTTTGGCGCTTGCTTATGCGCGGTCACTCCGTTGATGTACGTTGAGTGCGGATTGCCATTGTATGTGAAAATGTGGAGCCATTTTGACATTTCTACTCATTGGCATTGAGTAGTGTTATGGTTTATGGTAGAGATTGTACTTGAGTTTTTGCTCAGTTTTTAGGGGAAACTCTATCGGTTTTTTCCCAGATTCTCGCCATAGTTTGTGATTGAGTGTTTACTCTCACTTTGACAGGTTTTGTCAGTTTGGACACAGTTTTGTGTTTATGTATCCACTCTCGCAAGAGTGAGGAGTTGTGTATCTTTCTTTGCTTGAGACAGTGTTTTGCTCTTGGGTAGGAGAGTCTTGTGATCTCGAGCATTGTTTGCCATAGTTTTGCAGAGCTTATGCATATATGTTGAGTGTAGTTTGATGTGCATTGATTGCTCATTGTATTGAGCTTGTAGGACAATGGTTATTTTGTGTTGATAGCCATTGTGCGTTGAAACTCTGGCGAAATTTTCCCAGGAGTTTTATGCGTATCATTTATGCGATCTAGGTAGAGATTGCGGGTTGCACTCAGCATTTGCGTGCAGTGTTCTCTGCAGGTGGGAGATTTGTGTACGTGTATGCATCGATACCGCATAGTGTGGGCTTGGTGATTAGCTCACAGATTGCAGTGTGATACTAGAGCAGGCGAGGCTTGTATTGACATTGCGGAAGCTCTATTTTGGAGTGTGTCTCACAGGTTTTACATTGTGTTTCTGGCCATATTTGTAGACAGTTTCCAGGTGTTGTTGGTGAGGTGGTTTTGCTTTCTAGTTTGCTACATTGTGCTCATGGCAGAGACAGGTGATCGCTCAGATTATGATCTCTCCGAAATGTGCATGTTTGATGGGTCAGACTTTGCAGCATGGAGAGAGCGTATGCTTGATGCATTGACACAGTGAGGGTTGCATCGACCATTGAGTGGTGATGCAGGTAGACCTTCAAACATGTCTGACGATCAGTGGCAGGAGGTAGAGGAGATGGCACTATCTACACTCTCTTTGCACCTTGCGGAATCTGTATATGCTCTTGTTATGTATGAAACTACTTCGAGAGCACTTTGGCGTAGATTACATGATATGTATGATAGATCTGAGTCATCACGGACTCGTGTGAGACATGTACATTCACGAGCACGCCGACAGGTGACATGTTGGTATTGTGGTCATTCTGGAGACGTTAGACGGCGTTGTTTTCGTCGTATGTGACATCGTAGGAGACATGGCAGTCTCAGAGATGTATGTAGTGATGCCATGGACTCGGTTGACTCTCTCTCTCTCACTCTCCGTTTGTGGTGCTCCCCGATCCCCTTCAGTTGACAGATGAGGGAGAGCCCCTTACGTATAAAGAGGCAAAGACATGTGAGCACAGCGACAAGTGGGAGCTTGCTATGCAGGAAGAGATTAAAGCTTTGCATGCTAATCATACTTGGGATTTGGTGGAATTGCCCAAAGGAAGGAAGGCTATCCCTAACAAATGGGTAAAATCAAGACAGTTGATGCAAAACCCAAGTATAAGACAAGGCTGGTTGCAATGGGTATGTTCAAATCAAGGGCATAGACTTTCAGGAAGTGTTCTCTCCTGTAGTGAAGATGACCACTTTGCGTGTATTGTTTGTCATAGTGGCTGCCCTTGATTTAGAATTGGACCAAATGGATGTACATACCGCTTTCTTGCATGGTGATGTGGAGGAAGAGCTTTATATGAAGCAACCTGAGGGTTTTGTTATTCCTGGCAAGGAACATTTGGTATGTATGCTCAATAGAAGCTTGTATGGGCTGAAACAATCATGTAGACAATGGTACAAGAAGTTTGACAGCTTCATGCTCAAACATGGTTACAAAAGAATCCATGCAGACCATTGTTTGTATATCAAACGTGATGAGGATGGCAGCCCTATTATTCTTGTGCTCTATGTGGATGATATGTTAATAGCTGCAAAGAAAAGAAGCACTGTTGATGCTATTAAAGAGCAGCTGAAATTTGCATTTTCAATGAAAGACCTTGGGGCAGCTGAACATATACTTGGAGTGAGGGTTAGAAGGCAAAGGGACCAGCGCATATTGTATTTGTCGCAAGAAAAGTACATTGAAAAGGTGCTGGACAGATTTAACATGGCTGAAGCAAAGCCTCTTGGCGTGCCATTACGGCCATATGTCAAAATCTCCAAGGATGATTGCCCCAAGTCAAAGGAAGAAGCCATGACATGCAAAGTGTGCCTTACACTTCAGCTTGTGGTTCACTTATGTATGCTATGGTTGCTACTAGGCCTGACAAAAGCTGACAAAAGCCCATTCAGTGGGAGTTGTGAGCCGGTTTATGGCTAATCCAGGCAGGTTGCATTGGGATGCAGTGAAGTCCATTATGAGGTACTTGAAAGGGACTAAAAACAAATGCCTCTGCTATGGTAAAGGACCATTAGAGTTGAAGGGATTTTGTGACTCTGACATGGCTGGTGATGTGGATACATGGAAATCCACAAGTGGTTATGTGTTTGCTCTTGCAGGAGGTGCTGTTTCATGGTGTTCTAGATTGCAAAAGATCGTTGCATTGTCTACTACAAAGGTTGAATATATTTCAGCCACTGAGGCTTCCAAAGAAGCCATTTGGTTAGCACGTCCATGCAATGATTTTGGTTTGCCTGACAAGGCACCTATGCTCGGTTGTGATAGCCAGAGTGCCATATGTCTGACAAAGAATGCCATGTTTTATGCACGCACAAAGCATATTGATGTGCGGTATCACTTCATTTGAGAAGTGCTTGAGGATGGCCTTATTACATTGGTTAAGGTCCATACATCACAAAATCCAGCAGATGCTTTCACTAAGTGCTTACCCAAAGCACAACATCAGCTATGCATACAGATGGTGGGAGTCACGTAGCTTAAAGGCGCCATTTATGCCTTTAAGTGGGAGGTTGTTGGGTTAAAGGCCCAAATGACCCCTTTTGTGTATATTTTTAAAGGTTACTAACCTTTGGCCAAGTTCACATTGAACTTGGCCACTAACTTAAAAATGGTCTTATACTTTAATGAAAGGAATGAGAGCCAAATTCATACTCTCAACTATTCCCCTTACGAAAACGTGCAGCCTGTCTCTCTCTCCTACTTCGATTTCTCACGCCCCTATCTGTGCAGATCATCGCCTCCTCTCCAAGCCTCAAGCCTTGCACATCTTCTCATGCTCTATCACTTGCGCACATTGCTGCGCTCTCATCATCTCTCTCTCTCTCTCTCTCTCTCTCTCTCTCTCTCTCTCTCGTGCTCACTCTTCTCGCCATGTCAATCCGAGAAGCCATAGACTTCCGTTGCGAGCTCATTAGTCCTTTTTTGGTGAGGAGAACACTTCAAAGGCTTTGACAGCTTTCAAGACCCTCAAGCTGATCTAAAAGCTGCCTCACCGCCTGTCATCTCCAGCTCATCACCAGCAAAAACTCTATTCGCCCTTGCCCTTGCTATGCAAATCTGCCGGCCTAGAGCCCTTTGCAATCAATGGTGGCTTCAACACGTGTTTTTGCACGTGCTGCTCAGCTGCAACAACGCACTTCAGGGTTCATAGCCTTGCCTCCTACAGCCTTGAGATTAAGGTTTTGCACACATCTCCAAGGTGTCGGCCTTCTTGCCCCGAGCCTCTTCTCTAGCTACAAGCTGCCTGAGTGCCCGATTTCTCTACTCTCGGCACTGCATACAAGCCCTGCACTTGACATCAGACGGTGACTCTTCCACTGTCAATGTTGCAACCCTCTCGCGGTCGCTCTGCCATCTCATCCACCCTCGGTGTCTAGTTATTTGCTGCCCAACTGAGCGAGCTCATCAACAGCTGCCTTTCCACCTGCATACAAGCACGCAGGCTTCGAATTCCTCCCCATTTTATCTCATCCTCACCGTGGTGTTCCCTACATTCCTTGCATGGAGGACACACTGTAGTTGCTTCACCTGCCATAAATCAAGCCCGAGTGATAGCGCAGCTGCCTGCAATGCAATACACAACTGCTCCTGCAAAGAGAATATCCATCGTCAAATCTTCTTGAGACATCCTTTTCTTTAGTGTTTGTTCCCGCGGTTGAGAACAGTCGAGAGCCCATTAATTTAAACCCTTTCGAAGGGTCTTTCCCGTGCTGAAAACAGAACCCCCCCCAAAAGCTCAAGCCTTTGAATCTTTTAAAACCCTCTTCAATCTTTTCGATTCTTATCCAAGGGGTTTTAACGAACCAAAATTCTGCATTGCAAAAGGTCTCAAAGAATCACCGAGTTCTTTTCACTGTTAACCAAGTATCGCTCAAGGAGGAGCATCTTTCAATTGCATTTTGTGTTCGCGCTTGTGACGGGCATAGACACTGCCATTTGCATCAAAATAATCATGAACATGAATCTCTTTGTAATCTGATACGAAGATGATATCATGATCAAGTAAGCATCCGCAAACGAACATGAAAGAAATAAGCATGGACGATGCGAAGACATGAAGAAGAAGAAGATCATGGGAGACATGACAAATACACTTGAATCAAGCATCAAGAACACAAATATGACACATGATATTTGCCCTTTGCATGATTATGATGTACTCTATAATTGAACGTAGGCATGATTAAAATGGCCACCTTGTGAACCAAAGAGAGATGTATCATGTTGAACCTCCTATGATGTATCAGTGGACCATCGAAAACCCTAGATGAATCACTAAAGAGTACCATGATTAGGTGTAAGGGGGAGCTTGTTAGGGTAAACCTCCTCATGGGAACCAACTCTTTTGTATGACACATAATGTATGAGACATACATGCATGCATGCATGCATCCATGACCCATGAAGACCCCATTAAATGAAATCTACAAAGATTGCATTTAAGAAGGTCCATGATCTCTATCCTTCAACAACATAGATTTTATCTATAAAAGCTTGATGTACATTATTCATTTGGCATGAATCTAATGCATTGTCATTTTACTTGGGCATCTGTATTAAGTCTACCTTTTAATTAATCTTGTGATTAATGACATTGTGTTAATTATCTATGAATGCTACTAACACCCATCCACCCTAACCTAATCCCCACATATATGAGATGACCGTCTTTTATTTCCTCCTTATTTACTTTGTTTAGAAAGCAATTCTCCTATTTCTGGGAAGGGTGTGGGGAGTGGGGGTGTAATCTATTATAATTTGCAACTAAACATAGGAGTTTCAGAATGGGGATGGAAGAGAAGCATTTGAGCTTTGTAAGGGACAAGTATTTGAGGCCAAAGGTGGTTTCAACAAAACTAATGCTTGATCTGGATATTTGCTACATTTTTTTTCACCAAAAAGAACACAATGAATTAGATTTGAGCAATGGGTTGCCTATTTTAAGAAGTCGGCATTCCATTTTTGACTTCTGATAGCCAATTGATTTCGCTTAACAGTTTGTACCAGATTTTACATAAGGCGAGTCACTGTCAGCATTGCTCCCCTCTTATCCGTGGGAACCTGCAAAAGGTCTTAACCTTTAAAGACCTAAAATTTTTTCATTCTTCTCTCTTGTGCAAAATTGATGTTACTCTTGATGAACTCTATTGGCAGGTGTGGAGTATGACCCAGCTAGGGTCTTCCCAAGGTTTATCAATGATGAGAAACACACAAAGTGAGGGCTCTGTTAAGGTTGTGGAATGCTCTTGTTTTTTTTGCTGGCTTTGTGCATTCAAGTCATAACTCATTTTTGTTGCTTTGAAACAATCTTCCTAGAGCATTCTTAACCTGCTAGATCTTTGGTTTCAGGATACGCAATTAGTGAGTTACCCCTTCTCTACGTCATCTGGTCAGCCTTCCCCGCTTGGTCCTTCAGTTGCTGAAAGTGGTGTTAACTTTGCACTATACACAAAACATGCTACAGATGTTACTCTGTGTTTGTAAGTGCTAGACTTAGTGTTTTTTTTCCTCCATTAACTGCTGGAGATATTTGGATGGGCAATACTAACAAAGTTCTATTGGAGTGTTTTGTTATACTGTTGGTAGGCCGTTTAAGTTTTAGACTACGTAAATGTGAAACTTGTGTGGTGTTTGCCCCCTCTCTGTGTATTATTATGCAAGTCCCGTTGTTAAACAACTGGTAGGTAGATAATATTTTCAGTAGCCGTAATCTTTTGTGGTCCTTGCTCATTCTCCATCTACTGCTTAAAGGGTTGAAGGGGTGGTAATCCTGGATACCTTTTCCTACATTGCACTGTTTCAGAATTCCTTTCTTTGTATCCACTGCTTGCATACGTGCCGCATGGATTTTTTCCTTGTTTCCTCCTTGAGGGTGGTTTTTCTGTATCTTGGCCAGCTCTATTTGGTTGTCTATTTCTTTCATGTCTTTTGTCTTTTGTGGCACGGCTGCCCATTTGGTGATCCTTTGGGCCGTTAAGATTGTTTTGGCCTATGCTACGAGTGCATGTAAATCCTCTCGCGCTATCAATTATTTTTTCCTTTTGTCGATTGCACAAGGGCGATGGAAAGCAAACCCATCAATGTGCATTAGACATAAAAATATGAACAACAAATGTATGACTATTGCTGGAGGAAAATGATCAAGAACGCTTCTCAAACCAGTAAATGCTTGATCCATTTCCAAGTGTAATACTAGTCTTTTGAAATGAGCTTTAAGAACTGACAATAAGGTTTTATGATTGATTGTTTCTACCTTAAAAACCAAGGTTCTTTCCTTCACTCGTGAGAGAGGAGCTTCATAATTTCCCACACAAAAGCTTGTGGGCAGATTACGGTGGGCTACTGTTATGGTGACCCTTATGGAGTATGTGAAAGCACTATCATATGCTCATTTCTTCATCTAGGTCGTGGTCTTGTACTATCTCATTTTAGTCTTTAGCTTGTATTAGGATTTAAGAATATGCGCTTTTGTCTTTTTTTTTTTTTGTGTGTTGTTTTGACTTTGAAATATGGGAATTAAGTCCTTGTGCTTTCTTGTCCTAGTGGTGATTGTCTTTGAGTACTTGTGCAGAGTTTCATTTACGTAAGATTTTCTAATGTGCGGTTGGCTTACATGGCTTGAATATCGTTGTGCTCCCCACCTTTGATTACAGCCTTGATTGCCCTTTCCTTGATCTTACTTGCAAAAATATAAATCGGGTCATTCGGATGGATCTTGCGAAAGTAGACACTTATAGGACATTGATCAACCCGTCACAGCCCCCACGCACAAAACTGGGCATTACCAGCTCTCCTTAGATTACACCCCTCTTTGGATGGGTTTATTACAAGCCCGACAGACATTGGTGCACACCTCTCATGTTATCCATACCTTCTTATCTTACACACTTTAAGATCGGAGACAATTAGATATGATTAAAAAGCACAAGATGATGCATATGAGGTTTATGGCATCACGACATACAGTCAGAATTGAGAGATTGTTCATCTCTAGATGCTTCGCACATTGTCTACAGGCTCCTCACCACTCACGTGCACTTGTCCTTGGTTGTGGGTTGGCCACCTGTATACTTGCTGGACAGGGATCTCAGGCACACTTAGGGTTGTTCAACACATTCCCCGCTTTAGACCTGTTTTGGTCACATATTCCCCCATTTATATTGGAGGGTCATAGTTTTAGGTCATTGGGCTATATTGAGGATTATTGCCCGACCAGCCCCTGTTCTCCTATATATAGGAGGGGGGGCACCCTCATTGTATTGTCTCGCACCATGTAGCTAGTTGGAGTTACTGGGCTGCTAGCCTTTCCACCATCTGTCTCCTCTCATGTCTTCTCTCTCTCTCTCTCTCTCTCTCTCTCTCTCTCTCTCTCTCTCTCTCTCTCTCTCACACACACACAGTGGCAGCTTGCGCATTTTGTGTTGCATTTTAGGGCAAGAAATTTGGCGGGATTTCCGGCATGATTTTCTCGTCGGCCGATTGTCTTGCTTTCTCTCCCTCTCCAATCCGATACAGTCTTGCCACATCACCGGCCTTTCTCCACCCCCCAACCGCCCCCCCAAAAGAAAAGAGTAATTGCCCTCCATTGCTCTTGAAAAACTAGCTCAGTAGACATCGACTATATACATACATGCAATTTGACCACTCAAACCATGCACTCGCACAAAGAAAACTGTTGTCATTGACAATCAACAATCACATTCACATCATTATCCCCGTTGAGACGTTTGACATGAATCATGATCATTAGGACTGATTTATCCATCACATCCAAATGTCACCGATCTCTAATGGATACACTAAATCTCGTCAAATTCATCATTCGTATCACCTCATGTGATAACTTTGTGACGTGGCAGTGGTTGGATGAACCTGTACAACCGGTTGGTTTACAAGAAGAAGTAGCCTAAAGTGGCCCGGATCAAAGGACCCAAATTGGAGAGACACTGCATGGAATGTCTGTGGAAAATAATGGAATTTTCTATGGATTGCCGAAGTGGTAGATTATTACTATATTTTTGATAGTTAGAAAAGCACTTGGCTTCAGAGTTTTTCAAAAATAAAGCAATAGCACTTTTTAAGCCTTGTTTTTAGCAGTGCTATTAAAAAGTTTCTTTTTAGAAAGGGCCTTTTATAAGAGGTTGAGCCTTAGTTGTAAACAGACAGATTTGAGAGTGTGTGAATGCACAGTTGTAATTTCTCTTGATCAATATTAAAGAAATACTGATAGGGTCCTCATTGGAGGGCCTATACTCTCTGAAGAGGAACGTGCCTCTTTCGTCTTATCTACAAGTGCAAAGTGCTCTCATCAATTCAGTTTCCGTATGTTGTATATCAGTTTGAGTGAAAGATTGAATCTTTTGACTTGTAGGTGGTTACAGCTCTCTTGTGAATCGAGTTGAAATGGTACAGACATTTCATCTCACATACTCAAACAAACACACATTTGCAAGAGTACATCAATCAATTAGTTTTTAGGAATTCCAACCATAACTTTCACGTATCATGGGAAACAATCTATGTACATCTCATAGTAGTTGTAACAAACTTGGGCACCCCAAGTCTAGTTTCTCTCACGACACGAAAGAGATTCACTAAAAATATTTCACAATCAATTGTGAAGTATTCTTAGTGAATCCCTCTCGTGTTGCAACAAAAACTAATTGTGAAGTATTTTTAGTGAATCTCTCTTGTGTCACGACAGAAACTAGACATGGGTGCCCAAGTTTGTTACAGTGTTATCAGAGCACGACCAATTTCTCTTCTACCGGGAAATCCGATCCTTCTCGCTACACCTATGGATTCCAAAAAGAATTAGACGACTCCATCTGCCACCTCTGAAGCGGGAGGTAGTACGGAAAATTGAAGCGGATTAGCGGCGAATGAGTACGGGCCACCCCGGCCCTCGTAGTATCAACTCATGGAGAACCAACGTCAACAACAGGTTGATGAGTACACAAAGCAGATGCTTCTGTTTGCCAAAGATCCGGAGTATGCCAAATTTTTGACCCGGGACATGATGGATGAAGTGCATACTCATTGGCAGAAAGCCATTGAGACCAATCAAACCGGCAATCAAGAAACCTCCTACTCTGAGGATGTTCACTGAAGAAGGACTCAATAATGTTGTCGAGACCCGAATCAATCAGCTTCTAGACACGAAGAAGCCATGGAAGAAGCAATTGAAGAAGCGCAACAAGGGGACTGATTACCTCTGTTACTTGGGCCGTCAATCTTCTTTTGCAACTGCATGAAAACAGAAGAAGCATGTGCGTTTCGAAGGACTACCCAATTCTTCTTCCTCTTCTTCCAACAGTTCTTCTAGCTCTTCCTCTTCTGACTTGAGCGAGGAGGACATAAAGGGCAAGAAACGAAGCAAGAAACGACGTTTTGGAAAGAACAAGAAAAAGGCAAAGAAGGTCAGATTCCGACCAGTTTTTGATAGTTCTACTAAGGAGTCATCCTCTGACAGTTTGGACTCCGACAATCACATGTTTTATGCAAAGAAGAAACATTTTTACATGCTCAACCATTATGACTTCCTCGAAGATAAGAACAAAAAGACTAAGGAATTTAAAGAGTGTAGACAGTAAGTGAAATTTGCATCTTTTTCCTATTGAACCTGCAGATAATGGTCCATATACCATCATTCCCTGTTGGGGTTCTTGGAAGATCAAAGATAAAGTCCATAGCAATGCTTTCCCATGGCTTATCCGGAATAGTCAGTGGTTGTAACAACCCTGGTGGCTTTTTGCCTGTCAAACTTGACCTTTTGGCAAATCATGCATGATCGCACAAAGGCATCCACATCTCTCCTCAAAGTAGGCCATTAGAAGAATGTCTCTACCGCTTTAACTGTCGCATCAATTCCACGATGCCCTGCATACGGTGGGACGTGACTCTCTTCCATGACCTTATGACGCAATGGCTTAGTGACACAAAGTCTTCCATGCATCATCATAAAATCATCTTTGAGGAGGTAGTGCTCATGACGTTGCCCTTCTTGTAACTGTTCAAAGATCCTTGCAAAATCTTCATGAGCAGCGTACTGTTCCTTAATGTCATCCAGCTCATGATGATAAGGAATTGACATAGCTGAAATTTGTGGCTTTCTTGATAACGCATTAGCCACAACATTCTTCTTGCCTTCCACATGCATAATTTGGAAGTGGAACATAGAGAGAATGTTTTCCCATCGCATATGCTTTTCGGATAGCTTTGACTGTGTCAAGAAGTATTGCAAGGTCCAATGGTTTGTTTGGACAACAAAATCAGCACCTAAGAGGTAGTGCTTCCAACTAGAAAGTGCATGAATCACGGCCAAGAGCTCTTTCTCATAGACTTGCATAGTCTTCTCTGGCCCTTGCAAAATTTGGCTTTCATAAGCTACTACCGGTCCATCTTGCATTAGCACTGCTCCGATGCTACTGCCACACGCGTGACACTGGACCTCAAATGACTTCCTGAGATCTAGCAAAACAATTACTGGATTTGACTTCCTCATAAAGCCCACAGGCATCAAAATACACCCCTAAGACTGCTTGTCGATTAAAAAAAAATCAACCCATTGACCTACATCTTGAATCTTGCCAGGGAAAAACAAAATAACCGCATTCAACTCATATTGTGCAACCGGATCCATAAGCTGGTGAACCGGAATAACCACTTCAATAGCGGGTTGCTAATATTCCTAGGCATTCCGAGCATCGGCAAAATCCTTCGACAAACACTCTTTAATGATGTTTGAAGCATCCATTGAGGAAAGATCAACCCGTTTCCTATGCTTATATACACCTTCTGCCATGAATCAACCAATAGCTCAGCAAGGCTTGTTCCACACACACACACATACACACACACAAACACACGTGCACCTCTCTCTCTCTCTCTCTCTCTCTCTCTCTCTCTCACCCAAGTGTGTTAGATTGGTTATGCCATTTCCCTCTTAAATAATAGGTCTTGAGTTCAACTCTCCTCGTCGGATAGATCTTTAAGGTCTCTTGGGATAGTTTCCTACGACATTAAAATTCTCTTTCTCGGGTGTGTGTGTGTGGGTGTGCGATAATAAAAAGAGTAAAATGGCATAACCTTTCTATCACCCAAGTGTGGTAGATTGGTTATGCAATTTCCCTCTTGAATAATTGGCCTTGAGTTCAAGTCTCCTCGTTGCATAGATCTTTAAGGTCTCTCGGGATAGTTTCCTACGATGTTAAAATTCTCTTCTTCTTCTTCTTCTTCCTCTCTCTCTCTCTCTCTCTCTCTCTCACACACACACACACACACACACACACACACACACACACACACACACACACACCCTTCACTCACAATATCATTCTCTCTTCTCTCTCTTTGTCTATTTCACATCTCTCTCATTAAGTAAAAGGAACCTTGTGTATGTACTGGGAACTCATTTTGAGCTATCACCATCAACACTTCCCCTGCACCTAAACAAACAGATGTTTCCGAAATTCCCTAAATGGATTGTGTGGATTAACAAATGATTGAATATGATGTTTCTGCACTTTAATGCAAGGATAATATAGCTTGAAATTATCAACGAGTTTGTTTTGGAAGACTATATTTGTGAAACGATTACTCACAAACGGGTGAGCAAGTTGTGTTCTTGGTGGGTTCACCATATGTAAACCCTCCATATCACGTGCGTTAATGGCCCATTTAAAAGTCCTAATTTGTACATTCTTCATGATTATAACACACCCTTTTCCTCTTCAATCTATGTATGTTACCTTTTGATTGGTACCCTTTTGAACGTGGAAAAAGTGTAAAAAATAGAACTACCCACCCCTTATATTGAGTTTTTATATTCACAAGCCCCTGGAAGATTATATTTGTGTACCATATCTGAAACGATCACTCACAAACTGGGGAGCAAGTCGTGCTCTTGGGGGTTTCACTATTTGTAAACCCTCCATATCACGTGGGTTCAAGGCATATTTAAAAACCTAATTTGTAGATTCTTCACGATTATAACACACCCTTTACCTATTCAATCTGTATATGTTGCCTTTGATTGGTGCCCTTTCGAGCTTGTGAAATGTATAAAAGATGGAACTTTTATGGAGCTCATGTGCTATGTTTTCATATCGTATGTCCAGCTCTTTTGTCTTTGGCTTCAATAATTGAAGAGCTACAACTTCTTAAGAAAAAAGTTGAGTACATGACATGTCTGAGTGGTTGGGTAGAATAACTCTAAATGCAGAATGAGCCATGCATGATAGGGCAAGCTATCGTGAATTTACTGAGATTTGATCTTACTTTGCCCATTTTCTTTAGGCTGTCTCTTTCTCTCTTATCATCCTGACCCTATGAAAATGATGGCTAGGAATGGACAACGCTAGGGCCTATAATGATTTGCTCCAAGGCTCAATGAGGCAAGCTTTATAATCAATCTAGAGGACAGTGAGGAGAGCGGGAGAATCATAATATGGAAGCAGTGCTACTGACAGGAGACAAAACTGTCAATGAGGAATTATCTAGCAGTTAATGATATGCAGCCCATTGCAGAGGAGCTTCAGCGGTTGGAATTTTGGAATATAACATGTAAGATGAGAAAGGAAACTGACTGAATGGAGCAAACTTAGACTGACCTAACCCATCAACCTACTTTGCAAGCTGGAAAATGCAGAGGATAATTTGGTAGCCTCCAATGACGGTCACAAAATCAGTAAAAAGAAAGGAACTCTCCATCTGTGGATATCCTTTTCCCTTGCAATCAAGAATGTTTACATTGAGTTTTAGTATGTAAAGACAACCTGGTTGTAGTGTTGTCTTTCTGGAAATTATGTTGGATGCTGTACAAAAGGTCTTTTTGTCGAATTTCGTGAACTGTACAGAGGGACAAAAAAGAAACTCACTTTTCAGATGTCTTAGGTAGATTGGTTATTTGGTGTACACGCAGATTGTATGCAGTACTAGTATGGTCATTTCATTTTGCTTTATAGTATGACAGCATTTACGTTTTGATGTATGCAGGTTCTTAACGAGTGACGCAGAAAATCCAACGATTGAAATTTCTTTAAACCCTTTGACGAATAAGACTGGAGATGTGTGGCATGTTTGTGTTGAGGTAAGCATAGTTTATTCAAGGCCAACACATTAGCCATGAGGGCAAAGTAGCCCACCTCACCTAAGGGAGAAAATTTGGACTTTGTACTCACTAGGCTGTTATACAATCTCTCTCTCTCTCTCTCTCTCTCTCTCTCTCTCTCTCTCTCTCTCTCATAAAAGGTCTTGAGTTTCAACTCCTGGTCGGCTGTGTGGTAGATTGGTTATGCCATTTCCCTCTTGAATAACAAGTCTTGAGTTCAACTCCTGGTCGGCTGTATAACCTTTCTATCACCCAAGTGTGGTAGATTGGTTATGCCATTTCCCTCTTGAATAACAGGTCTTGAGTTCAACTCCTGGTCGGCTGTATAACCTTTCTATCACCCAAGTGTGGTAGATTGGTTATGCCATTTCCCTCTTGAATAACAGGTCTTGAGTTCAACTCCTGGTCGGCTAGATCTTTAAGGTCTCTTGGGATAGTTTCCTACGACGTTAAAACTCTCTACTTCTTCTTCTCTCTCTCTCTCTCTCTCTCTCTCTCTCTCTCCTCGTCGGCTAGATCTCTAAGGTCTCTTGGGATAGTTTCCTACGACGTTAAAACTCTCTTCTTCTTCTTCTTCTTCTCTCGTATGATAGCTTAGTAGAGCATGCTTTGAACTCTCTATATTGAGTTAGTTTCTTTCCTTTTATCCAGACCTTGTATCAGATTCACCATGATGTAACTCTTTGGTCTTGTAGGTCAGTTTGGCCTTTAAAAGACATTAATATTAATATTACATTTCATTTCTCTCTCTCTCTCTCTCAGACCTACATGTCATTTCTCTCTCTCTCTCTCTCTCTCTCTCTCTCTCTCTCTCTCTCTCTCTCTCTCGATAGAATCATGCAATACCAAGATCAAAGATGCTTAGGCTTGTATGTACTGGAACTACGTCGGCAAAGGGATAATCTAATGAGAAGACAAAGAGCACTACAGCCTCAGAGGCAGATCACAGATTTCTTCGGATCGAGAGAAGCAGGAGTGGAAGGAGAAGCAAGTTTTGGCTCAACCCAGTCTCATACCCTCTATACAGGAATTTACAGTCGGGACCAGGCCTATTGGGGTAGCAGTAGATCGCTCTCCTCACGTTTATCGTCTCATTCAGTTCAGCACAGCTTGACTAGCACAGAGATCTACGTATGCCCAATTTACCTATACTTCGGAGATTGATTCCGTCTACATAAATGCTATCTATAGACGCTTATGCACAGAGGATCCGGGGAGACCTCTAGGGGAGCTCACTTATCTATTGATAGAGACACCACAACAGCAGCAGAGGTATAGCCACACACTGAGCCTGGGAAGTGGTATGATGAGGAGTGCAGAGAGTCCAGATCTCTACTTTAGAGGGAGGTACTGCTAGGAGTCATTACTCACAAGCAGTCATGGATTGTTGTCACAAGACGGGCACCACGTGCCAACGGAAAAGAACAGAGTGAATAGACTTTTAGCATTTCAATAACAACTGAAACTGAAAGAGAGAGAGAGAGTACACGCGACACGGAGTGGTGGAGTTCCACCCCAGAGATTATTGGCCCCAAACCTTGGCGCCCCTTTCGGTATTTCTTTATATTGCATCATTAAAGTACAAGCCAATACTCTTTTCAGAAATTTCAGCAGCAAATTTTTGGGGCTTTTGCAAATGTGATGCAATTCGGGAGAATCTGTAGCATGTATTGCAGTTTGTGGTCCTGTTAAGTAGAGTTTGGGACTCCTCTCATATGTACAGGAGATTTATGTGATAAACACATGTATATTACTTGCGGAATGTTCTATTCAGAATGATGTATTGCTGAAATCACATAAATGCAGTGGCTTTAGACCTCTGAGTTTTGGGTCTCTGCACATACTTTTGGTGATACCACTATAGTGGGAGTGTTCTTGCGTTTTGTGTGAAAATTTCAGCATTTATAGCTGAAATTTACCCCTGTTTTATGCTGCTTATGCATATTTACACTGTCCTCCATACACTGCCTTTTGTTCTTGGCTCATTTGTGCTGATTTTTGGACAGTAAATAGGTTGTTTTCTCACCTATTAATTTGCTGTCATAAAATTTCAGCAGCATATTTTTGCGTGTTTTTCCTTGAAAATGGCTTCAAATGCATTTACCAGTAGCAGTGAGTCAAAGTATTTGATGGAAATCAAAAGATTTGACGGCACAGGCCTTGATTTGTGGAAGGAAAGAATGCAAGGTATTCTATTTCTTAAAGATTGCGAAGATGTATTGCTTGCGGCAAAACTTGAAAACTTGTCAGATGCAGATTGGTCAAAGCTGAACAAAAAGGCTATTGCTTATATCAAAACGGTTGTGTCAGATGATGTGCTTACTGACATTAAGCGTCTTGACATTGCATATGCTATCTGGAACAAGTTGACGAGTTCGTATGAGAATAAAACTTCTATGAATCAAGTTCATCTCATGCAAAAGCTTGTAAACATGGAATTAGATGAGGCAAAGCCTGCATCTGAGCGCTTGAATGCGTTTGCAGGTGTTTTGAGTCAGCTTCAGGATTCAGGGCTGCAACCATTTGATGACAAGTTGAAAGCTATTTTTCTTTTGATGACTTTCTTGACAATTGGGAAGCGCTTGTTGTTCCATTGTCAAACAATGCTGCTTTAACCTTTGATGGTGTAAGAGGCTCCATTCTCAATGAGGAGATTAGGAGGAAAGCCAGTGGTGAAGGCAGTGGCACAACTTATAATTAAGGGACAGGTCAGATAAAAGGAACAACGTGGCCACTAGGGGCAAGAGCAGGAGTAAGAGCGTGGGAAAATCTCAAGACAAAAACTTGCTGTCAATGTGGAGCAGAGGGAATAAAAAGCCTAATTGCAAATTTTACAAGCAAGAGCTTGAGAGGAAGAAACAGCAGCAGGGTAAGAGTAAGAAGGATGCAAAAGATGCTAAAGTGATGATGACATCTCTTCTTCTTCAAAGGATGTAGGCAAGGCTAATGTGGCCTCCAGTGTGGTCATAGAGGAAATTGTTGATGTGGAAGAAACACTTGTCATAGCTTGGAGTGCTTTTGATGATGTTTTGGCTATGGCAAGTGATACGTACATCACAAAGCTAGATCTTATTGATGCTTTGTTTTCAACACATGATGGGCTGTCTGAGTCTTCTATAGTAGATAGTGGTGCCTCATTTCATGTAACTCCGTCTTTGGAGTCTTTTGCCACATACACTGCAGGTAGCCTGGGTAAAGTTTACTCGGGTAATAACTATGCATGTGACATTGAGGGTGTTGGCACCATTCACTTGGCATTGGAAAATGGCTAAGAGCTTGTTTTGCATGATGTTAGGTATGTGCCCGGCATCAAGAAGAGTTTGCTATCAGTTGGGCAATTGGATGTAAAGGGCTACTTCACTACCTTTGGTGGTGGCTTTTGGAAAATACAAAAGTGTTCTATGCTGATTGTGAAGGGCAGTAAAAAGGGAACTTTGTACTATTTGCATTGCAAGGCCTTACCTGGCAAGTTTGTTGCCGTGGCTGAAGTTCATTGCCCAATGGAACTTTGGCACAAGAGACTTGGTCATATGAGTGAGAAAGGGCTACATGTTCTCTCCTCTCTTGGGAGATTTGATGTAAAAGGTGCTGGCCTTGAATTTTGTAAAGATTGTATTACGCACTCCGGAAGGGGTATTTGATTTAGTTCACTCTACTATTAGGGTGAAATAGGGCTACCCATTGTCTCCTACTCTATTTGGTATGTATGTTGATGAGATGTCTGATTATATTGACAAAGAGGGTGACAAAGGTGCCCAGCTGGCAAGGACGTGGATCCCATTGTTGTTATATGCTGATGATATTGGGTTGATATCTGACTCACCAGAGGGTTGCAACACATTTGGATGCACTACACAGTTTTGCAGAGGATAGTGGATTGTGTGTAAACCTTGGTAAAACCAAGGTTATGGTGTTTAACACCACCAAAGTGGATCAGGAGATCAGCACCTACTTTCACATATGGTCAGGAGATTGTGGAGTATATAGATGCATACACTTACTTGGGAGTAGTCTTTACGGGGCCGAGATTTTCTTTGAGAAGAGCAGCAAAGACTAGACTGACTATAGCTTATGTGTAAGAAACTTGGACACTCCAAGTCAAATTTCTACTGCGACACGATAGGAATTCACTTCAAAACAGGTCACAGTTCACAATTGATTTGACACGGCCCGGCAGAGTTCCGTGCCTAGAGATATTGGCCCCAAAGACTAGCGTCCCTTTCGGTATTTCTTTTTGTATCAATCTGCAACTCTCAGACTCTGTGTCCAGATGCTCTAAGAAGTGGGAGGCCTGCCCACGCTTATAAAGGTTTACAAGGGATGCCAAAAGCAGAGTCCCAAAAGCTGTCCCAAAATTAAAAGCAATTTCCACTAAAGCTCTCTCCCTCTCTCTTGCAATTTGTGTAGAATAAAGCAAGTCAAAAAGCTACCGCTGCTGCCTTAATAGCACCGCAAAAAGCGTCGGAAAATGCGGACTTCCCTACACTACTGCCACATTATCACCCCCGCAAAAGGCGCCTCATTTTTCAAGAGGTTGTACGGCATGCCACGTCAGCAGCCCAGTAGGGCGGGCGGGTGTGTGTGTACTGGATAGCCACGTCACGAGTTTGTGACATACCGCCCTCTTGAAAGCATTGTAATTGCCCTCAATTACGCCTGCAAAACAGATAGAAGCCATAAACTATCTTAGCAGACACTGACTGTTAGTACCGACGCACTAGGAACACACATCTAGCACATGACAGTCACATCACACAACATAACTTGACATCACAGGACATCACATGACAAATCACATTAAAAAATTCATCGAATCTCACACCATGATTTATCGGCAACATATTTAGCAATTGCATCTAGATCCACTCAGGATCTCACAGATGTCCCATTGACTAATCCTTATTGCAACCATGTCTATCGAGATCATTTAGACCAAAATACTGCAATCATTTCGTCTTTCAGTTCCTGCACTTAAACAAGTCAAAAACAAACTAATTTCATATTATCGGGAATTCCAATCCATAAAGTCACACAACAGAATACTGTCACCTCACAGTATCCTTGAAACTCAAAGAGACATCAGTGACTTTAATATCAAAAATCGAGGCAATATGTTGACAAAGGAGCGGAGCAACTCCCCTCTTGTGCATACTCGCTGCACTAGATTCTGCCCAAGCTGAGTTTGGGGTTCCATTTAGAATAGACTATGCTAATCCATATGCTTCAAGGTAAAGATTCACAATCTGAGGAGTATTTGCTAGGTCCTCCTCCTCCATCCACTTCGCATATCCAATGTAGGATAGTTCTTGAATTTAACCAAGAACTGCCTTATCACTTTACCCTTAATGTTTCTGTCTTTATATGCCAATATCTGTTCTGGAACAAGGATCTCCTCGTTTTCTTCCACTTTGGGTTGCTCATGAGACTCCCCATCTTCGGGCACATCGCCTTTAAAAGGCTTCAAGAGAATCACATGAAAAGCATTGTGAATTCTCCAAGTATCGGGCAGCTTCAGTGTGAAGGAGACATCATTCATCTTTTTGGAAATCTGGGAAGGTCTGTAGTATCGCATACTAAGCTTTGGAAAAAGCCTCTCCTTTCCCTTTTTCTTTCTCAGGCGTGCCTTTTCAAAACGTAAGAGCACCCAATCGTTCTCCTTCAATTTCAAATCACGATGATGGCGATCTGTTGCCTTTTTTTGTCTTTCTTGAGATTTCTGCAAAGCCTCGCGGACCTTGGCAAAAGTAATGTCCAAGTCACACGTGTACTCATCGGCTTCAAAAATCTTATCTTTTGTGCTTAGGAAGGGTGGAACCTTCGTAGCACCTTCAGTAATTCCAAATGGCGCCTTCCCCGTTAAAGAGTGTATCGTGTTATTGTAGGCAAATTTGACCAAAGGTAAATAGTTTTCCCATTGCGTCTTCTGATCGGAGATGTAAGACTTCAATAAATCTAGTACCGCTGAATTGGCAATCTCAAATTGCTCGTCAGTCTGCGGGTGGAAAGATGACGAGAACTACAACCGCGTGCCAATGTTCTCCAAAATAGCCTTTACAAAACAAACTCGTGAATTTGGGGTCCTTGTCGGAGACAATCGTCTCGGGCATGCCATTGTAGCGCGGATAATGTGTCGTGCTCTCTACAGTGGGTGGTCCTCAGTGCAATGTGCGTGACAATCTCACTCAAACAGACTGAAAACAGGAAACAATAGACACACCCTAGCTCACAGAGACACAACAACAGCAGTAGAGTAGACCACAACAAGTGACTCGACTATCTCAAAGTACCGATACAGAGACTCTGGCGTGGTAGCACACTCAGCTCTAGCCCAGGACTCACAGGTACAATGGGGTGTCGAGGCTCAGATGTGCAGGGATGGTGAAGACGTGCTCTGTGTAAAGACTCACTGCTCTCGAGATACGATGCTGGACCAAAGGTGAAGAAGATAATCCCGATGACCAACCGCTACTACTCATATGTAACACCATAAAGGGCCACCAACGGCTCATAAATGTCAGCCATGTGGTGAGCTGGCCACGAGGTCCACTAGACCACCGTCGGTAGGTACCCTGCCACGTGTCACTCTCGAGACCAAAGGGTCCGTCCAGTGTGAACCAGACCAAGTGTAACCAACTGTCCAACTGTCTGTCCTGTGAAGTGACACTGTAGCCCTGCTACAGGTTGCCCGCCACAAGACCGCTCACCGTCTCCGTGAGAGGAATACTGAAAAAACTGTGAAGGAAAACCACTAGGTACTGCATCCGTAGATCTTTCTTGAAGTAGGTGTTAGGCCCATGACCATACATACCTCAAAAGTGGAGTTAAAAACTACACTGCTTGCAATCGCCTTAAGCCTCTAACTAGGCAGGAACCCAGTATGCATGATTGCATAGCATAGTAACAGGGAATGGCCATTTTCAAGTCCCCGTTCCCCGTTGCCATCCCAATTTCCCGTTCCGGATCCCCGTTCCGTGTTTCAAACGTGAGTATCCGAAACAGGGAATGGCAGTTCATGCATGTTGCCGTTCCCCGTTCCCCGTTCCGATTGCCCGTTCCGAGTAACTATGTTGCATAGCATAAGAATTCCAATTGGCAAAAGATGAGGCTCTATAGCAAAGAGATAAGTTCAGTTTGATTCTAGCGCATCTTTATATTCCCTAACCATAGTGATAGGAAAATGACATGGTTGCAGATTAACCTTGCCACACTTTTTGCAACAACACTCTTCTCGAAAAGAGCTATGACCATAAGCCCGAGTAACACTGCAAATAGGGTTAAGCTCCATCATGATGGCAGAACGAAAAAGCCCTCACAGCAACAGGATGGCAACCAAGTGAAATCTTGAGAGCCAGTTGATCATGCGGGGGGGGGGGGGGGGGGGGGAACTTGAGGGGTGGGGGGTAAAAACTAGCTGAGGCTGAGAGGGGTGGGGAGGGCTAGATAGGGGTAAGTGGAAGGGAGGGGGTGGGTAGGGGCGAGGGGGGGCTTGGTAGGGGCGAGGGCAAGGGAGGGTAGGGGCGATAGGGGGTGGGTAGGAGGGTAGGGGCGAGAGGTGATGGAATAGGGGACAAGGGGAGGCAAGGGCGAGGGCGAGGGGGAAGGGTAGGGTTAGGGCTAGGGGCGAGGGACTAGGGGCTAGGGGCTAGGGACTAGGGACTATGGGCTAGGGACGAGGGGCTAGGGACTAGGGGCGAGGGGCTAGGGACTAGGGACTAGGGGCGAGGGACTAGGGGCTAGGGGCTAGGGGCTAGGGACTAGGGACTAGGGGCGAGGGGCTAGGGACTAGGGACTAGGGGCATGGGGCGAGGGGCTAGGGGCGAGGGGTGAGGGGTAGGTAGAGGGGCTAGGGCGAGGGCGAGGGCGAGGGCGAGGGCGAGGGGTGAGGGTAGGGCGAGGGCGAGTGAGAAGGGGCAAGGGGGTGAGGGGTAGGTAGAGCGGCTAGGGCGAGGGGGTAGGTAGAGGGGCTAGGGCGAGGGTGTAGGTAGGTGGGAGGGGGAGGGTGAGGGCGAGGGGTTGGTAGGGAGAGGGCTAGGGGTAGACAAGCGGTCGACAATTCCATCTGCTAAACAACAGAATGCAGGAACCTGCACCAAGGGAGGATTCTGTAGGAGCCAGCACCAATGGAGGGCCTGCTGCCATGAGCCTACAATAGCAGTAGCAGGGGAGAACATTAGTGCATGCTCTCTATTGTTTTGGTGACTCTCATGTAGCTGATGGGAACAACAATGTTCGGCGCTCTTGATGATCTCTTTGGCACAAATGTGAACCCGAAGGATGTGGGCATTCTGATTGTGGGTAAGTTTGAGGGGGTAAGGGTAGATAGGTACAAGTAAGGAGCAGACCACTATCATGAGCAAGATACCTATCAAGATCTTGGAATTCATCCTGCAAGACGGGCTCTGAGAATGGAGTATGTAAGACACAGAGGAGAGCTTTCTTCTGGTCGAAGAAGAAAGAGACACCAAAGGGGTTGACGTTTGAGGGGGAGTGAACTCCTGTAGAGGAGATTTCTTCCTGCTTCTCTGCTTCTTCAAAGGCTCAGGTGGCACATTAGATTTAGCTACTGTGGAATCATTTGAAGAGGGTGTTCCTTCAGGCAAAGAGTGAATAGAGACTCCATAACAAGGCATAGATTTGGTAGCTTCCAACCACTCCAACAGATCTTCGTCTGACCCTTCAGGTGTAGTAGGCCGTTCCTGTTCAGGGTTGGTTTCCATTGACAAAGAAACTTGTTGCACCACTGGATCCATACCTCCTTCTAAGAGGATGGGTTGCATCGGGGAGCCAGAAGTTTGTACACATTGCGTCGTTTCCCCAATCATGAAGTGCTTTAGTGTGTCGCAGCCATGGTCTTCCAATGAGCAAAGGAAATCCGCCCTCGACCTGGGGAAGACGAACCACAACAAAATCCAAGTTAAAAGTAAAGTCTTGTACCTGCAGAGGCACATTGTCCACTATGCCCACTGCGTAGATTGTCCGCTGGTCGGCCAACGTAAGTGTGAAGGGAGCGGGGCGAGTAGGCTGTAGACCTAGAGCCAACATAGTGAACTCGGGCATCAGGTTGATGCCATCCACTGTCACTCTTGAGAATTTCCGATCCAAAGCGGACACTGTCAGGCGAGGGCTTCTATAATCAGTGAGTGGAGCAGCGGGATTGGATATCATATAGGACTCTGATGGTCGCACTGGGAGGTGCCTGCCACTAAGACCTGCTCTAGGATAAAGTGATTGAATAATAGCAAGGGTGTCACTTCTAAAATTTGCATCTAGCCGCAACATGTCATAAAGGGACACTTGTTGGAAAGTGTTCTTCAAGACTGTCTCTGCTGTAAGCTTCTCTTTATCTACCTGTCGTTCTTATGGTATCTTGATCTTCTGCAGATCGGAAACTGCTTCCAAGAAAGCTTCATCAATATCAGAGAGCAAAGATTTGGATTCTTTCATGGCAGTAGGGGATGGCTTGTTAACAGCTGCAGGCAGGGTATCCACTGGTGTGAGAATGTGTGGGGGAGTTGAACTTGATGGAATGGTAAGACCTAGAGCGGCTCTCTGGGCCCGGGTGAGGACGCCCGATGGCTCCTCTGCCAACTGCGGCGGCTTATTTTGAGGGGTAACCACGTGGGTAGAACGAGGACCTCTCCTCTTGAAGAGCTCGTTGTAACTTTAGGGCTTCCAGTTCCCTGCGTAAAGAAGATAAAGGATCAGAAGGATTGTCGAAAACACAGAGGGGGTCTCTATGTGAGGGGGGTTGGTGAATAGCTTCCTAGCCCCCTCTATCCTTGTAGCAGCTGCAATGAACTCCTCCAAAATGGCGTCGTGTCGGAGACTCTCTCGGAGTTTTTGTTGAGAAGTTTTGGGAAGCGCCTTCTCCACCCACTTCTTAACGATGAATTCACCGGGTTGCTGAGGAAGCTTGGCAACCAGAGACTTGGTCGTAGTCATAAGCTGTGCAAAAGTCTCCTCTGGCTGGAGCACCATGTTGGCTAACTCATCCAACACCTTCTCCTGGTAGTCACCGGGCCTGAAAGCTGCACAGAACTGTTGCCTTAAGGCTTCCCAGGTTGCAAAATGGTTCTCTGCAAACTGGCTGTACCATTTGTCTGCTAAGCCATCCAAGGTGGATGGAAAGAGTACCAAATAAGCATCTTCCTTGTTAAGACCACGACCCCTACAGAGAGATACAAACCTCCTTGCATGGTCGTCAGCATCTTCTGAAGAGAGTCCTTTGAATGTAGGGAACTTGATGTTTACCTTAGCCAAAACGCTAGCCAACGGCTCCATGGCCCCTTGCTGAGCCTGTTGCTCAGTAGCCTGCTGTAGCAGAATAGGAGAGAGCTTTAATGAAGAAGGTGATCTGGAAGATATGGAACCGGATGAAGGAATGGGCATTGAAGGAATGGGGGATGTCGTATGTGGAGGTATGGTTGATGAGGTTAAAGGACTTCTACTAGATACCACAGGGCGTCTTCTGTTATAGTGCTTCAGAGGGCTCAATAGTGCGCTTTGACGCTCAACTGACCGCCTTGTATGTGTCATGCAGTGAACAACACAGGTCTAACACAGAACAAGTGAGGATGGTGACTAGACCACCTGGTCCAGGACCAGTGACTAGACCACCTAGCTGGACCAAAGACCAAGGACCAAGGACGAGGACTAGGACTAAACCAGGACCAAAGACCAAGGACCAAGGACGAGGACTAGGACTTGAACGAGGGCGAGAGAGGACTAGACTTGCAGACTATCTCCACAGTGTAAGCAAGTGTGCGGAGCCAGGTAACTACTGATTAGCTTCACGATTTTATCTCCACAAGAGTGAGACTTCCTTTGAGGTCCCACCGTGATCGCCAAAATGAGAGCACCTGTAGCGTGAATAATGTGTCGTGCTCTCTACAGTGGGTGGTCCTCAGTGCAATGTGCGTGACAATCTCACTCAAACAGACTGAAAACAGGAAACAATGGACACACCCTAGCTCACAGAGACACAACAGCAGCAGTAGAGTAGACCACAACAAGTGACTCGACTATCTCAAAGTACCGATACAGAGACTCTGGCGTGGCAGCACACTCAGCTCTAGCCCAGGACTCACAGGTACAATGGGGTGTCGAGGCTCAGATGTGCAGGGATGGTGAAGACGTGCTCTGTGTATAGACTCACTGCTCTCGAGATACGATGCTGGACCAAAGGTGAAGAAGATAATCCCGATGACCAACCGCTACTACTCATATGTAACACCATAAAGGGCCACCAACGGCTCATAAATGTCAGCCATGTGGTGAGCTGGCCACGAGGTCCACTAGACCACCGTCGGTAGGTACCCTGCCACGTGTCACTCCCGAGACCAAAGGGTCCGTCCAGTGTGAACCAGACCAAGTGTAACCAACTGTCCAACTGTCTGTCTTGTGAAGTGACACTATAGCCCTGCTACAGCCATGTAATCTGAAGATCTGGGCCACAAACAGTCTCGCTAAGTGATCAGGCTTGATTGTTTTCTTCACTGGAATGAAATGAGCTTGCTTACTAAATCTGTCAATAACAGTCCAAATACCATCGTGACCACTCTGTGTTCTCGGGAGATCAAAAATGGAATCCATTGCAATACTTTCCCAGGGGCTGGTGGGTATGGGTAACGGCTGTAACAATCCCTTTGCTATATGCCTGTCAAACTTGACCTCGCATACCAATCAACCGTGCACAAATCGTCCACCTCCTTCTTGAGTCTCGGCCAAGAGAAGTATTTCTCCACACCTTTCAAGGTGGTAGCAATGCCGCGGTGACCCTTAAAAGGTGGACAGTGGCATTCTGTCATAACCTTTTCCCTCAACGACTGTCTAACGCACAACATGGTTTTTCTCATCAAGTAGCCATCCCGAATGGAATATCCCGCTACTATCTTCCCGTTCCATATTCGAGTGAAAATATCTGCAAAATTTGTATCTGTGGTATACTGCTTGACCATATCCTCGAAGCTCCTATGATGTATCGTGGAAATAGCTAGAACCAACGGCTTCCAGGACAAAGCATCCGCCACCAAATTCTTCTGTTTCTCCACATGGACAATCTGGAAGTGAAAGTGTGACAAGATGTTCGCCCATTGCATCTGCTTTTCCGATAGCTGCTTCTATGACAATAAGTAGCGTAAACACTGATGGTTTGTGAAGATAGTAAAATCAGCTCCGAGTAGGTAATATCGCCACTGAGTAAGAGCATGGATGACTGCCAAAATCTCTTTCTCCTAGATCTATGCTGTCAATTCCGGCCTTGAGAACAATCGGCTCTCGTAGGCAATGACATGGCCTTCTTGCATTAAGACCGCACCCAGACTACGACCACAAGCTTCACAATATACTTCGAATGACTTCTGCAAATCCGGCAAAGTCAAAACTGGTCCCGTAGTCAATTTCTCTTTCAATGTCTGAAAGGTAGTCACCCTTGTGGGTCCCCACGAGAAAGGGACTCCTTTCTGTGTCAAGATATACAAAGGGGAAGCAACCTTTGCAAACTTTCTAATGAACCGCCAGTAGTACGAACACAAGCCCAAGAAGCTTCTGACTTCATGGACGTTCTTCAAATCAGGCCAATCACGGATAGTCTCTATATTGGCTGGGTCCATCTGCACTCCTGCTGCTGCTGAGACAATGTGTCCCAGAAAGTGCATCTTCGGTAGGAAAAATTCACTTTTCTTCGCATTAATCACCAACTTGTGATCTTGTAATGCCTAAAAGACCAGTAGCAGATGTTCTCTATGTTCTGCTTCATCCTTGGAGAAAACAATGATTTTGTCAAAGAAAGTGCCAACAAATAGTTTGTACTCTCGAAAAATCTTGTCCATCATCCGGTTAAATGTCGCAGGAGCATTGGTTAGGCCAAAAGGCATCACCAAAAACTCAAATAACCCAAAAGTTGTCCGAAAAGCTGTCTTATAGACATCTCCCGGCACGATTCGGATCTGATGATATCCGCTCTTCAAATCGATCTTGCTAAAACACGAGGATCCTTGTAGTGGGTCAAGAATATCATCGATCCTAGGAATTGGAAATTTATTCTTGATGGTGTTTTGTTGAGAGCTCTATAATCGATGCACATTCTCCAAGATCTGTCTTTCTTCAAAACCAACAACATTGGAGAGCAATACAGTGAAGTACTAGGTTGGACAAGACCCTTTTCCAAGAGGTCTTTCACTTGGTTCATAATTTCTTCGTTCTGGGCTCGGCTCACACGGTAAGGTGGCCGGTTCGGTGGTGTGCTTCCAGGTATTAGATCAATGGTATGATCCTCAGGAAGAGCGGGTGGTAACTCGCCTGACAGGCCCTCTGAAAAGCAATCGGCATGAGTGTGGAGAAAATCTTGGTGTTCTTTATCAAGTTCAAACATATTTGTCCTATCCTCATCATTCAACTCTCTCAAGAAGATCGAGTAAACAAATAGACTGGATTTCATTAACTTTGAAACGGCCGAAGCCGATACAGTAGGGACAGCCTCACCCTTAAGTTTTACATCAAGTACAATAGTCAAAGTCCTTCTCTATAGTCAAAGTCGCTTTTCTTGCCCGATAGTCGACCACAACGTTGTTCTTATGGTACCAGGAAATTCCCAAGAGGACATCACAACCTTCCAAGGGCATTATGTAGAAGTCCTCATGCCCCAACTACCCTTGACAATGCAACCGAAGTTTGCCAATGACAGGTGTAATGGTTACGTCTCTGTCGGGTGCCGCTAGAACTGCCTCTGGTATTGGTCCCATCCGATCCGGTATGATCTCGAGCCGCGCCGCCAATTCAGTTGAAATGAAGTTGGCCTTGGCTCCTCCATCAAAGAAGATCAAGGCTTCTTGGTCTTTCACTTTGCCCCAAGCTCGACAAAGTTCTATACTCTCGTCAATCGTGCTTGGGTCAGTACCCATGTACTCTAGAACCAATCTTGCTTTCATCTTGCCTTTTCGTCCACATTTTTGAGCTGCTTTCGAACCCTCAAGTCTGTCTTCATCCTTGTCGTTCGGTTCTTTCGGTGCCTTTTTAGGGCACTTCGCGGAGATATGCCCAGTTTCCCCGCATCCAAAACATTTCCCCTCTTTGATGTAGAGAGCTCTCTCTCGAAGAGTGAGCTTGGGTGGTGCATCCTTTTCTTTCTTTTCTGGGTTGCTCTTTCTCTTGTTCGAAGTCTGTTCGTCCTTTGCGTCATTCATCTGTGGGGTAGGTCAAACTGCCCGAATGAATGGCAAAACCCCGTTTCGTACGACTCATCAGTTCCTGAATGGAATTTGACTTTTGCTCTAAGCAGTGATCTTGGATCTCTGTAGGAAGTTCCAAGGTAAACCGCTCAATCTGTTCTATGAGATCTTCTTGAATGAAGAGGCTGGTAGAAAAGAGCTCCAGAATCTCTCGCAATATGCGTCCAATGTATCCTTCTTGGTCATCCGAAGATGGTTCCAAGCAGTTCGTATGTCATGTTCGTACTCTCGAGTCAACCAAGAAGAAATAAAAAGACCTTTAGATTTCAACCATTTAGCTGGCGCTGTCTGGTTTAATAGAAGCATGGACCACCAAGTTCGAGCATCTCCCTTGAAGTAAGAGGTAGCCCTCCGAATCTTGTAGTGCTCTGAGTAACGCCCTCCAGAGAAAGCAATGTTAAACTGCTGAATGAAGGCCAAAGCCTTCCAAGCATCTCGATATCCAGAAAACGAGTCAAATTTAATTGACTGTCCACCTTCTTTAAACTCTTGGACTTTCTTGCTTTTATCCTCCAGAAAGTCATATTGGTTGGCTTTATAGAATTTTTCTTCTTTGCATAAAAGCTGCTGTCGTCACAGTCTGAACTATCCGAAGACGAGTCCTTTGTAGAACCTGTCAACAACTTGGCGAGATTTAGACTTCTTTGCCTTTTTCTTGCCCTTTCCGAAGCTTTTCTTTTTACTTCGCTTTTTCCCTTTTCTGTCTTCTTCGCTCAAGTCAGAGGAGCTAGAAGAACTGTGAGAAGAAGAAGAAGAAGAAGAAGAAGAACTAGGTACTCCTTCAAATCGCATATGCTTCTTTTGCTTTCTTACCAAGGAAAAGGTAGACTGACAACCCAAATAACCCGAGAAGTCAGTTCTTTTCTTCTGCTTTTTGTCGTGCTTTTTTGGCCTTGTTTTGCGCGTCAAAAAGCTGAGAAATCTGTGTATCAACCACCTCTTCTAAATCTTGCTCTGTAAACATCCTTGGAGTAGGAGGTTTCTTGAGTGCCGGTTTGAGGGGTTGTTCTGTGGTTTGCCACCATTGTGAATGCACCTCGTCGAAGGAGGTCTGGGTCATAAATTTTGCAAATTTCGGGTCCTCAGCAAAATTTAGCATCATCTTTGTTGCATCGTTGATCAGTTGTCGACGCTCCATCGCTTCAAGCTCCACCTGAGTAGGTCGAGGGGGGCCGTACTCCTGGCGTGAATCTTCTTCATGATCTTTGCCCGCATCTTCGGATGCAGAGGAAGTCGACTTATCTCTGTTTGAATCCACAAGTGCCGTGTAAAAAGGATCGGATTTCCCGGTAGAAGAGAAATCGGCCGCGCTCTGATACCACTGTAACAAACTTGGACACTCCAAGTCAAGATTCTACCGCAACACGACAGGAATTCACTTCAAAACAGTTCACAGTTCACAATTGATTCGACACGGCCCGGCGGAGTTCCGTGCCTAGAGATATTGGCCCCAAAGACTGGCGCCCCTTTCGGTATTTCTTTTTGTATTAATCTGCAACTCAAAGTACAAGGGAGTGGGAGGCTCTCATTCTCATACTCTACGTCCAGATGCTCTGAGAAGTGGAAGGCCTACCCACACTTATAAAGGTTTTACAAGGGATGCCAAAAGCAGAGCCCCAAAAGCTGTCCCAAAAATAAAAGCAATTTACAAGAAAGCTCTGTCTCTCTCTCTCTTGCAATTTGCGTGGAATAAAGCAAGTCAAAAAGCTGCCGCTGCTGCCTTAAATAGCGTCGCAAAAAGCGCAGGAAAACGCGGACTTCCGTACACTGCTGCCACGTCATCAGCCTCGCAAAACGCGCAGCATTTTTCGAGAGACTGTATGGCATGCCATGTCAGCAGTCCAAAAGGATGGGTGTGTGTGTACCGGGCAGCCACGTCACCAGTTTGTGACATTATGCGGCTTTGGGAGGATTGGAGAGGATGTGTTCGCTGCCTATTAAAGAGGGAACACAACCTGGCTTGTGATGCATAAGGTAGAGCTGCACCCGCAATGGTCCGTCTGAGTCACCGCACATTTCAGCCCGATGAGTGCCCCAGGAAAGACGGCAGGAGTTGAGAAAATTGTGTGGGACGTAAGTATGAGCGGCTGAGGGAGGGGGAGGACCAGAAGGTGGAGGGGGGGGAAGTAAGGGCTAGAGGGAGAGGAGGAAAAGGGAGAGGTAATAGAGGGGAATGATCCATCCGCATGGGAATAGGGACCTCGGGAAGAGGGGAAGGAGTGGGCGGGGGAACGGCAAGTGAAGGAGGAGCTGGTAGCAGAGGTAAGCGATCCTGTGCTGAAGAAGAAGAATGGCGAGGAGAAGCAGGGGGTAAGGGGGAACCTAGGACAAAGTTATTTCTTTTTGATACTTTGGTTGCCTGTACTATGCTATATGGGGTAAGGATGGTTGGAGACGTATGGAGACGCCCTTTGTATCTATGATCTCTCGGTTGATTAGAGCCAAAGCCTCCGTACCGCATGATATCAGTCGAGCGGAGTTAGCTCCCGCCCCTAGGGAGATTGAGGCGCTTACCAGATCAATCTCCTTTGTACACAGCCTATGGGATACTACCAGAGATAGATATGCCAGGTTGGCCCTAGAGTCCTCCAGACAGTTAGCTCTACAGGGGGATACATCATGCTGGTATGCACAAATGACATCATGGTTTCAGACACATGGCTTCACCATGGACAGGCTACCTCCTTTTCAGTACTCTCTACAGGCACCCTTGATGTCTCTGACATGGGTGGAGATTACTAGACTCATTCGTTACGATTTGATCCAGCTGGACACGAGGAGGAAATGGATAGAGCCGGTACCGGAGTTGGGCATGAAGATGGCTTTCTTATAGAGAGCGTCTTCTCCACCTCACAGGCGGATGGGTTTGTGATTCGACCTCATAGTTACATGGGACGGCGGGTCGGGGTCGGGAACGGAGTCGGGACGGTAAAAGTCAGGAAACGGGGACAGGGGTCGGAACGGCAAAAAAAAGAGAGTTTTTTTGGCATTTTTTGACCTACACACATGCCACACACATAGAGCATCACTTTGACCATAAATTTACACTAAATAGACCAAAGAACACGAGTCATATAGGCTGAAATGTGCTAATAAAACATCGATGATCGATGTATACAAAATGAGAAGTGCATGCCACAAGGGCTCAAGAGTCAAAAAGCCTAAAGGACTTAGGACAAGCCTAAGGCCTCAAGGATAACAAAAAGTACAAAGGGCTATGTAGTAGGTAGAGTCGTAGACTCAAGAGTCTAGACTCGAGAGTCGAGTGATCAATGATCATCAAACTCAAGAAGTGCTCGCCTGCTGAATCTCCACATCGTCGTCGTAGTCGAGGTCGTCAACGACGTATGAGGGTTCGGGAGGCTCGCATTGAGGCTCGAAATCCTCCTCTAGCTCCTCCAAAAGAGTATCGGCCATAGATGGATTCTCTTGTGCCATCTCCCACTCAGTGAAAGGATCTGCCTTGTGTGTGACGCTCTTGGCAAGCATGCGCAAGTTAGCGCTCACAAACACCAAATCATTGGCCCTCTGAACCCCAAGGCGATTCCTCTTCTTAGAGGCAATGTGGCTGTACACACTCCGTAGTTGCTCCAAGCAACTAGTGGTACATGCTTGGTTAAGGACACGAACAGCCAAGCGCTGCAAATGTGGGCCATCTCCTCCATAGTCCTCCCACCACAAGACCGAGCCAATCTTGTTGCGATCAAGCTGTGCATCTACACATCCATAGGAGCCCTTCTTTTGCCTGTAGTTGAGTAGCTCGTCTCTAATCTTGCGCCTAATGTCACTGCTAGGCTCAAGGCGCTCCAATGCAAGCCGCCATCCTTTGCTCACCTCTTTGTCGGTCTCTTGACGCCGTCCTTGAAACTCAAGGTCAAGCACATAAGCTGCCGCATGAAGTGGAGAGTAGTATCCATTCCACCTCGACTCACACAAGCCATGAATCTCCACATACTGAACAGGGTCAGGCACAAGCTTCTCAAGTGCCTCTATCATCCGATCCATGGCTTCGTAGACTTTGCCAATGCATGGCTGCAAGCCATCCACCACTCGAAGTAGGTGTAGAATAGGCTTGACCATGGCGTCAAGAGTCTTCACCTCCTCCCACCAAGCGGCGTCGTCGGCCCATTCTCGGCATTTCAATCCTACTACTGATGTAGACTCCGGCATGGCCTGGAACTCATCATTGAGAAAGAGGCCCCTTAAGGCTCCGCCACATGTAGACAAGCGGCCCAACATAAGCCAATTAAATGCAAATCTTGTCTCTGAATATTTGAGCAAGGACAAGTGGCTCCTCTTTGAGAATTCATGGCGCACTTTTTGATGGTTGAGCACAAAGGAGACAATTCGAGAGGCGTCACCAATGGCGGGTGAAATCCATGACAAGTTCCCTATGTCCTTGAGGAGGTTATTGAGGCAATGCGCCATACAAAATGTGACATGGATGCTGGGATACATGCCCTCAGTGATAGCTCCGGCTGCCCTATTTGACGCCTCTCCATCTGCAACCATACAAAGGACATTCTCCGGGCTGGTGATCTCTATGGTGCTTGTCCACTCCGCAACAAGCATCTCGGCGGCCTTGCCACTATCGGATGCATCATGTGACTCCACAAAGTACATCTCCCCCCGAGAGTAGGCCACCACCCCGTGGATGGACCGTTGCGGGTGTCGCTCCATCCATCTACAAGAAGAGAGACGCCATTGGTCTCCCACAAATCCTTTGTTGCTTGGGCCGCTTGCTCCACGGCAAGCTTCTCTTTGTCAAGGAGGGTGGTGCGAAGCCTCTCTGATGAAGGTGGCACATTAGTGGAGCCATATTCCCCTATTTTCGTAACCATGGTTCGAAAGTATGGAGACCTATCCACACAAAATAGAGCATGTTGTGTTAGTATGGAGAGTCGAGAGTCGAGAAGTTATAACCCATTATGAATACAAAATGGAAGATTGCAATGTGCATATGCTAAGGGAAACTCACCGCGAAGTATGGAAGGCAATGTGGTCGTGGAAGAAGAATCGGGCAACCGACCTATCCACCTCTTCCTTCAATTTAGGATTCCAATTTTCGTTGAGAGTGGTTTGGCGATGCGGAACGGAAGAGGACGGTGTAGATGCATGGCTCTTGAAGGTTCGAGAGATGTCGTCAAGGTTGGCTTCCCTTTGCTCTCGCGGTGTCGCCGTGGCGGAGGGATCAACGGCAATAAAACGGCCCCTCTTGGCCGCTTCCGCAACCTCATACACCGTGAGCTTCTCAAGAAGATCCAACCTCTTCTCGGGAGCTACATGAGGGCAAAACTTCACCTCGTGACCGGGTTCATGAAGAAGATGGGCTCGCACTTTGTTTGAACCACCTGTTCTCTTGTATGGACATAGCTTGCATGTCCATGGTCTTGCACCGCCACCTTTGCCACGCGAGCTAAAGTCGACTTCATCCCACCACGACCACGTTTGCACGGCGGGCCTCCTTCGAGAAGAAGTGGCTTGAGAAGTGGAGTTGGCTTGAGATGACATGATGGTGGAGAGACTCGAGAGAGTAGAGCTTATAAGTTAGAGGAGTTAGAGGAGAGCTTGTGTGGAGAGAGAGTAGAGGAGAGCTTCAAAGTGGGTAGAAGAGGGAGAGGAGAGCTTCAAAGTTCAAACTTCAAAGTGGGTAGAAGAGGGAGAGACTTGAGAGTGGAGACTAGAGTGTAGAGTAGTCAATGGTCATGCTTCAAGCTTGAGCAATGAGCATTGAGTATAGAGGAAAGCATTGATGATTGAGTAGCTTGAGCCTTGAGCTCGAGGGAAATGGAATGAGCATTGAGACTATGAGTATTAAGAGGCCCATGGGAGCCTTTTATAGCCTCCCAAGGGCCAAGGCTCCCAAAATGTGGCAGTTGAGGCTGCACAGATCCGTTAAAAACGGTCATATCGATCAAATTTTTGAATGGACTGCAGCCGTTCCCGGCTGACCCCGTCCGACCCCTGCCGTTCCGTCCGTCCCCGGCCGTCCCCCTGCGACCCGCCCGTCCGGCCCGATTTCCGTCTGTCCCTTGGCGTTTCCTTCCGTTCCCGGCCCGGTTACGGCCGTCCCCCGGCCCTAGGGCTCGTCCCCCCCGTCCCCTGTAACTATGTTCGACCTAGCTATATGGACACACATCTTTCTCATGGTTTGCATTGTGCCATTGGCCAGATACGCACATCCTCACACCAGCTTGAGATTGAGACTAGCAGATTCAGAGGGTTACCACTAGATAGTAGGATATTCCGCTTATGTCATCTAGAGCCAGAGACAGACTTACATTACATATGTCATTGCACAGTGTACTATGAGATACGAGGCCCTTTTCATTGTCTATTCAGAGAGGGTTTTGGGTCTCTGTCTAGGGTCATGAGTTATGAGAATCATAGATGTCTTGGACTGTTTCTACTTGAGTTCCACAGGCATAGAGACACTTTACTGAGGAGAGTTGGAGAGAGACAATCTTAGATTACAGATTTCTTTACACTAGATATTGGACACCCAGAGGAGCAACCACCATTGCAGAGCTCTCCCTGCATTCATACTACCACTACTGGCATTCTCATAGACCGAGCATCGGAGCTAGGGAGATCTAGACGACCACGATTGAGGGGAGGACCTACACAATATCGACGGAGACTACAACAGAGGATTTGAGCCATAGTTTCTTGACGTCCAGACTGCAGATGAGGTTGGATCCCCCCCTCCCCCCCCCCCTTCTCTCATTGTTCTACACATTGTACTAGGCACCTTTGTATTAGGTGGCACATCCATAGAGTCCCAGCTAGTAGTAGTTGAAGGGGATCGGGGAGCACCACAGACGGAGAGTGAGAGAGAGAGAAGGAGACACACACACAATGTGGGTGGGGAGACTGTGAAGTGGCAGCTCCCCCTATACAGTATACTCACTATAAGTATAGGGTAACAGTGGGTGGGCGCCCATGACCTGGGCGACCGGTCAAGGCACATAGGCCTTAACCCCAACAAACTCCCACTTAAAGGCCAATGTGCCTTTAAGCAAGATCTACTAGTGTACAACTAATAGAAGGTGAGAGATTCTCTCAACCCATGCCCACTGACTCTCGATAAGCTAGTGCATCCGGCTCTACTGATAGACAAACATCCCACTGCGGAAGCCACACAGAGCTAGCTCCAAGCTTTGCAAATAGTCTATAAGAGCTCATGCACTCCTGCAAGTATCGGTCCAATACCTGCAAACCTCCCCTATAACAACCTCCCACTTAAAGGCGACTGTGCCTTTAAGCAAGGGAACCTAGTCTAAAGACTACAAAAGGTGAGAGAAAACCGCTCTCAACCGATGCCCACTGGCTGGCTGTGATCGTGTGCATCCGGCTGTCTTGCTCCCGTGTAAGTCCATACACCACCAAACATACCGCACACGTACTGCAAGTATGTACGCAATACCTGCATATCTCCCTCGTGCACTATGCCATCATTAGTCAACAAACGACTGACAACCCCAACTGCAAATGCTCCCACTACAACTGCGATATCCGGTCTCAAGATCAACATCTCATACATGAGACCACCGAATGCCGATGCAATGCTAGCGGGCCCTGCTAGCTCTACGGAGCATGCATCAACATATATATCCCTGGCAATAGGCATCTCTGACTGACAAGGCGTGTCAGCCACATGCATCTCCTGACTGTCCGCAAAAGACGCATCAACCTGTCGTGCAACCTCAGAGCAAACCAGCTGCTCTAGGTGTCTGCTGGAAGACATATCCTGCACAACTATATCCCCATGCTCACTGTCGAGCATAGAAAGGAATGACTGCATAATCGCTGACATCTCAGCCTCCTCTACAATCATCCACTGTAAACATGACCACTCAATCTGCTGTGACTCACTAGAGCTCTCATGCTCTAACTCCGTATGCATAGACTCTTGCACAACGTCCTCCTGTCGTGACTCACTAGAGCAAGACCGCTCTACCTGTCTATCCTGCATAGAAGTATCTCGCACAACTGACTCTCTGCTTTGCTCAGTCACTAGCAAAGCATGCATGTCTGACTGTCACCTCTCTGTGTGACTGCTCAAGTCGTGCCCCAACTGTGTGCACAACGAGCTCACTACTCTGCACTCCATGCAAAGCACCCTGTAACCCATGACCAAAAGAGACTCGCCTGCTCTCTCGCTCTCTACCTCGCTGCATGATCACAGAGACAACACCGTCTCTCGCGTGATCCACATGCAATGGGTAACCTGTACCACTCGTGGTACCTCTCGCAATCACTAGCGAACCCAAATGCATCACAAAATCTCACTCTCGTAGCAAAATCTGACATCCACAATCTCTAAGCTGACCAATCGAGATCAAACTCACTGTCAAATCTGGTACATAGCGCACATGTCGTAACAAGTAAGATGCACCACTCGGTAATGACAGTCTCACATCTCCTGCACCTGCTATCGCATGCACCGATCCATCGGTCAAACGTACACTGCCAAGCATCCCGCTAGAATAGCTACAAAACCATGCACGATGCGGCGTGACATGAAACATAGCATCTGCGTCTAGCAACCACTGCGAAGGGAGTGTACTATCCACATGTATAGCATCTTGTGCATAGCTCGAGGTAAAAGTGACATCCGCGTCACTAGTATACTCCGACACTACATGTGCCTCAACTGTCAAAGCAACTGAGTCCATGGTCTCACTACATACATCTCTGAGACTACCATGTCTCCTACGATGTCGCATATGACGAAAACAACGCCGTCTAACGTGTCCAGAATGACCACAATACCAACATGTCACTTGTCGGTGTGCTCGTGAATGTACATGTCTCACACGAGTCCGTGATGACTCAGATCTATCATACATATCATGTAATCTGCGCCAAAGTGCTCTCGAAGTAGTCTCATACATAACAAGAGCATATACAGATTCTGCAAGGTGCAAAGAGAGCGTAGATAGTGCCATCTCCTCTAGCTCCTGCCACTGATCGTCAGACATGTTTGAAGGTCTACCTGCATCACCACTCAATGGTCGATGCAACCCTCGCTGTGTCAATGCGTCAAGCATACACTCTCTCCATGCCGCAAAGTCTGACCCATCAAACATACGCATCTGTGAGAGGTCACAATCTGATCGATCATCTGTCTCTGCCATGAGCACAATGTAGCAAACTAGAAAGCAAAACCACCTCACCAACAACACCTGAAAACTGTCTACCAATATGGCTAGAAACACAATGTAAAACCTGTGAGACACACTCCAAAATAGAGCTCCCACAATGTCAATACAAGTCAGCCCTTAAGTGGCTCGAATCGCATCAACAAAAGTCTGCAAATATGGCTCAAAACCTGATGCAAAGTTGCACCAATAACCGTGCAAAACCTTGCACAAAATCACAAGTCAATATGACTGAATCGCGCATAAATATCTGAAAAAATTTTGGCAGAGTCTCCTTTGTAACTGGAGCAAAATCTCAACAGTAAACCTCAAAGAGATAATAATATATGCCACAATGGCCAATCCGGGAATAAACTCGACCGGAATCACCTCACAAAGTCATACATATGAGCATACCTGCTCTTGCCGGAGTACCACTCAACGGCACCTCAAATGACATACATGTGAGTGATGATTGCTGCCAAAATACCTTTCAATGGATGACCAAATATCTGCCAGATAACTATAGCAACATTTCGCAAAACCTTGCAAGATCTGTCGCTATGTGCAATACGAAATACGGCACACAAAGGCATACACAAGTGACTCAAACTCCAACCAAATGATGACTGAAAATCACCTGTCAAAGTGGGAGTAAACTCAACCACTAAATTGTCAAAGAGCAACCTATGGATACGTAGAAGCTATGGCGAGAACCTGGATAAAATCCAACAGAGTTTCTTCTATAAATTGAGCCAAATCTCAAATAATCTCAGCCATAAACAAATACACAAATCCATATATGGCATACATAAACCGCCAAGACCATGGCAACATAGCTCACTCTCGCATGAGTGACTCTCTGGACAAATGCATATCCAAAAACCTGTGTACACCTATGAATTTGCTGGTTGCTGCAGAAAATACTCCATGTGTGTGAGATATACCAAAAACAGCGTTTTTGGGACCCGAAAGTGCACAAATAAACCTGCTGCTGTACCTGCTATAATTCAAAGCAGAATTTCAGCAAATATACATCACCATTGCGTCCGGAGCGTGCCAAAACCCTGACCTAGACTCCTGGATCATGTAGATCTGACTCTGTATGACGGAGCTACGCAAAAAACTGCGTTTTAGAGCTTTCTTGAGGGAGGGATTCAGGCCTCTATCTAGGTGATGGATGGTGTTGATCAAAGATGCCTTTGGCTATTGTTTCTGGATCTATTTAAACATAGGCATGCTTTATTATGGAGTTTTGCATGCTCTACTAGAGGACCCATTTAGAGACGGGCAATGGAACTCTTCCAGAGCAGTAGCTCTCATGAAAACTCCAGGACACTTCAATTTTCAGCTCATGGCACTCTCCTAGATAGAACTATTCGTAATGCTCTTATGAATTAGTGTGCAGTCTACTTGAGGTGCAAATTAACAATTTTTTTCCCGATCAAAGAATTCTACTACAAGACCATGAAGTTGCTTTAGGCTCTCAGTAGACACTACCAATGCAAGAGTCTTACCCTCAATTTAGCAGGAAATGGGAAGAAACCTAGTTACACTCTCGACATAGTTGTGCCCTCTCCCTGAGTCCGTGCTCAAGTACTAATTTCGTTGGGGATTGGTCGTTGTTTTTACTAAAGGGATGCTTAATGGATAATGAAGATCTACTATTGTTGTCATCTTAACTTTTTTGATATGACATATATTGAATATGACTAAATTATTTAGGATGTCCTTTGTTGATTTGAGACCAATAGGAGTGCCTCTTAAGAGGGCCTTATCTTAAGCCATTGGTGTGTAGACTATCCTTCCTATGATATGTTGAGACATGGGTTTGGAAGCCATTGTCTATGGAAAACCTTTACCACTTGGATCTCTTTTCAGCATTTGTCAATTCAACATTTGCCAGTGCTACAGTTTGGATCCTCTTTTCGAATGGTTTCCCACAGGTTGAAATGTAAGGTCAACCTGGCATTTTCCATTCAATGGTTCAAGAACATTAAATGGAAAATTAGTTTGTTCTCATTGGGCTTTGAAGTATTCAACTCTATTTGCTGGGAAAGCCATTCAAGGCTTTCTCGATGCAACCTTGTCATCACTTCGAAATCGTAAGAAGACTGGTGTTATTTTGTCAATCGAAGCTGTTTTCCATAGAACTCCCTCTCTAGACTTTGTAAGTGTGATATGCGTAGCTCAACTCCTGGTTCTCACCTACTATTGGTTGCAACTATACTTGCTATCAAGTATGTATGCCAAAATCACTAACCTCTAGCTCAACAAGAAAAGTATTAAAATGAATGACAATATATAGTTGTAATTAAGCAATAGAGGCAATGAATTTGATGTCGTTCTAAGGAAGACTGGCTGAGAGGGGTGGAGAGTCCTGTTCCACCACCCAGCTATGCCACTCTAACTTCTTGAAGTGTTTGTTTGAAAGACATCCTTTTTAACAGTTCTTCATGTTTCGGCTTACCATTAGGGTGGGTTCCTATTTAGAACGTGTTCACAATTTCACATGCAAGTGTGCATAGGTGGACCGACTACTCAGAATTTTATGCATTGTCTTATGTAAGCTAACGTAATATCAATGTTTCTCACTTACCATTTAGTGAAGTGTTCAAGTAGCACAACCCAACTAAAATTTTTCAATTGTAGTTTTGGAATCAAGGACGAGATGTGGATTTTTGACCGAGTCTTGTTCCTCAGTGTTGCAATGGAAAACGTTGGCTTTTATCACGGATGAGTTGATGATTTTCAAAGTTACAAAATGAGTTTACAGGCTATCAAAATTGGTCAAAGATGGGGGGGGGGGGGGCTATGTTTTGATACTTTTATGTTGGCACCTTGAATTTCAGCTCAGTCCTTAGGTTTTGTTTCTGCAAAGCTTTCCTATTGTTACAAGTCCAATTCGCTTTTATTGTTTCTACAGAAGCTTCCGCTTAATAACGTTGTCTATGGCTACCGTGTCGATGGCCCTAAAGGATGGAAAAGTGGACATCGATTCGACAAGAGCTTAGTTCTTCTAGATCCATATGCAAAACTGGTTGAAGGACGGCGTTTCTTTGGAGACACAAGCCAAAAGGCATCCAAGTTTCTAGGCACATTTGATTTCACTCAACATTTCGATTGGGAAAATGATGACAGTCGACCCCGAATACCTGAGGCAAGTTGTTCGTCTTTCGGTGTGACTTCTTCTGCTAGTCAGGGTATTTGTAGGTGATCCTGCATGCTTATTGAATCGTGTTGAATCATAGAAAGATCTTATCATTTATGAGATGAATGTGAGAGCATTCACAGCACATGAATCATCAGGTCTTGCTCAAGATCTGCGTGGAACATACTTAGGCGTTATAGAAAAGGTCAGTACACCATGTATTACTTGATCAGAGTTTACATCAAAACTCACAAATGAGTAGTTATCATCAATTCTAATACTGTTGCAAGCTGTGTTGCAGATCCCTCATCTTGTTGAGCTGGGTGTAAATGCCGTGGAGCTTCTTCCAGTGTTTGAGTATGACGAATTTGAATTCCAAAGGCGACCAAACCCTCGGGATCATATGGTGATTATACTGTTTTAATACTGCTTCCACTCTTTTCACTTGTTTTAAGGAGATGAGCCCTTAAAGGTGTAGTCAATTCCTATGCTTCAGCTGTCAAATGTTTACTTCTGCTAATAAACTACACCATGAGCTACTTGTGTCCTGGCCAATGATTGGAATTTAACTCCTAAATATGGCATAAAAGGGATGAGACTTACTCCATCACCCAGATGAGGGGCATGAGTTATCTTTGCTTTCTTGCGATTTTTTTTTTTGGTTTGTTCTGGTTGCATGATCTGCTCAGTTGCTGTGGCCTATTAGACAGAATATGTATACATTATAATCATGTATACAATATAATTGTGTCTCAATGGCCATCCAAAAAATATAACTGGATGATGTAATCTGTAGACTGCTGGTGAATCTCATACAGGGTAGAAATAAGAAAGCGATGAAGGACTAAAAACAAACAAAATGTGCATTTAGCTCACTGTGTGTAGGACATCATATATTAGACTAGGAGCTAGGCATCTATCATTCTGATCAATCCGAGGTTGATGGTGGTGGTGTACAAAAGTATCATATCATCTTGTCACTGATTGGCCACAAGAGCGTAGAATTCTTTTGGTGAGATGATGCAATCTGTGCTGCAAGGTGCACTGTAATAGCTGCTCTTCGCAATGATGTAACTCTAATTCTCCAGATATATCGTTGGTTGGAGTGCAGTATGACTGTGAAGATGGAGCCAAACTTTTGTGAAAGGTGACAATAATAACTCCCTCAAGTCTCCTTTTGTAAAGGACAGGCGCCACTTGCCAACTGAAAAAATAGAAATGGAGCAGACTTTAGCACTTTAAACACAACTGAAAACTGAGAGAGAAATGAAATGTAATGTTGTATTAACGTCTTCAAAAGGCCAGAGTGACCTATGAGACCAAACTGATACAAAAGTGGTGAATCTGTTACAATGTCTGAAAAGTGTGAAAGTGTGAAAGTGTGTGTGTGTGTGTGTGTGTGAGAGAGAGAGAGAGAGAGAGAGAGAGAGAGAGAGAGAGAGAGAGAGAGAGAGAGAGAGAGAGAGAGAGAGAGAGAGAGAGAGAGAGAGAGAGAGAGAGATGAAATGATATATTAACGTCTACCAAAGGCCAAAATGACCTATGAGACCAACTGATTACAATGATGAGTCTAGTACCAAGTCTGGGTACAAACAAAGAAAACTACAAACAAAGAACTGATAGGAGTGCTACCGACTCCTATGGGTGGCTGGTAGGCTGAGCAATGGTATCATGCCATAAGGGTATAAAGTGGGGATAAGTGTCACCATGATACAATATAGCAGTAGCATGAAGCCTATCCTGATCGACACTCTGGGTGTCGTGCTAGAATCATGTGGATCCTTTGCCGCAATCTCCGCCGGTGCTGCGTGGCTCCCCTCCTCAGTCGCGGTCGTCTTGATCTCCCAAACTCTATAGCTCGATCAATGAGAGTACCGCTGGTGTGTGTATGGGTGGGAACCGAGCTCTGTGGTGGTGGTGTCCCCTCTGCCTCTGTGGTACTCAGACTGAAGAAATCTGAGATGCGTCTCTGCGACTGTCTCTGTCTTTGCCCATTCAATAGAGCGTCTCTATGTCTCTGAATCTCAAGTAGGAATAATCCGAGACATCTTTGATCCTGATATCTCATGACTCTATCTAAAGAGTCGAAACCATCTCTGAATAGACAATGAAAGCGTCCCCGTATCTCATAGTAGACTGTGCAGCGACATATGTAGTGAAACTCTGTCTCTGGCTCTGCATGGCATAACTGACATATCCTACTGTCTGCTGGTATGCCTCTGAATCTACCTGTCTCGATCCCAAGCTGGTGTGGAGATGTGCGAAATCTGGCCTATGGCACATCGTAACCCATGAGATAGATGTGTGTCCATGTAACTGGGCTGTGTGACAAATCCGTCTGTCGTGAGTTGAAGAAGATGCTCTCTATAGAAAACCCTCTTCGTACCCAACTCCCGTGATGGCTCTATCCATGTCCTCTTGCTATCAAGCTGGATAAGATCCTGCCGAATGAGTCTAGTAGTCTCCATCCGTGTAAGAGCCAAGGATGGTGCATCAAGAGAATACTGGAAAGGGGGCAGCCTGTCCATGCTGAAACCATGCCTCTAAAACCATGAGCTCATGTGTGCATACCAACATGATGTATCTCCCTGTAATGCTAGCTGTCTAGATGACTCAAGAGCAAGCTTGGCATACCTGTCCTTGGTGGTGTCCCATAAGCTGTGTACAAATGATACTGATTTGGTGAGTGCCTCAACCTCCATAGGTGGGGCAGCCAGCTCCGCTCGTATGATGTCATGTGGGACTGAGGCCTTGGCTCTAATCAGCCTAGAAATCATAGATATCAGGGGTCTCTCCATATTACTCCATCTAGCACTGTCAATAGACGGTCCCCAAACCTGAACCCCGTGGTGCATAACTGAAGCAACAAAAGTATCGAAAAGCCAGAGCTTTGTTCGAGGTTCCTGGAACTGAACCTGCGAACAAATCCTCTCTAAACCACCTAGGGCTGCATAGGCACGAGTCAATCTAATGTCTGCTGCCACTTTCAGTGTGAACCTCGGTCCACTAAAGACCACCCCAAGATATGTGTATGCATCAGTGTACTCCATACTGTCCTGCCCATATGTGAAAGTAGGTGCTGATCTCCTAACCCATTGTGGCGTGGTATTAAATACCATGACCTTGGTTTTACCAAGGTTGACAGACAATCCACTATCCTCTGCAAAACTATGCAATGCGTCCAAATGTCTCTGCATACCCTCCGGCGAGTCTGATATCAACACGATATCGTCAGCATACAATAAAAGAGGGATCCATGTCCCTGCAAGCTGAGAACCTCTATCTCCTCCTCTGTCAATATAATCAGAGACCCCATCAACATACATACCAAATAAAGTAGAGGACAGTGGGCATCCCTGTTTCACTCCGATAGTGGAGTGAACTATGTCAGATATCCCCTCTGATGTGCGTACATGACCCATCACTGAACTGTACAGTGCCATAATCCCCCACATCAGCTCTGTGGGTACCCCCAATTCCATAAGTCGGTGCATCAATCTGGCCCTCGGTACTATGTCAAAAGCTTTGCGGAAATCCACAAAACTGCAGTATATCCGTCTACCATGTGCTCGACCCTCCTCAATGATAGCTCTGAGTGTAAAGACATGATCTAGTGTGGAGAAACCCCTTCTGAAAGCAGCCTGCCCAGGTGCCCGTATGCCCATAATCTCTGCCCAATTGCTCAGCCTATGCTCGAGGATGGATGCATATAATCGTGCCAATGTGTGTCCTACCATGATAGTACGGTAATTCCCCGGCACTGTGGGGTCTCATGTATTGAAGATAGGTACAATAGTAGATAATCTCCAAGACTCAGGGAAGCCCTCACACATGACACGGTTGAATAGCCGTGCAAGCATCTCTGCCAACAAATCCCCAGCATGTATAATGTGCTCTGCTACCAAACCCTCATGATCCTGTGTCCGTCTGGTCTTCATCCTGTCAATGGCCTCCTTTACCATCTCAGTGGTAAAGAAGGTGCTCGTAGCCGGACATGGTTGTGGTGGGTCTGGGAGTGGTGGTTGTCCAGGTACAGTGTATAAAGATGCTGCATACTGCCCCCATATCTCTGTAGAAGTAATCACTGGTGGGGGAGACTTCTCATGGAATAGACGCCAAGCCTCTCCTGAATCTCTACTAAGGAAGAGCTGATATAAATCTTGCTCCATCTGGACCAAGAAAGCTCGCTTCTTCCGTCGCACTAGTCGTCGTGTAGCAATGCGAGACTGTCTATAGGTGATCACTCCCAATGTAAGCTCCCGCTGTATCTGAGCTCTCCTCTGTCGACACTCCTCATCATACCAGCTGTTCTGAGGCATGTGCCCAGAACGACGTCTCTGCCCAGGCTGAGTGTGTGGGTATGCCTCTGTCGCTGCCCCATGTAATGTCACTGTCTGCATAGATGTGATCTCCTCCACTGTGTATACTGGCTCTGATGTGCATAAGAGCCTATGTATCTCCTCTACATAGACTGAGTCAGTCTTTGGTGTAAAAGTATAGCGTGGATGTCTATCACCCCGTGAGGCTGAGATGTATTGTACTCAAAGGAGACTGATAATGTTAAAAGTGCATGATCTACTGCTATCCCAACAGGCCTCGGCCCCATTGTGAAATCCTGAATGTGAGAGAGAAAGCTCGGATGTGTCAGAACATAGTCTACAGTGCTGGACCCATGTCTGTGTGGAAAACAAGTAAAACCTGTAGACAATGGGAAAGTCGTTAAGCCATTCAGTATGGCTAAACTGTGAGTAGTCGTCATCTCTCTCAGGTATCTCCCATACTTTGTATGCTCTATGTCGTGTGAGCATCTCTCTAGTCCCATCTCCTCTGGCTCTAGCTCTCTAAGCATCTCCTCTGATGTGTCATAGAAGACTGTCTGTGAGCTGCCTGTACGGGCATTGAAATCCCCCAGGAGTATGATGTCTCCATCTCTGGAGAACTCCCAGATATCATCATCAAGTACAGAGTAAGGAGACTGTCCTCTGGGTGAAGCATATACTGAAGTGCTGGGAGGAAAATAGCATATGGCGATGTACAAGAAACATCCAGTCTCTGCCCTCAACCTCACCCACAAGTATCTGGCCTGATCATCTCTCCGAACTATGTGCAGTAGTGGTTGGAGCTCCTCTATGAAAAGAACTGCTACACCTCCTGATCCTCTAGTCCCATGCGAAGTTCTGGTGCATGTCCTACAAGCTGTCTCCCATTTGTATCCTGATATATGCGGCATCAACTGTCCTGGAGCCTGATGAGTCTCTGAGTAGAAAACAATGTCTCTGTCTCTGAAGCTGTCCTCAAAGGCCCCCACATCAAGTCTATATGAATCATTACAGTTCCAAACCGCCATCCTGAGAGTGGTCCCAGAGGTCTCGCACCGTCATGTAGAGCGGTGCTCTGTAATCACTACTCGTCCATTTCTGTAGAAAGCTAACTTTCCCTTCTCCCTTGCTGCTATAATCTCTGGCAAGACCTCTCTCATATGTGCAAGCTGTGAGAGCGTAAGATCATCTCCTAAAAAGATATCTGTTTTCTTGAGGGTTGGCCTCTTCTTTAAAAAGTCTTTCTTTTCTTCCATGGAGGGAAAGCGCAAAATGAGAGCCCGTTCTTTTGAACTCTCCCCATTACCTTCACTCTTCTTGCCCACTCTCCAAGCTTGTGTGTGCGAGGGTTTCTCCACCCCCATCATGGACATGAGGCTCTTCACCTCTTGGTCCACCTTATCTGAATCTTTTAGGCCGGTCACTCTCATGTGTAGAGCGCGTACCCTTCTTCGTTGTTCCTCTTCTAGTGTTTTGTTGATGATGTCGGGTGTAGTCGGAATTTCCTTGCCCTTTCCCTTCTTGACAACTTCAATCCATTTTTCAGCCTCATCCATTTTCTTTTGCGTTTTGGAGAGAACCTCCACCCATGAGGTCTTCATTTCTCCTTCCTCTATTTCTTTGACTTGTGCTCGTATACTATTCAGCTCGTCAATCATTGATGGCTGAATTTCTCCATCTTCAAGGCGTCTTCCCTCTTTGGTTTCGTCGAGTTCCTTCCGAACGGCTGAGATGCTACTTTTTAAAGCTTGAATTTCATCCCGGAACTCCTTGCATTCTAGTTCCCTCGCCTGTTCCTCCCTCTTTTTCCATTCAAGAATTAAATTCTTCTCTTTCTTCCACTCATCCATGTGGGCTTTGCATTCTTTCAACTCCTTTTCAATGGTTGTCATCCTCTTGCTTGTGACCATGTAGTGCGCCGCCATCTGTCTTGCCTTATTCGTTTCACTTTCTAAGAAAGAGGAGAGAGCAACCTATACGCACCGCATTATGCATCATGTGTTTCCACATTCAGCCTACATGGCATATATTTGCTTTCAGTACGTGTCAACTTGCAATATCTATGAGTTCTGCAGTTTCCAAATTCCTTGCAAATAAATCCCTACAGGTCTGAAAATACAGGATTTTGAGAATGCGAAAATCCGGAAAATCCGGAAAAGCCGAGACTGAAAATTCCTGTGGGAATTCCTCTTGGATTTTGAATTTTGCGGGGTGTATGTACCTGTGAGTTGAGGGGAAATGTATGTATCTGCGGGCGCGTTGTCACAGCAGTAGGTGGGCGGGGGGTGGGGGAATTTGTGCGTGCTGTCAAAGTAGCAGGTGGGCGGGGGGTGGGGGGAATTTGTGCGCGTTGTCACAGCAGCATGTGGGCGGGGGGTGGGTGGGGGAAATTTGTGCGTGCTGTCACAGCAGCACGCGGGGGGGGGGGGGGGGGGGGGGGGGGGGGGGGGGAGTGAATGCGCAACGTGAGGGGGGTGCAGCAGGCTACGTGAGGGGGGTGCAGCAGGCTGAGAGAGAGAGAGAGAGAGAGAGAGAGAGAGAGAGAGAGAGAGAGAGAGAGAGAGAGAGAGAGAGAGAGAGAGAGAGAGAGAGAGAGAGAGAGAGAGAGAGAGAGAGAGAGAGAGAGAAATGAAATGAAATGAAATGTTATATTAACGTCTTCAAAAGGCCAAAGTGACCTATGAGACTAGAAAGTTACAATGCGGTGTATCTGATACAAAGTCAGATTAACAAAATATAAATACTGCGGAGTCCTAAGCTAAGCTGATAGGTGTGAAAGGTGAAAGGCGTGAAATGTGTGAACTAAGCAGTACAATGTGTAGACAAAATGGGAGGGAAGTAGAGATCCATCTGTAGTAGCAGGCTACAGTGTCACTTTCACAGGACACAGTTAGGATAGTTGGTCTAGGCTGGTTCACACTGGACGAACCCTCTGACCTAGGAGTGACACGTGGCAGGGTACCGACGGTGGTCTAGTGGACCTCGTGGCCAGGTCACCACATGGATGACATTTATGAGCCGTTGGTGGCTCTTTATGGTGGTACATATGAGTAGTAGCGGTTGGTCATCGGTATCATCTTCTTCACCTTTGGTCCAGCATCGTCCTGGAGAGAGTGAGTCTATACACAGAGCAAGTCTTCACCACCCCGGCACATCTGAGCCTCGACACCCTGATTGTACCTGTGAGTCCTGGGCTGGAGCTGAGTGTGCTGCCACGCCAGAGTCTGTATCAGTCTTTGAGATAGTCGAGTCATATGTTTTGGTCGGCTGTTGTGTCTTTGTGAGCTTTGTTGACATCTATTGTTTCCTTTCTGTTCAGTCTATTTGAGTGAGATTGTCACGCACATTGCACTGAGGACCACCCACTGTATAGAGCACGACACATTATCCGCGCTACAGGTGCTCTCATTTTGGCGATCACGGTGGAACCTCAACTGAAATCTCACTCTGTGAGGAGCAAATCTTGAAGCTAGTTAGGTTTATCTAGCTTCGCCTACCTTGCCTATCTTCGCCGACCTTGCCTTGCACGGTTCTCCTATAGCCTGGTCCAACTGGTGTAGTCTCCTCTCGCCTGGTCCAACTGGTGTAGTCCTCTCTTGCCCTGGTCCAACCTGTCCTCGTTCCTGGTCTAGACCTTGGTCTAGTCCTCCTCGTCCCTGGTCCAGCCTGGTCTAGTCACTTGCCTGGTCTAGTAGAGTCTAGACCAGTCTTCAGCCAGTTCAAGGTTTTCTTGCCCAAAGCTTGGTTGGTTTGGTGGTCGCTGCATGACCCATACAAGGCGGTCAGTCGAGCGTCAAAGCGCACTCCTGAGTCCTCTGAAGTACTACAACAGAAGACGACCCTTGGAACCTGTTAGACGTCCATCAACCTCATCACCCATACCTCCACATAGGGCATCACCCATTCCTCCCTCCGGTTCCACATCTTCCAGATCACCTTCTCCAGTGAAGCTCTCTCCTATTTTGCTACAGCAGGCTACTGAGCAACAAGCTTAGCAAGTGGCCATGGAGCCATTGGCTAGGGTTTTGCCTAAGGTAATCATCAAGTTCCCTACATTCAAAGGTCTCTCTTCAAAAGATGCTGACGACTAAGCAAGGAGGTTTGTATCTCTTTGTAGGGGTCGTGGTCTTAACAAGGAAGATGCTTACTTGGTACTCTTTCCATCCACCTTGGATGGCTTAGCAGACAAATGGTACAGCCAGTTTGCAGAGAACCATTTTGCAACTTGGGCAGCCTTAAGGCAACAATTCTGTGCAGTTTTCAAGCCCGGTGACTACCAGGAGAAGGTGTTGGATGAGTTAGCCAACATGGTGCTCCAGCCAGAGGAGACTTTTGTAGAGCTTATGACTAAGACCAAGTCTCTGGTTGCCAAGCTTCCTGAGCAACCCGGTGAATTCATGGTGAAGAAGTGGGTGGAGAAGGCGCTTCCCAAAACTTCTCAACAAAAACTGCGAGAGAGTCTCCGACCTGACGCCACTCTCGAAGAGTTCATCGCAGCTGCTACGAGTATAGATGGGGCTAGGAAGCTGTTCACCAACCCCCCTCACATAGAGACCCGCTCTGTGTTTTTGGACAGTCCTTCTGATCCTTTAACTTTACGCAGGGAACTGGAAGCCCTAAAGTTACAGCGAGCTCTTCAAGAGGAGAGGTCCTTCTATCTTAGACAAGAGAAGCCTCCACATCACGAGGCATTGGAACAGATTCAGCGCGAGCTAGAAGAGCTCAAGTGTCAGCAAGAGAGTAAGGCTACGGTTTGGTGTAGCTCATGCCGCTCTCCAGGGCACCCTCCACAAGAATGTCCCCTTCGGGTTTACTGCCACTTCTGTGAAAAATCTGGACATGAGGACAAGGACTGTTACTACCTCAAGGGATTGCGACAAATATAGCAAAGTCTTGGTCCTACTCTTCAACAAGGGCCAGCACCTGCATCCAACATGCTTTCACCTTGTGGCCATCCACACCATATGCCACCTTTGCTGACAGCCCCTCCTATGCAAGGTATGCCAAGTACTTTTCCGTCTCAGAGCTTTTATCATACCCTTGCTCCCTCATCACCTTAAAGCTTCTATGCCTCCACCTCCAACTCAATGCACCAAGAGCAAGGACCACCTCGCCTTTCGACTCGCCCTTTGAATCGGCCCATTTTATGCACAGATGCGGGGAATATGGGCATTACCAAAGCAAATGCCCCCTACCAGAAGGGTCCCCTCCTTGCCGTCATTGCCTTGAGACGAAGGATCACTACAGTAAGGATTGCCCTAAACTTCGTGCATCCACGGCTTCGAACTCAAGTCAAAGCCAAAATGAGTTTGCCTTTCCCAAGCTCAACTTGATAGCAGTGAGCACTGTTTCTCAGCCGCCCCCTTCTACCCACGTGGTTACCCCTCAAAATAAGCCGCGGCAGTTGGCAGAGGAGCCATCGGGCGTCCTCACCCGGGCCCAGAGAGCCGCTCTCGGTCTTAGCATTCCATCAAGTTCAACTTCCCCACGCAATCTCACACCAGTGGATACCCTACCCGCAGCTGTTAACAAGCCATCCCAAAGTGCCATCAAGGAATCCCAATCTTTGCTATCCGATATCGATGAAGCTTTCTTGGAAGCAGTTTCCGATCTACAGAAGATCAAGGTACCAGAGGAACAACAGGTAGAAAAAGAGAAGCTTACAGCAGAGACAGTCTTCAAGAACACTTTCCAACAAGTGTCTCTCTATGACATGTTGCGACTAGAGGCAAAGTTTAGAAGTGACACCCTTGCTGTTATTCAATCACTTTATCCTGGAGCAGGTCCTAGTGGCGGGCACCTCCCAGTGCGACCGTCAGAGTCCAATATGATATCCAATCCCGCTGCTCCACTCACTGATTATAGAAGCCCTCGCCTGAAAGTGTCCGTTTTGGGTCGGCGTTTCTCAGGAGTGATAGTGGATGGTGGATTTGGCATCAACCTGATGTCCGAGTTCACTATGTTAGCTCTAGGTCTACAGCCCACTCGCCTTGCTCCCTTCACAGTTACATTGGCCGATCAACGAACAGTATACCCAGTGGGCATCGTAGACAATGTGCCTGTGCAGGTACAAAACTTTACTTTTAACTTGGATCTTGTGGTGGTTCATCTTGCCCAGGTTCAGGGCGGATTTCCCTTGCTTATTGGAAGACCATGGCTGCGACACACTAAAGCACTCCACGATTGGGGAAACGATGCAATGTGGATACATACTTCTGGCTCCCCGATGCAACCGATTCTCTTAGGAGGAGGTATGGATCCCGTGGTGCAGCAAGTTTCTTTGTCATTGGAAACCAACCCTGAACATGAACACCCTACTCCACCTGACGGGTCGGATGAGGATCTGTTGGAATGGTTGGATGCTACCAAGTCTATGCCTTGTTATGGAGTCTCTATTCACTGTTTGCCTAAAGGTACACCCTTTTCGAATGTTTCCATAGTTACGAAACTTAATGAGCCACTCGAGCCTTTGAAGAAGCAGAGAAGCAGGAAGAAATCTCCTCTACAAGAGTTCACCCCCCCTCAAAAATCAACCCCTCAAAACTTAATTAGCCACCTGAGCCTTTGAAGAAGCAGAGAAGCAGGAAGAAATCTCCTCTACAAGAGTTCACCCCCCCTCAAAAATCAACCCCTTTGGTGTCTCTTTCTTCTTCGTCCTGAAGAAAGCTCTCCTCTATGTCTAGCAAACTCCCTTCTTAGAGCCCGTCTTGCAAGATGAATTCCAAGATCTTGATAGCTGTCTTGCTCATGATAGCGGTCTGCTCCTTACTTGTACCTATCTACCCTTACCCCCTGGACCTTACCCAAACTCAGAATGCCCACATCCTTCGGGTTCACAGCTGTGGCAAAGAGATCATCGAGAGCGCCGAACATTGTTGTTCCCATCATCTACATGAGAGTCACCAAAACAATAGAGAGCAGGCACTAATGTTCTCCCCTGCTGCTGTAGGCTCCTGGCGGTAGGCCCTCCATGGGTGCTGGCTCCTACAAAATCCTCTATTGGTGCTGGTTCCTGCATTCTATTGTTCAGCAGATGAAATTGTCGCTTTCCACAGGGACAAGCATGATGATCGCTTGTCTATCCCTTTCGCCCCCCGCACTACCCCTAACTCTGGTCCTAGTCCCTCACCCTCCCTTCCCCCTCTTCCCCTCGCCCTCTCCCTACCCTCCCCCTCTCCCTAGTCCCTCCCCCTCGCCCCCTCACTAACCCTAGCCCTACCCTTCCCCTCTCCCCCTTGCCCTCGCCCTACCCTCCCCCTTGCCCCCTCCCCCTAAGCTTCCCCTCGCCCTCGCCCTCACCCTCGCCCTCGCCCTCGCCCTAAGCTTCCCCTCCCCCTTTCCCCTCGCCCCTACCCACCCCCTCACTTCCTCTCGCCCCTACCCACCCCACCCCCTCTCGCCCCTACCCTACCCTCCCCCTCGCCCCTACCCACCCTCTCCTTCCCCTCGTCCCTACCCACCCCCTCACCCCTCGCCCCTACCCACCCCCTCACTTCCTCTCGCCCCTTCCCACCCCCTCACTTCCTCTTGCCCCTACCCTCCCCTTTCCCCTCGCCCCTACCCTCCCCCTTTTCCCCTCGTCCCTACCCTCCCTTGCCCACCTCCTCACTATCTCTCGCCCTACCCTCCCCCTCACCTTCCCCTCACATTCCCTTCCCCCTCTCCCCCTCCTTCGATGTCGACGTTGCGGAGCGACTCACCTCTAGCTAAGCAGATTTGTCTTGGTGATGCATTTGGAGTAGATATTCAGACAATTGAGTAAGACTTGGTTCAGCCTTTCAAGCGATCCGGCGAAGATGGTGCGGCAAGAGAATTTCCCAGCATTCCTCATTCAGAACCCGTTAATCACAAGCCACCCAATCCAACTGAGGGCATTGCCGGTCCCTCACAACCTCATAAGAATACTTCCTCAACATGTGATGCTGCAGCTGTTGGTATGGAAGACAAGCTATTTGAGCAGTTCAAGGAAGGATTAGAAAGTGCATGCTATTTTGATGGGCTTTCAGGTGACACTTCTGAGTTTGAAGAACTTTTAAAGAGATCGAAGGCTGTCTTTTCGGAAACTTTACAGAAAGTGTGGAAGCCAGGAATTTCAGAACAAATTATTTTAGCAGAAGCCTTCAAAGCACAAGGAAATACTTCTATGGCTAATTCACATTATGATTGGGCTTAGCACCTTCTTCAAGAAATGTACGGATGCAGTACCTAGTGGTTTTCTTTCACAGATTTTTCAGTATTCCTCTCACCGAGACGGTGAGCGGTCTTGTGGCGGGCAACCTGTAGCAGGTTACAATGTCACTTTCACAGGACACAGTTAGGACAGTTGGTCTAGGCTGGTTCACACTGGACGGACCCTCTGGCCTACGAGTGACACATGGCAGGGTACAGACGGTGGTCTAGTGGACCTCGTGGCCAGGTCACCACATGGATGACATTTATGAGCCGTTGGTGGCTCTTTATGGTGGTACATATGAGTAGTAGCGGTTGGTCATTGGTATCATCTTCTTCACCTTTGGTCGGGCATCGTCCTGGAGAGAGTGAGTCTATACACAGCGCAAGTCTTCACCATCCCGGCACATCTGAGCCTCGACACCCTGATTGTACCTGTGAGTCCTGGGCTGGAGCTGAGTGTGCTGCCACGCCAGAGTCTGTATCAGTCTTTGAGATAGTCGAGTCATATGTTCTGGTCTGCTGTTGTGTCTTTGTGAGCTTTGTTGACGTCTATTGTTTCCTTTCTGTTCAGTCTATTTAAGTGAGATTGTCACGCACATTGCACTAAGGACCACCCACTGTAGAGAGCACGACACATTATCCGTGCTACACCATCTTCATAGAGATCCATCTTCATCTGCACTGTGGACGAGGAAAAAGTATGGCTCGAATCCTTTGCTGTAGCCTCCTTCGAAACTGTGTAGCTCCTCTTCTCCATCGGGGTCGTCTAGATCTCCCTAGCTCCAATGCTCGGTCTATGAGAATGCCAGTAGTGCGGGCAGACCTCTCCACTGTTGGCTGCTCCTCTGTCTGTTCTTCGGGGTGTACATTATCTAGTGTAAAGAAATCTGTGATCTTTCTCTGGGGTTGTCTCTCTTCAGTTGTCCTCAGTAAAGTTTCTCTATGCCTGTGTAACTCAAGTAGATATAGCCCAAGACATCTCTGATCCTCATAACTCATGACCCTAGGTAGAGGCCCAAAACCTTCTCTGAATAGACAATGAAAACGGCCTCGTATCTCATAGTTCACTGTGCACTGACATATGTAATGTACCTCTGTCTCTGGCTCTAGATGGCACAAGCGGCATATCCTGCTATCTGCTGGTGTCCCTCTGAATCTGCCAGTCTCAATCTCGAGCTGATGTGAGGACGTGCGTATCTGGCCAATGGCACAACGCAAACCATGAGAAAGATGCATGTCCATATAGCTAGGTCGAATCACAAACCCATCCCCCGTGAGGTGGAGAAGATGCTCTCTATAGAAAGCCATATTTGTGCCCAACTCCTGTATCGGCTCTATCCATGTCCTCCTCGTGTCCAGCTGGATCAGATCCTGACGAATGAGTCTATTAATCTCTACCCGCGTCAGAGACCTCAATGGTGCCTGTAGAGAGTATTGAAAAGGAGGCAACCTGTCCATGGTAAAACCATGTGTCTGAAACCATGATGCCATCTGTGCATAACAGCATGATGTATCCCCATTAAGAGCTAATTGTCTGGAGGACTCTAGAGCCACCCTGGCATATCTGTCTCTGGTAGTATCCCACAGACTGTGTACAAAGGAGACTGATCTGGTAAGCGCCTCAATCTCCATAGGGGGGGCAGCTAATTCCGCTCGAATGATATCATGCGGTACAGAAGCCTTGGCTCTAATCAGTCGAGAGATCATAGATACCAAGGGCTTCTCCATACGCCTCCAACCATCTTGGCCTACAGAAGGTCCCCAAACCTGCACCCCATATAACATAGTAGAGGCAACCAAAGTATCAAAGAGCCATAACTTTGTCCTAGGTTCCTGGAACTGAACCTGCGAACACATCGTCTCCATTCCTCCCAGAGCCGCACCAGCTCTAGTTAGTCTAGTCTCTGCTGCTCTTCTCAAAGAAAATCTCGGGCCAGTAAAGACTACCCCTAGGTAAGTGTATGCATCTGTATACTCCACAATCTCCTGTTCATATTTGAAAGTAGGTATTGATCTCCTGACCCATTGCGGTGTGGTGTTAAACACCATAACCTTGGTTTTACCTAGGTTTACACACAATCCACTATCCTCTGCAAAACTGCGTAGTGCATCCAAATGTCGTTGCATACCTTCTGGTGAGTCAGATATCAGCACAATATCATCAGCATATAGCAACAATGGGATCCACGTCCCTGCCAGCTGGGCACCCCTGTCACCCTGTCTGTCCATGTAATCAGACACCTCATCAACATACATACCAAATAGAGTAGGAGACAATGGGCAGCCCTGTTTCACTCCAATAGTAGAGTGAACTAAATCAGACACCCCTTCCGGAGTGCGTACATGTCCCATCACTGATCTGTACAAAGCCATAATCCCCCAAATTACCTCTATGGGCACCCCCATCTCCTGTAGTCTGCGCATCAAACGAGCTCTTGGTACCATGTCAAATGCTTTGCGAAAATCCACAAAGCTACAATAGATCCGTCTCCCATGTGTTCTGCCCTCCTCAATGATGGCCCTGAGTGTCAGAATATGATCAAGAGTGGAGAAACCCCTCTTGAAGCCGGCCTGGCCTTTTGCTCGTACACCCTCGCCCTCTGCCCAATTACTCAAGTATTGCTCCAAAATAGATGCATACAACCGTGCCAATGTGTGTCCAACCATAATGGTGCGGTAGTTCCCAGGCTCTGTAGGGTCACCGGCCTTGAAGATGGGCACAATATTAGACAACCTCCAAGTCTCAGGTAATCCCTCACACATGGCACGATTGAACAAAACTGCAAGAACCTCCATCGGCATATCCCTGGCATGTATAAAGTGCTCCGCTACTAGACCGTCATGATCATATGCCTTCCCGGTCCTCATCCTGTCAATGGCCCTTTGTACCATCTCCGATGTAAAGAAAGTGCTCTTAGCTGGGCAAGGCTTGGTAGGGTCTGGAAGGGGTTCTTGTCCAAGAACCGTATATAATGATGTCGCATATTGGCCCCACACATCAGGTGAAGTAATCACTGGGGGAGGGGAGTGCTCATGGAAGAGTTGCCATGCCTCTCCCGAGTCCCTACTCAAGAACATCTGATATAAGTCTCGCTCCATCTGAGCTAGGGAAGCTCGCTTCTTCCGTCGCACAAGGCGTCAGAAAGCAATCCGAGACTGTCTGTAAGTGATGACTCCTAAAAGAAGATCCCTTTGAATCTGGGCTCTTATCTCTCTGCACTCCTCATCATACCAACTATTGTGGGGCATGCTCCCAGAATGTCGTCTCTTGCCTGGCTGAGTGTGTGGGTATGCCACTAATGCAACCCCATGCATTGTCTCAGTCAGTAGAGTGGTGCACTCCTCCACTGAGAGGCCTGTACCATTTGTGCCAGCTGTGCCTTCTAATAGACGGTCCCAGATCTCCTTTGTATAAACGAAATCAGTCTTTGGTGTAAATGTATAGCGGGTGTGTGACCTGCCTCCTGATGTCTCGGTTATATTATACTGAAATTTAACGGACAGTGTCAAGAGAGCATGATCTCTGTAGAAGGCCATCTTTCCCTTCTCCCTTGCCGCTGTAATCTCTGGCATTACCTCTGTCATATGTGGGAGCTGACTGAGAGAGAGAGAGAGAGAGAGAGAGAGAGAGAGAGAGAGAGAGAGAGAGAGAGAGAGAGAGAGAGAGAGAGAGAGAGAGAGAGAGAGAGAAATGAAATGAAATGTTATATTAACGTCTTCAAAAGGCCAAAGTGACCTATGAGACGAGGAAGTTACAATGCGGTGTATCTGATATCTAGTCAGATTAACAAAATAAATTAAACTAGGGATAACAAGATATAAATACTGCGGAATCCTAAACTAAGCGGATAGGTGTGAAAGGCGAAAGGCGTGAATTATGTGAACTGAGCTATACAATGTGTAGACAATTTGGGAGGGAAGTAGAAATCTATCTACATAGAGATCCATCTTCGTCTGCACTCTGGACGAGAGAATGAATGAAATGAAATGTTATATTAACGTCTTCAAAAGGCCAAAGTGACTTATGAGACCAATTTGTTACAAAATGGTGAATCTAATACCATGTCTGGGTACAAAAAAACTAGATACTACTATATATATATATATATATATATATATATATATATATATATATATATAGAGAGAGAGAGAGAGAGAGAGAGAGAGAGAGAGAGAGAGAGAGAGAGAGAGAGAGAGAGAGAGAGAGAGAGAGAGAGAGAGAGATGATGATGATGATGATGATGATGATGATGATGATGATGATGTTGTATTTACGTCCTCGGGGGGCCAAAATGACCCATGGGACCACAAAACAATCTACAAGATGCTCCCCTCATGTGTGTAGAGGGGGTAGTAGGCTTGTAGATTTCTTGTGTGTTAGTGTTGTGTGATGATCCAATACTTTGGCAAAGTAGATGCCTAAAGCTACTGGGGAGGGGTGTGTCCGAGAGAGAAGCTCCTCAAAGGTGACATCCCCTTGCAATAGCAGTGGGTAATCAGCACGGATGTGTGCGTATGCTGGGCACTCGATGGTGACATGGGCCTCGCTTTCCACTTTGTTTAAATTGCATTGTGTGCATGTCCTTCTATTTTCCTTAATATTCAGCCACCCTCCCGTTTCAATCTTGAGCATGTGTGATTGCGTCCGCATCAAAGTAATGGCCCGTCTTGCCCTGTGGGACATAGGTGTCCTGATATGCATCTGGGTGTCACTAGTCTTGTAGGTCTCCCAATATCGTGTATTGATGTGTTTGCCGTAGTATTCAAATTTGGACCTGTGTACTGCTGTACTCCATCTAGTGTGTAGGGCTTCAAGTATGCTTCTGTCAAAATTCAGCCCATGCTCATGTTCAGTGCCTTCCTCTATATGCATGTCCACATGGTCTCCCACATTCCATCTAGAGAACCATTTCGGCTTGCCATGCCATGTGGGGTAGACGGCTCTCCGGCATCATCTTAACTTTCATGAGGTATCTGTGTACCCTCTGTAAGGCTTGCATTTCCAAGGGTCTCTTGCCTGTCTCCAAAAGCATCACTGAGTATTGGGTGCTAGTTTTGATCCCCATGTGTCTATATAGGAATTTTTTCTGTATCTTTTCAATGTCATTCCAAGTGCTAGCGGGGATACTCCCCCCCCATACCTCTACACCGTAAAGTATTGTTTGGACCACACATAAATCAAATGCCATAGACTTGATTTCCCATCGCTTTGTGACACTTTGCTTGCATATGTTCTCAAATTCATAGTATTTCGCTTGTCCTGCATCAATCCTGTTTTGCGCGCAACTTCCCCATGCATGGTTTAAAGGTACATAGATGCCCAAGTACTTGAACCTCTCAACCGCTTGGAGTGTTTGCCCGTCATACGTGATGATGGGCTGATTCTCATTTCTACATGTGTGGACTGACATAACCTTTGTTTTGGCTATAGAGAGATAGATAGATAGATAGATTGGATTAACGTCCACGGAGGTCATATATGACCTATGGGACCAAAAACACAGACATTACAACGATTCATTCTCAGTGTGGGCTGATACATATCAGTTAAGGACTGAGGGTCCATCAGGAGAGTAGGGTAGGAAAAAAGGAGAAAACAAACAAAAACCTAAGGGTCGGTTGTGGAGAGAGCTGGTTTGGGATTTCGGAATTCTTGGATGATCGCTTTGCCTCCTCGATAGACTGCCCATTTGCCTTGCTTACGCGCTTCATGCACCTTCTTAAGCTCGCTCGCTTTACTCTTGAGTTGATTCATGGTTAGTTCTTCTGCAATCCAAAGCTTGGTTTCTTTGAGAAGGCGGGATTGACGTAGAAACTTTACCCGCTCCTCTTTGTTCTTGAAGGTAAGGACACAATGCTCGGGACGTACATGACGATGTGTGTCATTGATCCAAGCGACATTCTCTGACTTGATGTTGACTGGCTCAATAATATTGTTGAGTTTGATGATTGCCTCTTCAAGGGTGTCCTCAACAGTGCACCACTGCAAGGGGAGCCCACCGATGCGTACCTTGAGGGCATTATCTTCTTGAGATTTTTGTTCAGAGAGAGAGAGAGAGAGAGAGAGAGAGAGAGAGAGAGAGAGAGAGAGAGAGAGAGAGAGAGAGAGAGAGAGAGAGAGAGAGAGAGAGAGATGAATGAAATGAAATGTTATATTAAGGTCTTCAAAAGGCCAAAGTGACCTATGGGTTAGAAAGTTACAATGTGGTGGATCTGATACAAGGTCAGAGCAACAAAAATGACAAAATAAAATACTATGGAATCCTAAAGTTTAAACTGCTAGGTGTGAGTCCGCATCATGTAATGTCTGTGTCAGTATAGTAGTAAGCTCCTCCAGAGGTTGCCTTGGCTCCTTAGTGCATAGACGTCTGTAGATCCCGTCTATGTATACAGAATCCGTTTCCCGTGTGACGGTGTAGTGAGTAGGGGCTGCTACCCGTGGACTGTGTGCTACATTAAACTGGAAAGAGATGGTCAGCGACACATTAGCATGATCCACGCCACCCCAACAGGTCTGGGCCCAACTATGAGATCCTGGATACTAGAGATGAGGCTAGGTTGTGCCATGACATAATCCATTGTGCTGGCTCCATGTCTGTGTGGAAAGCATGTGAAGCCTCCGGTAGCGGGAAATCTTTGTAGGCCATTCAAGATGGCCAATCCATGTGCAGTCCCCATGTCTATCAAGTGTCGTCCATACTCAGTATGTTCCCCATCTTGCGATAGTCTGGATAGGCCCATTTCTGCAACATCCAGCTCTCTCAGCATCTCTTCTGAAGTATCATAAAATACTGTCTGATGATGGGCAGTCCTGGCATTGAAGTCCCCTAGAATGATATGTCCCCATCTCTAGAGAATTCCCATATGTCATCATCCAAAATAGAGAAGGTCGACTGTCCTTTGGGTGGTGCATATACTGACGTACTCGGGGGAAAGTAGCAAATAGCAACGTAAAGATATCTGCCATTCTCTACTCTCAATCTCACCCACATGTACCTAGCTTGGTCATCCCTGCGAGCTACATGTATCAATGGCTGCAACTCCTCCTTGAATAACACTGCCACTCCTCCTGACCCCCGTCCTCTATGCTCTGATCGTGTGTCCTGTCTACAGGCTGTCTCCCATCTGTATCCACTAATGTGAGGCATAGACTGCCCAAGGGCTTGATGTGTCTCAGAGTAGAAGATGATGTCCCTCCCACTAAAATTTTCCTCAAAAGCACCCACATCAAGACGCATAGATCCGTTACAATTCCAGGTAGCAACTTTGAGTGTGGTCCCATAGGTCTCACACTGTCATGTGGAGCGTGGCTCCAATATCACCACTCTTCCGTCTGGGCAAAAAGCAATCTCACCTTTTTCCCTTGCCGCTCTAATCTCTGGCATTACCTCTTGCATATGGGCTACTTGTGACAGGGTAAGGTCATCCCCAAGAAAGACGCCGGTCTTCTTAAGAGTTGGTCTCTTCTTCAAAAATTCCTTCTTCGCTTCATGGAGGGAAAACGAAGGATAAGTGCCCTTTCTTTCGAGGTTTCCCCCTTGCTCCCACTTTCCTTGTTGCCCACTCTCCAAGCTCTTGAGTGCATTTGCTCATGAACTCCCATCAAAGCCATGAGTTCTTTTACGTCTTCGTCTACATTATCTTTGTCTTCTAGGCCGCAGATCTCACGTGTAGAGAGCGTACACGTCTTCTTTGCTCCTCTTCTAGTGTCAGGTTGATAATAGTGGGTGTGGATGTTGTTTCCTTACCTTTCCCCTTCTTGGCAACCTCAATCCACTTCTCAGCCTCGTTTGCTTTCTGTTAAGTCTTTGTGATAACGTCCACCCAAGAGGTCGTCATTTCTTTATGTTGCTCTTCCCCCTCTTTGATGGCTCGCACTTGCTCTTTGATTGTGTTGAGTTCTTCTATTACCGAGGGTTGCAATTCTCCTTCTTCAAGCGTGTTCCGTGATCGTGCCTCCGCGAGCTCCTTCTTAAGTGACGCAATCTCTTCGTCTTGGGCCGTCACACGATCTGCCATTGCCGTAATATTGCTTTCTTGGGCCAAAACGCGGTCTTCGAGGATTTTTATAGTCCCTAGTAGATGACGGTCGATCTTGTTAATGGCTTCGGTAATTTCTTCTTTGCACTTTTGCATTGCATTTTCTAAGGGGTCGGACTTATCATTCTGCTTCCTCATGCTTGGTCGTTGCCAAAAAACGAGAAAAAGAGAAACAATTGCCCTACACGCACAAGTGCTTCCACATTATTATGCATACATGTTTCCCACACTAAGCATACATGGCGTGCATTTCCTGCAATTTCGGCAAAAAAGATACGACAAAAAACCCGCAATTTCTGCCAATTCTGCAATTTTTGAAATTCTACAATTTCTAAAATTTTTGAGTTCTGCAATTTCCTAATATTTTGAAAATTCCTGACCATCTGTAATTTACTGAAAAGTCCCTGAGAAATCCTGAAAATTTGCAATTTATCAATTTTCTGCAGTTTTTTTTCTTAATTTGAAATTTCCCCGCAGGCTAGTCTGCTTCTGCTGTACCTGTGGGGGGGATTGTAGCAGCAATGTGATGGAGAGAGAGAGAGAGAGAGAGAGAGAGAGAGAGAGAGAGAGAGAGAGAGAGAGATTCCACACAACAGACTTGGAGTGGTAGAATTCCACTCCGAGGTGCTCCTGCCGTTCTTTTATATTGATTTGCACAAGGTATAATTGCCAGGGAGAGACGCTCTGCACTCTATAACTACAAGAGGCCTGCCAGAGTTCTCCCCCAAGGCTCATATTTAAAGGCCCCAGTCCTAAAAGCATAAGATATGAAAAGTTGAAGTCAAAATTCTCTTCCGCATTTTATGGGCTAGTTGCCACGTCATCAGTTCGCCAAGATTTTCTTGCAGGATTTATTGATGTGTCAACACTTAGGGACATAACCCCTCTCTTGAAGGAGGTGCGGAATGAATGTTTGAACTTTGCTCAAGATGAACGCTCCGAACTGTGCTCAAGGTTCCTTTTATTCTTATGGAAGGGAGAGCCTTCCGTTCTTAATGAGAGAGTGCAATGATCACAAACAAAGTGAATGGACACTCTGCGTGCAAGTGTATGAGATTGAGAGATAGAGAGAGAAGAGAATACGACACCAGAGACGACGTAAAACCCTCCTCCGAAGGCCCCACTCTCGTCAGCGAGAGTGGTCTACTATTGATTGCACAAACTGGTACAAAGTGGATGCATGTGACTGATGCAAGTCTAGGCTAGATCGATGACGACGACGGTGATGGCGAGACCGATCTATGGGCTGAAAATTGACGCCTTTGTACTGCTGTCCAAAGACGCAAATGGCTGAAATCTGACGCTTCCTATCTGCTGTCCAAAAACGTTGATAGGCTGAATTCTTAATGGCTGAATTTCTGCTGGTCTTTAGGGCTGAAATCTGCTGGTCTTTATGGTGGTAAAGGCTGAAAAATACTGATGCTTGTCTGCTGAAAATGCCATGCACAAAGAGGGCGATGGAGGTTTAGAAAACGCTAGGGCTGCACTTCCGTCCTGGAGGAAAAACGCTAGCAGGAAGTAGATGCTATGGCGATGAATGCTTGCTGGAAACGCCAATGGCTGAGGTCTTTAGCGATGGGTATCTACTGAGGAAAACGCCAAGGTTGTTGTTGATGAAAAACGCTAGGGATTGGGACTGGTCTCGCTTGGAGGGAAAAACGCCACCAAAGAAGGTTCTTGCTGAGAGGTTGCCTGTTGAGCACTGGTGATCTTGCTGCCTCTTCTGCCAATTAGTGCTAGTCTAGGTTTGCTTATATAGAAACTTACTCAATTTGCCCTACCTACTTTCAAACAAAAGTCACTTAAAAATAATAAGTGAAAAATGTCAAAAATAGGAAAAATAGGCTGAATGCATTGGAAAATTCCCCTAAAGGATTATGATGGATTCTGATGGGAATGCTTATGATCATGCTGTGTGCAACCAGAGGATATGCATCTACACTAAGTGCCAGGGCATGCACGGTCTGCGAACAGACTCACAAAAGTGCCAGAACACTTTTAATCTAGATTGATTGGATTGATTGAAAATTATCGTGCTGTAGCTTGTCCACGGACACATAGGGTTGGATGTGTGAAGGTGACATCCCCTCCTTTTCAATGTGAGGTACTGGTACCGAATTGTATGGCATCGAGGGAGATCGCCAATAGCATCCGGAATCTTGGAAGGGACTCTTCGCCGGCCCACTCTGATGTGTGGGTCGTGCAGTACTTGAACTTCATAAAGGTCTGCAACGCTTGCTTCTTTGAGCTGCGCTGAAAGTGACACAAAGTCTTCTGTGGCTCCTTCAATGCTTCAACTTCGTGTAGAGTGATGCTTCTTTCTTCTTCAAGAATCTCCATGGCTGAAAATTTCTGAAACCATTTGCAACACAAAACCATGAACATATCTATTCCATGTAAAGTGACTGGAAAAAATCCTGTCGTCCTAATAGACTGTGCATGCAATGTAGATGAACAAATAGACGGAGTGCCAAACCGTTCACCACACACACGCAAACAATGAGATCGAATCTTTCTCTTCTGATCTAAAACAATCAACTGTGGCAATTCACAACGGAAATGCCCATGCTTGGTGCTCATACTTTCATGTGTTCTTCCTACAACCGTGTCGTGCCAAGGAAGAGACATGGAATGTGACGTCCTTGAATGTATACTTTTCAGCTTTTTATGAACAATCCGCATATATTCGTGCTCATTCATGAGTGAAACGTGCTCAACGTACAATTGTCATGCCTAGGAAAAGGGATCACATAAAGACGCTGACGAAAATACAGGAAACGATCGCGAATGAAACACTCGTACAATGTGTGCATACTAATCATGCGAACACATAATACTTCCTGTAAGGGTTCTTTGGACCTAGGCTCGAGAGCCAAGATCGGTTCTTCCTGAGGGGGTTCTTTGGACCTAGGCTCGAGAGCTAAGATCGGTGGTTCGTGATTGATCGAATCTGCAACGAGGTTAGCTTCGCTAGAAAAAGCATCAACTAACATATCATCCTTGTGAACAATCACATCATCTTCATGCAACTCATCATGCTTGTGGTAATCACATCTTGATCATGCAAATCATCATGCTCGTGAGAAATCACATTTTGATCATGCAAACCATCATGCTCATCATTAACATCCAAATCATCATGCTTATCATTGTCATTCAAATCATCATGCGTATCATCATGCAAATCCTGTGTGTCATGCTTTGGAGAAGAAGAGACTGAGAGAGTTTCCTTCTCTTGAATCTCTTGCATCTGTGCCTGCACTTGAGAAAAGAGTCGCAACAACTCTTGCATGTGTCACGCTTGCTCATGCTCACGCTCACGCTCTATGGTTGCCTTTCTTTCTACTTCTGTTTCCGCTTTTCTTTCTGCGTGTCTGCGATCCATTTCTGCTTTTCTTTCTTTGCATTCACGATCAAATTCTGCCATTCTTTCTGCTTGTCTTGCTTCGCGTTCTAACTTCCTGTCCATAAACATCTGGTCTAAAGCCTCCATAGGAGTTAGCGCAATCCTCGTCGTAGATGGGGAAGGGGAAGGGTCGGAAAAACGTCCTGGTAGGGAAAATTCTTCTTCGCCTCTCTCATGCTCATCACCTCTAAGCGAAGTATACATTCCGCTTCGAGTGATGACCATCTATTGAAGTCGTGGGCTCTTGTGGTCTTGGGTTCTTAAGTTCACAAGGAACTTGGGTTCTTGGGTTCTTGAGGGTCTTGAGTTCTTGAGGTTCTTGAGGTTCTTGAGGTTTTTGAGGGTCTTCTTTTGCTTGCAATCTGTGTCTGAGAAGGATCTTCTCTTCTCCCGAGTTCTGCTCTTTTCTGCGAGCGCACTCCTTGGCGGCCTTGCGCTCACACCAAGGTTGCTTTTTACCACCTCACGTCGATTCGTCGGTCACTAAGTGCACGGTCCGCTCTCAATGAGTGAAAAGAGGCACAAGTCCAGCCCTTCTTTCCTAGGATTCCCGTCACTCTTCAAAAACACGATTAGGAATCGACACGCCCAAGAGAACTTGGGTTCGTGTGACTGCAACAAGCAAAAAAAAATTCTTGTGATTCTTGTGGTTCTTTCCTTGAGTGATACAGAACACTGCCAAAGCTCTGATACCAATGTAAGGTGCAACGGAATGAATGTTTGAACTTTGCTCAAGATGAGTGCTCCGAATTGTGCTCAAGGTTCCTTTTGTTCTTATGGAAGGGAGAGCCTTCCGTTCTTAATGAGAGAGTGCACTCATCACAAACAAAGTGAATGATGCAAGTGTTTGAGACTGAGAGATAGAGAGAGAAGAGAATACGACACCAGAGACGTTGTAAAACCCTCCTCCGAAGGCCCCACTCTCGTCGGCGAGAGTGGTCTACTATTGATTGCACAAATTGGCACAAAGTGGATGCATGTGACTGATGCAAGTCTAGGCTAGATCAATGACGACGTCGGTGATGGAGAGACCGATCTAAGGGCTGAAAACTGACGCCTTTGTACTGCTGTCCAAAGACGCAAATGACTGAAATCTGACGCTTCCTATCTGCTGTCCAAAAACGCTAATAGGCTGAATTCTTAATGGCTGAATTTCTGCTGGTCTTTAGGGCTGAAATCTGTTGGTCTTTATGGTGGTAAAGGCTGAAAACTACTGATGCTTGTCTGCTGAAAACGCCATGCCCAGAGAGGGCGATGGAGTTTTAGAAAACACTAGGGCTGCACTTCCGTCCTGGAGGAAAAACGCTAGCAGGAAGTGGATGCTATGGCGATGAATGCTTGCTAGAAACGCCAATGGCTGAGGTCTTCAGGTGATAGGTATCCGCTGAGGAAAACGCCAAGGCTGTTGTTGATGAAAAACGCTAGTGACTGGGACTATCTTGCTTGGAGGGAAAAACGCCACCAAAGGAGGTTCTTGCTGAGAAGTTGCCTATTGAGCACTGATGCTCCTGTTGCCTCTTCTGCCAATTAGTGCTAGTCTATGTTTGCTTATATACAAACTTACTCAATTTGCCCTACCTACTTTCAAACAAAAGTCACTTAAAAATAATAAGTGAAAAATGTCAAAATAGGGAAAATAGGCCAAATGCACTGGAAAATTCCCCTGAAGGATTCTGATGGATTGTGATGGGAATGCTTATGATCATGCTGCGTGCAACCAGAGGATATGCATCTACACTAAGTGCCTGGGCATGCACGGTCTGCGAACAAACTCAGAAAAGTGCCAAAACACTTCTAATCTAGACTGACTGGACTGAGTGAACCCTTGTCGTGTTGTAGCTTGTCCACGGACACATAGGGCTGGATGTGTCACGTGACAATGAATGAGTTAGTTATCATGGAATTCCTAACCACAATCCCAAGAATCATGGTGAAGTGTTATTTCCATATCATAAAGTAACTCAGCAGAGTATTGTTAGCTCAGAGAGAACTTGGTTGACTCTATTCTCGTTTGGGAAATTTGTGACATATGAGTGGAGCAGCTCCCCTTTTGTGCAGCATGCACCGCACTAGATTCAAGACGCCAATTTGATGTGCACTTCTGGAATAGTCGAAGCTAAACCAAAGTCTTCAAGGTAAAGGTCTAGCATCTAAGGAATATCTGCGAGGCTCTCTTCCTCCATTCACTTTGGATCAAGAGTTGGATAGTTCTTGAACTCGACCAAATTTTTGCAGACTAGGTTACCCTTCACTTTCCTTTCCTTTCCTTTTATTGTGTGCTAGGACCTATTCATGTACAAGAATTTCCTCGGTTTCTTCTACCTCTGGTTGCTCCTCTGGTTCCCTATCACGTGTCACTTCACCTTTGAAAGGTCTCAATAGACTCACATGCAAAGTATTGTGAATCTTCCTAGTATCTGGCAACTTCAATTTAAAGGATACATCGTTGATCTTTTTAGGAAATCTGGAAGGGCCCATAGTATCTCATACGTAGCTTTGGAAAAAGCCCTCCCTATCCTACCCTTTTTTCTAAGGTGTGGTTCTCAAATCTAAGAAGCGTTGTCTTAACCTCAGTGCAAATAGTCTCCACATCGTGTACAAAACGATATGCTTGGAATATCTTGTCCTTGGTGCATAAAATAGGAGAACCATTTTGCCAAGCTCAACAATCTCAAATGATTCCTTCTTGGTTGAAGTGTGGTCTGTGCTGCTATAAGGAAACTCAACCAATGGTAAATACTTCTCCAACTGAGTCTTATTTTCAGAGATATAGCACTTTAACAAGCCTAAAACCACTAAGTTGGAAATCTTCGATTAAACATCAGTCTGGGAGGAAATGAAGAAGAGAATTTGAGCATAATGTTCACATTTTCACACACTGCTCGCCAAAGCAAATTGGTATAGTGGGGGTCTCTATCTGAAATAATAGATTTAGGCACCCCATGTAGCCAATTTTTATGATGAGTCGTGGGAAGATCAGAGATGAAGTCCATTGCGATACTCTCCCATGGTCGATCTGGAATTGGTAAAGGCTGTAGGAGTCTTGTCACTTTGTGCTCGTCATACTTCACTTTGTGACATACTAAGCTAGTATGCACAAACTCATCTACATCCTTCTTGAGCTGTTGCCAATAGAAGTATCTCTCAACACCCTTAAGTGTCGCATCTATGCTTGTGTGTCCAACAAAAGGAGGATTGTGACACTACGTCAACATCTTTTTGCCTTCAACAAGGTGTCAGATACAACATTGTCTTCCACATAAAAAATCCTTCCTTGATTGAATATCCTGACACTGTCTTCCCACTTTATACTTTGTTGGAGATCTCACCAAAATCGGCGCCTATAGCGTGCTGCTCTTGCATTGCATCAAAATCCTGATGATGCACTGATGTAACAACAAAATATTGGTAGCTTGCGAGACAATGCATCTTCCACGACATTCTTCTTTCCCTCCAAGTACACCATTTGAAAATGAAACTATGACAAAATTTTTGCCCATCTCATATGTTTCTTGACAACTTTTTTTGGGATAAGAAATATTTCAAACTTCGACAATCTGTGTACATTGTGAAGTATGCACCGAGCAAATAATGCCACCATTGAATCAAAGCATGAATAATTGCTAAGAGCTCCTTTTCATAAATCTGTACAACCCTCTCTGGCTTTGACAACATTCGACTCTCATGAGCTATGACATGGTCCTCGTGCATTACGACTGCTCCCAAATTGTTTCCACAAGCATGACAGTAAACCTTAAAAGGTTTCAGCAAGTCTTGTAACTTCAACAATGACCTAGTAGTGTCACAAATTGATGATGTGGCAGTGCAACCCGGACATGAGAGTGATGACGTGGCTGACTATACGGACGTCCGGAAAACGCGTTGACTGTATGGACGCTCAAGAAACGCGCTGGCTGGCTGACATGGCATTGTATGGGTTTTTGCGTTTTACGTTGGTTGCTGACGTGGCCTGGCTGTATGGATTTCCGCAAACAACGTTGCTGCTTTTTGTCACAAAACGTGCACCACGTGCCAATAGAATAGAACAGATTTTAGCACTTCAATAACAACTGAAGAACTGAAAGAGAGAGACGACACGTGACACAGAGTGGCGGATTTCCACCCTAGAGAGTATTGACCCCAAACCTTGGCGCCCCTTTCGGTATTTCTTTATATTACTTGAACTCTGTACAAGCCGGTACTCTAGACTCTGCACCTTCTCCAGGAAGCATGCCAGAGAATGAGCCCTTAGCACATATTTAAAGGCCCTCGACCTATGAAAAGCAGTTTACATGAAAAGCCTTCAAACTCAAAAGCTTATGGTTTAAAAGCAATGCTAAAAAGCTTCCAACGTAAATCATGGAATTCCGTACTGCAGTCCGCGCAAAACGCGGAAATTCGTACAGCTTGCCCAATGCCATCTCATCATGTGAGGGCAATTTCCAGAATTTCCGTACAGCTGCCACGTCATCAGTTGCTACGTAATTCTTTGTGTGTAGGCCTTGCTTTATTTTAATCCTTTATGTCACTTGGGGCCGGGTCCCCATAACTTGGTCGGACTTCTTCTTTTACTTGTTCTTCTTAGGGTGTAGGCCCCTCGGCCGACATCTACAAGTTGGCTTCCTTATTCAGGGCTTTGACACGTTAGCAGTTTGTGACACTTTTTGTGGCAGATTTTGATCAAGTTGTTTTAAGGGGAAACATTGCTTTTTATTTAGTGCTTTTGGGGGCTCTGCTTTTGGCATCCCTTTGTAATGTTTGTAAGTGACCCAAGGGTCTCACTTCTCAAAGCATCTGGACGCAAAGTCTGAGAGCGAGTACTAGCGGGGAGATGTACTTTGCTTTGGTACGGAACTACACTGGGCCATGTCGACTCTATAATTTGTGAAGTATTTTTGAAATGAATCTCTGCTGTGTCGCGACAAAATCTTGACTTGGGGTGTCCAAGTTTGTTACAGTGGTATGAGAGCACATCCAATTTCTCTTCTGCTCGGAAATCTGATCCCTTTTCTCGCAACGCTTATGGATTCTGAAAAGAACCTATCAACCTCTTCTGCAAATGCTGAGGCAGGAGGAGGCAAACACAGAAAATTCAAACGACTTAACAAAAGACGAGTATGGGCCTCCTCAGCCTACACAGTATGAACTTTTGGAGATGCAACGTTGACAACAGGTTGACGAGTGCACAAAGTAGATAGTTCAGTTTACTAAAGATCCCCAGTTTTATTTTTGACCCAGCAGTCCATGGCTGAAGTGCATACTCAGTGGAAGATGCCCACTCTGTGTCTTCGGGAGATCAAAAATGAAGTCCATAGCAATACATTCCCAGGGGCGGGTGGAAATGGGTAAAGGCTGTAACAATCCCTGTGTTTTATGCTTGTCAAACTTGACCTTCTAGCATACCAAGCAACTACACACAAAATCCTCCACGTCCTTCTTGAGTCTCGGCCAAAAGAAGTATTGATCCACACCTTTCAAGGTGGCGTCAATGCCGCGATGACCCGTAAATGGTGGACAATGGCATTCAGTCAGAACGTTTTCCCTCAACAGCTGTAACGTACAACATCGTTTTCTTTATCAAGTAGCCATCCCGAATGGAATATCCCGCTACTACCTCTTCATTATGTATTTGACCGAATACATCTGAAAAATTTGGATCTGTGGCATACTGATCGACCATGTTCTTGAAGCTTCTATGATGAATCACGGAAATAGGCAAGACCAACGGGTTCCAGGACAAAGCATCTGCCACCAAGTTCTTTTGTCCCTGCACATGGACAATCTGGAAGTGAAATTGTGACAAGATGCTAGCCCACCGCATCTGCTTTTTCGATAGCTGCTTCTGTGACAAGAAGTAGCGTAAACTTTGGTGATTAGTGAAGACCGTAAAATTGGCTCCGAGTAGGTAATGTCGCCACTAAGTAAGAGCATGCATAACCGCTAAAAGCTCTTTCTCATATATCTGTGCTATCAATTCCGGCCTTGAAAACAATCGGCTCTCATAGGCAATGACATGGCCTTCTTGCATTAAGACCGCACCCAGACTACGACCACAAGCATCACAATATACTTCAAATTACTTTTGCAAATTCGGCAAAGTCAAAATTGGTCCTGTAGTCAATTTCTCTTTCAAAGTCTGAAAGGCAGTCACCTCTGTGGGTCCCCACGAGAAAGGGACTCCTTTCTGTGTCAAGATATGCAAAGGGGAAGCAACCTCTACAAACTTTTATATGAACCGCCGGTAGTAAGAACATAAGCCCAAGAAGCTTCTAACTTCGTGGACATTCTTCAAATCGGGCCAATCACGTATAGTCTCAATCTTGGCCGGGTCCATCTGCACTACTGCTGCTGAGACGATGTGTCCCAAAAAAGTGTATCTGTGATAAGAAAAATTCACTCTTCTTTGTATTGATCACCAGCTTGTTATCTCGCAATGCGTGAAAGACCTGTAGCAGATGTTGTGTATGTTCCGCCTCATCCACGGAGAAGACTATAATGTCATCAAAGAAAGTGCCAACAAAAGATCTCTACTCTCTGAAAATCCTCTCCATCATTCGGTCAAAGGTCGCTGGAGCATTGGTAAGGCCAAAAGGAATCATAAAAAATTCATATAAACCGAAGCTTGTCCAAAAAGCTATTTTGTAGACATCTCCCGACGCGATTCGGATCTGATGATATCGGCTCTTCAAATTCATCCTGCTGTAACAAGAGGATGGTGATTTTATTGAGAGCTTTATAATCAATGCACATTCTCCAAGATCTGTCTTTCTTTAAAACCAACAACACCGGAGAGCAGTAAGGTGAAGTACTCGGTTGGATAAGACGCTTTTCCGAGAGGTCTTTCACTTGGTTCATAATTTCTTCATTTTGGGCTCGGCTCACTCGGTAAGGTGGCCGGTTCAGTGGTGTGCTTCCAGGTATCAGATCAATGGTATCATCCTAAGGACGTGCGGTGGCAACTCGCCTGGCAGGCCCTCTGAAAAGCAATCGGCATGGAGTGGAGAAAATCTTGGCGTTCTTTTTCGAGGTCAAAACATTTTCGACCTTCAATCATCATTCAGTTCGCTCCAGAAAATCGAGTAAAGAAATTGAATTTCATCAAGTACAATCGCTTTGCCCTTCATTTGTCAAAGTAGCTTTCTAAGCCCGATAGTCAACCACGGCATTGTTTTTGTGGACCTGTTGTACCAAGGGATTTCGAGGAGGATGTCACAACCTTCCTAAGGGCATTACGTCGAAGTCCTTGTGCCCTAAAGACCTCTGACATTGCAAATGAAGTTTGCCAATGATCGGTGTAATGGCAACATCCGGTCCGGGTACCGCTAGAACTGCCTTTGCCTGTGGCCTCAACCTGTCGGGCGTAATTCCAAGTCGAGCCGCCAATTCATGTAAACAGAAGTTGGCCTTGGCTCCTCTATCAAAGAAAATGAAGGCTTCTTGATCTTTCACTTTACCCTAAGTGCGGCAAAGTTTTGTACTTCCGTTCATGTGATTCGGTTCGGGCCCCACGCAATGTGGTACCAAATCTGCTTTCATCTGCCTTTTTTGCCACATTCCTCTGTTGCTCTAGAACTCTCTGGCATGTCTTCAGTCTGCTCTTGCTGTGCCTTTTGGGGGCACTTTGTGAAGATGTGTCCAAATTCCCCGCAACCAAAACACTTCCCCTCTTGGAGATAGATAGCCCTTTGTCTAAGAGTCTGTTAGGGACGTATATCTTTCGTTTCTTTGTCCTGGGAACTCTTTTTCTTTCTACTTTCATTGTGAGAGGTCTGTTTGATTCTCTAAGTTAAGATCTCATCAATGGGGTAAGTCAAATTATGAATCGCAAAACCCCGTTTCTCGTGACCCATCAATTCTTGAATAGAATTTGACTTTTGTTCTTGGCAGTCATCTCGGATCTCTGTAGGAAGTCCGCAACAAAACCGCTCAATCTGTTCCTTAAACGCGACCTTCTTAAATGAAGAGGTTGGTAGAAAAGAGTTCGGAAAATCTCTCGCAATAAACGTCCAAAGAATCTCCCTTGGTCATCTGAAGATGATTCGAAGTGGTTCGAATATCTCGTTTGTATTCCCAAGTCAACCAAGAATAAATAAAGAGCCTTTTGAATTTCAACCATTTAACTGGAGCTTCCTGCCTCAGAAGAAGAGTGGATCACCATGTTCGAGCATTTCCCTTGTCAGATGTAGCCCTCCTAATCTTGGAGTGCTCTGAGTAATACCCTCCAGAGAAAGCTATATAAAATTGCCGAATGAAGGCCAACCCCCTCGGAGCATCTCGGAACCCAAAAAACTGTCCACCTTCTTTAATTTTTTTTCTTGTTTTCTTGCTCTCGTCTTCGAGGAAGTCAAATTGGTTGGCTCCGTAGAGGTGCTTCTTTTGAAGAGTGCTTGTCCATGTCTTTCTGCGAGTACAGGTTCCGCTTTTCTGCACTCGTCTGTCTTTTCGGTTTTCCACCCTACCTGAGAGAAAAAGCAATGGCCAGACGCCATCTCGAGTAAATCTTATCAATCGGGTAATTTTTCAGGTGTTTCGCTGGGATTCTTTATGGCTTTATGCCCTGTAAGACACAACGATGAAGACGGGAGCGCGCCCGATGCGCGATGTATGAAGGGTGGGAGTGGCAAAAAGATTCTTTCCCAAAAGCTGTGTGGGCTGCAAAAGGATCGGATCCTTCATAGAAGAAGAACCTTTCTGTGCTCTGATACCACTGTAATAAACTTGGACACCCCAAGTCAAGATTCTACCGCGACACAACAGAGATTCATCTCAAAATAGTTCACAATTCACAATAAAGTCGACACGGCGCGGCGTAGTTCCGTGCCAAGAGGTATTGGCCCCAAAGACTGGTGCCTCTTTCGGCATTTCTTTTTGTATTAATCTATGCTGAAAGTACAAGAGAGTGGGTAGGTGCTCACTCTTAGACTTTGCGTCCAGATGCTTTGAGAAGTGAGGCCCTGCCCACTTATTTATTGTTACAAGGGATGCCCAAAAGCAGAGCCCCAAATCTGTCAACTTTAAAAGCTTTAGAAAATAAAGCAACTGAGCCAAAAGCTGCCATAAAAACAGCCAGCGTAAACCCAGGAATTCAATGTGCTTTGCCACGTCATCAGCTCCGTAATTTGCGGAAAATCCGCGCGGATGCCACGTTAGCCTGTCAGTGCGCTTTGCGGCACAAATTCAGAGATTTCCGTACCATTGTCCGCAACGTGTCATTGTGTGTGTCCCGGGGTCTGCTGCCATGTCACCATTTTGTGACAGGTATCTTCCTCTTTCATCCTAGGGTGGTTTCATGCCGACAAAACATTGGCTTTGAATTAGGGAGTCAACCAAGTAGATGAGAAAAGCCTTTTGAACTTGACCCGATTTTGAGGCTCTTCTTTGTGCAATAAAAGTGTTGACCACCATGTTTTTTCATTCCCTTTGAGTGGGTTGCCACCTTGCAAACCTTGGAGGCTTCCGTAAAGTTGCCTCATGAAAAAGCGGTGTCCAACTGCTGAATGAAGGAAAAGGCCTGTTCTTTTTGGGCAAGGGAGGCTATTAATGATACCATATAGGAGTAGACGATGGGTGAGGCCAACTACTTTATGGATATCAACATTTTGCAGATTTGTTTGAGAGTTAGTTTCGTAGGGCCTTGGGGAAGTTGGTTTGGTCAGAGAGATGTTGCATCTTGGTACTTTCCCTTAGCTTTCCTGGTGGATGATGAGTGGGTCCCTCTTGCCTCTCTCACAGTATGGTTGTGCCGTAGATGTGCATCCTTTTTGCAGTATATCATCAAGAAATGCTAGAGTGGATGCGGTTGATGGTGGCAGAGCATAGGGCTGGGTTTCACTGTCCCTTGGCTTTTGTGAGCTGCTACAAGAGGTTTTTACATTGGATGCTTTATACCAGTCAACTAAGCAACACTAGATTTTGTGGTTTTTGCTACATCGCATGAGGCGGCCAGAGCTTCGGCCAGATTTGTGTAGGCTTATCACAATCCATATAGCTACATTTCACTTCTTGATTAGAGAATCTCTATCCCTAGATGTATCTTGTGGTTTGTTTTGGGATTTTCCCCCATGATCTCATTGTATATCTTTTTAGGCTTTTTCCCATATCTCTTGTTATGGACCTATGGTCCATTTTATGTAATGCAAAGGGTCAAAAGCTCCACTTTTATTGCGAGAAATCTACTATGATGACCCGATACAACACCAGGATATGCATAGGAGTCTACATACGCAACTATTTCTGTCCACATCTAAAAATAGGTGTTGATCTATCAACCCACCCTGTTGTCCTATTGAATACCATCACCTTGGTTTTGCCAAGGTTGATGGAGGGCCCACTTTCATGTGCATAAGCAACTTCAAGCTTTAATTTGAGAGAGAGAGAGAGAGAGAGAGAGAGAGAGAGAGAGAGAGAGAGAGAGGTTTTTCAACACAGTTTTAATCTAAGAGAACTTCAAGCTTTGATTTGAGAGCACTTCAGGTGAATACTTGGGGCTATTCCACCATCAACTTCTTTTCGCCAATGAGCCGGTATGGAAGTTTAGGAGGGGGTCCTATTGCTGCGTCAATAGAGCTCAAGATGATGGTAAAGGCTCTTCATCAGGCAGGGATTGAGGTGATGGTTTAGCTATTTGAAATGGTTGCGGTTCTGAAATTTTGGAAGGTGCTGATAAGTGTGGATGATGCATGGTATTATCATACTGATTAGATGAGAGCTATGAAAAGATAAGCTCTATAACCTATGTTTCGTTGGCTTGCAGGTAATCATAGATGTTGTCTATAATCATACTAATGAAGCAGATGATGAATTTCCATACACAACATCATTTCGAGGCATTGATAATCTGGTAGTGTATCAATGATAGTTTTGTGTTTGTCTAAAAAAAGGGAGTGCGTTTTTATCTTATTAATATCAAATATGTTTGTTTTGTCTATGATTCTTGTTGTCCCTTTCTTGTGCGTCTCAAGAAAAATCCCATGTGGCACCGTGACAAGCTCTCATGCATATGAGCTGGCCTTCTCACCAGAATTCTTCTCTCTATAGACAGTGCTGATTTTTTCTTTCCAAACCTTATTTTCTGGCAGGGTCTCTCTCTCTAGAATCTGTTCTTTTTCTGTTGACAGATTTACTCTACTAAAGTCTGCAGAATTTTTTCTCTTCGCAGATTCTCTGTCTAGAATCTGCTCATTTCTCTCTCAACATTTTTGCAAATTTTATTTTTCTAAAAACAGAGAGCTTCCTATTCCTTCGAGAATTTTTACTTCAAGAATTGCCAGATACATCTTTGAAGTCTCTTGGAATGTTCCTAAGACGTCCAAAACTTCTCTTCTCTTCTTCTTTCTTCAAAAACAATGTGTCTCTCCATGTTTAGAGAGAAACAGTTGTGGTGGGATACAGATGGGAGACAGCCCACAGGACAGTCGCGAGATCTGAGCATGGGAGTAGAGGTTCAGGAGGAGTAGGAGTGCTATTTAGGGAGGAGTTACAGCCACTACTAAATATTGTACGGAGAGATGATCATGCTAGATACATGTGGGTGAGGCTGAGAGCTGACACATGCCAATTTCTATACATTGCCAAATGTTACTTCCCCCCCAGTACGTTAGTATATGCTACATCCAGAGGACAGTTCACCTTTCTCTATACTAGATGATGATATATGGGAGTTTTCTAGGGATGGTGATATCATCCTCCTAGGGGACTTCAATGCCCGAACGGGCAACTCTTAGACAGTCTTCTACGACACTTCAGATGGGATGCTTAGAGAGCTGGATGAGGGTGAGTTGGGGCTTGATAGATGCTCACATGATAGAGAGCAGACGAAGTATGGGAGATACCTCACGGAGATGACGATTGCACATGGGTTAGCCATACTTAATGGCTTACAACGATATCCTGGATCAACCGGTTTCACATGCTTTCCACACAGACACGGGGCTAGTACAGTGGACTATGTTATGGCACAGCCAAGCTTTATTCCTTGTATTCAGGATTTTATAGTGGGAGCCAGACCAATGGGTGTAGAAGTGGATCATGCACTTTTGATATTTTCTGTTTCATTTCAGTATAGCACAGCGCAAACATCAGGAGGTAGGTCACATACCCGTTATACATTTACATTAGAGACTGACTCAGTTTATACAGAGGAGATCTATATCCGTCTATGCACAGCTGGTCTTGGCCTCTCAGTGGAGGAGTGCACCACTTTACTGACTGAGACACTGCATGGTGCAGCATTAGAGGCATACCCACACACTCAGCCGGGTTGGAGGCGATATTCTGGGAGCATACCCCAGAATAGTTGGTATGATGAGGAGTGCAGAGAGATGAGAGCCCAGCTTCAGAGGGATCTTCTTTTAGGAGTCATCACTTATAGACAATCTCGGATTGCTTCCCGACGCCTTGTGCGACATAAGAAACGAGCTTACTTGGCCTAGATGGAGTGAGACTTGTATCAGCTGTTCTTGAGTAGAGACTTAGGAGAGGCATGGCGATTCTTTTATGAGCACTCCCCTCCCCCAGTGATTACTTCTCCTGATGTGTGGAGCCAGTATGCCTCATCGTTATATATGGTTCCTGGACAGGACCCCCTTCCAGATCCTACAGAGCCATGCCCACCTACCAGCACCTTCTTTACCACTGAGATGGTAAAGAGAGCCATTGACAGGATGAGGACCAGCAGGGCATATGATCACGATGGTCTAGTAGCATAGCACTTTACACCATAGTTACCCGGAACGTGGAACGGGAACGGCGACGGGATCCCCGCGAAACAAGGGAATGGCTAGGGCTCCGGAACGGGCACGGCGCGGAACGGGAGGTATAAAAAACACCCAAATAGTGCATTTTTTAGCTCCTTGTGTTTAAATACAAGGAGTATTAGAGTGCTTTGACTCTAATACTCACAAAAAACTCGTTTTGAAGACCATTCAACCTTGCTATGACTAGATGATGAGAGAGAGAGAGAGAGAGAGAGAGAGAGAGAGAGAGAGAGAGAGAGAGGGAGAGATTTGAGAGAGTGGGAGGGAGAGGAAGAGAGCTTGAAGGCTTAAAGCTTTGAGCCTTGAGAGAGTGAGTCTTGAGAGGGAGAGATCTTGAGAGTGTGAGAGGGAGAGAGCTTGAGGCTTGAGGATTAGCTTGTGGAGAGAAAGGGGGAGGGGGGTGCATTTTATGAGTCCTTGAGGCCTTGCACACTTCAAAAAGAAGCCCAAACATTTACTTCAATTTTTTTAATTTTTGCCAAATTTGTTTGTAGCCGTTGGCTGTTCCGGGGGCGTTCCGAAACGTTCCGGAACGGCCGTTCCGGTTTGCACTAGCCACCCGGAACGTCAGACGTTCCGGGACGTTTCGGAACGTTCGGGAAGGGAACTGCCCCCGCAACCCGGAACGGGGGCTAGGGGGCGTTCCCCGGTAGCTATGCTTTACACATGCTAGAGATATGTTGGTAGAAGTTCTTGTAGTGTTGTTCAATCGTGCCATGTGTGAGGGGTTACCTGAGACTTGGAGATTGTCTACTATTGTGCCTATCTTCAAAGCAGGTGATCCTACAGAGCCTGGGAATTACCGCACTATTATGGTTGGGCACACATTGGCATGGTTGTATGCATCCATTCTTGAGCAGCAGTTGAGTAATCGGGTAGACGGTGAGGGTGTATGAGCAAAGGGCCAGGCCGGTTTCAGGAGGGATTTCTCCACTCTTGATCATATTTTGACACTCAGAGCCATCATTGAGGAGGGCATGTCACATGGGAGACGGATTTATTGTAGCTTTGTGGATTTCCGCAAAGCATTTGACATGGTACCGAGAGCTCGATTGATGTGCAGATTGCAGGAGATGGGGGTGCCCATAGTTTTGATTTGGGGGTTTATGGCTTTGTATAGATAAGTGATGGGACATGTACGCACTCCAAAGGGGATATCTGATTTAGTTCACTCCACCATTGGGGTGAAACAGGGTTGCCCATTGTCTCCTACTCTACTTGGTATGTATGTTGATGAGGTGTCTGATTACATTGGTAGAGAGGGTGATAGAGGTGCCCAGCTGGCAGGGACGTGGATCCCATTGTTGTTATATGCTGATGATATGGTGTTGATCTTTGACTCACCAGAGGGTATGCAGCCTCAGTTGGATGCATTACACAAATTTGCAGAGGATAGTGGATTGTCTGTAAACCTTGGTAAAACCAAGGTTATGGTGTTTAACACACACCACATTGGATCAGGAAATCAACACTGACTTTCACATATGGTCAAGAGATTGTAGAGTATACAAATGCATACACTTACCTTTGGGTTGTCTTCATTGGGCCGAAGTTTTCTTTGGGGAGAGCAGCAGAGACTAGACTGACTAGAGCTTTTGCGGCCTTGGGAGGCTTGGAGAGGATGTATTCGCAGGTTCAGTTCCAAGAACCTCGGACAAAGTTATGGCTCTTTGATACCTTAGTAGCCTCAGCTATGTTGTATGGGGTGCAGATATGGCGACCTTCTGTCGGCCAGGATGGTTGGAGACGTATTGAGAGGCCCTTGGTATCTATGATCTCTCGACCGATTAGAGCCAAGGCCTCTGTACCCCACGCTATCATTCGAGCAGAGCTAGCTGCCCCTCCTATGGAGATTGAGCACTTACCAGATCAGTCTCCTTTGTGCACAGCTTGTGGGATACTACTAGGGACAGATATGCTAGACTGGCCTTAAGTCTTCCAGAGAGTTAGCTCTTCACAGGGACACTTCATGCTGGTATGCACAGATAACATCATGGTTTCAAACGCATGGTTTCACCATGGACATGCTGCCCCCTTTCCAGTACTCTCTTTAGGCACCCTCGATGTCTCTTACACGGGTGGAGATTACTAGACTCATTCGTTAGGACCTGATCCAACTGGATAGTAGGAGGACATGGATAGAGCCGCCACAGGAGTTGGGCACGAAGATGGCTTTCTATAGAGAGCATCTTCTCCACCTTACAGGAGATGGGTTTGTGATTCGACCCAGCTACATGGACACACATATTTCTCATGGTTTGCAGTGTGCCATTGGTCAGATACGCACATCCTCACATTAGCTGGAGATTGAGACTGATAGATTTAGAGGGATACCAGCAGACAACAGGATATGCCGCTTATGCCAGTTAGAGCCAGAGATAGAGCTACATTACATATGTCATTGCACAGTGTACTATGAGATACAGGGCCGCTTCCATTGCTTATTCAAAGAGGGTTTCGGTCCTTTCTCTAGGGTCATGAGTTATGAGGATCAGAGATGTCTTGGGCTATATCTACTTGAGTTACACAGTTATAGAGACACTTTACTGGGGGGAGAGAGAGAGAGACAGTCCCAGAGACAGATTACAGATTTCTTTTCACTAGATATGGGACAGCCAGAGTAGCAATCATCATTGCAGAACTCGGCCTACGCTCATTCGGCCACTACCGGCACTCACATCCATCGAGGACTGGAGCTACGGAGATCCAGACGGCCACGATTGAGGAGAGGGGCTACACATCATCGACGGAGACTACAAACAGAGGATTCGAGCCATACTCTCTCGATATCCAGAGTGCAAATGAGGATGGATTCTAGTAGTAGTATCTAGTTCTTTTGTACCAAGACATGGTATTAGATTCACCATTTTGTAATAGATTGGTCTCGTAGGTCATTTTGGCCTTTGGAAGATGTTAATATAACATTTCATTTCATCTCTCTCTCTCTCTCTTTCTCTTTCTACCCCTCCCTTCTACATGTTCTTTCCAACTTCACCCATGGCAAGCAAAATCAAGTACATACTTCACTCCAAGCATTCGAATCAGAAATAAAGACATGGAGAAGAGAGATGGAGGAATGGAGGAGCACAAAGATTAATTATCTTCGGGAGAAAGAAGAGAAGGAAACGAGGTGGAAAGAGGAGGAACAACTTATCAACAAAATTGCCACACTAGAGAGTAACATCTTGGACCTCCACTAAGAGATGGCTGCATTAAGATCAAAAAACGGATCCAAAGAGGGAGAATTTAAGCCATCTTTGCGGGAGGAAATTGACAACATAAAGGACCAAGTAAAAACCATAAAGAACGAGGAACAGAAAAATAAAAAAGCAATGTCTTCATGGGCTGAAGTGGTTGTGAAGAGTCACAACAAAAGGTAGATGTGGTAGAGAAATGGATTGAGGTGGTGAAGAAAGGGAAAAGTATGGTGTCAACACCCACACCCACTCTCATAAAGATGACCTTGGAAGAGGAACAAAAACGGAGGACGAGAGCCATGCATGTCAAAATATCTGGTCTTAAAGATCAAGATAATATAGAAGTGGAAGTGAAAGAGCTCTTGAAAATGATGGGGATCACGTCTTTGACACGTACGAAAACTTGGAGAGTGGGTGAGAAGAGCATAGAAACAGATGCATCCTCATCCGAAGAGCGCGCTCTCATCTTATGCTTCCCTTCAATGGAAGCCAAGAAGGAATTTTTACAAAAAAAAGATCTACTCTAAAGAAGACAAAAATCTTCTTGGGCGATGACCTGACCTTAGCACAACTACCACACATGCAGGAGGTCATGCCAAGGATTCAGACAGCAAGAGAAAGAGGGAAGATTAGTGATATTAGACAGAGGCACCACCTGACGGTGCGAGACTTATGGGACTAAAATTAACATAGCTGCATGGAACTACAATGGGTTTATGAGATTGGATGCAGGAGCATTTGAGGACAGTTTCAGTGGGAGGGACATTGTTTTTTACTCAGAGACACATCGGGCGCCTGGACAACACCTACCACATGTTAGTGGATATAGATGGGAGTCCGCTAGTAGACAGGAATGAGGTGTTAGATCTTAGAGGACGAGGGTCCAATGGAGTAGCAATTCTATACAAGGAGGAGCTACAACCAATAGTGCACATTGTACGCAAAGATGCTTGTGCTCGGTATATGTGGGTGAGATTGAGGCCCGAGACTTGCAAATATTTCTACATTGCCACAAGCTATTTTTCCCCTAGTACATCAGTCTATGCTGGGCCTAAAGGAAAGTCACCGTTCTCTGTCCTAGACGATCGTATCAAGAGTTTTCCAGGGATGGTGACACCATCTTCAGAGGAGACTTCAATGCCCGGACGGGCAATGCTCAGACAGTCTTCTATGACACTTTAGAGGAGATGCTTAGAGGGCTGAATGCAAGCGATTTGGGGCTTGACAGACATGCCTAGGACAAAGAGTAGACAAAGTATGCGAGACATCTAATGGAGATGGTGACTCCATATGGTTTGGCCATATTTAATGGCCTACAGCATTTTCCTAGAGCGGCAGGTTTCACATGCTTTCGAGACTGGGCAGGGGGCCAACACAATGGACTATGTCATGGCACAGCTGAACTTTATCCCTTGCATTCAGGATTTCACAGTAGGGCTCTTTATAGATGAGTGGTGGGACATGTACGGACTCCAAAGGGGATATCTGATTTAGTTCTATCACGAAGCTGTGGCAACCACTAACCTTAGTTGTTGGTTTCTTTCCCTTGATTTTTATTTAATTTTTGGGACCCTCTTTTTGAAGTCACAAATAGTCGGACATTGTGTGGCTAGTTTGAAATGGCTGATGGCCAAGAGTTTCAACCGCACTCGGGAAGGGCAGGTTGCCACGAGATTGTCAGGTCAGTCTCGGCATTGGAATCCTAGCAATAAAAGGGTGTCTAGGCTTAGTTCAAAATCGTTTAGGCCCCTCGCTAATAAGTCGGTGGGTACTAGGAATTTCACTCAAAAGAGGCAAAGCGGTTGAAGATGCAATTTCCCAGTCCAACATAAAGAGGGGGCTCCCAAAATAACAAAGGAGGCTGATTTGACTTTATCAAGTGACTACTGTGTGTGTGTGTGTGTAGTGGGTGCAAGCGATCACAGCTCTAATGGAAAGCTTGCCTTCTCCCTTGCTCTATGTAGCACGATGATTCCACTCTCGTGCATCTCTCTCCCCCTTTGAATACAGAAACGTGATGCCCCGCTCAAAGGCTCTTCATCTATATGTACAATTGTGTGGATTCATGCACGATTGCCAAGGCAAGAGCCTCTTGCACAGGTACTCGATTAGCTTATCCCCCGCAATACAAGTGAATTCGGAGAGATTTCACGCAAGAAATGTCGTCCGATTCAAAGGGTCTGTATCCCTACAGGTGCAGGAGCCCGAGGGCTTGCTACGGATGCGACCAACATGCGAAACCGAGCCCGAAAAAGTGAATTACAGCCTGCTGTGTATTTTTGCAGGTTTAGGGTTTCGACCCTAATTAATCCCTAATACCCCCAAGAGCTTCGGGGAAGCATTGGGATCACTAAACAAGTGATCTTGTGCATTTTCAGGGCAGAAAACAGAGAATTCAGAGTTTTCTCCCAAGTTTTATAAGTGTCACAAACTGCTGACGTGTCAAAGCCTAAAGAATGGAGCCAACTTGAAGATGCCGGCTGAGGGGCCTAAACTATAAGAGAACAAGTAACAGAAGAAGAAGTCCTACCAACTTACGGGGACCCCGTCCGATTGGGCCCCAAGTGACATAAAGGATTAAAATGAAGCAGGACCCACACACAGGAAAAAAACTGATGACATGGTAGATTTTCAAAAATTGCGCTGGCATGATGACGTGGCAGGCTGTACGGATTGACGTGATTTACATTGGCAGCTTTTTGGTTTTTCTTTTGGACCAGATGCTTTTGAGTTTGAAGGCTTTTCATTGTAATTGCTTTTTAGGCCAAGGGCCTTTAAATATGAGGTTAGGGCTTATTCTCTGGCATGCTTCCTGGAGAAGGTGCAGAGTTTGGGTATTGGCTTGTACTGTGTTGATGCAATATAAAGAAACACCGAAAGGGGCGCCAAGGTTTGGGGCCAATACTCTCTGGGGTGGAATTCCGCCACTCCGTGTCGCGTGTTGTCTCTCTCTCTGTGTGTGTGTGTGTGTGTCTCTCTCTCTCTCTCTCTCAGTTCAGTTGTTAATTGAAGTGCTTAAAGTTGTTGAGTTTGTTCTTTTCTATTGGCAGGTGGTGCTCGTCTTGTGACAGTGGTATCAGAGCATCAGGCGTGTGCTTTTCTGAAAGCATACCGGTCCTACAAAAGAGCAGACAGAGCTATTGGAAATTTTATTTGAGGTATCTTCGCTCTCCAACCCGGACTTATTAGCCACTCCCATCCTTACTTCATCGCGCATCGGGCACGCTCCTGTCTTCATCGCTGTGTCTTACAGGGCATAAGCCATAAAGAACCCAAGACTTGGAATTCATGTATTCAGCAGAATATTTGCAGTTTTTGCTCAACGAAGTCCACGACATTCTTTCGCGGCATCCTTAGCAGAATCTTCCGATGCTGCAAAGTTCTCAACAATTTTTGAACTACATGTTACCCCCTCTGATGCCCCAGGTGGTACCTCCTCCTCCGGCACCAGAAAGTACGAGAGCTTCCAACCGGCAACCTTCTTAGCCGTCTGCTCCGATCGGGGGAGTTTTCAAGAATATGGTGCAGCCATTTGACCCTTATACAGTACAACAGCCTTTGCCACCGCCATTGCCCTCACCTCTACCACCACCACCCCCACCAGGCTACAATGGTTGGAGCCCATATGGATACCCTTATTATCCATACCCAGGATATGCGCCTAACCAACCCAAAGATTTCAAAGATGGTGGCACGATAGTCAAATTTTTCAGTTTTTCCGGGGTGAAAGATCGCAAGAAAGCATTGTAGTTCCTACAGCAATTCGACAACATCTATGCTTTAGGGAACTATACAGAAGAATCCAAGATTTCTCGAGCAGCGCGATTTCTTAAAGATAATGCTATGCAATGGTGGAGTTCAATCGTGACACAACCGCATGTCCCAAGGACCTGGCAAGCTTTCAAGACAGTTTTTGCATAGTTACATGACTTCTATGTAGTCCGGATTTTGGCAGAGTGGGACAACTTTAAAATGCTTGCCACTGAAACCATGGACGAATATAACCAAAGGTTTCTCGACGTGTACCTTCCGGTGTCCTTCTTTAGATCTGTTCCCTTGGAGGCCCAATGCGAGCGATACACCATTGGACTACCATCACCATTGCAGGAATATTGTCTATTCAAGCCAGTCTCCACCATGCAAGAACTTATGAACCATGCCGCAGTCGGCTACAAACTGATGAAGGGAAAGTTAGTGTTCACCACAGAAGAATCTTCGGCCACTAACCACAACTTTCGCCAACAAAGAACAAATTCTGGAGAGTGTCGTGAAAGTCAACCACAAAGGCCTCGTTTGACACCTCAACAACGAGACACCTTACTACAAGATGTTTTGGATGCTTTGAAATAGGACATAACTATTTTGGTTGTCCCCAATGCAAGGTTGGATCAAAACGTACGTACTGATCCGTTCCGTACCGTATGGACGTTATGTACAGATCCGTACCATAGAGAACGATCCGTACGCCGTTTTTTTTTTTTTTTTTGTGGGTTTGGGGTGTGTGGGAAGCCCGTACAATGCTGATTTAAAATAAAAATCCAAATCTCTTGCAATAGTTACATAGTATATGGTTGTCTTGTAAAACGTGTCTTTGAATGTCTCTATAAGTTGTTGGCTTCTCTCTTGTTTTTTATTGGAAATGTCCTAGAAAATTTAGTACTTTGCGGTTTTTTTACAAGAGTACGTATTTTTACGTACGTAAAAAATTTTCCTGTACGGAACAACGTACAGTACGTACATATACGCCACGTACAGTACGTTTGGTTGACACACCCGCGGAGCCGACTCCCGTGTCGACGGTCGACAGAAAGCCAGGACCATCTCCAGCCAAATGAGCTAAACCCAGCTATTGGATTAGTACTTGACATCTTTGGCATATGCCTTGAAAGTACAAATGAATTGTGTCGAACATATGGCAAAGTCAATGGCTTCAAAGCCCTTATTTTCTTTGACCCCGGAGCTACAGAGAACTTCATCCATCCAGGATTCTTAAAGCAGATGTACTTTGATTATGATGCAGAGGGTGGAGAAATTGAAGCTGAGCTAGCCACGGGGCAAACTCAAAAAGTGAAGGGGATCGGGGAGCACCACAGACGGAGAGTGAGAGAGAGAAGGAGACACACGCAAATGTGGGTGGGGAGACTGTGAAGTGGCAGCTCCCCCTATACAGTATACTCACTATAAGTATAGGGTAACAGTGGGCGGGCGCCCATGACCTAGGCGACCGGTCAAGGCACATAGGCCTTAACCCCAACAACCTCCCACTTAAAGGCCAATGTGCCTTTAAGCAAGATCTACTAGTGTACAACTAATAGAAGGTGAGAGATTCTCTCAACCTATGCCCACTGACTCTCGATGAGCTAGTGCATCCGGCTCTACTGAGAGACAAACATCCCGCTACGGAAGCCACACAGAGCTAGCTCCAAGCTCTTCAAAGAGTCTACAAGAGCTCATGCACTCCTGCAAGGATCGGTCCAATACTTGCAAACCTCCCCTATGCTCTATGCCGAGATCAGTCATCGAACAACTAATCAACCCTGCTGCAAATGCTCCCACTGCAGCTGCTATGTCGGGCCTCGAGATCAGCATCTCGTACATGAGGACACCGAACGTTGATGCAACCTTGGCAACCTCTGCCATCTCCAACTCAGAACTCAACTCATGGCAATCCTGTTCCCTATCATAGAGACCATGGCACTCTGACTCCGAGCTCTGGAGTGACTCCTCGTGCCCACCACAGATCACGTGTACCAGGAGTATCCATCTGTCCTGAATCTGCATCAAGCTCTGGCATAAGCATATCAAGAAATGACTCCACAATAGCCGACATCTCAGCATCCATGTGAGTCATCTCTGTCATCACCTCTGATGACTCATCCTGCTGTGACTCACTAGAGCTGTCCCGCTCTACCTGTGCATCCGTAGACGCAACCTGCACAACAAGGTCACTGCTCTGCACTCGATGCAAAGCATCCTGCAACCCACAAGCAAAAGAGACTCGCCTGCTCTCTCGCTCTCTACCTGGTTGCATGATCACAGAGAAAACACCGTCTCTCCCGTGATCCACATGCAATGGGTAACGTGTACCACTCCTGGCACCTCTCGCAATCACTAGTGAACCCAAATGCATCACAAAATCTCACTCTCGTAGCGAAATCTGACATCCACAATCTCTAAGCTGACCAATTGAGATCAAACTCACTGTCCAATCTGGTACATAGCGCACATGTCGTAACAAGTAAGATGCACCACTCGGTAATGAGTCACATCTCCTGCACTTGCTATCGCATGCACCGATCCATCGGTCAAACATACATTGCCAAGCATCCCGCTAGAATAGCTACAAAACCATTCACGATGCGGCGTGACATTAAACATAGCATCTGCGTCTAGAAACCACTGCGAAGGGAGTGCACTATCCATATGTATAGCATCTCGTGCATAGCTCGAGGTAAAAGTGACATCCCCGTCACTAGTATACTTCGACACTACATCTGCCTCAACTGTCAAAGCAATTGAGTCCATGGCATCACTACATACATCTCTGAGACTGCCATGTCTCCTATGATGTCGCATACGACGAAAACAACGTCGTCTAACGTGTCCAGAATGACCACAATACCAACATGTCACCTGTCGGTGTGCTCGTGAATGTACATGTCTCACACGAGTCCGTGATGACTCATATCTATCATACATATCATGTAATCTGCGCCAAAGTGCTCTCGAAGTAGCCTCATACATAACAAGAGCATATACAGATTCCGCAAGGTGCAAAGAGAGTGTAGATAGTGCCATCTCCTCTAGCTCCTGCCACTGATCGTCAGACATGTTTGAAGGTCTACCTACATCACCACTCAATGGTCGATGCAACCCTCGCTGTGTCAATGCATCAAGCATACGCTCTCTCCATGCCGCAAAGTCTGACCTATCAAACACGCGCATCTGGGAGAGGTCACAATCTGATTGATCACCTGTCTCTGCCATGAGCACAAGTAGCAAGCTAGATAGCAAAACCACCTCACCAACAACACCTGAAAACTGTCTACCAATATGGCCAGAAACACAATGTAAAACCTGTGAGACACATTCCAAAATAGAGCTCCCGCAATGTCAACCAAATCAGCCCTAAACTGGCTCGAATCGCATCAAAAAAAGTCTGCAAATATGGCTACAAATCAGCCCCAAAACAGCCCCAAAATTCAGCTCTTAAACATCTGCATAAACAAGTCACAAATGTGTCCCAAATCAGCCTACAACTGAGCCATACATGGACACCATACAACTGAGCCATACATGGAAACAATGGTTGAAAATTCAGCACCCAAATAAGCCCTCAAACCTGCCTGTAAACTTGTAAACCTGTAGCTGGAACCTGTTGAAAAACCTCAAGCCATTAGTGCTCGAATCCGGCTACCTAGTTCGTAGCCACACAAGCATACATCACAATACTCACTCCTGTGAGTGTGGCAAGATAACTGTACGCCTGTCAAACCGTGAGCTAATCACCAAGCCCACACTGTGCGGTATCGATGCATACACACGCACAAATCTCCCACCTGTAGAGAACACCGCACGCAAATGCTGAGTGCAACCCGCAATCTCTACCTAGATCGCATAAATGATACGCATAAAACTCCTGGGAAAATTTCGCCAGAGTTTCGTCAGTAAAACGACCACAAAACCAGTAACCAAACTGACTGCACGCTCAAAACCATGAGCAACCAAAGCGCATCAAACCGCACTCCAAATGCATGCATCAATCTCCACACTTTGCATACATCATTGCAAACATCTGCAAATCTAGTACACAAATATCTGCTCTACCTGCGACTGTTAAAAAACATGCTCAAGGCATACATTGCCGAGCTCAAAATGCAATCCCATTAGTCTCCCTGAGCATCAAACCACATAAGGCATACATCGTATCCTCCCACCTGTGAGGAAACTTGCAGCAAATATCACTCTCACATCTGAGAGCAAACCATGTGTGGAATCCTCGACACACAATAAACAACTGTTGCTGCAGAAAATTCAGCGTTCAGAATTTTAAAATTCTGATATGACGAGCGCGTCCGGAGCGTGCCAAAACCCCAAGGTAGACTCTTGGATCACATGTATCCGAGTCCGGGTGTGAAAGCTATGCCAAAAACCTCCATTTCGACCCAAAAACGCAGCATAAACTGCCAAAAGAGGGCTGAAAATGCAGCTCCTCAACCGTAACTCGAATGAAGTTTTTGATGGCTCGAATGGCTTCGAAAAGAGGGTAAAACGCTAGGACGCCTGGTGGAAACGCTCTCGGAAAGCTGAATTTGTCGATGCCGAAGTCGAAACCCTGTTTGCACTCTTGAAAGTGCGCGCGCGCGCGGACGCGATTTCGGGAATGAAATTGGCTCTCCGCTGTCGTCGTGACTGTGCACACACGCGCTCCCTCCGCACCTATGCTCTGATACCAATTGAAGGGGATCGGGGAGCACCACAGACGGAGAGTGAGAGAGAGAAGGAGACACACACGCAAATGTGGGTGGGGAGACTGTGAAGTGGCAGCTCCCCCTATACAGTATACTCACTATAAGTATAGGGTAACAGTGGGCGGGCGCCCATGACCTGGTCGATCGGTCAAGGCACATAGGCCTTAACCCCAACAGAAAGTGGTACCGCTCGTTGGTGCTCTTCCAGTGACTATTCAAGGTTATCATGGTAAAGCTGATTTCCACATCATGAAGTTGGGCAATTGTGACGTTCTATTAAGCATGCCTTGGTATGACAAGAATGATGCGACTCTCCAGCTTCGGAACCGAACCATCACCGTGATGCAGAAGGGCAAGCTAGTCGTCCTCAAAGTGCGATTGTCCGAACAAAACCCTGAATGAACTCTCTAGTTGTTTTATAGTTAGATACTTTTGAACTTTGTTTGGGAAAGTATTGTTTGAAACTTTGTTTGAAATGGATGGTGTCTGTTTTGAACCTGTCTTGGTGCTGATTTGAAATGTTTGACTCTGGTCTTAATACTGGTTTCAATGATTGGTGATTTTACTCCCGGGTGGAGTAGTGAGAAACGATGTTTGAGAATGCTTGTTCATAGTCATGGCCCGGACCCTTGTGGTTATTTGCGGGGGGAGTATTGAATGATTGAAGAGTGCTGTTTTTACTCATGGCCCGGACCCTTGGGTTATTTACGGGGGGAGTATTGTTGTTGTTACTCATGGCCCGGACCTGGATAGTTATGCGGGGGGAGTATTAAGAAGTCTGAGCAGTGGTTACTCTCAGCACCTCCAAACGACGCAGGTTGCAGTCTGGGGGGCGTTTGGTTGTAAAAGGCCTCTATAGCTCATGGCCCGGACATGGATGGTTATTTATGGGGGGAGTGTTCATCGGCGGCTTTATGTTTCTATGTCTTGTAACATGCATATGTGAGCATTTGTGTTGCATTGCTATGTGCCAAGCACTGAATATTCCTAATTGGATGAGATTGCCTGGGTATGTAATTTTAGTGCATCAAGATACCCATGGAAGATCAGTACGGTCTAGGTGTGATGGCTAATTTTACTATACCGGAATATCAAGAGTTCTGATATGCACGAAAGGAGAAGCTAACTCCTTGATTAAAACAGCCGAAAGGAGAAGCTAACTCCTTGATCAAAAGAGCAGAAAGGAGAAGCTAACTCCTTAATAAAAAGAGCAAACTGATTGTCCTTCGGAATGTGCCCCGGCATTTTTTTTTGAGCTAACTTGAGTTGTTTTGCAGATATGTTGAAATTGCGGACGATTACTCTATTTCAAGAAGGGGAGATATCACAAACTGCTGACGTGTCAAAGCCTAAAAGAATGGAGCCAACTTGCAGATGCCGGTCGAGGGGCCTAAACCCTAAGAGAACAAGTAACAGAAGAAGTCCTACCACCTTACGGGGACCCCGTCCGATGGGGCCCCAAGTGACATAAAGGATTAAAATAAAGCAGGACCTACACACAGGAAAAAAACTGATGACGTGGTAGATATTCGAAAATTGCGATGGCAGGATGACATGGCAGGCTGTACGGATTTTCTTGATTTACGCTGGCAGCTTTTTGGCTTTGCTTTTGGACAAGGAGCCTTTGAGTTTGAAGGATTTTCATTGTAATTGCTTTTTAGGCCAAGGGCCTTTAAATATGAGGTTCGGGCTCATTCTCTGGAATGCTTCCTGGAGAAGGTGCAGAGTCTGGGTACCTGCTTGTATTGTGTTGATGTAATATAAAGAAATACTGAAAGGGGCGCCAAGGTTTGGGGCCAATACTCTCTGGGGTTGAATTCCGCCACTCCGTGTCGCTGGTTTGTCTCTCTCTCTCTCTCTCTCTTAGTTAAGTTGTTATTTGAAGTGCTTAAAGTTGTTTAGTCTGTTCTTTTCTATTGGCACGTGGTGCCCGTCTTGTGACAATAAGAATAAAGAAATACCGAAAGGGGTGCTAGTCTTTGTGGCCTTCAGGGTGTCGATGTTAGGTTGGTAGCACTCTAGCTTCCAAGCTGTGGTTTGTTTGAAGTGTTAATTCCAGCCATAGGTTTATTTGTGAAGTTCCTCTGTATCATGAAGTTCAAGTAGAGTTTGTCAAGTAAGGAATCGGATGAAAGCTAAAGTCTACCGCCCTACGGGTGAGTTTCATGGTTTGTCTCGAGGACAGAATCACTTTTTCCTTAAAGAGCGAGCCTTGGTTGGTTTGCGGCAAAGAGATAGAGTACAGGAACTTGGAATTACACTATGGCTTACAGGATAAACCACGCCAGGGAAGAGGGTTCCTCTGCACAGGACAAACAGGCTATTCGTCTAGCGTGCGAGGTTGGCGAGAGTTCACGGCCACCCCTGTCTGTACCTTTTGTTGATTTGAATTCTCCACAAGGTCAAAGGTATATGACTGGGCAATTAGACGAGGATGGGTTCAGGACACAGTTGGTTGTTGCTGAGAATGTGTTCTCTCGGTTGGTGCAGAATCCTAGGTTTATGGAATATGTGCAAGCGCCGCCCAATGCCACAACCGACAAGGCAACCGTCTCATGGAGTAGAGCCTGTTGAGGCTCAAGCCGAGGTTCCTTGTGCGTCCCAGCAGGGTGGTGAGCACTCACATGTTGCGGAGTCACGTGGAGCTCAAAGACAAGTTCCTTCTTTCCATGAATAGGTGGTTAGGACGCCTATTCCACAGGCCTTACCAGGTCAGCCAACCACCTTTCAAAGTCCGCATGCTGCATTAATGGACAAAGAACGAATTTCCATGCTATGCAACAAGTTTTGCGACCACCCACGGTACATCCTGGGTATTTCGGGGATGGATTAGTGTTTCAGAGCATGGCTGGTTTTGTGCCTAGAAGCCAACAATATATACCGGGAACAGTGTTTGGGACTATGCAAGGCATGATGCCAAACCCAATGTATGGTAACATTGGCATGCAACAAGGGTTTCAGTGCAATCCGGGCCAGTTTGGGCTGCCATAGGGCACTTTTGGCATGGATGGTTTTTCCGACCAGCAGACACTTATGGCACTAGTGACACAAAATGTTCCTATTACAGCGGCCATGTTGCAATGCTCACTGCTATTGTAGATGAAACGACAAAAGTATGAAGGTCTCATTAAGTCATTTGTATCTATTTTTAATGACCTTTCCTGTGGATACATGTGATGATAAAAGGGTGCTAATCACACCAAATCATCTATGGCTGTGATGATAAAAGGGTGCTAATCACACTAAATCATCTATGGCATGTATATTTGGCATGCAATCAAGGATGTTTGTGATTTCAAGAGGGGGGCATGTTACGAGGCTCTGGCAACCACTAACCTTAGTTGTTGGTTTGTTTCCCTTGATTTTTATTTAATTTTTGGGACCCTCTTTTTCAAGTCACAAATGGTCGGACATTGTGTGGCCAGTGTGAAACCGTCGACGGCCGAGAGATTTAGCCATAGTCAGGAAGGGCATGCCATCACAAGATGGTCAGGCCTGTCGGCACTTGAATTCGAGTAGTAAAAGGGTGTCGAGGCTCAGTTCAGAGTCATTTAGGCCCCTCGCTACACTTAATAAGTTGGTGGATACTAGGACTTTAATTGAAAAGAGGCAAAGTGGACACTTGGTGGTTGCAGATGCAATTTCCTAGTCCAGCATGAAGAGGGGGCGCCCAAAACGAGAGAGGAGGCTGATTTGACTTCATTAAATGACTATAGATTGTGTGTGTGTGTGTAGTGGCGGCAAGTGATCACAGCTTTAATGGAAAGCTTGCCTTCTCCCTTGCTCCATGTAGCACGATGATTCCACTCTCGTGCATCTCTCTCCCCCTTTGAATACAGAAACGTGATGCCCCGTTGAGGGCTTTTCAATGTTTCATCTGTATGTACAGTCGTGTGGGTCCATGCGCGATTGCCGAGGCAAGAGCCTCTTGCACAGGTACTGGATTAGCTAGTTGCTAATCCCCCGCAGTACAGGTGAATTCGGAGAGATTTCACGCGAGAAATGTCATCCGATTCAAAGGGCTTGTATCCCTACAAGTGCGGGAGCTCGAGGGCTTGCTACGGATGAGACCGACATGCGAAATAGAGGCCGAAAAACTGAATTACAGTTCGCTGTGTATTTTTGTAGGTTTAGGGTTTCGACCCTAATTAATTCCTAATACCCCCAGGAGCTTCGGGGAAGCGTTGGGATCACTATATAGATGATCTGGTGCATTTTCAAGGCAGAAAACAGAGAATTCAGCGTGCTGCAGATTCTCGCCAAGTTTGGGAAAGTGTCCGTATGCACCGGGAAAGTCACATTTGGCATGGGGATGTATTTTGTGAAGCCTTCTATTGTGGTTATGTTGATGAAATCGGGCTAGAGTAGGCCATTTTCGGTCCGGTAAAAGCGGGACAGCTCGTAGGAACTTACAAGGTTTCTCCCAAGTTTTATAAGAATAAAGAAATATCGAAAGGGGCGCCAGTCTTTGGGGCCTATTGGGTGTCGCTGTCTGCTTGGTAGCACTCTAGCTGCCTGGCCGTGGTTTGTTTGAAGTGTTAATCCTAGTCATAGGTTCATTCTTGAAACTCCTTTTTATCATGAAGTTCAAGTAAAGTTTGTCAAGTAAAGAATCGGGTGAAAGGACTCAACTATTGGAGTGAAACAAGGTTTTCCATTGTCTCTTACTCTATTTGGTATGTATATAGATGGGGTTTTTGCTTATATTGCTAGAGAGGGTGATAGAGATGCCCAACTGGCAGGGACGTGGATTGCATTGTTGTTATATGCTGATGATATTGTAATGATCTCTGACTCACTGGATGGTATGCAGCTTCGTGGAGGATAGGGGATTGTTTGTAAACCTTGGTAAAACCAAGGTTATGGTATTTAACACCACACCGTAGTGGATTAGGAGATGAGCACCTACATTCAATTATGATCAGGAGATCAACACCATAACCTTGGTAAATTTAACACCACACTGCAGTGGATGAGGAGATCAGCATCTACATTCACTTATGGTCAGGAGACTATGGAATATACAAATGTATACACTTATCTTGGGGTAGTCTTCACTGGGCCAAGGTTTTCTTTGAAGAGTGCAATAGAGATTAGTCTGACCCGACTATGCGGCCTTGGGAGGGTTGGAGAGTATGTGTACGCATGTTCAATTGCAGAAACTGCAAACACAGCTCTTGCTCTTTGATACCTTCTTAGCTTCAGCTATGCTCTATGGGGTTCATGTTTTGGGACCCTTTGTGATTCAGGATGCGTGGATAGGTATGGAGAGGCCCATGTTATCTAGGATCTCTTGGCTGATTAGAGACAAGGCCTCCATGCCACACATGAGATCATTAGAGTGGAATTAGTAGGCCCCCCTTATGGAGATCATAGCAACTAAAATACGCGTATTTTATTTAGAATACACGACGTCCTGTATTGAAACGTACAATACGTCTCATAATGTTTTCTATTTTAACATTTTTTTGCTCAAAACATATGTCTTTCTCTAATTGATCAATTGTGTTTTAGAGCTTCATGGTGCTTGTTTATGTATGCTATGGTTAAATATTGAAAGTCATTGAGGAGGTCCATGAACTGCTTCATTTGTTCTTATTAAAGTATCATATCTAAAAAAGTTGACGTATTTTATTTTTGATTCTCGAAAATACGTCTAGTATGCGTATTGTACACTTCGTATTAAACGTCCCGTCCCGTACCGTAGCTGCTATGATGGAGATAGAGGTGCTTACCAGATCAATCTGCTTTATGCACAGCTTATGGGATACTACCAAAGACAGATATGCCAAATTGGCCCTTGAGTTCTCCATACAGTTAGCTTTACACGGGACATAATCCTCATGCTCTACCTGCCTATCTAGCTGCCCTGGATCAACCATCCGGTCCTGGTTTGGTAGCCTCTCATTAGGAGGTCTATCTGGAGGTTGCTTTTCCACCTTAATCTTCTCTTACTACCCGTCTCTAATCAAGGAAAGGCTGACCCTATCTGCGTGCTGGTCTTTGTCTTTGTCCTTGCTGATCACTTTGTCTAGTCTGCTGCTAACTATACTCCCTTCGCTATCATGTTGTCACGCAACATCCTATTGCGGGGCGAAACTCTGTTGGGTCTGTTGTAGCTTTTAGAAGTCATGGCTCTCTTGTAACTAAGAAGATCAACCTATCCACCACAAGGAGAGGAGAGCGGGCGACCAAGGTAGAGACAAGCTCCTGGAAGAAAGTATGGCTATGAAAGAACCTCTGCCCAAAAGAATGATGTCCTTCACTTGACCTCGATGGTTAAAGCATAGTTACCCGGAACGCGGAACGGGAACGGAGAGGGAATCCCCGCGGAACGGGGGAACGGCTAGGGGTTCGAAACGGGAACGGCGCGGAACAGGAGGTATAAAAAACACCCAAATAGTGCATTTTTTAGCTTCTTGTGTTTAAATACAAGGAGTATTAGAGTGCTTTGACTCTAATACTCACAAAAAACTCGTTTTGAAGACCATTCAATCTTGCTATGACTAGATGATGTGAGAGAGAGAGAGAGAGAGAGAGAGAGAGAGAGAGACTCGAGAGAGTGAGAGGGAGAGATAGAGATTTGAGAGAGTGGAAGGGAGAGGAAGAGAGCTTGAAGGCTTAAAGCCTTGAGCCTTGAGAGAGTGAGTCTTGAGAGGAAGAGATCTTGAGAGTGTGAGAGGGAGAGAGCTTGAGCCTTGAGGATTAGCTTGTGGAGAGAAAGGGGGAGGGGGGTGCATTTTATGAGTCCTTGAGGCCTTGCACACTTCAAAAAGAAGCCCAAACATTTACTTCAATTTTTTCAATTTTTGCCAAATTTGTTTGTAGCCGTTGGCCGTTCCAGGGGCATTCCGGAACGTTTTGGGGACGTTCGGAACGTTCCAGAACGGCCGTTCCGGTTTGCACTGGCCACCCGGAACGTCAAACGTTTCGGGACGTTTCGGAACGTTCGGGAAGGGAACTGCCCCCCCGGAACGCCGGAACGGGGGCTAGGGGGCGTTCCCCGGTAACTATGGGTTAAAGCCAAGGTCAACCATTTGACTTATGGCAGTTACAGTTGGTCTTGGGTTCAGACTTGGGTGCACATTCATATAATGGACGAGGGCCACCCATATCAGAGGTGGGACACAGAGGGGTGGTAGGCCAGTCGACGCTGTGGCCAGCCTATCACCTATCACAACAGTCGAGATATGTGCAACTGTCTCTCAAAGGTGTTTGTTAGAAGTGATGGATGTAATGTAGATAAATGCACATTTACAATACGTACAGAGAATTCAAAAGTCAAAAATTTAGGAAAGTCACAAATTCAGGAAAACAAGGCTCGAGACTCGAAAGTGTACTGAAGGTCTACAATAGTACTGTAGCTGATACATTAAGAGTAGTCGCTTACATTGGGCTTGGAGTCTATCTTGCTGTGTTTAATTTGAGTACATTTTCTTTGCTGTCTTTCATTTTAGTATGTTAACATGTCTCTCAGGCATCTAGCTAACGCCATTGAGTGAGAGTTCACATCCTCCACTGAGGAGCACCCACAGTAGAGAGCACGACATATTTTTCTTGCTACACAACTTCGTTTCACAAACCTACAGTCTTGTAAGTTTGGTAGGGGGCATGTGGCGAGAGCTGCTATTAAACAGTACGGACCTGTATTTTCAACTAGCTTGTAAATAATCATAATTATTTGAATGCGGTGGTGTTTTGACATTTATGTTTTTAAGAAACAGTATTTGACATTAATAAGGCTGAAGTACTGCATCTGTACTAGTTTCTATGCGTATTTTTCCGCCTGTGAAGATATTCAGTTAACCAGCCACAAACTACTTTTGCAGACATACTACATGGTGGACACAGCAAGCTATGTGCAGTTGAGGAACTACTCTGGATGTGGTAAGGTGTTGGGATAATTAAAGCGTTTTCTTAATCATCAATGTCCACATATTACTTTCAGTATTAAATGCAGTTTACACTGTCTCAACATCCTTCCATTGTACACGTTGAGGTGGCTAGGTGTCAATCTTTTACTCACTTCTGAAATTTGTAAATAGCCTCTTCTGATCGATGATCTTTGTTGTAATCTTCCTAGTGAGAAACTAGCTCCAGAGTTTCAGTTTGAATTGCATTCTGCACTACACTAAAAGGATACTGCAAGGGTGTTTGTTCCCCCCCCCCCCCCCCCCCCCCCCCCCCCCCCCCCAAGAAAAAGATCCTTCCATTAGTTAATAAAACTGCCCACAGGGCTACAATTGCCTCTACGAGAGAGGGCTCCCAATGAAAAAACAACATATGTAGAATGAGGGCTAAATCAAGAGATCGGAGGAGGGGGCCATCTGGGCTTACCCCGGACTATGGTGAAGAATGGCCCGGGGCGCCAAAGTCGTAGGAACACCTCTCTGCGCTCCGGCATGTGGTCAGAGCTGCCTTGAAGTCTCTCGAATTGTCCCCTGAGAGTATGGATCAACTCCAGCCAAAAGTCACGAACAGTCTCCGTTGGTGGGACAGGGCATGCCTTGGCAAAGATGCGGAAGCAACGGGACCGCCAAATAAACAAGAGTGTCAGGCCATAAATGAGCTCCCAACACACCTCTCTCTCAAGTGTGGTAGATTCATTATGCCATTTCCCTCTTGAATAACAGGTCTTACTGCACCACTCCTGGGGGGTAAGCTTTGTAGCAGGCTGTAGTGTAGGTCGACCCCCCTGATCACTGTCATCCTGCTAGTGGAAGATAGCTCAAACTGAAGCATAGGGCCCGTGAGGGTGGACCAAGCAGCTGCACCCCAAGTGTACTGTCGCGATGTGGAAAGAGATGGCATCAGCCGAAGAACCCGAAGCCAAACCCTGGTGTGCCATGGGGTCGCCGTCGAAAGGCCACTATGTACTAGCCAGCTCCCCACTGTTGTAGCTCTATGTGCAACTAGCCACTGGAACAAAGTGATTAGCCGCGGCTATCTAGAGTCCCACAACCTCGCCCAAAAGCTTGACAAGAACTCAGTTGTGAGACCCTTCTCCTGCCAATGGAGTGCTGCAACAGGACGAGCCTCTGTCCGTGCTGCCAGTATGTGACGCCCCAATCGAACAGTGTACTAAAAGAAATGGATCCTAGGGCAGTCAACTGAAGAGAAGGGGTCTCTCCAAAACCACTCTCCAGGATCCCACTGCACTCCTGCCAGAGGGTAGCTCTCCCAAGCCCAAAGCCTCTAGTGGCCTGTCTCAAGATCTTCTGGGTCGGGATCGATGACACAAGTCCTCACAGATGCCTACTACTCGAATCCACTCAAAACAACACTTTACAAGGTGTGGAGCCTCTACTGAGACTCTGTGTAGTTGACCCTCGGCCTGGATCTCGAAGAACATGGAGGGTACGAACATTGAGCAAGCGCAAATTGCAATGAGGACCTCTAGTCGCGTGAAGGCCCCCATCCATCATGGAGCTATTGTCTCTAAAAGAGTGATCCACTCAGTTGGTAGAGCCTCATGTCCTGACACATGCTCTGCAAGTCACAAAGTGATGATGTGGCATGACCCTACCTAATAAAGTCGTCCCAGTTTATGGCCAAGGGACGAGGGGCTCAAGGGACACAAAAACCATAGCAACCCTTGTAATGTTTATAAGGCACCCAAGGGGGGCTCACTCTGCAGAGCATCTAGCTGCAGAGTCTGAGAGCGAGCACCCGCGGGTCGTTTGTACTTTGCTCAAAGATCAATATAAAAGAAATACTGAAAGGGGTGCCAGTCTTTGGGGCTGATGAAGAAAACGATGTTGTGCGTCACAAAGCCGTTGAGGGAAAAGGTTTTGACTAAGTGCCATTGTCCACCTTTTACGGGTCACTCGCCATCGACACTACCTTGAGAGGTTTGGAGCGTTATTTCTTTTGGCCGAACTCAAGAAGGATGTGGATAACTTTGTTCGCAGTTGTTTAGTATGCCAGAAGGTCAAGTTTGACAGGCATAAGGCACAAGGATTACTACAGCCTTTACCCACTCCCACCCGGCCCTGGGAAAGTATTGCAATGGATTTGCACCCGGCCCCGAAGACACAGAGTGGGCACGATGGCATTTGGAATGTCATTGACAAATTTAGCAAGCAAGCTCACTTCATTCTAGTGAAGAAAACAATCGAGCTGGATCATTTAGCGAAACTGTTTATTGCACAGATGTTTTGATTACATGGCATGTCTGAGACAATAGTCTCCGTTAGAGATCCCCGATTCTCGAGTTTGTTTTGGAGGGCTATTTAGGAGAACATTGGCACACAGTTGCAGTTCTCGTCATCATTCCACTTGCAGACAGATGGGCAATCTGAGATTGAAATTCTGTTGTTCTAGATTTATTGAAGTCTTACATCTCTGATCAGAAGACTCAATGGGATTTTTTTTTTGCCTATGGTGGAATTTGCATACAACAACACGGTTCACTCTTCAACGGGGAAGGTGCCATTTGAGATAATTGAAGGTGCTCCGAAGGTTCCACCCTTCCTTAACACTAAAGATAAGATTTTTGAAGCCAACCAATACACGAGGGACGTGGACACTGCTTTTGCCAAGGTCTGGGAGGCTTTAGGAAAATCTCAAGAACGACATAATTTAAGAACGACATAATTTTTGTTGTATGACTTTATGACACGGAATTCCCGAAAATGAATATGATTGATTTGTACTCTTTCACTTGACTTGTTTGAGTGCAGGAACTGAAAGACAAAATGTTTACACCCTTTTTAGTCTAATAAATTTCTATAGACATGCTTGCAATAAGGATTAGTTAATCGGGCATTAGTGAGGTCCGGATTGGATCTAGATGCGATTAGTAAATACGTTGTTGACAGTCATGGTCTGAGATTTGGAATAAATTTTTCTGTGATTTGTCATGTGATGTCTTGTGATGTGACTGTCGATTTGTACAAGTGCTAGATGTGTCGTGTCTTGTGCGCCGATACTAACAGTTAGTGTCTACTAAGACAGTTTATGGCCTCTGTTTCTTTTGCAGGCGTAATGGAGGGCGATTACAATTCTTTCAAGATTTGGGTATGTCACAAACTGCTGACGTGGCATGACCCTACCTAATAAAGTTGTCCCAACTTCTGGCCAAGGGAGGAGAGGCCCAAGCGACACAAACACCTATAAAATTGCGTAAAGGCTTGCTAACATGGCAGCTGTATGGACGCTGCAGATCGCGTTGACTGTTGACGTGGCTGTACGGGTTTCCGCAGTTTGCGGTGACTGCTGTTTTTTGATGGCAGATTTCGAAATTACTTGCTTCTGGGGCTCTGCTTTTAGCAACCCTTGTAATGTTTATAAGTGACCCAACAAGGGCTCACTCTGCAGAGCATTTGGACGCAAACACGGGTCGGTTGTACTTTACTCAAAGATTAATATCAAAGAAATACCGAAAGGGGCGCTAGTCTTTGGGGCCAGGATCTCTTGGCACGGAACTATGCCGGGCCATGTCGACTCTCTTTTGATCTGTGAAGTATTTTGAAGTGAATCTCTGCTGTGTCGCGGTAGAATCTTAACTTGGGGTGTCCAAGTTTGTTACACTGCATCCCTCTCATGCCCTGTAGCTGGATGCTCTGTACCTCCTCTGGCAAACCTACGAACTGAAGCTAGTGGTCTAGAAGAAAGATGAGTCCTACTACCAACAAAGTGGCCTCTGTGAGTGCTAACCATGATGTTAGGTGCAGCGGAATGATTGTTTGCGCTTTGCTCAAGATGAGTGCTCCAAACTGTGCTCAAGGTTCCTTTTGTTCTTAGGAAGGTAGAGCCTTCCGTTCTTAATGAGAGAATGCTACGAACACAAACAAAGTGAATGGACACTGTGCGTGCAAGTGTATGAGACTGAGAGATAGAGAGAGAAGAGAGATACGACACCAGAGACGTAAAACCCTCCTACTCTCGTCGGCGAGAGTGGTCTACTTATGATTGCACAATTTGGTACAAATGGAATGCAAGTGATTGATGCAAGTTTAGGCTATGTCGACGATGACGACGGGGATGAAGAAGTCGACCTAAGGGCTTAAATCTGCAATCTTTCTATTGCTGTCCAAAAACACTATGGGCTGAAATGTGCGATTGAGTCAAAAACGCTGATTCGGGGGCTCTTTTCTGTGGGTCTTTGACGCTGAAAATCTGCAGGTTTAGGGCTGAAAACTGAGGTTCTTCATGGCTGAAAACTGAGGTGAATATTGCCGGTCTTAATCTTCTGTTGAAATCCAAAAACGCCAATGGAGCTGATGACCAAAAACGCTAATGGAGCTGGGTACTATTGGCGATGCAGATCTGATGCCAAAACGCCAGGCTGGGGATGCTGTGCAAAAACGCCAGGTGAGGGAATCTGCTGTTTGGAGGGAAAAGTCCACCAAGGTTCTTGTGAGAAGTTGCCTGCTGAGCTTGGCTCCTGTTGCCTCTTCTGCCAAATAGTGCTAGCTCTAGTTTGCTTATATATTTTCTTACCCAAATTGCCCTACCTACTTTTGTTGGAAAGTCACTTAAATTAATAAGTGAAAAATATCAAAAATAGGGAAAATAGGCTAAATGCACTGGAAAAATCCTCTAACTAATTCTAATGGATTCAGATGGGAATACTGATGATCATGCTGTGTGCAACCAGAGGATATGCATCTATACTATGTGACTGGGCATGCATGGTCTACGAATAGACTCACAAAAGTGCCAGATCACTTCTAAATCTAGACTGATTGGATTGACTGAATCCTGATCATGCTGTAGCTTGTCCACGGACACATAGGGCTGGATGTGTCACGTGACTCATGAGGTTCTAAACAAGGGGTTGTCTCAAGCACTCCTCCGTGCAAGTGGGCTGGTACTTCTCTAGGCCACTCTACAGCCGCTCCCAAGAGCGAAGCAATCTCGTAACAAATCGATCCTGCAATCTCCTGTTCAGAGGAACTTTGCGCACCTCTGTAAAGATCCACCCGATGGAAGGTCTCCAAGGGCCTCCTTCATGAGGCACGCAAGCTCTAAGCCACTGAAGCAACAACTCCTTCCAGAGCTGCTCTTGAGGAAGCACTCTTGTGACAATAAACTTCCCAAGAAGGGCTCTACTCTGCTGAGCTAGGTCTATGATCCCCAACCCCCCCTGAGAACATGGTAGAGTGATGACTTGCCAGGCTACTTTGGTCTGGGCTAACTGGGTGTCGCGTCCTGACCAAAGAAAATTCATGATTAGCCTCTCTAACTGGCTGATGCAGGAGCTCGAAAAGATCCATTAAGATATAATGTACCACATAGTAGCAACAACACCTGGTTGGCCACTACAACTCTGCCTGCCAAAGAGAGCCGTGCCGATCTCAAATGTAGCAACTTCCTCCTGATGGACAGAAGGTGGGAAAGAGTCTATTGCTCAGGAGACAAGTCTAGGCCAACCTGATAGCCCAAGTAGCGAATTGGAGTCCCTGGGGGAATCCAATCAAAGCCCTCACCTGGCGACCAATCAAGCGTAAAAGCACTACCAAGAAAGAAAGCCACTGTCTTTCTCCCGTTGGTTAGTGCGTTTGCTGCACATCAAAACATATGTAGAGCCTGCTCACACTTATGCACGTTGGCCTCCTGGCCCTCCAAGTACAGAGCCGAGTCGTCGGCAAACTCAGCATCCAATAGCTCATCGCCCCGAATAGGGAGCGCTAAGCTACGCAGACCAACCTGCTGTGAAACCAAGAATTTGCTCATCGCCTCAACATAGAATAGAAAGAGGAAGGGGGCTAGAGGGCAACCCTATCTGACCGAGCATGTGAGCATGAACTGGTCCCCTCTACCTCCTGTCAAAAGCACCTTGCTGTGTGCATGTCTGTAGAGAGCTGACACACCTTTGATCCAAGCGTCTGAGATACCCATCCTGCGTAGAGTGCCCTCCAAGAAGTCTCAGTCAACTTTGTCATAAGCCTTCTCAAAATCGAGAAGAAGTATCACCAAATCCTCACCTTGGAGGCACGCAAGGGCAGATGCCTCCCAAAAAGTGAAGATGTTGTCAAGGATACTGCGCTCCTTGACAAAACCTGTGTGGGTCTCATGTATAATTATCTCTAGAAGTGGTTGAATCCTTAAGCTTAGAGCCTTGGCTAGAATTTTGTAGGCTGAGTTGAGCATGGTGATGGGCCGCCACTGTCGAATCTCATCCAAGGAGTCTCCCTCCTCAGGAATGAGATAGATCAAGCCCTTACTCATGCTGTCAGGCATCTCTCCTGTGTGCAAGAGGGTGGGTTGAATAGACGGTGAGTGGCTATGGTGAGCAGGGAGATTGGCGATGCGAAGAGGGAGAAGGGGGCGGGTGAGCAGGGTGAGGAGCACGAGGCGGGCGAGGGGGACTGGTGGGTTGCTGCAAGCAGCGCGAGGTGGGCGAGGGGGGTGGCAGGGTGCTGATAGCAGAGCAAGGAGGGGGTGGGGGGATTGGCGGGCTGGAGGAGATAGCAATAGTGAGCAGGAGTGTCAGCAGCAGAGAGCGCACGGATAGAGTATAGACCGCATAGCGGATTGGCAAACATCTTGTCTGTGCTATAAGAACTTTCCTTAATGCCGGGTGTTTGTGTTTTGTTTCTTCAAATTCATTAAAAAATGGACAATGTTAAATGTAATGAGTAGTTTTTCATCAGTACTTAGCCCTTGCCTTGTTTTCTTTAAAAGCAGGCCATGACTTATACCATAACACCAGCACAAGGTTCATGTCCCCTCCATTTTTAGACTTAATGTAGGGCAAAATCTGTGAGAGAAAGCTCTATAATGTCTGACTTTAGTCCCCGATAGTCCACAAGCAAAGAAACTACATCCGATTCCCATGGTTATGTTGCCATAGCGATTGTATACCATAATATCCTTCTGTTTGTGTTATTCACAATTACATGCTTGTTTTCACACACACAATCCCTTTGATACTTTTCATGTGCAGCATTGATGTGTCTTGGCAAACTGATTCTTGTAGCTTCTAATTCATCTTGGTGTCAACAAATTGCAGGTAACACGTTGAATTGCAATCACCCAGTCGTGATGGAGCTAGTGCTGAACAGTCTTAAGCACTGGTGAGAGTAGACACAGCTAGCATCATTAAATAAACTTTCAGGAAACGCCAATATAAAGGGAGTGATTTGCCTAGCTTAACTTTCACGCAAGGATTGTGTGAACCAGAATACCTTTACAGCTGTACAGGATGGTTGATTGGAACCTTCTTCGAGTGATTTCTGTGCCCACTGAAACATGCAAAAAGTGTAGTGGAGGTTCCTTGCTCGATTCTATGAAAATGAAGATGTAGGGACAGCATAAGAAAATGGATAGTTGTGTTGGCGGCCGTGAATTGGTCACTTTGTGCTTGAAATGGATCCCTGGGACTTGAAGATGCTTTGTAGGAGAAAGTGTGTGATGGGTCATTGTATTGGTCTGCGTGTGCTCGTGTTTCTTTTATTGTGGTCACTTTTTGATGACAAGTTCTAGGAGAGAGAGTTGGGTGGTGCACCTTTGTTTTTTGTATCCTCACTTTGTTCAGGGGGTCCAAACCAGATAAGGCATCTGCAAATGTAGGCTGATGCTGACAGAGCTGACACATGGTGCTTCAAGTTTGACCTTCTGGGTTTATTTGTCTGTATGATTACGAAGCTGATGAGATTAGGTGTGTAACCGACCAATGGTGCACTGAAGTCTTCAGAGCGCTTATCATGTATCTAGGACGACGTTAGGCTATGCTTGCTTAGAGACAGAAAATGAACGTTCAAAATCTCATCTGCATCTCCACTCCCTCTGTTGATAAGTTCCACAATCAGTTTAACAACATAACCCCAGAAAATCTTACTCATCTCGAAGCAACCAATGTGAGCTAAGGGGCATCCGGAGACGAGGTTGTGGCTGACGATCTTATTGATCTCGACGCAACGAAGGGGCATCTGGATAGTATTGGAGACTTGGTGGCCACTGGCCAGTCCTTTGCGAGTCGATGTATATTCAATATAAAATATGGACAAGACATGGGACCACTGGAAAGAGGATCAAGACAAGCAATAGATTGATACATTCTCAATGAGCTCAAATATCAAGGTCCAGATCCAACTTTGCAGTGCATGCCTTTAATGCTTCCAAATGTCGCCACGTGTTTGCGTGTTAATCCATAATAAACAACGTTATTCGTAGGTGGAAACCGTCATACAGTGGACGATGCTGCAATTTCTCTTCAGATAACAATTGAAATCATATCCACTACAAAGGACAGCCCCTGTCAATGTATCAAGACATTCACAATGCTTCATTTGAATTGGATGGAACTCCCATCGTGTAGTCGAGGTGGGCTCTTGCAGTGTCAAAGTCATTGAAAAATTTGGTAAAACACCAATAAATCCTTGGCACTTGTGATCAACACTCCTCAATGATGGCTCATATGATCCGTTGTTGAAAAATCTGTGGACCATGTCCTATACTGCATGTGCGTTCATAACCTCGCCGACCTATTACCAATCTTAATAGTGTAAAATTGCTTGGCTGCATGGGATCTTCAGACTTCAAGAGAGGCACATTGGTGATGGTAAATAGGTGCAAAATCTTGCGATTCATTCTCTTGAACATATGCTTTACGAGGGGGTAGACGCGAGAGTATCTCATGAAAATAACAAGCGTTTTTTTTTTTTTTTTTTTAATATAGTTTTGAGAGTTTTTCTATTTTTTTGTTTTGGGGTGTGTGTATGTGTGAAGGGGGAGGATAAGCAACCATGTTATAGCTAGAGTGCAAGTTACATGTACCTCTCTGTGTGTGTGCGTGTGGGATCCAGGTCTTGGTACATGGGGAGCATGTGTCCAGCTGTACAACGTGTTGTGTGCACAGACTTTGCCATTTCATGCCCATTTTTCATGCTAATGAATTTAGAGTACATTTTATGCAATGTTTATGTGTGTTTTAAAGAAGGAAACTGATGGAATTTGTGCTTTGTTCTTTTCAACATGGAAGGGTGGAAGAGTACCATGTAGATGGATTTCGTTTTGATCTTGCAAGTTGTCTTTGTCGTGGAGGTGATGGGGAGCCTCTTAGTATTCCTCCAGTTATACGGGTAGGACTACTGAAGTGCTAGTATATTTTGTGTATGATTGTGCACGTGCAAAAGCCTGTATGATTCTCGATAGTTGCCTGTCTTTTCGGTAATAATTTTTTGAAAGACTAAAGTGATTCTAAGGACTCTGATTCTGTCTGTAGGCTATTGCTAAAGACCCAGCTCTTGCAAATTGCAAACTTATTGCAGAACCTTGGGACTGTGGAGGGCTCTATCAAGTGGGCCGCTTTCCAAATTGGGACAGGTGAGCTTGTTGAAAGCTCAGGTCAATGACTAATGAATATGGAGGCCTGTTTATGTGCAGATGTTTTTGGTTCTTCTTATTGTAGGTGGGCAGAGTGGAATGGGAAGTATCGAGATGATGTTCGTAGGTTTATTAAGGTATAGTTGACCTGTCAATTGTGTACAAAAGTCACCAATACTTCTCTGATAATGACAAACCTTCTGAGTTTCAGTGTCAAGTTTTCAGTAAGCAATCTGCTATGAAGCCTACTGTTGACTGTAGGAAAGATGTGGCATGGACTCTAGGAGTTTATTGACTGAGTTGCCGCATGGTAGTTTCAGATAATAAACCTTGGTTTTCCTGCTAGTGAATCTCATTAAGGATGCTTGTAATAGGTCAAAAAGATCAAGCAAAAGCACAATGAAGAACACATAATCAGAGGCCGAATGCAAACAGGGTACTTTGCTTGGTTTTAAGACTATCCTAGATTCTTTTCGAGCAGATCTTCTGGACTCTTGTGTACTTCTTCTAGTAATGGATTTGGGAATGAATTTTAGTAGTAGGTAAATTATGCCCCTCTTGTCAAATGCTAGAGGCTAGATTCTCCCCGAACACTGCTGCATTTGTTAAATAAGGGGTTGGTATTCCAGTTTCTGTAGAAGAAAACATGCTACGGTTCCCCAGTAGGATTGTGGGGTTCACTCCAAACAAATAAGCGCTGTAGCACGTTTGACACTGTGATTGGGCTGACTAAACTACTTTTGGTGCTGTATTTATCAATGCTGCCTCACTTTGAATATACTTTTCTTTTGTGCAAAGAAGATCCTTCCATTACTTTTAAAATGTGCCCAATGGGCTACATCGCCCTACCATGTAACATTAAACAAAGAGGGAAGATTCTTCCAGAATGACTGATTAGAAATGTACAATTACTGAATTGGAGGAGGGAAATGAAATGATATATTAACGTCTGCAAAAGGCCAAACTGACCTATGAGCCCAATCCCTTACAAACTGGTGAATCTGATACCATGTCTGAGATACGAAAATGAATCTAGAGGATGTACTTGGTGGCACTGTGTGGGGTATGTGTGACCACTGATACAATGGGTCCCCGATACAAGAGGGTGATATAATGAGTGATGAATCCATCCTCATCTGTACTTTGGATGTGGAGATAGTATGACATGAAGAATCGGTAATCTCTCCAGATCTTCTCAGTAAACTATCTCTGTGTTAAGCAGTTACATGAAAAGCATCAAACTCAAAAGCAACTGGTCCAAAAGCTGCCAGCGCATTTTCCGAAAATCCGTACAGCTACCACGTCATCAGCGTAAATTGCAGGCATCCGTACAGCTTTCACGTCATCAACATAAATTGTGGGCGTCCGTACAACTGCCACGTCAGCATGGTAGCACGAAATCCGGAAATTTGTACTGTTGCCACGTCATCATGTTGATCTCGAGAGACTCTGAGTGTGTGTGTGTTTGCACGTGCGCAATCCTGCTTTATTTTAATGCCTTTAGGTCCCCTGGGCCCCACCGGACGGGGTCCCATAAGTTGGTGGGAACCCTACTTAAATAGGCCACTCGACAAGAATTTGCAAGTTGGTAAAGCGTCTTGTGTTGCTTCGTCTTCTTCTGTTACTTTTGCTTCTGCTTCTTCTAGGGTTTAGACCCCTCGGCCGGGATCTGCAAGTTGGCTCCGTTCTTCAGTGGCTTGACACGTCAACAATTTGTGACAACTCCTAATGTGCCTGGATGTATGGAAATTGAGAACCTTGGTCTTACCAACTTTCACGGTGAGACCTCTCTACGTGTAGAAGTCATCCAAGATGTGGACATGACGTTATAGCCCCCTCTGTGACTCAGATATTAGTACAATATCATCATCATATAACATAGTGTGATTAAATGTACCTGCTAAATCCAAGCGCTCGCTCCAGCTCAAAGGATATGCTCTGATAGCTCTTCAATACATAGCCCAAACAAAGTAGGTGAGAGAGAATAACCTTGCTTCACCCCAATGGTGCTAGCAAGAAATGGTGAGGTGCATCTTGGACAATGTACCCTGGCTGAGACGTGCTCGTAGAGAGCGAAAATCCCCCAAATTATCTCCGAAGGGACTCCCAACAATTGGAGATGATGGAAGAGTCTGTCCCGTGGTACTATGTCAAAGGCTTTGCGGAGATCCACAAAGTAACAGTGTAGACGTCTCTTTGGCGCCTTTGTTTGATCAATCAGACAACACAGCGTGAAAACATGGTCTATGGTAGAGAAGGCCCGTGTGAAACCTGCTTGTCCCGGTGCTCGTAAGCACTCGTGCTCTACATAAGAACTTAGCTCCGCCTCTAGTATTGCTCCATAAAGCGTGGCCAGTGTGTGACCAATCATGATAGTCCTATAGTTACCCAGGTTAAGTGGATCCTTGGACTTGTGGATAGGCACAATAGTGTGCATAGCCCACTCTGAAGGCAATCCCTCAGCCAATGCTCTATTAAAGAGAATTGCAATGAGAGGTGCTACTATATCTCAACATATATAAGGTGCTCACTTAGCATACCTGCGTGATCTATGGAGCGTCGGTGCTATAGGCGGCATATAGCTCTCTTTACCATACCTGCTGTGAAGAAAATAGAGGTGGTCTGGCAGGGTCCTGTAGGCTTTGGTATGGGTGGCTATCTTGGGATCTGGTAGAGCCTCTGTGCATAATCATGCCATCTCTGTGGGCTCTCAATTGGGGTGCATGGACAAGGATCCTGTAGTTGACGTCTGCTGCTGAATCCTGGCTCACAGTAAGTGGAAGAGATCTAGCTCTTGTGCCTCCTCAAACTCCGGCTTTTTATAGTGGGTGAGGGACCTCATTTGTCGGTAGGCCTCTCTCTCCGTGATCTTGCCTAGAGCACGATGTGCATCATACTATCTATTCTGGGGCATAGTCCTAAAACAAGTACAGGTGCTAGTGTGTGTGTGATGCGGAAAGCTATTGAGAGGTGAATCATGTAAAACATATGAGAATTGTGTAGTGAAGGTATTGAGGGGTGCGGATGGATCAAGCTGATATATGCCACTGTAGACGTACTGAGTGTAGATGTCAGAGGGAGTCTGTGTAAAGTAGATGGTGGTGTGGGATGTGGAGGTGGCTGGGGTATGTGATGGGGGTGTGCTATCCAAGGAGAGAGAAATGTAGGTATGATCTACTCCAATGGATATGGGTGGGATGGTAAGAGATGTGATCAGGTTTTCAGCCTCTCAAGATCGAATGACATAGTCCACTATGCTCCCCCCCTTAGGTCCTGATAATGGGATGCAGGTGAGGCCTCTTGAGTTGGGTCATTGGGCCATCCCGTTAATAATAACAAGACCATTTTGTGAGCCCTGTCTGAGGGTATCTCCCATAAACTGTGGGGATTCCTGTGTGCTGTTGTCCTCGCTACTCCGGCCTCATCTAGTGGATGTAGAAGCTGGGGATCCTCAAAGTCGTATGTCTCACACTAACTGCTCTGTGTCCGCTGGTTGAAGTGCCCCATGAGGAAGACTTCACCGAGGCTAGAGTACTCCATGATCCTGTCTGTCAGGCCCATATAAGGTGAGAGTGTCTCCTACTTTGCCTTTGCATCTCTCTTGTGATCCATTGTGTCGCCCCTTGCTGTGTCTCCAGTGACTAGCGAATCGGGATCCTGATGGGACGAGGTAGCATAAGGCAATGTAGATGAAAGTCCCCTCATGTAGCTCCACTCTAATCCACATGAATCGTGCCTCTTGGTCTCTAGCCAAGATCTGTAACCTGCCTTGTACCTCTCGTCGATATAGAACTGCTACCCCCCTTGAGCCTTTGGAAGTGTGGTGGCGCATACACTTCCTATGTGAGGACTCCCACACATATCCTTGTACTTCCAACAATCCTTTTTCCGGGCTCTCATGTGTCTCTATGAGAAGCATAATATCTTGATCCTCTTATCACCTCCTCTAGTCTCCTTGGATGTGCCCACAAGGAACCATTATCGTTTGATACCGGCATGTGTATCTCTGAGTGAGGTGTCTTATAGGCTGCGAGTCCCTACCCCGTCGCCTTGCCATCAATGATGACACAACGTCTCTGTAGATGGCCCTCTTACCCTCTTTGTGGGCTTGTAGTACTCGAGGCATACAGGTCAATCTGTATGCATGTGAGATCATTGTCAAGGTATATGGGTGGCCTCTGGAGTACACGCAATGCCACCCTCTTCCTCATGAAGGTAGACCTCCCCACCTCAGTGGGAAAGTGGAGAGAGAAATGAAATGTTATATTAACGTCTTCAAAGGCCAAAGTGACCTATGACAATGTGGTGGATCTGATACAAAGTCAGAGTAACAAGATGACAAATGACAAAATAAAAATACTATGGAGTCGTAAACTGCTTGGTGTGAACTAAGCAGCTGGCTAGGATAGCTAGATCACAAGAGATCCAACATCGGTCGCTGGCGGATCTCATCAATCTCCTCCATGGTCAGTAGTCTGACCGGGCGTCGTGCATGTCGGGCCAAAGTGATCCGAATCTCTGATGCAGCCACCGTCGATACTGTGTAGTCCTCCGTAGTCATTGGCGTTTTGATCTCCCCAGCTCGGTCGCTCTGTCGATTAGTGTGCCTCTGGTGTGAGGCGACGAGCTTTGCTGTGGTAGTAGCTCCTCTAGGTGTCAGTGGCATCTCTATAGAAGTCTGTGATCTCTTTGTGAGACTGGCTAGCCTCTCCTCTCATCAAGCTCTCGTCTGCACAACTCGAGAAAAAACAAAGCCAAGCATCTATGATCCTCGTACCGCATGACTCTGGAGAGAGGTCCAAAGCCCTCTCTGAACAAGCAATGGAAGCGGCCTTGTATATCGTAGTAGATGGGGCAGTGGCATGTGTAGTGCAACTCTGTCTCAGACTCGATGTCACACAGGGGGCATGTCCTGGCCTCTGCTGGTACTCGGCTTATCTCCTAGTCTCGATCGGCAGCTGGTGTGAAGATGCGCGTATCTGGCCAATAGCATATTGTATCCCATGAGACAAGTGGGTGTCCATGTATCTGGGCCTCGTCACAAAACCTCCTTTGTAAGCTGGAGAAGATGCTCTCTGTAGAAAGCCATCTTTGTGCCCAGCTCTTGTGCTGGCCGTATCCATGTCCTCCTGGTGTCTAGATGAGTCAGGTCCTGGCAGATGAGCCTGGTGATCTTGGAGTGTGTAAGAGTTAGAGAGGGTGCATCCAGTGAGTACTGCAAGGGAGGAAATCTCTCTATGCTGAACCCATGCGCCTGAAACCATGATGTCATCTCCCCATACCAGCATGCTGTATCTCCCTGCATGGCTAACTGCCGAGAGGACTCAAGTGCAAGGCGGGCATATCTGTCTCTGGGAAGTTCCCACATGCGGTGTACGAAGGAGACAGATCTGGTGAGCGCCTCAACCACTAGTGGGGGGCAGCTAGCTCTGCTCGGAAAATAGCATGTGGTAGTGAAGCCGTAGCTCTAATGAGCCGTGAGATCATAGAGACCAGAGGCTTCTCCATGTCCCCCCATCCATCAGGGCGGCCTGTCCTCCCGTGATGATCCAATGAAGGTCCCCAAATCTCAGCTCCATAAAGCAATGCAGAAGTTACCAAAGTGTTAAAGAGCCAGAGCTTTGTCCGAGGCTATTGAAACTGAACCTGTGAACACATCCTTTCCAATCTACCCAATGCTGCATGGGCTCTAGTCAATCTAGTCTCTGCTGATCAGTGTATCATCTCCCTAACTCAATTGCCCGAGCGATCAGTGTGCCTCTGGTGTGAGGTGACAATCTCTGCTGTAGTAGTAGCTCCTCCGGGTCTCTAGTATCTGCTCTAAAGAAGTCTGTGATGTGTCTCTGAGACTAGCTAGCCTCTCCTCTCATGAGGCTCTCTCTGTGTCTCGAGCAGAATCAAACCCAGGCATCTCTGATCCTCGTACCTCATGACTTTGGAAAGTGGTCCAAAGCCATCTCTGAACAAGCAGTGGAAGCTGCCTCGTATCTTGTAATAGACGAGGCAGTGGCATGTGTAGTGCAACTTTGTCTTAGGCTCTATGTCACATAGGGGGCATGTCCTGTCTTCTGTTATTACTCCGCTGTATCTCCCAATCTCGATCCGCAGTTGGTGTGAAGATGTGCGTGTTTGGCCAATAGCACATCGTATCCCATGAGACAAGTGGGTGTCCATGTATCTGGGCCTCGTCTCAAACCGTCCTCCGTAAGGTGGAGAAGATGCTCTCTGTAGAAAGCCATCTTCGTGCCCAACTCTTGTGCTGGCTGTATCCATGTCATGATCCCCCAAATGAGGATGTGTTCACAGGCTCGATTTCAGGAGCCTCGCATTGGCTCTGGTCAATCTAATCTCTGCTGCTCTCCTCTATGAAAATGCTCGTCCACTAAAAACCACTCCAAGGTAAGTGCAAGCATCTGTATACTCCACTGTCTCCTGGTCGTATGTGAATGTGTGCGTTGACCTCGTGATCCACTGTGGAGTGGTATTAAATACCATGACCTTGGTTTTACCAAGGTTGACAGACAAACCACTTTCATGGGCAAACCTATGCAGCATCCAAGTCTGGTTGCATCCCCTCCGGAGATTCGGAGATCAATACTGCATATAACAATAGCGGAATCCATGTCCCTACTAGCGGTGCACCTCTATCACCATCTCTCTCAATGTAGGCAGAAACGTCATCCACATACATACCAAATAAAGTAGGAGAGAGCAGGCAGCCCTGCTTACCCCAATAGTGGAGTGAACCGGTGTAGATAGACCCTCAGAGGTGCGTACATGCCCTACTACTGATTTGTACAATGCCATGATCCCCCAAATGAGCTATGTGGGTACTCCCATCTCCTCTAATCTGCACATCAATCTAGCTGTGGGTACTATGTCAAATGCTTTGTGGAAGTCCACAAAGCTACAATAGATCCATCTCCCATGGGATCTGCCCTCCTCAATGATGGCCCTGAGTGTCGAGATATGGTCAAGAGTAGAAAAACCTCTCCTGAACATTGCTTGCCTAGCTGCACGCATTTCCTCCCTCTCTGCCCATCTACTCAGTTGCTGCTCTAGAATGGATGCGTACAACTGCGCCAATGTGTGTCCAGTCATGATAGTGCGATAAATCCTAGGCTCCATAGGGTCTCTTGACTTGAAGATAGGTACAATCGTAGATAGGCTCCAAGTATCAGGCAAGCCCTCACACATGGCACTGTTAAACATAACTGCTAGAAGCTCTGCTAGTAGATCTCTGGCATTCATGAAATGCTCACCCACTAAGCTATCATGATCATATGCTCTCCTAGTCCTCATCCTGTCAATGGCCTTCTTCACCATCTCAGCGGTGAGAAAAGCACATGTATGTGGGCATGGATCGGGGGGGTCGGGAAGAGGCGGCTGTCTAGGAACTGTGTACAAAGATGATGCATATTGACCCTAGGTCTCTGTAGAGGTAATGGCCACCATGCCTCACCCGAGCCCTGATGCAAGAATAGCTGGTATAGATCCTGCTCTAGTCGAGCCAAAAATGCCCTCTTCTTCCGCCGCACTAGGCGTCGGCAGACAATTTGTAACTGTCTATGAGTGATGTCCCCCAAAAGCATCTCCCTCTGAAGTCTGGCAGCATACCTCATCATACAAGCTGTTCTGAGGCATGCTCCCTGAACGATGTCTTTGCTCAGGCTGGGTGTGTGGGTATGCCTCTGCTGCTGCATCATGTAATGTTTGTGTCAGTATAGTAGTAAGTTCCTCCAGAGGTTGCCTTGGCTCGTCTGTGCATCGGCGTCTGTAGATCCCGTCTATGTATACAGAATCCGTCTTCCGCGTGAAGGTGTAGCGAGTAGGGGCTGCTGCCCATGGCATGTGTGCTACACTAAACTGGAAAGAGATGGTCAACGTCACAAGAGCATGATCCACTGCCACCCCAACAGGTTTGGGCCCAACTGTGAAATCCTGGACACTAGAGATGAGACTCCGGTGTGCCATGACATAATCCACTTTGCTGGCTCCATGTCTGTATGGAAAGCATGTGAAACCTCCGGCAGCAAAAAATCTTTGTAGGCCATTCAAGAGGGGCAATCCATGTGCAGTCCCCATGTTTATCAAGTGTCGTCCATACTTGGTATGTTCCCCATCTTGTGATAGTTTGGATAGGCCTGTCTCTGCAACATCCAGCTCTCTCAGCATCTTCTCTAAAGTATCATAAAATACTGTGTGATGGGCAATCCTAGCATTGAAATCCCCTAGAATGATAATGTCACCATCTCTAGAGAACTCCCATATGTCATCATCCAAAATAGAGAAGGGGAACTATCCTATGGGAGGTGCATATACTGACGTAGTCGGGGAAAAGTAGCAAATAGCAATGTAAGATATCTGTCTGTCTCTTATATCTAGCTTGCTCATCCTTGCGGGCTATATGTATCAATGGCTGCAACTCCTCCCTCAATAACATTGCCACTCCTCCTCAGCCCCGCCCTCTGCACTCTGATCGTGTCTCCTGTCTATAGGTTGTCTTCCATCTGTATCCACTAATGTGAGGCATAGATTGCCCAGGGCCTGATGTGTCTCAGAGTAGAAGATAATGTCTCTCCCGGTAAAACTCTTCTCAAAAGCACCCACATCAAGGTGCATAGATCCATTACAATTCTAGGTAGCAACTTTGAGTGTGGTCTTATAGGCCTCACATAGTCATGTGGAGCGTGGCTCCAATATCACCACTCTTCCATCTGGGTAAAAAGCAATCATATTTTTTTCCTTGCCGCTCTAATCTCTGGCATCACCTCTTGCATATGGGCGATCTGTGAGAGGGTAATGTCGTCCCCGAGGAAGATACCCGGTGCCCTTTCTTTCGAGGTTTTCCCCTTGCTCCCATTTTTCTTGTTGCCCACTCTCCAAGCTCTTTGAGTGCATCGGCTCATGAACCCCCATCAAAGCCATGAGTTCTTTTACATCTTTGTCTACATTAGCTTTGTCTATAAGGCCGCAAATTCTGACATGTAGAGAGCGTACATGTCTTCTTTGCTCCTCCTCTGGTGTCAGGTTGATAATTGTGGGTCTGGACGTTGTTTCCTTGCTTTTCCCTTTCTTGGCAACCTCAATCCATTTCTTAGCTTCATCTGCTTGTTGTTGAGTTTTTGTAATAACGTCCACCCAAGAAGTCGTCCCCCTCTTTGATGGCTCGCACTTGTTCTTTGATTGTGTTGAGTTCTTCTATTACAAAGGGTTGCAATTGTCCCTCTTCAAGTGTGTTTCGTGATCGTGCCTTAACGAGCTCCTTCTTGAGTGACGCAATCTCTTCGTCTTTGGCAGTCACACGATCTCCCATTGCAATGATCTTACTTTCTTGGGCCAAAACGCGATCTTCGAGTTTTTTTATTGTCCCAAATAGGTTGCGGTTGATCTTCTTAATGATTTCGGTCATTTCTTCTTTACACTTTTGAACTGCGTCTTCTAAGTGGCTGGGCTTATCATTCAGCTTCCTCATGGTTTGGTCGCTACCAAAACTGAGAGGAATTTTGCGGCGGAGGGAGACCACATTACATGCACAAGTGCTTCCACATTATGCATACATGTTCTCCCACATTAAGCATACATGGCGTACATTTTCTACAATTTTTGCAAATTACAACAAAATGCCCGCTTTTTGCAGTTTCTGAGAAAAAGGCTGAAATTTGAATTTTCTGCAATTTCTTGCAATTTTTTTGATATGTGCTGATTTCTGCCTGTTGAAGCCAAAAGTCTTCTTATGTACCTACGCGGGGGGGGGGGGGGGGGGTGGGGGAGCGCGAGGGAGACGGGGCTGGGCACGAGGTAGGAGAATGAAATGAAATGATATATTAACGTCTTCAAAAGGCCAAAATGACCTTTGAGACCAAGCTGTTACAACATAGTGAATCTGATACCATGTCCGGAATCAAGAAGAAGAAGAATTGAAACAAAAATACAACTACTACAAGTTGGGACTGTATGGATGTGCCAGCTACTACAAAAGGTGCCCAATACAATGTGTAGTACAATCAAAGAGAGGGGGGGGGGGGATATGGTAGAGATCCATCCTCATCTGCACTCTTGAGGTCGAGAAAGTATGACACGAATCCTTTGCTGTAGTCTCCGTCAATATTGTGTAGCTCCTCTCCTCAATCGCCGTTGTCTAGATCTCCCTAGCTCCAATGCTCGATCTATGAGAGTGCCAGTAGTGGAAGTATGAGTATGGGCAGAGCTCTGCAATGGTGGCTGCTCCTCTGGCTGTCCAATATCTAGTATGAAGAAATTTGTAATTTGTCTCTGGGACTCTCTCTCCAGCTCTCCTGAGTTAAGTGTCTATGCCTGTGTAACTTAAGTAGATACAGTCCAAGACATCTCTGATCCTCATAACTCGTGACCCTAGATAGAGGCCCAAAACCCTATTGAATAGACAATGAAAACGGCCTCGTATCTCATAGTACACTGTGCAATGACATATGTAATGTAACTCTGTCTCTGGCTCTAGATGACATAAGCGGCAAATCCTGCTATCTTCTGGTATCCCTCTGAATCTGTCAGTCTCAATCTCGAGTTGATGTGAGGATGTGCGTATCTGGCCAATGGCACAACACAAACCATGAGAGAGATGTGTGTCCATATAGCTAGGTCGAATCACAAACCCATCCCCTGTGAGGTGGAGAAGATGCTCTCTATAGAAAGCCACCTTCGTGCCTAACTCCTGTACCGGCTCTATCCATGTCCTCGTCCTGTGCAGCTGGATCAGATCTTGACGAATGAGTCTATTAATCTCTGCCCGTGTCAGAGACATTAGGGGTGCCTGTAGGGAGTAATTAAAAGGAGGCAGCCTATCCATGTGTCTGAAACCATGATGTCATTTGTGCAGAGCAGCATGATCTATTCCCCTGTAGAGCTAACTGTCTGGAGGACTCTAGGGCCAACCTGACATATCTATCTCTAGTAGTATCCCATAGGCTGTGTACAAAGGAGATGGATCTGGTAAGCGGCTCAATCTCCATAGGGGAGGCAGCTAACTCAGCTCCAATGATATCATGCGGTACGGAGGCCTCGGCTCTAATCAGCCGAGAGATTATAGATATCAAGGGCGTCTCCATACGTCTCCAACCATCTTGGCCTACAGAAGGTCCCCAAACATGCACCCCATAGTAGAGGCAACCAAAGTATCAGAGAGCCATAAACTTCTCCTAGGTTCTTGGAATTGAACCTGGAGAGAGAGAGAGAGAGAGAGAGAGAGAGAGAGAGAGAGAGAGAGAGAGAGAGAGAGAGGAAGCTTGTATTGCTCGTGAAAAGTGTGCTCCACCGTGAACACCTGACTACCACAGACTAGTGAATGCCTGGCATCGTCCTCTGACCTTGCTGCTCTGGATGCTGTCATATTGTCTTCTGGGTGTGTGTTTCAGCTCACTCCAGAAAGCTCGCACGGAGCAGTCCTTGTGAACCAGAGGTCAATGCTGCTGATCAGCTCCCATAGGATGTCGCTTTCCCATATCCAAGTGGCTGTCGAGAGGTCGGGCATAGAGCACTCCAGAGGGAGAGATTCTCGTCTAAGAATGACATCAACAATTAGCTTCCTACCGCTGTGCTCCACAAATATCTTCTTATTGTGCACGTCTATTAGGGCCCTAATGTTATGACACGAAGGAGCACCAGGTGAGCATCACATATTATTAAGAGGGCAATTGTAGGTATTATCCACACAGCTTCATTGCAATTCCTGTTTTTTTTCAGATGAAATTAAGAGGTGTCGTATATCGACATAGTAGGTTTGGAGCCAAGATGTGGCGTGTCATGTGTATTGTTGTTGCATGAATTTTCATGAGTACTCATTCAAGCTGCCTGTTAAAGTAGAAGTTATTTTTATTGAGGAGATATGACTTCAGACATAAACATTTGGGTACATGTATCTGAACAACATGGTTATTGCTAAAATGTCCAGGGAGACGATGCAATGAAATCTTCTTTTGCAACACGGCTTAGCGGATCCGCAGATATGTATCATGTATACAACATTACCTATGTTTCCATTGGAATCATTTTGTAAATTACTGTTTTTTTTTTTTAACGTTATCCATGTTTTGATTTGCACTCCTATCAGTTGTATATGAGTCTTCGTTCAGGTTGCAGCTGATTATGTGCTTGTGCAGGTCAACAACCGGAAACCCTTCCATAGCATAAATTTTGTAATAGCTCACGATGGATTCTCTCTCTATGATCTTGTGGCCTACAATCAAAAGGTAACCCTTGCTTCAGAGAAGTCCCTTGTACATGAAGACTTTACGATGGAATATTTTTCCTATTTCCTGTTTTAGTGGGTGGTGTCAGAGGACTGTAAGCCACCCCATTGTTTGATGTGATTTAAGTTTTCAGCTGAATTTATGAATGGTTGAATCCTAAACTGGATTACTCTGTCTCCCCAATGAGAGAAAAGGATTTGTTCCCCTTGTTCTGCTAGGCAAGTGATGATTAATATAATAATTTTTCCTAATCTTTGCAGCACAATAAGGACAATGGTGAAGGAGGAAACGATGGGTGCAATGATAACTTTAGCTGGAACTGTGGGATGGAAGGTATTGGACTCTTTCATTTCCTCACAATGGAAATATATCAACATGAGTTGCTCTTATAAATCTGATAGGAAATATCAATTTACTAAATTAATAGGTGAAACCAGTGACCCGCATGTCTTGTCTCTACGCTCACGCCAAATGAAGAACTTTCATGTGGCCCTAATGCTATCATTGGTAATATTCTCTTAGATTACTTTGATACCTCTATATCTAAGAGTTTAAAATAGTATTACCAATTAAATATATCAAGACCATTTTTTGCGTTGCAGGGGACCCCAATGTTTCTTATGGGCGATGAGTATGCTCATACACGATATGGAAATAACAACAGCTATGGCCATGATACCAAGCTAAATCATTTTCAATGGGACAAGGTATAATTTGCCTAGAAGTCTATTGGGATTGTTCCTAGACATAACAATTCTCTCTCTCTCTCTCTCTCTCTCTCTCTCTCTCTCGTTGGATAGATCTTTAAGGTCTCTTGGGATAGTTTCCTACGACGTTAAAATACTCTTCTTCTTTTTCTTCTTCTTCTTCCCCTCTCTCTCTCTCTCTCTCTCTCTCTCTCTCTCTCTCTCTTAAGGTTTCGTTGATGCGCAGCAGCAGAGCACGTCAGTCAACGGAAGCACTAAGGTCTCAGGGCAGCAGCGCGAGGCTGAAGGTCTGTGGCGTGAGGGAAGCTCTCTCCGTGAGCAGGTCTCAGGGCAGCGAGCTGGCCCTCTCTCTCTCTCTCTCTCTCTCTCTCTCTCTCTCTCTCTCTCTCTGTGCAGCAACGCGCACAGTGGGAGCAGTAACGCGCAGGTTTGGGTCTCTCTCTCTCTAGCACGAGGCTGAAGGCCTGTGGCAGATAGCGAGCAGGTCGTGCAGGAAACAAAGGGGGCAAGCTCGTGCAGCAAACAAGAGGGTAAGGAGGCACTCTCTCTCTCGCAGCCACTTCAGCCACCCGCCTGAAATTGCTGGGAACTGTGGCGCGCTGCCTTATTCTATTGAACTGCAGCCATATAGCAGTTCGTACCTGCCCGCCATCACCCAAGAGGCATCAGCAGTCCTTCACGTGCGCCAAAGAGGGAGAGAGAGCAGTGTCACGTAGGACAGCAGCGCGCAGGACAGCTCGTCCTTTCCTTCTACGCGTAGAAGGACTTCCTACGCGTAGCAAGTCCCCGGCACCACTCCTTCATCTACGCGTAGAGAGACCCCCATCTCTTACGTTAAAGTTTAAAGGTCTTTAAGCTTTGAAATAAACTTTTAAAGTTTAAAGGTTTTTAAGCTCTAAAATAAACTTTTAAGTTTGCCTTATTCTCAGTCCCTCACCCTAGTACTCTACCCCACATTTGTGGCTCGGGTTCGATGGCTCCGCCTATCGGAGGGGAAGGGCCAGGTGTAGATAGCTACACCACCCCAAAAAAAACCGACGGCTACTTTCAAACGGAGAAACAGAGATACTGTACTATCACCAGGATCCTTACGAGTTGGGAAAACCTCCAGGATACATGATGAGCTACTAATGGAGAAGGTCCAGGTGATGCTCAAATCAAAGCTAAACTATATGAGAGATGACATCAGGAAGGAAATGCACGCGAATGCTGAGAGCTACAGGAACTCCATGTATGGAGACATGATGAGAGAACTAAGGAGAGAGATCTGGGGGATACAGAATGAGGAAATTCAGATCGTGAAAACGGAATTACGAAACCTAATCAAGGCCGAAGTAAATGTAACAGAATGCGTTATGCAAAAGAAACTCGATGAGGCAGTAGCAAGTTTTGAAGCATGGAGAACAAATATGGAAAAGCACATGGGGGAAAAAGATGCAATAATCGAGGAGCTAAAAGGAGAACTTGCGGCTTGCAAATCTGCAACTAAGGAGAAGGGAGACGACCAACCTTCGGTATTGAAGGAGCTCGAGGACATGAAGGATCAGATGAAAGCTCTACGGGAAGGAGATGAACAGCAATCGAAAGCGGCATCTTCATGGGCAGAACGTCTTGTTAAGACACAAGAAAAGGTTGATGAAGCAGAGAAATGGATTGAGGATGCGAAGAAAGGGAAGGCCCATATGCCGGAGACCACACCCACCTCCACCATTATTAATATGACCATTGAGGAAGAGGAGAAAAGGAAGAATCGGGCTTTGCATGTGCGGGTCACAGGAGTCAAAGACAAAGAGAATGTAGATGAAGAAGTGAGCGAACTGCTACAACGCATGGGCATCACAGAGCCTACTCACACAAGTGCATGGAGAGTGGGCAAGAAAGGAATCGACGAGAAGGGAAACGTAAAGGATAGGGCACTTATTCTCCGCTTCCTGAATATAGAAATAAGGAAAGAATTTTTAAAGAAGAGGCCAACTCTTAAGAAAACCGGTATTTTCCTGGGAGATGACCTTACATTGGCACAAGTGGCACACATGCAAGAGTTGATGCCAGAGATCAGGGCAGCAAGAGAAAAGGGGAAAATCGCCTTTTATAGAGGAGGGAAAGTAGTGGTTCTGGAAAAGCGCTCATCATGACGGTGTGAGACCTATGGGGCGACGCTCCGGATAGCGGCGTGGAATTGTAATGGATCATATAGGCTAGATGTAGGTGCCTTTGAAGACAGTTTTAGGGACAGAGACATAGTTTTCTACTCAGAGACACACCAAATACCGAGACAGCTTATGCCACATGTGAAGGGGTATTTATGGGAAACAACTGGTCAACCAGACAAGAGATCTCTGCGAGGTAGCCGGGGTTCAGGAGGAGTAGCAGTCTTATTTAAAGAGGAGCTGAAACCACTACTACAGATTATCAGGAAGGATGAACAAGCAAGGTATATGTGGGTGAGAATGAGAGCCGAGACAGGTAGATTTCTATATATCGCTATATGCTACTTCCCTCCAAGTACTTCAGTCTACTCCTCACCTAAAGGACAATCCCCTTTCTCTATATTGAATAATGACATGGGAGTTCTCTAGAGATGGAGACATCGTTCTCTTAGGAGACTTTAATGCCAGAACGGCCAACTCTCAAGAAGTATTCTATGATGCTTCTGAAGAAATGCTCAAAGAAGTGGATTTATCACAGGAGGGGCTTACTAGAAACTCACAGGATAAAGAACACACTGAATATGGGAGACATCTCATGGAAATGGCAACTACACATGGTTTGGCCATACTTAATGGTCTAGAGAATTTCCCTTTATCCGGGGGATTCACATGCTTCCCGCACAGGCATGGGGCCAGTACAGTGGATTATGTCATGACTTCACCAAGCTTTATTTCTAGTATCGAGCACTTTAAGGTGGGACCCAGACCGGTTGGGATTGCAGTGGATCATGCTCTCTTGACCTTATCAATCTCCTTCCAATACAATGCCTCTCAAGTACAAAGGAAGAAAACACACACAAGATATACTTTCACGCCAAAGACTGATTCAGTCTATGTGGAAAAGATCCATAATAGGATGTGGGCAGCCGAGCCAGTATATACTGTAGAGGAGATTACTTCTCAGCTAACAGAGATACTACATGGAGCAGCACAAGAGGCATACCTACATACTCACCCTGATCAGAAGAGAGGATCTGGGAACATGCCTCAAAACAGTTGGTATGACGAGGAATGCAGAGAGACGAGAACCCAGGTCCAGAAAGAGCTTACACTTGGGATCATCACATATAAGCAGTCTCGGATTGCTCTTCGGCGTATAGTACGTCGCAAGAAAAGGGCATTTTTAGCCAAACTGGAGAAGGATTTATATCAGCTCTTCTTGAGTTAGGACTCACATGAGGCCTGGCGTTTATTTCACGAGCACTCATCGCCTCCGACAATTACTTATCCTGAGATTTGGGGTCAATATGTAACATCATTATATACGGTATCTGGACAGCCTCCATTACCAAATCTGCTAGAGCCATGCCCTGCTACTAGTACTTTCTTTACTACGAAAATGGTGGAAAAAGCCATTGATAAGATGAAGACAAGAAGATCATATGATCATGAGGGTTTAGTAGCAGAACATCTGATCCATGCAAGGGATCTACTTTCAGAAGTCCTTGCTCGTCTGTTTAATCGGGTCATGTGTGAAGGATTACCTGAATCTTGGAAATTATCTACTATCGTACCTATTTTCAAGTCAGGAGATCCTATGATACCCGGGAACTACCGTACCATTATGGTGGGTCACACATTGACCCGACTGTACGCATCCATTCTGGAACAAAAACTGAGTAGATGGGCAGAGAATGAGGGCATAAGGGCAACAGGACAAGCTGGATTCAGGAGAGGTTATTCCACTTTAGATCATATTCTTACGCTCAGAGCCATTATTGAGGAAGGAAGAGCAAGTGGGAGAAGGATGTATTGTTGCTTTGTGGATTTTCGGAAAGCTTTTGATACAATACCAAGGGCCAGATTGATGCGCAGAATGCAAGAGTTAGGGGTCCCCAAAGAGATTATCTCGGGGATCATGGCCTTATACGGGTCAGTAACTGGTTATGTACGTACTCCAGAAGGGGATTCCGACATTGTTCATTCCACCGTTGGAGTAAAGCAGGGATGCCCACTGTCCCCTACTTTATTTGGTATGTATATAGATGAGGTATCAGATTACATTGATAGAGAGGGTGACAGAGGTGCCCCACTTGCAGGGTCATGGATCCCTTTGTTGTTGTATGCAGATGATATTGTATGGATAGCAGAATCACCAGATGGAATGCAGAGGTAGTTAGATGCATTACATAAATTCGCGGAGGACAGCGGACTGTCGGTAAATTTGGGTAAAACCAAAGTTATGGTGTTTAACACCACACCGCAGTGGGTTAGGAGATCGGCACCTACATTTGCATATGGCCAGGATACAGTAGAGTACACAGATGCATACACATACCTTGGTGTGGTATTTACAGGACCGAAGTTTACTCTTAAGAAAGCAGCAGATGCTAGATTGTCCAGATCCTCTGCGGCCTTGGGAGGGTTGGAGAGGATGTGTTCACAAGTGCAGTTTCAGGAACCACGAACAAAACTTTGGCTCTTTGATACTGTGGTGACTTCGGCTATGCTTTATGGGGTCCAGATTTGGAGACCATCTGTGGATCAGGATAATTGGAAGTCAATGGAGAGACCTTTGGTATCTATGATTTTCCGAATGATTAGAGCCAAGGCCTCCGTACCACACGCCATTATCCGAGCGGAACTAGCTACCCCTCCGATAGAGATTGAAGCTCTTACTAGATCAGTGTCCTTTATACATGGTTTATGGGATACAAATAATTGCCGATATACTAGATTGGCCCTCGAATCCTCTCGACAATTAGCAATGAAAGGAGATACATCATGCTGGTATGCGCAACTGTCCTCGTGGTTTTAGAGACACGGGTTCAGTATGGAAAGATTACCCCCCTTCCATTACTCTCTTGAGGCTCCATCACTGGCAATCACACGAGCGGAGATTAATAAAATCATCCACCAGGATCTTATACACTTGGACACTAAGAGGACATGGGTAGACCCTACACAAGAATTGGGCACGAAGATGGCCGACTACAAAGAAAACTTCCTACAGCTATCTGAATTGGGCACGAAGATGGCCGACTACAAAGAAAACTTCCTACAGCTATCTGAAGATGGTTTTGTGATTCGCCCGAGCTACATGGATACCCACCTGTCTCATTTTGGCAGATTTAGGGGAATCCCACCTGAGAGCAGAATTTGCAAGTTATGCGGAATGGAGTCGGAGACAGAATTACACTACTTATGCCATTGCACCGTATACTATGAGATACGTGGGCGTTTCCATTGCCTATTTAAAGAAGGCTTTGGACCTCTAGAGAGAGTCATGCAATACCAAGAGCAAAGGTGCTTAGGCCTGTACCTACTGGAACTACATCGGCACAGGGATAATCTAATGAGAAGACAAAGAGCACTACAGCCTCAGAGGCAGATCACAGATTTCTTCGGATCGAGAGAAGCAGGAATGGAAGGAGAAGCAAGAGGCCAGCAGCAAGCACAAAGGAGTACCCACATTCATACCAAAGGCACCCTCATTGACAGGGCGATTGAGCTTAGGAAATCGAGACTACCACGACCGAGATGCAGAAGCACACTTCATCGGAGGAGATTACAACAAAGGATTAGAAGTATTCTAGCCAGACACCAAGAATGCTCCTAAGAAGTTTATCTAATATTTTGTATTTAGTTCTTCACATTTATTTTCACACTTTTCAGACATTGTAACAGATTCACCACTTTTGTATCAGTTTGGTCTCATAGGTCACTCTGGCCTTTTGAAGACGTTAATATAACATTTCATTTCATTTCATTTCTCTCTCTCTCTCTCTCTCTCTCTCTCTCTCTCTCTCTCTCTCTCTCTCTCTCTCTCTCTCTCTCTCTCTTCATCGGATAGATCTTTAAGGTCTCTTGGGATAGTTTCCTACGACATTAAAATACTCTTCTTCTTCTTCTTCTTCTTCTTCTTCTGTGTGTGTGTCTCTGTGTATGTGTGTGTGTGTGCGTGCGCGCGTGCACGCGCGCGCGCACGCACGCACACACACACACACACACACACTACATGCATATCTATCTGTGCACGCGCGTGTGCAAAAGTAGTGCATATGAGACTATCAGAGATAGATATGCATGTAGTGGCACCGGAGGGTGGTAGACAGTCTCAGCTTATAGACTTCTTCCATAGGACCACGACCCTAGTGCATAGTTACCCGGAAGGCGGAACGCGAATGGCAACGGGATCCCCGCGGAACGGGGGAACGGCTAGGGGTCCGGAACGGGAACGTCGCGGAACGGGAGGTATAAAAAACACCCAAATAGTGCAATTTTTAGCTCCTTGTGTTAAAATACAAGGAGTATTAGAGTGCTTTGACTCTAATACTCACAAAAAACTCGTTTTGAAGACCATTCAACCTTGCTATGACTAGATGATGAGAGAGAGAGAGAGAGAGAGAGAGAGAGAGAGAGAGAGAGAGAGAGAGAGAGAGAGAGAGAGAGAGAGAGAGATTTGAGAGAGTGGGAGGGAGAGGAAGAGAGCTTGAAGGCTTGAAGCCTTGAGCCTTGAGAGAGTGAGTCTTGAGAGGGAGAGATCTTGAGAGTGAGAGGGAGAGAGCTTGAGCCTTGAGGATTAGCTTGTGAAGAGAAAAGGGGAGGGGGGTCAATTTTATAAGTCCTTGAGGCCTTGCACACTTTCAAAAGAAGCACAAACATTTACTTCAATTTTTTCAATTTTTGCCAAATTTGTTTGTAGCCGTTGGCCGTTCCAGGGGCATTCCGGAACGGTCCGGGGGCGTTTCGGAACGTTCCGGAACGGCCGTTCCGGTTTGCATTGGCCACCCGGAACGTCAGACATTCCGGGACGTTCCGGAACGTTCGGGAAGGGAACTGCCCCCCCGAACGCCGGAACGGGGGCTAGGGGGCGTTCCCCGGTAACTATGCCCTAGTGTCACCCGTCACAGAGACACTGAAAGGGTCATCCAGCAGGCTGAGACGATCAGAGCTAGGAGACGGCCCCTAGCTCCAGGATACAGAGCTCCCAGACTCCATCACACACAGATCCAAGAGATCCAAACTGGCCACTACTAGGCAGCCCAGAAGAGATGCTCAGATGTTGGTCGTCCCAGCCGCGATCATATGCACAACCCTTACACCACACCCATGCACGAGATATTACACCACCAGTTTAACATAGGATGGAGCTCATCAGCTTGATGCACTTCATGAATGTGCTTCCGCGCTTCTCCAAGCATATAGATGTGCACCCATACCCCCTAGAGATAGAGCTATACCCCCCTCTCCCTCATATACCATGTATCTTGTTTCCATGCCTCCCATGGATCACCCACTCCCCCCTTACCACAAGACCACATTTTGTGACTTTGTAATTTTGTCTTTCTTGATAGATGGAGGACACACACATGTATATTTGATTTGTCTCATAGGCCGATTTCAGTCTCTAATACACGTAAACAGATTAGGATATGCAACATTAGGAGGACTAGAGAGGATATGTTCACAGGTGCAGTTTCAGGAGCCAGGTACAAGCTGTTGCTATTTGATACTTATCATGCTTTATGGAGTGTAGATATGGGGACCAAGCTTGGATGAATATAGTAGGTCAGGGCACACATATGATCGTTGGATGTCCATGGAGAGATCACTTGTATCAATGATCTCTAGGCTTCTCACTTGTTGGAGGTAGAGACTGGCCGATACAAAGGTATACCTCCAAAGGAGAGATTATGCTAGGTTTGCTAGAGAGAGCCAGAGATAGAGGAGCATTATATCTGCCACTGCATAGCATATCATGAGATCCACGTGCGTTTTCATTGCTTATTCAGAGAGGGTTTTGGCCTCTTATCTTGCATCATGGATTACCATGATCAGAGTTGCCTTGGTCGCTTCTTGCTGGAGATCCGTAGACGCAAGGATACTACCTTGAGGAGCAGAGGACCTTAACGTAGAGTATCAATACAAAGGTAGATCACTACTTTTACATAGGGACTACACAAGATGGCCCACCACAGGTTACCCAGTCACACCTTTATAGGGGCATCCTTCTTGATCGATCCATCCAACTTGGCCGCGCACGACACCGGAGGGTCCGAGGATGTTCATGTCACAAAGTGATGACGTGGCTGCCCTAACTGGGAAAACTCTAACCCTAACTGCAAGGAACCCGAAACCCTAATGTGCAAGTTGTAGAGATGACACGTGGCAGGCCGAAAACAGTGCCGGCGTGGCAGCCCGCGATTGGCGGCGGATTTTCCGGCAGCAATAAAGCAGCGCAGCTTTTGGGCAAAAATCAGTGTGGGAAAAAAAAGCTTTGCTTTATTTTCTACGCATATTGAGAGAGAGAAAAGCCTTTTTGCTTTATTAAGCAAGAGAGAGAGAGAGAGAGAGAGAGAGAGAGAGAGAGAGAGAGAGAGAGAGAGAGAGAGAGAGAGAGAGAGAGAGAGAGAGAGAGAGAGAGAGAGAGAGAGAGAGAGAGAGAGAGAGAGAGAGAGAGAGAGAGAAATGAAATGTTATATTAACGTCTTCAAAAGGCCAAAATGACCTATGAGACCAATCAGTTACAAAATAGTGAATCTAATACCATGTCTGGGTACAAAAGAACTAGAAAAGAACTAGAAGTGGAACAAAATACTACTACTACTACTACAATCTAAAACTACGTGGGTGTAGCAGCTGATACAATAGGTACCCGGTAAACTGGATGTAACAGTGTGTGAAACAAAGATGGAAGAAATGGTGAGGATCCATCCTCATCTGCACTCTGGATGTCGAGAGAGTATGGCTCGAATCTTCTGTTGTAGTCTCCGTCGATGCTGTGTAGCTCCTCTCCTCAGTCGCGGTCGTCTGTATCTCTGTAGCTCCAATGCTCGGTCGATGAGAGTGCCAGTAGTGGTCGAATGAGTGTGGGACGAGCTCTGTAGTGGTGGCTGCTCCTCTGGCTGTCCCATATCTAGTGAAAAGAAATCTGTAATGTGTCTCTGGGACTGCCTCTCTCTAGCTCTCCCCAGTAAAGTGTCTCTATACCTGTGTAACTCAAGTAGATATAGTCCAAGACATCTCTGATCCTCATAACTCATGACCCTAGATAGAGGACCAAAACCCTCTCTGAATAAGCAGTGGAAACGCCCCCGTATCTCATAGAACACTGTGCAATGACATATGTAGTGCAACTCTGTCTCTGGCTCTCTCTGGCATAATCCGCATATCCTGCTGTCTGCTGGTATCCCTCTGAATCTACCAGTCTCAATCTCGAGCTGATGTGAGGATGTGAGTATCTGACCAATGGCACAACGCAAACCATGAGACATATGTGTGTCCATGTAGCTGGGTCGAATCACAAACCCATCTCCTGTGAGGTGGAGAAGATGCTCTCTATAGAAAGCCATCTTCGTGCTCAACTCCTGAGGCGGCTCTATCCATGTCCTCCTGGTGTCGAGCTGGATCAGGTCCTGACGAATGAGTCTAGTGATCTCCACCCGTGTAAGAGACAGCGAGGGTGCCTGAAGAGAATACTGGAAAGGGGGCAACCTGTCCATGGTGAAGCCATGCGTCTGAAACCATGAAGTAGAGAGAGAGAGAGAGAGAGAGAGAGAGAGAGAGAGAGAGAGAGAGAGAGAGAGAGAGAGAGAGAGAGAGAGAGAGAGAGAGAGAGAGAGAGAGAGAGAGAGAGCTTTTCTGCTTTACTTTAAAGGACAACTTTTTGGAACTTGCTTTATTTTTTCAAGCAAGAGAGAGAAAGAGGCTTTCCTTTATTTGGGCTTTTGATTTTTAGCTTTTGGGCTCTGCTTTTGGCATCCCTTGTAACTTTAAATATGTGAGCAGGCCTCTCACAACTCAGAGCATCTGGACGCAGAGTCTGAGTTTGAGCGCTTGCCCGCACTCTTGTACTTTGAAACTCAGATTAATAAAAAGAAATACCGAAAGGGGCGCCAGTGTTTCTGGCCAATATCTCTAGACACGGAACTCCGCCGGGCCAGTGTCGAATCAATTGTGAACTGTGAACTGTTTTGAAGTGGTTATTTGTGCCGTTGTGGTAGATTCTTGACTTGGAGTGTCCATGTCTGTTACAGTGGTATCAGAGCACGACAGATTTCTCTCCTACGGGAGATCCGATCCCTAATTTTTTTCCGCGGCACCTATGGCTTCAGACAAGGATCGGTCAACTCCCTTTGCATTCGGAGATGCGAGAAGGGATCACAACGAAGATTCCGGCACGGAGTATGGCCCGCCTCAGCCTACTCAGGCGGAGCGTCGAGAGATGGAGCGTCAACGATTGATCGGCGACGCAACAAAGATGATGCTTAATTTTGCCAAGGACCCGAAAATGGCAAAATATATGAGCGAGACCTCTTTGGAGGAGGTGCACACGCAGTGGAGAAAACCACACCACCACCCCCAAAACCCGCTCTCAAGAAACCTCCTACTCCCCGGAATTATACAGAGAAGGAATTAGAAGAGGTGGTGGATGGACAAATCGCTCAGCTTTTTGACGCGCAAAACAAAGGTCAAAGCACGGCAAAAAGCAGAAGAAAGGTGCTGACTTCCCGGGTTATTTGGGTCGTCAGTCTACCTTTGAAAAGGCAAAGAAACAGAAGAAGCATGCTCGATTCGAACGAGTAGCACTGAGTTCTTCTTCTTCTTCTTCTGATAGTTCTTCTAGCTCATCTGACTCGAGCGAAGAAGATAGCAAAGGCAAAAAGCGAAGCACGCTTCGGAAAGGGCAAGAAAAAGGCAAAGAAGCCAAAATCTCGCCCCGTGAGTGACTGTTCTACAGAGGACTCGTCTACAGACAGTTCAAACTCTGATGAGAGCAACTTTTATGCAAAGAAGAAGAATTTTTACAAAGCCAACCAGTATGACTTTCTCGAAGAAAAAAGCAAGAAATTCCAAGAGTTTAAGGAAGGTGGACAGTCAAATAAATTTGACACGTTTTCGGAATATAGAGATGCTTCGAAGGCTTTGTCTTTTGTACAACAGTTTGACATCGCTTTCGCGGGAGGACGTTACTCAGAGGAGTCTAAGATTCGAAGAGCTGCCTCTTACTTCAAGGGGATGCTTGAACTTGGTGGTCCACGCTTCTATTAAGCAAGACTGCGTGAGTTGAATGGCTGAAATTCAAGAGGCTTTTTATTTCTTCTTGGTTGACTCGAGAGTATTAATGTGATATACGAACTGTTTGGATCCATCTTCGGATGACCAAGAAAGATACAGTGGACGCTTATCGCGAGAGATTCTGGAGCTCTTTTCTACCCTCCTCTTCATTCAAGAAGATCTCGTTCAGAGAACAAATTGAGCGGTTTACCTTGGGTTTACCTACAGAGATCCGAGATCATTGCTTGGAACAGAAGTCAACTTCTATTCAGGAGTTGATGAGTCATGCGAAACGGGGTTTTGTCATTCACTCTGGCAGTCTGACCTACCCCACCGATGAGGTAATGACACAACGAGCCGAGCAGAGTTCAACAAATGAAAGTAGAAAGAGAAAGAGCAACCCAGAAAAGAAGGATGCACGACCCAAGCTTACTCCTCAGGAGAGAGCTCGCTTCATTTGGGAGGGGAAGTGCTTTGGATGCGGGGAAATTGGACATATCTCCGCGAAGTGCCCTAAAAATGCACAGAAAGAACAGAATGACAAGGACGACGAAGGGCCTGAGAGTTCGAGAGCAGCTGAGGAACGTGGAAGAAAAGGCAAGATGAAAACAAGACTGGCTCCAGATTGCGTGGGTACCGATCCCAACATGATGGACGAGAGTACAGAACTTTACCAAGCTTGGGGCAAAGTGAAAGACCAAGAGGCCCTGATCTTCTTTGATGGAGGAGCCAAGGCCAACTTCATTTCACCGAAATTAGCGGCGCGGCTCGAGATCACTCCCGATCGGATGGGACCACTTGCGGAGGCAGTTCTAGCGGCACCGGGCAAGGACGTAGCCATTACACTTGTCATTCGCAAACTTCGGTTGCATTGTCAGTGGTAGTGAGGCATGAGGACTTTTACATAATGCCTTTGGAAGGTTGTGATGTCCTCTTGGGAATTCCTTGGTACCACAAGAACAACGCCGTGGTCGACTATCGGGCGAGGAAAGTGACATTGACTAGAGAGAAGGACAGAACCATTGTACTCGATATAAAATTGAAGGGCGAGTCTGTCCCTATTGTATCAGCTTCGGGCATTTCTAAATTAATGAAATCCAGTCTGTTTGTTTACACGATCTTCATGAAAGAGTTAAGTGATGTGGATAGGACAAATATGTCAGAACTTGATAAAGAACGCCAAGGTTTTCTCCACACTCATGCCGATTGCTTCTCAAAGGGTTTGCCAGGCGAGCTACCACCTACTCATCCTAAAGATCATACCATTGATCTAATACCTAGAAGCACACCGCTGAACCGGCCACCTTACCGTGTGAGTTGAGCATAGAACGAAGAGATTATGAACCAAGTGAAAGACCTCTTGGAAAAGGGTCTTGTCCAGCCTAGTACTTCACCGTATTGCTCTCGAGTGTTGTTGGTTTTGAAGAAAGACGGACCTTGGAGAATGTGCATCGATTATAGAGCTCTCAACAAAATCACCATCAAGAACAGATTTCCGATTCCTAGGATCGATGATATACTCGACAGATTACAGGGATCCTCGTGTTTTAGCAGGATTGATTTGAAGAGTGGATATCATCAAATCAGAATCGCGCCGGGAGACGTCTACAAGACAAATTTTCGGACGACTTTTGGGTTATTTGAGTTTTTGGTGGTGCCTTTTGGACTAACCAATGCTCCTGCGACATTTAACCGGATGATGGGCAGGATTTTTCGAGAGTACATGCTATTTGTTGGCACTTTCTTTGATGATATCATTGTTTTCTCCAAGAACATAGAGATCATCTGCTTCAGGTCTTTCAGGCATTACAAGATCACAAGTTAGTGAATAATGCAAAGAAAAGTGAAATTTTCCTACCAGAAATACACTTTTTGGGACACATTGTCTGAGCAGCAGGAGTGCAAATGGATCCGGCCAAGATAGAGATTATCCGTGATTGGCCCCATTTGAAGAATGTCCATGAAGCTAGAAGCTTATTGGGATTGTGTTCGTACCACAGGAGGTTCATTAGAAAGTTTGCAGAGGTTGCTTCCCCTTTGCATATCTTGACGCAGAAAGGAGTCCCTTTCTCGTAGGGACCCACAGAGGTGACTACCTTTCAGACTTTGAAAGAGAAATTGATTACGGGACCAGTTTTAACTTTGCCGGACTTGCAGGAGTCATTTGAAGGATATTGTGATGCTTGTGGTCGTAGTCTGGGTGCGGTCTTAATGCAAGAAGGCCATATCATTGCTTACCAGAGCCGATTGTTCTCAAGGCCGGAATTGACAGCACAGATTTATGAGAAAGAGCTTTTGACGGTTATCCACGCTCTTGCTCAGTGGCCGCACTACCTACGTAGAGCAGATTTTATCGTCTTCACAGACCATCAGATTTTAGGCTATTTCTTGTCACAGAAGCAGCTATCGGAAAAGCAGATGCGGTGGGCGAACATCTTGTCACAGTTTCACTTCCATATTGTCCATGTTCAGGGACAAAAGAATGTGGTGGTAGATGCTTTGTCTCGGAAGCTATTGGTTCTGGCTATTTCCGCAATACATCATAGGAGCTTCGAGGATATGGTCGACCAGTATGCCACAGATTCCGTTTTTGCAGACGTTTTCACACGGATACTGGATGGGGAGACAATAGCGGGATATTCCATTCGGGATGGCTACTTGATGAGGAAAACCATGTTGTGCGTTACATAGCCCTTGAGGGAAAAGGTTATGATTGAATGCCACTGTCCACCTTTTACGGGTCACCGTGGCAGTGCTACCACCATGAAAAGGGTAGAGAAATACTTCTTTTGGCCAAGACTCAAGAAAGATGTGGAAGAGTTTGTGCGCAGTTGCTTGGTATGCCAGAAGGTCAAGTTTGACAGGCATAAAGCACAGGGATTGTTACAGCCTTTGCCCATACCCACCCACCCCTGGGAAAGTATTGCAATGGATCTCATTTTTGATCTCCCGAGAACACAAAGTGGCCACGATGGTATCTTGACTGTTATTGACAGATTTAGCAAGCAGGCTCATTTCATTCCAGTGAGAAAACAGTCAAGCCGGATCACTTAGCGGGACTATTTGTGGCCCAGAATTTTAGATTACCTGGCATCCCTGCGACGATTGTCTCCGACAGGGAACATTGGCACGCGGTTGCAATCCTCGTCATCTTTCCACCAGCAGAGTCTCGGGCAATCTGAGATTGCCAATTCAGTGGTTTTAGATTTATTGAAGTCTTATATCTCGGATCAGAAGACTCAATGGGAAAAGTATCTACCTTTGGTGGAATTTTCCTACAATAACACGATACACTCTTCGACGGGGAAGGCCCCTTTTGAGATTGTTGAAGGTGCTGCGAAGGTTCTACCCTTCCTAAGCACGAAAGATAAGATTTTTGAAGCGGATGAATACACGTGCGACTTAGATACGGCTGTTGCCAAGGTCCGCGAGGCTTTGCAGAAATCTCAAGAACGATAGAAAAAGGCAGTGGATCGCCATCGTCGCGATTTGAAATTGAAAGAGGATGATTGGGTACTCTTACGTTTTGAGAAGGTACGCCTGAGAAAGAAGAAGGGAAAGGAGAGGCTTTTTCCAAAGCTTAGTATGAGATACTACAGACCTTTCCAGATCTCCGAAAAGATCAATGATGTCTCCTTCCGATTGAAACTGCCTGACACTTGGAGGATTCACAATGCATTTCATGTGAGTCTCTTGAAACCTTTTAAAGGTGATGTGCCTGAAGATGGGGAGCCTGATGAGCAACCCGAAATGGAGGAAAACGAGGAGATCCTTGTTCGTGAACGGATCTTGGCACATAAGGACACAAAGTATAAGGGTAAAGTATGAAGGCGGTTCTTGGTTAAATTCAAGAACTATTGTGCATTGGATGCGAAGTGGATGGAGAAGGAGGACCTAGCAGATACTCCTCAGATTGTGAACCTTTACCTCGAAGCTTTTGGTTTAGCATAGTCTATTCCAAATGGAACCCATAATTCAGCTTGGCCGCAGATCTGGTGCAGTGGGATGCACAAGAGGGGAGTTACTCCGCTCCTTTGTCAACAAATGCCTTGATTTTTGTATACTAGAGTCATTGATGTCTCTTTGAGTTTGAAGGATACTGAGAGCTAACATTATTCTATTGTATGGCTTTATGAAATGGAATTCCTGAATTTGAAACTGATTTGTTCTTGACTTGTTTTCAAGTGCAGGAACTGATAGACGAAATGACTGCAGCATTTTGGTCTAATTGATCTCGAATACACATGGTTGCAATAGGGGTTAGTCAATCGGACATCTATGAGGTCTCGACTGGATCTAGATGCGATTGCTAGCTACATTGCCGATAAGTCATGGTCTAAGATCCGAATGAATATTGAATGTCATGTGATGTCCTGTGGTGTGATTGTCGATTGGTACATGTGCTAGATGTGTGTTTCTAGTGCGTCGGTACTAATAGTCAGTGTCTACTAAGACGATTTATGGCCCCTGTCTGTTTTGCAAGCGTAATCAAGGGCGATTACAATGCTTTCAAGAGGGGGTATGTCACAAAGTGATGATGTGGCTGCCCTAACTAGGAAAACCCTAACCCTAACTGTAGGGAACTCAAAACCCTAATGTGCTGGCTGCAGAGATGACATGTGGAAGGCCTAAAACAGTGCTGACGTGGCCAACACGAGGGGAGGGGCAGCGGGTAGTGAAAGGCGGGGGTGGGAGGGATGCTGCAAGGTAGTGCGATAGGGGGGAGGGCGAGTAGCCGGCGCAGGGAAGTGGGAGCGATGGCGAACAGCGAGGGGTGGAGCAGCAGCGAGCTAGTCTCAGACCGGGCATTGTGACTTTGCTCAAGCATCAATATAAAAATAAATACTGAAGGGGTGCCAATCTTTGGGGTCAATTTCTCTGGGCATGGAACTATGCCTGGCAGTGTCGACTCAAATTGAATTGTGATCAAAGTGTGAAGTATTTTGAAGTGTTTCTCTCGTGTGTCGTGCCAAATTACCGACTTGGGGGTGCCCAAGTCTGTTACACTCACCTACTATGTTTGGGCTATATATTGATGATCTGTGAGAGCATATCCTTCGAGCTAGGTGCAAGGGCGTGGATTTAGCAGGTACACCTGTTCACATTATGTTATATGTTGATGATATTGTACTAGTATCTCAGTCACATGAGGGGCTAGAACGACATATCCAGATCTTGTATGGCTTTTGCTCACAGAGAGGTCTCACTGTGAACTTGGGTAAGACCAAGGTTCTTATTTTCCATACATCTAGACAGATCAAGAGCAGAGCATGTTTTACACTAGTAGGCGGGCGAGTGGAGATCACTTTTACTGCTACTACAGGATGATTCTCTTTGACGAGTGCAGCCAAAGATAGGATCACATGAGGATATGCGGCTCTCGCGATGCTAGAGCGCCGATGCCACGAGGCACATTTTTAGGAGCCTCGCACCAAGGGATAGCTCTTCGACACCCTAGTCACCCCAGCCCTTCTGTATGCAGCGTCAGTCTGGGCATCGGGCCTTAGAGGAACTTGGTGGACACATGTGGAGAGGCCACAGATCATTATGCTATCCCTCTTGATACGTAGAAAACCCTCAGTGCCACATGATGTTATCAGAGCAGAGCTAGCTGCACCACCCATGCTAGTGGAGGCTCTTTTTCAAACTATGTTTTATCTAGAGAGTGATAGCTTCCCCTTGACATATTACCATACCAAGCACTTGAGGCATCCTGACAACTTGCAGAGATTGGAGAGAGTGGATCATGGAATGCACAAATGACACACTGTTTTAGCACTCAGAGCTTGGATATAGAACAGCTACCACCCTTTCAGTAGAACCCAGAATCACCATTCATCCACCCCTCTCATGAGGAGAGGAATCGAGTCCTAAGACAGGATCTTTGGCAACTATATATCAGGGAGACATTGGTCACACCGAGACATCCTCTTTCATTGAAGATGTTGTACTATAGGGATCATTTCATGGCCATCTTGGAGGACGGGTTCATTCTGAGGCCTAGGTACATGGATGTATACATATCCAAGAGTGCCAAAGTAGCCATTTTGATACTTTCAGGGGAACGGAGGATCAACTGAAGGCTTTGACCTTCATACAACAGTTCGATGGAGCTTATGCTGGAGGAAACTTGACAGAGTCTTTGAAGATATGCAAGGCTGCCACTTTCTTGAAAGGGAATGCGCTTCAATGGTGGACAACATTGTTGAATCAGGGTCAAGCCCCAACAACGTGGATCCAATTCAAACAACTTTTTGCATCTGCATGGATTACAAACAGTCTTGAAGTGGATGAGATGACAAAATGGCACGAGTTGAATGATAAACAATGTGCGAATCTGGAAGAGTACAATAAATAGTTTTGGGCGGCACTGTTGCTAGTAACCTCCTATAGGTTTGTGCCATTTTCATAACAAATTGAGAAGTACTGTTGCGGATTGCGGAAGAAAATGAGGGACTACTGCACAAAGATTATTGTCATGAATATGGCGCAGTTGATTAAGAATGCAAGAGTGGCCAACAATCTGTCAAAGAGAGATTCCGATGGATTTAATATCCAAAAGAAAGGGTCCGAGGGTAAACAATTTTCAACCAAGGCAATGTTGTAGCAAAGCCTTTTGTACCTCCCACAAAGAAACCCTCCACTGATGAAGCTACACGTCCAAGAAGTAGTCTAAATCTTCTTCTAGGCGAGAACAAGGGCAAAAAAGGCATTTTTTAGGCAAATCTTTTGAAGAAAGAAAAGCTCTAAGAGAGGCCAAGAAATGCTACATTTGTGAAGCAGAGGGACATTCTGCTAATGAATTGCCCACAAAAGAAGTTACAGGATAAAGATGACAAGTCAGAGCGCATAAAGGAAAGAAGCCAAAGCCCAGTGCAATACTTGTCCCAGATTTGGTTGGTGACCAACCAAACATAGATGCCACGGAACTGTGTAGAGATTTGGGCAAAGCTAGAGACCAGACAACGCTGGTTTTCTTTGATCCAGGAGCCCGAGCACATTTTATATCACGAGGATTGGTATCAAAGTTAGGCATTCGTGCAAAGGAGATGGGTATGACAAGTGAAGCAGGTTTGGCATGCCCAAGTTATTCAGAGCCTGTTAAAGAGTGGGGTGTGTCACCAGGAGGGGTATTTTTCTTGTTTTCTTCTTTAAATATATATTACATATTTGTATTTATTTTCTTTTTACTTGTTTTCCCCGCAACCCTTGAAAACATGCAAGTGGACATTGCATGGCCGGTGTGAAACGACTGCGGCCGAACAGGTTTCTCACATCAGAAGTCTAGGTCAGTCAGTCTGGGATTGGTTGGGCCAGTTAGCACTGAATTCTGATGAGTATGGAAGCTTGTTTGCGCCAACTGAAATCTAGGCCACTCGGCAAGTCACTTACAACTTTATAAGTTGGTGGGAACTAGGGAATTAACTCAAAGGGGCAAACTGGACACTTGGCAGAAGGAGAGCCACCTGCAGGACACCTCAGCAAGAGGGGGCATCATAGAGGCTTATTTTTGCTTCATTGTGACCTACAGTGTGTGTGTGAGTAGTGGGTGCAGGTTTACAGCTTTAATGGAAAGCTTGCCTTCTCCTTTGTCTCATGTAGCGCAATGGTTTGCTCTCATGCATCTCTCTCCCCCCTTTGCACAAATGGTAATGCCCCACTAGTTGGGCTACTAAGTTGACTATGTACAGGTAGGTTATAATTCTCATCTAAGATCTCGATGGGGATAGTGATGTGAATGTTCAGTGACTGTTGTCTTCGTGCGAGTACTGGATATGTATTGTCTAGTGCGTCGGTAGTTAAGAGTGAGTGTCTATTGAACTAGTTTCTGGCTTATGTTGGTTTTGCAGGCATAGTCCAGGGCGATTACATTTCTTTTGGGGGCGGGGGGTTTGTCAGTAAGTGATGTCGCATGACCTAAAGGAAAGTCTCCGAATAGAGAGGGGTCAAAGTCCCACTGAAAGATGTAGAAGAAGTTGTACTAGCTTCCACCAATCCGAGAAGCCAAAAATGAAAGGACACCCAAATTTATAAGTGGTGTCAACTTTAGGGGTCCTTTGTGATGGGCCCAAGTGACTAAAGGCTAAATAAAGGGCTGATGGAGTGGCAGCGGTACGGACCCGCAAATTACGTTGCTGTCGTGGTTGACCGGACAGACCTCCCCAAATTACACTGTTGATGGCACCTGCACGGATTTCCGCAAATTGTGATGGCAGCCCTAGCGCTACCTTTTGGGACCAATATGCTCTTAGACTTGAAGCTTTTCATGTATATTGCTTCTGGAAGGCTCGCCCAAGGCCTATAAATAAAGTGTCAGGGCCTCAGTTTCAGGCAAATATTCTTGGAAGCGTTGCTAACACGAGGACCCTTTGACATTGTACATTGAGAAACATTAATAATAAAGAATTACCGAAAGGGGCGCCAATCTTTCTGGCCAATTTGTCTCTGGGCGCAGAACTATGCCGTGTTGTGTCTTCTCTCTCTCTTAGTCTTATTCAGTTCTTTCAAATTGCTCTCGTGTGTTGTGGTAGATTCTTAAATTGGATTGCGAAGACCGGCACCACGTGTCAACAGAAAAGAAAAGACTCAACAACTTTAAGCACTTCAAATAATAATGAATTGAAAGAGATACACGAACACACGAGATGGGGAGTGACAGAGTTCCACCTTGAGAGAGCACTGGCCCCGAACCTTGGCGCCCCTTTCGGTACTTCTTTATATTGCTTGAACTTAGTACAATGGTGGTACATGTCCTCTGTAACAAACTGTTGACGTGCCAAAGCCTAAGAATGGACCCAACTTACAGATGACGTGGCTACCCGAGAGCAGAAACCCTAACCCTAATTTTTGCCAGACACTCTAATTGCTGAAACCCTAATTCTAGAAACCCTAACCCTAATTTTGGAAACCCTAACCCTAAAACCTGCAAACCCTAATTCTAGTAACCCTAAGAAGAACAAGTAACAGAAGAAGAAGTCCTCCCAACTTATGGGGACCCCGTCCGATGGGGCCCCAAGTGACATAAAGGCATTAAAAATAAAGCAAAATACACTCAAAGGACTTTGCACATCAAAATATGATGACGTGGCACCTGTACGGATGTTCCGGAATTTGCGGCAAATTTTTAGGGAAATCCCGAAATTTTAGGAAAGTGACTTTTTGGGGTCAGCTTTTTATATTTGATGCTTTTAGGCTTTGGGCCTTTAAATATGAGCCTTGGGGGCCCTCTCGTGCACTCTTTAGTGCATAGATTGCAGAGGAGGTGCTCCCCAGCTGTTGTACTTCGCGAATCAGCAGTAATATAAAGAAATACCGAAAGGGGCGCCAAGGTTTGGGGCCAATACTCTCTGGGGTGGAATTCCGCCACTCTGTGTCGCATGTCGTCTTTCTCTAATTTAGTTGAGTTGTTATTTGAAGTGCTTAATGTTGTTCGGTCTGTTCTTTTCTATTGGCACGTGGTGCCCACCTTGTGACAGTGGTATTAGAGCATCAGGCGTGTGCTTTTCTGAAAGCATACCGGTCCTACAAAAGAGCAGACAAAGCTATTGGAATTTGATTTGAGGTATCTTCGCCCTCCAACCCGGACTTATTAGGCACTCCCACCCATACTTCATCGCGCATCGGGCGCGCTCCCGTCTTCACCGCTCATGTCTTACAGGGCATAAGACAATTAAGATCTCTTGCAAGAGAAGGATCCAGATTTGTTTCAAGTCACTGTTTTTCTCAAAAGCAGTGCCATGTAGATGTTGATGTCTACAGCTACCAAGCAACATACTCCAAGTACTTGGCAAGCTTTCAAGAAAAAAAATAAAATTGCCCAAAGTTATATGGTTTCTGACATCTTCCTTCGGAGTGCAACTTATGGTAGAGTGGGTATCCTGAAATGCTTGCCATGGAAACCCTAGCAGATTATAACTTGAAATTTCTCGACATCTCTCAGGAGATGTCTCTACACGAGCAGGTGACCTCAAAGGTTCAGTGCGATTGCTATCTTGGGACTACCATCACCGCCAAAGAAACACTGTCTGTCCAAGAGCTGATGGACCATGCTCTGCTCGGCTACGACCTCATGGAAGGAACCTAACCCTAATTTTTGGTGTAGGTTTCAAGATGGAAAGTTAGTTGACTTTTCGAGCTCGGCTGATGTCGAGATTGCCTTTTAAGTTTGAGTTCTGTTTGATCTTGTTTGATGATCCTGTTTGGAATTTGTTTGAAACGGATGGTATCTGTTTTGAACCTGTTTTGGTGCCGATTTGAATTGTTTGAGTCTGGTTTGATACTGGTTTCAATGATTGGTGATTTTACTCCCGGGTGGAGAAGTGAGAAATATTGTTTTGGTATTGTTTGAACGTCGGAACGACGCAGTCCGATGCCTAGGGAGCGTTTCGTTGTATGTTTGAAAACCTCGGAACGACGCATGCCGATGCCTGGGGAGCGTTCCATTGTATGCTAGAAAACCTCTGAACGACGCAGGCTGATGCCTGGGGAGCGTTTGGTTGTATGCTTGAACCTCCAAGCGACGCAGATTGCGGTTTGGGGAGCGTTTGGTTGTATAGTCTTCTCAGCTCATGGCTCGGACCCTTTTAGGTTATTTGCGGAGGGAGCGACGAGGTAGTCGTTGAGTAGCTTCATACCGCAGACCGTTTGTCTCAGGGAAGTGCTCAGAGGCGCTGTTTGTTGTGTCTTGTAACATGCGTATGTAAGCATTTGTGTTGCATTGTGATGTGCCAATTACTGAATATTCCTAATTGGATGAGATTGCTTGGGTATGTAATTTTAGTGCATCAAGACACCCGTGGAAGATCAGTACGGTCTGGGTGTGATGGCTAATTTTACTACGCCGGAATATCAAGAGTTCCGATCTAGACGAAAGGAGAAGCTAACTCGATCAAAAGAGCAGAAAGGAGAAGGTAACTCTTTGATCAAAAGAGCAGAAAGGAGAAGCTAACTCCTTGATCAAAACAGTTGAAAGGAGAAGCTAACTCCTTGATCAAAAGAGCAGAAAGGAGAAGCTAACTCCTTAATAAAAAGAGCAAACTGATTGTCCCTCGGAATGTCCCTCGAAAATTTTTGAGCTAACTTGAGTTGTTTTGTAGATATGTTGTAATCACGGACGATTACTCTCTTTCAAGAAGGGGAGATGTAACAAACTGCTGACGTGTCAAAGTCTAAAGAATGGAGCCAACTTACAGATGACGTAGTTGCTCCAGAGCAAAAACCCTAACCCTAATTTCTGCCACAAACCCTAATTTTGGAAACCCTAACCATTAAACCTGCAAACCCTAAGAAGAACAAGTAACAGAAGAAGAAGTCCTACCAACTTATGGGGACCCCGTCCGATGGGGCCCTAAGTGACATAAAGGCTTTAAAAATAAAGCAGAATACACTCAAAGGACTTTGCACATCAAAATATGATGACGTGGCACTTGTACGGACGTTCTGAAATTTGCGGCGGATTTTTAGGGAAATCCCGATATTTTAGGAAAGTGACTTTTTGGGGTCAGCTTTTCATATTTGATGCTTTTAGGCTTTGGGCCTTTAAATATGAGCCTTGGGGGCCCTCTCTGGTACTCTTTAGCACGCAGATTGCAGAGGAGGTGCTCCCTGGCTGTTCTACTTTGCGAATCAGCAGTAATATAAAGAAACACTGAAAGGGGCACCAAGGTTTGGGGCCGATACTCTCTGGTGTGGAATTCCGCCACTCCGTTTCGCGTGTCATCTTTCTCTATTTCAGTTCAGTTGTTATTTGAAGTGCTTAAAGTTGTTCAGTCTGTTCTTTTCTATTGGCACGTGGTGCCCGTCGTGTGACACGCTCTGTACCTTGGTCTCTAAAAGTGGCTACAATGAAAATCTTCTAACTCAAAAGCATCTGGCTGAAAAGTTGGCATTGAAATCAGCAAGCACATTTCACAAAAATCCGTACACTTGCCACATCAGCAACGCAAATCATAGAAGTCCATACAGTCTGCCACGTGGCATTGTCAACAAAAAACGTGGGCATTCGTACAACTGCCACGTCATCAGTCCAACGCAATTCTGTGTGTCTGTGTGGGTCCTGCTTTATTAAATCTCTTTAGGTCATTTGGGCCCCATCGGACGGGGTCCCATAAGTTGGTGGGAACTCCTTTTGAAAAATAGGCCACTTGGCAAGAATTTATAAATTGGTAAAACTTCTTTTGTTGCTTTTGCTTCTTAGGGTTTAGGCCCCTTGGTCGGGGATCTGCAGGTTGGCTCTGTTCTTTAGTGGCTTGACACGTCAGCAGTTTATGACATTCCCCCTTCTTGAAAGAAAATAATCGTCCACGATTACAGCATATCTGCAAAACAATTCAAGTTAGCTCAAAAATTTCATAGGGACAATTAGTTTTCTCAATTCAGATTGGAGCTCTCGATATCTTTGGGCGTTGGCTTCCGAGAAAACCCTCATCCAATAAGAAGTCTCATTCTAGATTGGATCTCTTGATATCCTGGTCGTTGGCTTCCTAGAAAAATCTCATCCAATAAGGAATATTCGGTGGTTGGCACAACACAATGCAACATAAATGCTCACGTATGCATGTTACAAGACATAGAAACATAAGGTCGCTAATGAACACTCCCTCCGTAAATAACCATTCAGGTATGGGTCATGAGCTGTTCAAGGACTCCCTGATCACTCCTCCCGTAAATAACCTAAACAGGTCCCTCAAACTTAAAAAGCAATCTCGACATCAGTTGAGCTTGAAAAGACGACTGGCTTTCCATCCTGAAATATGCACCAAGATTAGGATTAGATTTCTTCCATAAGATTGTAGCCGAACGCATCATGGTCCATAAGCTCTTGAATAGTAGGAACAAGCCTCGACAGACAGTGTTTGTGTGGCAGTGATGGTAGCCCCAAGATATACCAATCACACTTGACCTCCAAGGTAATTGGTTCGAGAAGAGATACCTGTTGAGAGATGTCGAGAAATTTCAAGTTTTAATCTGCTAGGGTTTCTGTGGCAAGTATTTCAGGATACCCCACTTTGCCAAAAGTTGCACTCCGGAGAAAGATGTCAAAAAGCATGTAACTTTGGGCATAAATTTTCTTGAAAGCTTGCCAAGTCCTTGGAGTGTGTGGCTTGGTAGCTATAGACATCCACTAGTGCATGGCACTGCCTTTGAGAAAAAACAGCGGCTTGAAATATCTTTGATCTTTCTCTTGCAAGTGATCTTTATGGCTTATGCTCTGTAAGACAGCGATGAAAACGGGAGCACGCTCGATGCGCGATGAAGGGTGAGGGTGACTAATAAATCCGGGGTCGGGGCATGAAGCTTCTTGAATAAAATTTCCAGTGAGCTTTGAAAACGCCACTTTGCTCTGTCCGCTCTTTGGTAGGACTGGTATGCTTTCAGAAAAGCACACGCCTGAAGCTTATATACTACTATAACGAGGACTGACACCATGTGACAACTGAAAAGAATAGATTGAACAACTTTAAGCACTTCAAATAATACTGCACTCAATGAGATGCACGACACACGAGATGGAGAGTGGAAGAGTTCCACCCTGAGAGAACACTGGCCCCAAACTTTGGCGCCCCTTTTGGTATTTCTTTATATTGCTTGAACTCAGTACAATGCCGGTTCTTGGGCTTTTTACCTTCATCCAGAAGAGTGCCAGAGAATGAGCCCATGGCACATATTTAAAGGCCCTTGGCCTCTTAAAGCAGTTACAATGAAAAGCTTCAAACTCAAGCATTTGGCTCAAAAGCTGGCGCTGAAATCAGTGAGCGCATATCACGGAAATCCGTACACCTACCACGTCAGCTATGCAAATCGCATAAGTCCGTACAATCTGCCACGTGGCATTGTCAGTGCAATTCACAGACATCTGTACAGTTGCCACATTATCATCCCAACGCAATTTTGTGTGTGTGGGTCCTGCTTTATTTAATCTCTTTTATGTCAGTTGGGGCCCATCAGACGGGGTCCCATAAGTTGGTGGGTAAAACTTCTTCTGCTGCTTCTACTTCTTAGGGTTTAGGCCTCTCGGTCGGGGATCTGCAGGTTGGCTCCGTTCTTCAATGGCTTGACATGTCAGCAGTTTGTGACACCTCTAGCAGTTCATATCATTTTTTCAGCACTTTTATCCTTTTTCGGATATCCAGAGGATACACACGTGTGTATCATTTTGTCTCATAGGCTGACTTCGGCCTCTAGAAGACTTTAGTAAAGCTCTGTGTGTGTGTGCGCGCGCTCTTCTCTGCTTTTGCATGGCGGATATGCCATGTCAACCTGTAACACCTACCAGTGCATTTGACCCACTTTTTGGATGATTTGTCAATCTTAGATAATCCCTGTCTACCACCACGAGCTTCTTAACCTTAGCAGATGCATTGGCACACATCCATATTGGAGCCATTGCAACGGGTGTGGTTACGTCCTTACCTTGTAGAGTAGTGTCTCTTCTAACTCTCAAATTCACAGAGTGTGCACTTGTATCTGTTGTTTTTGATAGTTAAAGGGGTCCCCAAAAGTGTAGCTTGGGCAGCCTCTTCCAATTGATCCTCAAAACACCAACTCGTGTGGCAGTCGTGCCAAAGGTGCTGATGTTGATGAAAATTGGTACAATGGAAGACCTGATTCTTCTAGTGAGCTGCGCGACCCATGAGCTTTGTTAAAGGTCGAGAGAGTTCTGAAGTTTGCGACCTTTCTACTCGGGAGTCATTTTGTATGACTATCCTGAAACGTAGATTTTGACTAATATTGATTCCTGAGAGTAGTCGAGGCTTTCCAATCAACGAGCAAAGAAAACCGAGCTAAGACAATTTCCGAGCAAATAAGAGCAACACCCTTGACAAATTGATGCGAGTGCAAGGTATATGGAAGAAAATAATCATGGCATGCTGGATTCGACTAGCACCTCAACACAAAAGAGTCGTATGTCACAAAGTAGCAGAGGCTTCAAAATCTGTGTTGTGCACTTGCAAGCAGCCCTTGTTGTGGTGGATGGTTGAATGACCGTCCACATTGGCCGCCATGCCTCTTGATCGGGTGCAAAAGGTGGCCTTGACCACTAAATTACTGACGATCTTCACAAGCGTGAGCAATCTAGAGCTGGCACCACCTACTTCGTCTCCAGTGTTGGAATAAATAAATTAATCGAGCCTCATGCCTCGTGATATCAAAAAACATGAGCACCTCTTCAGATCACACCTTCTCACATTCTGTTTAAAGCACCCGTATGCAAACTAAAACAATCAATCACAACCACATACCGCCTCTCTCTCTCTCACACACACACACGCACACACACCTCCTCTCTCTCTCTCTCACACACACACACACACACACACACACACACACACACACACACACACACACACACACACACACACAATGTAATACTCAATCATAATGTCTCGGTTTTGTGCTAGACGACAACCTCTTCGGCATTCACATGGTATCAGTGCACGTCCTCTTCGGCATTCACATGGTATCAAGGCAGGTTTTATTGAGGCCACGAAGAGAAAGATGAATGGTATTCAAGTACTATTGGAGGGCCTTATGTAACACACAGGATGTTTGTTTAGGTCGGTGAGGGTGGTGCACATGGTGTAGAGGTGGCGAGAGAGGGTTGAGTGTGGAGAAAAAATGGTTGGTGGCTTTGACTTTGCTATGAGGTGGGATAACTATCGACAGGAGAAGAGTGGAGGGCGAGGAGGAGGAAGGGCGGGAAAATGAGAGGAAAGCGTGACGCTCCAAAGATGCAGGTCGCGGTGTATGAAGTTTAGGAAAACTTTGATGGCGGTCATGAAGTATTAGAGGCAGCGAGGAGCACATCGTCTGATCTGCATCTTCCGTGCAATTAATTGCGAATGAGCTCCTTATAGCTGTCCATGAAAACGAGTGCCTCTAGCCTCCTGGCGACCAGCTTCTTCATCTGCTTTCCCGAGAACTCAATGTTTATCTGCACTCCCAAATCATCTCGGCCCCGCTGAGACCGTTGCAGCTCAGCCTAATTCAAGTGATTAGTTGTGCTCCTTACCTCTCTACTCTGTGAAGCTCACTCGTAGTTCTCTACTCTGGGAATTCCACACCGCTCTCTAGCTAGGATTCGTCGCTAGCCATGGACTTGAAACCTGTCGAAACCAGTCCGCGCCGCCGCGGACCAGGTTGAGTAGGTTTTGCGATGTGTCTTTCACCAACAGAGTAATAATATATTGATCACAGCTAGAGCCAATTTGAGCAATTTTTAATATCACGATCTCTACTCTGTGAATCCCACGCCGCTCTCAAGCTAAGCTTGGTCATCGGCCATGAACCTGAAACCTGTCAAAACTTGCCCGCACCGGCGCGGCCCAGTTTGAGCAGGTTTTACTCATACACGATGTGTCTTTCGCCAACAGAGTTCTTATATATTAGGATCACAACTAGAGCCAATTTGAGAAATATATAATATCCTTATGAATCTGCTCATTCCTCTTAACATTTATATAAGGAAAAATTACCAAAATACCCTCTAATTTGTGAAAACTTCCAAAATTCCCCTCAAAATTCAAAAATTCCCAAAACACCTCCAATATTTTCTCACCAATTCCCAAAATGCCCTTCAGTTTTGTTAGGAAATAGGGCGTAGCTTAGTAGATAATTGAGTAGATTACTTAATGGAGAGAGAGAGAGAGAGAGAGAGAGAGAGAGAGAGAGAGGGAGAGAGGACACACGATATACGTGGTTCACCGAATGTGGGCTATGTTCACGGGAAAGCAGCAACTCAATGGCTTTAGTACTTCAAAACAAGAAGTAGATTACAAAGGGATTATACCCTTTTTGAGCTCCCGTCTTGCTTCACTCTCACTACCTCACACCCACCTTGTTTCATCAACTTCACACTATGAAATGTGTGTAGAAATGGCCTCCTTGTTACTATGTTTTATAAGCCAAAAGGGTTGCCCTCTCTCATGAGAGGCAGCTGTGTGTAGCCGCCCTTGTGTGGACAAGTCCAAATCGGACCCTCCAATCCGCCCATGTGTGGCCGCCCTTGAGAAGACAAGTCCGCCTTTGAAATCGGCCACCGGCCATTGACTTCTGACCATCGGTGAAACGACCGGCCGTTTTCCAATCACTTTTCGCAGGCCATCTGACCATAATATTCCGGCGAAGCTCGAGACTGGCCGTGAAAATTTTTGGTTTTCGGCGAATGATTTTTCTTCACCCACGATGGCTTCTCCTCATAACGGAGCCCTTACAAATGTGCGTTTTTAATACAAAAAATTACAAGAGGTAAATCAGGCTTCATACTTAACAATCTCCCACTTGGAGTCTGATCTCTACACCAAACGTGTGACTGCTTTCCATCCTGCCTTCTTATCTTGAATGCCAATTGAAGATGAGCAAAAGCTCAACTTCTCCTTGTTGACCACCTTTGGAAACATGTCTGCAGGATTTTCACTTGTATGCACCTTTCCTAGCTTTAGCTGTCCCTCTTCCAAAAGAGTGCATATGAAGTGGATATCTCACCTCAATGTGCTTTGTCCTTGAATAAAAGGCTGAATTCTTCGCAAGATGGATAGCGCTTTGGCTATCACTGTACAAGAAATAATTGTCTTGTTTGAATCCAAGCTCTTCTAAGAATCTGTGAAGCCACATAATTTCTTTGCTTGCCTCTGTCATTGCTACATATTTTGCTTCCGTGGTAGAAAGTGAGCACTTTCTGTACCTTTGAAGCTTAGCTTATCGCTCTGCCTCCAACCCTGAAGACATAGCCAGTAGTGCTCCTTCGAGTATCTTTGTCACTTGCCATATCTGCATCAGCATATCCTTTCAGAAAAATATCAGTTCCTTTAAAATACAAAGCATTTGTTTTTGTCCCTTATAGATACCCACTTCAGAGCTTGCCGGTGCTCTTTACTTGGGTTTTCCATGAATCTACTTACAACTCCCACTGCATGTGCAATGTCTGGCCTTGTCCAGACCATAGCATACATAAGAGAACCTACCACTACAGCATATGGAACTTTAGACATATATGCTATCTCCTCTTGTGTCTTTGGACACATTTTCTTAGTTAATTTAAAATGACCAGCCAAAGATGTAGAAACCGATTTTGCATCTTGCATTGCAAACCTTTTTAGTACCTTCTTGATGTAATCCTCTTGAGATAGCTTTATTGTCTTCTTCGTTCTGTTCCTTGATATCTTCATACCAAGTAGCACCGAAATCTGTCATTGAAAAAGATTTAGATAGATCTTCTTTTAGGTCTTTGATGTCCTGCATGTTAGCACTTGCAATCAGCATGTCATCAACATACAACATTAGGATGATGAACTTCCCCATCTCCCAAATTCTTTGTGTAGACGCAGTGATCTGAGTTTCATCTTGTGAATCCATGATCCAACATCCATCGAGATCAAACTTCAAGTACCATTTTCTTGATGCTTGTTTTAAACCATACAAGCTCTTCTTTAATCTACAAACCATTTTCTCCTTACCTTTTACTTCATACCCCTATGGTTGAAGCATGTAGATTTCCTCCTCTAAGTCACCGTGAGGGAATGCCGTATTTACATCCATTTGCTTGAGATTCAAATCATGAGTAGCCACAAGGCTTAATAACAAGCTTAATTGAGTTCATTTTGTCAACAAGAGAAAATATTTCATTGAAGTCAATACCTTTCTTTTGAGAAAACCCTTTTACCACAAGCCTAGACTTGTACCTTTTCTTCCCACCTTCTTCTTCTTTCAGCTTATACACCCATTTGTTTTGCAGTGCCCGCTTACCTTTAGGCAACTCAACCAACTTTTGTGTTTGGTTGCGATGTAATGAGTCCATCTCCACTTGCATGCTCTTCATGCATTCTTCTTTGGATTCATGATGCATAGCTTCTTCGTATGATTCCGGCTCTCCAAAATTTGAGATCAAGAGATGGTTGAGGATGGAACGAACCTTTCAGGAGGTCTACTTGCTTTTGTAGATCTTTGGTAAATAGGTTGAAACTCCTGATTAGGTTGATGTTGTTGCACATTGTCACCGTTTGGAGTCCTTGAGTCTTTACTGTCCTCAAGCTTCATGTACTCATCACCTATTTCTTTTGTTTGTTTTCTTTCCAAGTAATCTTTGTATATATTTTGTTCGTTAAAAATTACATCCCTACTTCTAAAGATTTTACCATCTTCAAGATTCCATAGGCGATACCCAAAGTCACTTTCTCCATAGCCAATGAAGAAACACTTTTTGGACTTTGCATCTAGCTTTGATCTTAGGCTTCTATCTATGTGCATGAAAGCCTCACACCAAAACACTTTGAGAAATGTATAATTCACCGGCTTACCTTTCCATGCCTCTTCTGGAACTCCCCCATCCAATGCCGTTGAGGGTGACCGGTTGATTAAGTACACAGACGTACTTACAGCTTCCGTCCAAAGCTCAAGCGGTAGGCTTGTATGTAGCCGCATGCTTCGTGCTTGCTCCATGATTGTCCTATTCATTCTTTTTGAAATCCCATTTTGTTGAGGTGTCCTTGGGGTTTTCTTTTGCCTCCGAATGCCATTGCTAACACAAAAGCTTTCAAAAGCCTGGTTGCAATATTCGCCTCCATTGTCGGATCTGAGGCATTTACCTTTAGTACCTATTTCATTCTCCATAAAGGCTTTCTATCTTTGAAATATGGAAAATTCACATCGGATTTATTCTTTATTACATAAACCCATGTTTTCCTAGTCGCATCATCTATGAATGTTACATAGTGCAATGAGCCACCAAGTGATGGTGTACTTGCAGGACCCCAAACATCAGAGTGAACCAACTCAAGTTTTTTATTTTTCTTTCATTTTCTGATTTTCAAAATTTTACCCTCTGTTGTTTTATATAAATACAATCTTCACAGAACTCTAAGTCCACTTCTTTCAAATCTGGTAGAAGCTTCTTTGATTGAAGGATTTGCATTCCTTTGGCACTCATATACCCAAGCCGATAGTGCCACACTGCACTATCAACTTCTATAACCGTACCACAAGTTGAAGGTTATGTGTTGATAGTACACAAGTAAAGTGTACCAACCTTTTCTCCTGTGGCAAACACCAAAGATCCCTTTCAGATCTTCCAACTCTTGTTTCCGAATGCAATGTTGTGACTTTCATCCTCCAATTGTCCTGTAGAGATCAAATTTTGAGCGAAGAGAATGAACATGCCTTACATCTTTAAGCTTCCATTCATTTTCGTTAGCAGTTTTTGACACAAACTGTACCTTTACTAACAATCTCACAAGCTTCATCATCTCCCAAGTATACATACCCAAAATTACCTTTGGTGTAATCTTGTAAATGCTGCTTGTGTGGTGTTGCATGGAATGAAGCCCCGGAATCTACTATTCAAGAATTAGACACATTGTGTAATGAGAGAATTAGAGCATCTTGCTCTACTTTACCTGCCACATTGGCCTCCGATGTTGGCTTGTTGTCTTGAGACTCCGACTCCCTCTTCTTCTTTGACCAGCAATACTTCTTGACGTGGCTCTTCTTGCCGTAGTTCCAATATTCAAGAAGTGACTTTGTGCGTGACTTGCTCCGCCTTGAGCGATCACGACCCTTTTGGTTTTTGAACCTCTCCTTACGCCTTCCTCTTGTTTCCACTAACAGTGAAACACTTGTTCACCTGAGCTTCTCCTTCGCATTTCCTGGCTTAGGAGAACATCCACAACATCATCAAACTAAAAGAGTATTTGTGCTAGAGGTAGAATTACTACAGCCATCACAAGACTGTCCCAACTTTATGATAGAGACGATAGTATTAGGAGAGCTCGCACTTCGTCATTGAAATTGATTTTCATGCATCGAAGTTTACTTATATTGGTGTTAAAGTCATTTAGGTGTTCTACAACTGAACCATTCTTTGCCATCTTTAGATTGAACAAGCGCTTCGTGAGAAATACTTTATTGGATGCCGATGGTTTCTCATAGAGGCCATCAAGTGACTTCATCAAGTCCTCCGTGGTCTTCATCTCCGAAACATTGAAAGCCACCGTTGATGCCAAGCTTAACCGGATTGTTCCCAGTGCCTTTCAGTCAAGGATAATCCATGCTTCATCTGCCATCGTTGCGGACTTTATTGCAAGACCGCCTAGTGGCAAATAAAGGTCCTTCTAGTAGAGATAGTCTTCAATCTGCATCTTCGAGTGTTAGATAGTTCTTGCCGTTGAACTTCTCAATCTTGAGCTTCCCTTCCTCCGCCATTACTCCCACATAATTCAAGGAATCCTTTCCTTGAGATACATTAGCTACGAGCAAACCATGCTTTGATACCAGTTGTTAGGAAATAGGGCGTAGCTTAGTAGATAATTGAGTAGATTACTTAATGGAGAGAGATAATTTTCACACACAAGAGATTATAGAGTAGAGAGAGAGAGAGAGAGAGAGAGAGAGAGAGAGAGAGAGAGAGAGAGAGAGAGAGAGAGAGAGAGAGAGAGAGAGAGAGAGAGAGAGAGAGAGAGAGTACACATGAGTTACGTGGTTCAGCCAATGTGGGCTACGTCCACGGGAAAGAAACCACTCAATGGCTTTAGTACTTCAAAACAAGAAATAAATTACAAAGGGATTATATCCTTTTGGAGCTCCCACCTTGCTTCACTCTCACTACCTCACACCCACCTTGTTTCATCAACTTCACACTACGAAATGTGTATAGAAATGGCTACCTTTTATAGGCCAAAAGGGCTGTCCTCTCTCATGAGAGGTAGCTGTGTGTAGCCGCCCTTGTGTAGATAAGTCCAAATTGGACCCTCCAATCCGTCCATGTGTGGCCGTCCTTGAGAAGACAAGTCCGCCTTTGAAATCGGCCACCGATCATTGAATTCGGCCACCCGGCCATTGACTTCCGACCACCACCGGCCAACTGGCCAAACGACCCGCCGTTTTCCGATCACTTTCTGCCTGCCGTCCGGCCATAATATTCTGGCGAAGCCAGTCTCGAGCTTTGCTTGAAACTAGCCGTGGAAATTTTGGTTTCCGGCGAGTGATTTTTTTTCACGCACGATGGCTTCTCCTCATAATGGGGGCCTTACAAATGTGCGTTTTTAATACATAAAATTACAAGGGGAAATCAGGCTCCATACGTAACAAGTTATTCCAAAATTCCCAAAATACCCTTGGTCTTGAGATTAAATTTCTTGAAAGATGAAAAAATTTGTAGCTTTTCATAAGAAGATTGATTGTCTATCAATACAAGATGCTAAAACTTGACTTAGGTCTGATACGTAGGCTTTGGAGATGAATTTCTTCATTATTTTTAGACATATTTGCCCTTTTTTGCGAGGTAATTTGTGACAAATTACATGCTAAGCACTCAAAAACGAATCTTAATTGTCAAAAAGAAATGAAGATTATAAAATGTTGAACAATCCAAACAAAATAGATACAAGGGTATTTTTGATAATTTTTAAAATTTGAGGGGTATTTTGGGAATTCCACAAATTAGAGAGATATTTTGGTAATTTTCCCTTTATATTATATAAAAAAGGCTCTAGCAACCCGGGAATGGTCCATGAACCCTTTCTTGTGGTTGCTCGGCTTCTCCAACCCAACGACGGTGACGTTGCCCCATACTGGAATTAGTTCGCGTCGGTGCGGATTGGTTTGGAGTAGTTTCACAAGGGTCATAAGAAGGCGTACTAAAGCCGATTTTATTTTTAGAAAAAAAAACTTCATAAGTACACATTGCATAGCTTTTATTAGTTTGTTGTGAGAGAATCTATCAAGATTTCAGTGATCAAAACATTTTTAAAAAATCATAAAGACACATTCATCTGCATGTGGAACTGGCACTTCATGCATCCAGGCATGAAATCTATGTGTGTGTGTGTGTGTGTGTGTGTGCAATTGGGGGTGTATGTGGCGAAGCTTCAAGCCTTATACCAAGAGCCCTAGGCAACTCTTTTGGCAAGACCATACAACTCTCTCAGTCCAAATGCAATCACCTCCAGCTGTAGAGGGGGTATATTTGATACTAATGAGTTTTTTAAATGTTGAGCCAAATATCTCGCTAGTATTTTAATGATTTCAATCAAGTTTAATACATTCATCAAAATTTCAGTGTAGTTTTAAGTGAAGAAAAGTCTTATGTGTTATATTTGCCAATTGAAATTGTATGTCTCATACCTGCGAAAATTAATTACTGAAATCATTATGGCATTTCATTATGTAGTAATGCAAGTGGTTGTGGTTCCCAAAGACGGGGAAGGGCTGACTTTACTTATAATCTCCCTAGAGTGATCAAGTTAGTTCAGTGTATGTCACCGATAATTTTGATGATTCTTATAATCATATTGATGAGAGTGAGAGTATAGAGATTAGGTTGGGTTTAGTGGTTCAAGATCCTAGGCAAGAAAAGACTTTGGAGCTTGTCCATGTTTGAATTGTGAAAGTTAACTTAATGAGTGATGTCTTTTTTTTTTTCCTTGTAGTGTGATATACTATCGTGCTTTTAGTGCATAGATGCGGACCACTCCCTCCACTTTACATTGCAGAGAGTGCACCCGAATGTTTTTTTCCTTGTTGATCTAGGCTTTGGGATCATAGTGTGTTTTGCAATATCTCCTTATGGTGTGCAATGTCGCTTGAATTATTTATTTGTCATACTCTACGATTATCTCTTTTCCCTTATCACTTTCGAAAGTCTCTCTGGTTCACAAATAGCTTTATTGAGGGCCTTGCTCGTTTTTTTCATCGCTCAAAAAAACTCACTCACCATTTTGTAAGACTTGAGTAGTCTTTCTGATAGTATTTTGTGTGCATAATACTTTTAGTGTGTGAGCACTAGCAAAAACTGAGTGTTTTCCTACTCAACCCAGCTTTATGTTTTTATTATCTAGGCATGGTTTCTGCTTTAAACTGACTTAGCGTTTTGCATTTGTCAGCTTCTTGAAAATGCCAGTCATTTCAGGTTTTTTCAGGAAGTCAATAAACTGCGCAAGCAACATCCTCTTCTTGGGCGTGACAGCTTTTTGCAAAAGGTAGGATGCTAACAGAGGCATTTTTTTGTACTACTGTACTGTTTTATAGGTGGTAATGGATAACCCAATCACTTTCATAGCTTTTATTGCAGTGGACTGTAACAAGTTTGGATGATTCCGTGCAGGGTGATGTGACATGGCATGAGACCAATTGGGAAAATCCAGGAAGTCATTTTCTTGCCTTTACGTAAGTTTTGGTTTCGTCGCAGGGTGCGTGCAGTTTGGAAGTGCATGCAAACCTAAACCTTAGGCTCTGAGAGCCGAAGCAACATATAAAGGAACTGCTTGGATGGCACGCTTAGTACTCCTGTGCTTTTTTCTTTTGTGTGTTTTCAAAGGAAAATAAGCATGGGTTACTTGTTGTGTATCTCATATATGGTTGGTCTTCTCCTGAATTCCATATTGAATTGATAAATAATTACCTTATTATGACACTAGTTTTCATGGGAAGGAGGAGAAGGAAGAGGATTTATATGCAGCCTTTAATGCACATACCTTCTTCAATAAAATTTCGCTACCTGCCCCACCTTCAGGAAGGTCTTGGTATAGAGTGGTATGATTTCTTTACAGTTTTCGGTTCTTTCAGAATGTTACGTAGAATCCTGCAGGAGTTTCAAGAGAAAGTCTGTGAATAGCCATCACAGAACATCATCTCTTTGTGAATGGGTTCTAACATTTTTTAAGGTTAAGTAATTAAATAGTAGTTACACGAAACATTGAAGCAAGGTGCACGTTCATGGTTTTCACTTGTAGAAATCCCTTAGGCCTTGATGATTTCATGCTCTCTTGGTGCAGTTTCTCTTACTTAAAGAAAAAAACAAAAATTGTTATGATCTGGGGAAGGTAAATGTGAGAGGGAGGTGGGGGAGGGGCAGTCTTTGTCCTTAGGTGAAGTCTCTCCTAAAACTTTTTCCAAGACCGCTTCATGCCCATAGGCTCAAGATTAGTTGAGTACTTAGGGCTTCCTTTTCAGCATAACTGAGGAAAATTGTCCTTCCTTGTATGTGTGAGACCTCCTCTCTTTACATCAACCTCCAGTTTCACAATACTTCCCATTGTTAATCTTAAGGCTTAGAGACAGCTACACTGTGCAGGAAAGCATGGGCTGGCAAATTACACAATATGACTATGTTGCAATATGCTTGTGTGAAAGATGTCTAGGATCAAATGGGAGGGGTAATTGAAGTGCTACTCATTGCAGGGCAGCATACGACGAGAATGTTACAACACTGTCGTAGTAGCGTAAAAGCATGTGAAGCATGTGATGGTGGAAAGCTATTTGTGCTATTATTTAGCATAGCATAGAAATAGGGGCATGGTATTTTTGTTGCAAATTTAATGAAATGTGGCTGATTTTTCTTAGGGGCCCAAAAGAAAATTGCCAGAGTTAGTATTTTCAGGTTGTACTCTTAAAGAGCTATCCATTTGGTATATATCATGACAAAACATCAATATATCTTTATATAAAAAGCATGGAAACATGTTTTCATAGTACGTATACATGGACACCAGCTATGTCGACACCATTACATGCTTTTACTCCGTATATACTCGTGTGAAGTAAAGGGATGGCTTGAGTCAAATAGGAGGGCAATGAAATACTTGCTATTTTATATGCATGAAGCTTATGAGAACAGATGGGTTCAAAAGCAAAATCCTCCCCTCTGAAGTGGGTTCAATTTTCATTCATGAATGTCTTTAGATTGATTCAAACCTTCCATCGCCAGCTGATGTGATAGAGGATGGAATTCAAGTAGAAGGGGAGACGTACAACATGGCACCATTTTCCACCATTGTTCTGTTGGCAAAGCCCTGAACTTTCGAGGACCTTCACAATCTCAGGCTTGGACATTACAACAGCTCAGGTAATTCTTTTCCATTTTATGTGGCAGGTATTGTTTTGTAGTTTCTTTTCACATGGTGATGTAGCATTCTTCTGAAGTGCATGAGTCTCATATGAGCAAGATCGGGAAACATCAATGGAGTTTACGATTACAAACTTGCATCATCACCATGTATGTGTATAGAGAAATAGAAGTGCTGGTCTCACACGCTCTTTCGCATTTTTACTTTTCTGTTTCCCTACTGCAATTAGGCATTAGTTTATTGATTTTTCATGGTTGTTTAGCGTTTCATATTTGCATCATAGGTTGACACAAATTTTAAGGATGACAATCTTCCAATACATAAAAGCAACATTGAAGATACTGCAAATTCAGGCACATGTCAAATGCCTAAGTGATTGACGAAATTTTGTCTTCTTTTAGATACAAAGGTGTACCTGAATCGAAAGGTTTTGTGCTTACTAGTTCAAATATTTATAGGGCAGTACAAAATAGCATTAACTCGTTTAATCATTGGTTTGTCAAGAGAGCCGATTAGTTTTTTACTGCAATACACCGAACTTATATCTAAATGGCTTAAGGAAACCTTTTTGCCCTCATTATCACAATTACCCTCTCTTGCTGTTCAGACATGTGCTCTCATTATCACAGTTGCACCATGTCTAACATATTTGTTTTCTGCTCTTCTCCCATATCCTCTTGATGTGTGCCCTATGCGAGCACAACCGCTCGCCTTGTGTGTTTACTGTGAATCCATAGTTTCAATCAAGGCCATTGTGAGAATTTGGCTCTAGAGTTGAGCTGTCTTTGTGATGCCTTCTGCCAATTTTCCAATCTCTCTCTCTCTCTCTCTCTCTCTCTCTCTCTCTCTCTCTCTGTGTGTGTGTGTGTGTGTGTGTGTGTGTGTGTGTGTGTGTGCGCGCGCGCACGCGCGTACACTCTAGAGGTAGAGCATTATATGATGTTGCCACTAACAACCTTTAGCCATTTTTTCAATGAGGACTCTGAGAAAATAAACTCATCAAAGAAAACTAATTATTCACATGGTGTTTTTAACTATGCAGACATGCGGGTGTGGATGCAATCCCGTAAAACTAGCTGATGTGATCAGATTGCCCCAAGAAAAACTGTGCAGACATACTCTTGGATATCATACTCCTATAATAACACAACCATTAATTCAAATTAAGTGCAAATTCTTAAATCTTAACTCAAGAAGTAGAATATTATTTTCACAATCTATGGTACTCCAACAAAGCAATACACAACCAGAAATTAACAGGCTTAAAAGATGGATGGCAAGCTCCCTTAACTTCAAATAAGAATCAACAGGTCATCAACTTTGTTACACTATTTATTGTGATCTTTGATGACTTAATTGTTCCTAGTAGTCTTTTAAAAACTACATGTCAACAGCAAGCTTAACATCAATTTCTATTTTTGATGACTTCAAGCTTAACATCAGTTTCTATTTTTGATAAGTATAATATTGGTCTTCCCATGAAAAGTTATTGTTAGTTGAAAAACAAGATAGTAAGTCGGTCAAATTGAAGGGAGTTTGTGCCAATTACACAAATATTGAAAATGGAAGTATTTGGCTAAATATTGTTTGGCATTCACAAATTCTTTTGTATGACGTAAGCATTATTGTTTTCTCTGCTTTTGCTAGTGCCACCCCCCCAAGTTTGAATTGAGTGAGCTTAAGGAGGAAAATTTGAATAGTGAGCTTAAGAACCGAACGTCTCTAATTGTGCCCTTAAAAACACAACACAAGGAAGTATTAGTTAGTATTTCGTCTTGTTTATAAAACTCACACAAACTACATGGGTTTGATATTCAAAGGATTACTTAACTTCACTAATCTCCCTAATCTCGTTGATTTGACTTCATACCCCTTGCAAATATGTCGCTAATGCCATGGGCTTTCTCATGTTGAAGTACATTTCTATGTAATCACAACCATTCAAACTTCTCCTAAAGTTAGTGGTAGTACCTAAGAGTGAATCTTCCTTTTTATTAGTCTTTTTGATTCCCAAACTATCCTTCAGTATTGGATCCCATTAAATATAAAAAGGTCAACAATTTCATGGTGAAATTTTTTTTGAACAACAGTATAAGAAAGTCTAACACTATGCCCCCCTTGAAGAAGAGGTTTCGTCCCTAAAAACAAAAATGGGAATCTCTCACAAGGCACCAATGTTTTCTCTTTGAACTATCTTCACTAAATCTTTAGGTCTATCCTTACACTTATACTAAATCCTTTCCATTATGAATCTTTTTTTAGTTGCATGTTCTTGGTGCAATAGATATTGTTTACAATCAATCCAAAGAAATATGGAGATATGAGCAACAAATCTTGGTCTACTCCACTATTATCATAAGAGCATCTCTCTCTCTCTCTCTCTCTCTCTCTAAAACACACACACACACACACCACCCCTACCCACTATTTTCTTTTCAGTTCTTTGTACTTTTTGTACCCATACCTGGTATTAGATTCACCACATGTAACCTTTTGGTCTCATAGGTCATTTTGGCCTTTTGAGGACATTAATATTACTTTTCACTTCATTTCATTTCATCTCTCTCTCTCTCTCTCTCTCTCTCTCTCTCTCTCTCTCTCACACACACACACAAACCCCTCTTTGTTAGTTGTTGGAATAGTTTCTATCTTCTTCATGTGGCTCAGAATAGGCTCGAAAACCCTTAGTTTTGGCTTGTACATCGTAACCTTATCTTTTCCATTTTCTTGGATTGAGGGAAATTTTGAGGCCCAATCTTCTTGTCTCGTAATGAACAACTTATCCACGTGTTCTTGGAGAAGGTCCTTTGCTAACTAAATCTTTTCATAGCAACCATTGTAAAATGTGACCTATATTGATACCCATAAATGAGCGTAAACGTAGAAAAAGATATGATTAACACCCTCAGTTTGTCCATCTCTTAAGCGACTTAGCCTTTTTCACCTTACACTTTTGGCAATGTACATTGCTTATGTAGTGCATGCATGATGGTATACAGTTCTTGAATACATCATAGTAATTTTACTAGGCTCTGTTTAAAACCACAGGCTAGCATATATCCACAATAGTTAGAATAGGATTGGGATATAACATTTTCTTAATCTTTTCAAAGCTACCCTATTGCTCCTCTTGCCAATTAAACGATGGGTTTGCAATGACTATCTATACCCAAAAAGTTTTTTTTGGAATAAGGAGATTTCATCTAGATTCTAGAAATCTGACTTATTATCCTTGTTTGAAATGATACTTGATATACGAAACCATGGATTGCACAAATTCGCACTTGCTCTTTTTAGCATGAAATGGATGCTTGCATAATTACTCAAAACAATTATACACGATTCTCCTTGAAACATCTATGAATGAGGAGGTCCATCAGAAAACCATTTAGAAATCTCCTTAAATAATCCATAAGAAAATGTCCGTAAGTGTCATGAATGTGGCTAGTGAATAAGTCAAAAAAAGGCATGGTTGGATACTTATATTGCTCAAACTTGGTTCAAAAATTATATATTAGGAATATTTTACATACTGATTCATTCCTTATGGTGTCTAGACCAAAAATCAATCTTAGTTAAGGAATTTTTCCCCTTGTAGTTGAGCAAAAGTCTCATCAATCTTAGGTATCATTAGTACTATCCATGTTCATCAGCAGGATAAGACAAACACATGGAGAAGAACTAGCTCACTTAAAACCGTAGCCATGATAGCATGTTGAGATTCCACCGCTGCGGTAAGATGAGATGATATGTTAGTTTATTAATGGACTCGTTGTCTTGAGAACATCAACGCTACAATCAATTGATTATTCAAGAACTCGGGAGGTAAATAATCTAGTAATATGTGTTGGAAATAAAATTCCACTTGATTAAGCTCATCACTTTGAGATAGAGCATCAAAATGAATTTCAACATAAGAAGTAATAGATGGGTGAGACAAGCAATGACACACATTAGTATCTGTTATTCATTTTTTGCTTGTAACAACTAGAACTTGATTATAGAATGAGGTGCATCTTTCTTCTAGTAACCAAGCACAATTTCCATTGGCATCAAACTAGAGTGAATTATGCCAATAAGTCATTTTGAGGGATGTACATAGGCAATATGCCACTCATGCCCAAGTGATGCATCTGCTCTAGACATAATTTGGAAGTACAATGTGTAGTTGAGAAAGTTGTAAAAGGACCCATGTCATCAATAAAAAATCTTGACCTTCTCTCCAATGACAAACACATTCATACTAACAAAACTCATGTGAAGCTGCCATGTGTTACCACATTGAAAATTCCAATAAGCACTCATGAGTTCCTCTTAGCGAGAGATTTTAACTTGAGAGAACATTGTAGAATCATCTAACTGCATGAGCTAGATGGTATTTAAAGCTTGTCCTTTGCCTTTAGTATGTTGTCTATCCTTGTCCTTCGATTTATCATGCTCTTTGGTCTTGAATAGATCAAAATCATGATGTTATGATTGTCCAATATAAATTTCTTTCTTTGCCGCTCAAAATTTGTAGCAAATAGAGATCTTCTTGGCATACTTTGGTGGGGCTGTGGGTTCTATGACTCAACATCTATGTCAAGTTATTCTCAATGAAAAACCTACTAATGCGTAAAAACTTGAAATGATTTATGTGAAAAGGGTTTATCAAAGACTAACTTTGAAAATTTCTATTGCCATCACATGGGAATTACAAATATCATGCTAGCAATGTTGGCCTTTGATATATTCATCAAACTTTCCATCTATACATGTGAATGGAGATATATGTTCTTGATAGGCTTCATAGATAGAATATATATTTCTCTCCTTTTAGTACGTCTCTATCTCTCTACTCCCCCCAAGTGAGTCTAGTATGTCATCCCCCTTACTTATAAGTTTCAAGGGGCACTCTTAGGGCGTTTACGTGGTATGGTAATCTTAATTCTATGTTCAATCCCCCATTACTCTTGTAGGGGAAGTTGTTCTCTCAACTTTTTCATCTTTTTCTATCCCTTGATGCCCTTGATTTCTTATGTAAATAAGACTTCTTGGATGCATTTTATGTTCTACATTGCAAAACCAGTTCTGCATTGTGTATACACCATTGTCTCCTTATGTTTACTTAATTGTGAGTGCTAGTTTGATTTATCTTCCATAGACTCTAACCAATGGCATGAGAACCTACGAGATGCTCAATATTTACTAATAATCATAGTTCCATATTATTATCGCTTAACTTTAATTAGCACCATCTATCTAATCAATAGTGAAAGTACTTGAGCTTGGGCGTGCTGTTTGAAATACTAGTGACCAAATACCCTTCTTCATTACCTAGCTAGTGACTATGTAAGATTCTAGTTTTGCATTAGTATATGAGGGTTTTTACTTATCCCCTTTCTAATTTCTCACTAGCATTCCATTAGGTACAAGCTCTGGTTACTTTTCTCATTGAATCATTTCTTGGGTCACCTTCGGTGAGTGCACTAATTAGAATCCCCTTATATAATGTGTGTTTGGGGTTTAATTCCCCTTCTTTTAAATGCTTGAATGAATAAAATGACCCCTTATTTTAGGATTTTTTTTCAAGATAAAATATAAAACCCCTTTTATTAATATATATTTGTTAATTTTTTTGAAATGTTTGCATTTTGAAGCCTCTCTTGTTGAACTCATGGTACATTAACATGATTACATAGTGCACCCTCTGAGGGATCACCTTGATCTTATGTTCATTTAATGGTCCTTTGGGAGAACTTTCCAATTGAGCATCGTTAATTTGATTAATTTTTTAATCTTCTTAAGTGATCATTTATTGGTTTTCCCTCCCCTTCTTCATAAACCAAGACTTGCCTCACCACTAATACCGTCACTTTATTGGTGGTGTGTGTAGGCGTAACACTCTCCTATTTCTCTCATTTGAAGCCTCAATCTTTGATTTGGAGTTGGTTAGCTAAGTTAAGTGTCCCATTAATCTCAAGCCTTATGTGTGTGCGAAGCTATGTTAAGCAAAGACTAAAACGACTTTTGTGGCTCTCCTCACACAAGAGGCCCAAGTGTCCACTTCACGAGGCTATTAAAGTTAAAACCACATTGGGGGGTGAGATCGTGCATTCAAAGGTCTATTTTGGACATGAAACTTTGACAAACATTGAACTTGGTGTTCAATTGGAATTCAAAAAAATTCTAGAGCCTTGGGACTTCATACATGAGTGAAATTCCCTTCTTTATTTGAAGTAAGTCCGTTAGAGTAGAGTCCCATGGGCATTATTTTTCACTAAGATATCTTATAAAGGGGCTTATCCCACAACTCTTACACAATCCCCTAATCCTAACTCCTTCTAGGAAGACACTCACACATAAATAGTGCAATGTTTTTTATAGACAAGGGGGTAGTTCACATTGTTGGGAAAAGGGAAGTATCACAACAATAAAATAGCTTAATGAGGAAAAAGAAAATTTTCGGTCTATACGTGTGTGTAGTGATAGCCGTTTTTTTTTGCTATCCAAATTGCCATAGTGAGCTACCTCACCCTACCAAAATCACCCAAACATTGTGGTTATCCCTACCATTTCACTGTACATAGGCATGTGTGAGTTAGGGGACTTTCCTCATATTTTCTAAAAAACCCTTAATTGACTAGTCACTGGGTTAGTTGAGCCGAAAAAAAATAAAATTATATTAATGTCCCTTTGTGTGTAAATATTTCATTGTATATAGGGCCTAAATATAAGGATTTTTTCATAATTATTTTGATATTTATTTCTACTTAGGTGCGTGTTATATATGCTATGTACATTGCCTCTTAATTACCACAATTTTTCTTACCATTTTTCATACTCTTTATTCCATATAGAAATACTTTCATGCAAGTTTCTCTTATTTTTGGTGTAACTCCACCTAACAAAAATCCAAAAAAACTAGTTTTATTTGTGTGTATATATTTTCACTATTGTGATTTTTCCCTTCCTACAATTATTCACTTTTACTCTCATAAATTAGAACACCAAAATTATTCATCTTTTTATGATAGCCTCATAATGAGAGAGATTTATTTTGACCTCTTTATATTTTTTCCACCTATATTATTTATATTTGATATGTACATATTTTTTAGACAACTCAATATTTGATTTCCTTAGTTGTACTATTCACTTATATCATGATCTCAACAATATCTTCAATTATAGACCCACAAAATAAGGTCAAGGATATGTGGCATGCATGCATGCACTATGGAGGGCTCACTCTTAGAGGCATTTAAAACAATCATCCAAAGAAGGACCCCACATGGACTTTATGCAGTGGGAAAAGACAGTCGGTTTTCTTGAATTTTTAAAAGTCACTTTCTCTCTGAATTTGAAAAGGTATTATAAACAAAAGTTGTAGCTCGTGGACTGAACTTTTGCCTTAAATTTTTTCATATTTTTTTGAGCTATGGTCTGTAAGCTATGATTTTATTGGTGGACCCGAGTTTGCCCATGTCATGCAGCCACACTCCCTCTTCCACTTTATCATTTTTCTCTTTCACACACACTTCTCCACTCATCATCCCCATCTCTCACACCTCTCCTCTCTGCACCCTACTCACCTTCTCCTCAATCTTGAAGAATAAGAGAAACCATGGTAAACTCATGCCTCCTACACACACTTCCATTCCATAATTGACCACCTAGTCTCATTTTTCCTCCTCCAAATTGTTCATATCTATCAAAAAAACCACAAAATTTAGCCTCTTCTCTTTAAAGACAGCATCATGGTGATTGATTACTCATCTTCAATTACCGTGGCTCCCAAGGAAGGTCAAGAGTGGAGAAAAACATATCATTAAAGTTAGTGGACTGTTAACAAGCGTCAAAATTGGCCTTACTCAAGACACTTGGAACATCAACCTTGTAAGAAATTATCTTTTCTTACTTCTTAAGAGTTTTTCTTCCTTATTGGTATCCTACATGGATACTCCCATTGTAAATATCCATTTCCATTTGTAAATTAATAAAAATACTAACTCTACTAATGTACTAACACTAACCCACTATGAAAAGTACTATCACCTCCATTTTTCTCCTCTCTTTTTTCTTCATCTATCCCCACCAACTTCTTGATAATTCCAAGAAAAATAGATAAAATTCTGAAAATTCAACCCAATCATGTTAGAGGAGTAACCCTAGCCCTCAAATTGCTATCAAAGGAGGGTGTAGCTAGCACAAAAGAGAGAAGCCATAAGCAAGAGCACTATTGCTATAGCTTGAGAAGCCAAGCTCAACCTCTTGAGTGGAATCTCATTGACTCATGCATATGTATGTGTTGTATTAGGGGTGATTAGCAAGGGAGCTCTATGCCATTGTAAGAGAGTGTGATCATTCAATTGAGAGTAGGAAACCTATCATTTCTCCTACTAGTGTAAGCCCAACATTTGCTGAATTAAGGAGGGTGAATTTGGACTAAGCATGGATACTTTGTCTCCCAACCAACGTGAAGTCATGGACAATAATGATGTGTAAGTGTCTTGGTGTTTTATTTAAGTTCTTGATAGCTTGTCTCCGAGTGTAATTATCAATTTAGCCATAAATCCCACATGCTGTAAGAGGCGATAGGGTGGAGAGGACTCCCCTGGTCTTAAGACAGTAATTGGGGTGGATTTTCTTGTGATGTGTTGGCGGTGTAATTTACTCAAGCTACGTTGAACGAAATACTAATCTCACTTTGATTGGTCATGACAGATTTGTAAGAAGGCATTAGTGCAACAAGCACCCCCTTCTCTCTCTTACATATATATTTGTGTTTGCTTGATCACTACCGATACCTTTCAAAGCAGCCTGAGCACTATTTCTCTCTCTCTCTCTCTCTCTCTCTCTCTCTCTCTCTCTCTCTCTCTCTCTCTACGCGTCCTAGTTCGCATCCAAAACTAGGTGGTGCCCCAAATTTGTGTAGGGTTAGGTTGTGGGTTTGTGTGTGTGTTTGTTGTTTTTTCCAACCCCAAACCAATTGAGCAGCACGGGAGCCTAGAAGAGTGCTTAGAGGCCACTCTTCTTGTTGCTCGCCCCTGAACGCCTCAAATTGGTGTCCCCACTGAGGATGGCTTGTGTATCTTTTTGTGTAGGTTCAACCTTTAGCATAGTCAAGTAGTTTGCATGAATCACGAGAATTTGTATGATCCTTTCATTTCCATTGTAAGGCAAAAGATGCACTTAATTGTTAGTACTAAGCTGTAATTTCAACGAGTAATTCGTAGAATTTTGGGCCCTCTTAGGCTGGCCGAGATAAACGCATCAGTAAATCCCTTTATTTTGCTTCTCATTAGGTACGATCTTAGTTTGGACGTCTATATTTTTGTTTTGTTTTAAGCATTAAGTCATGCATAGACCATGGATAATGGCCCAGGAATAGAGGTTTTCCCCTTCCATTTTACTCCACACGTTATAATAAACTTTGCAATTAGTAGGAAGATCCATTTTCAACAACGTATGGTGTTCATGTTTGGTGCCCAAAGAGTAGGAGAAATTCTTGCATCACCAAACCTTGTCATCTTGCCTCTTGCTGATTATCATAGATCATTTGATGTGCATATTTTTATTTTATTGTAGAACAGATTATAATTTAGAAAACATTATTGCGTAAATCCTTTTAAGTAAGAAAAAACAAAGACGTGTTGTTACTTTGAAATTGATCCAATGGAGGCCCAACGCCAAATGTCCAGATATTCTCTTTTCTTTAGAGAGCCGGGAGAGGATGCATAATTATTTTTAGCAAATTTCAAGATGTTTTGCCGTATCTAGAGGATAGTAACAGATCAAGAACGTGTAGAAATGTTTAAGGTGGTCCTTAGAAAAGATGCTAGCACTTGGTTTGACTCTTTGCCTCAGGAAGTTAAGTGGGATTACACGGAAGTTGTAAATCGTTTCAAGCGATACTTCTTTGATCCCCAAAACACTCAAAAACTATGGCAAGACATTGTTTCTCATAAGTAAAAATACTTAGATGACTACTACTTGTACAAGCAAGAGTTTCTACGTCTTTGGGCTCTATGGATACAAAATGTTGCTAACCCTGGTGATGGTGCATAATTTCTAAAGAAGGAGAGATTTATAGCTGGACTCTTCCCTGATCTTGAGGTAAAGGCGGAGGCGGGTACACCTGCTACCTATGATGCACCTAAAACTAGGGCTATTGAGAAGTATAGAAAACTCAAGTGCCTAAGGGAAGAGGTTCCAATAAAAGGTCTTAGACCCAAAGGTAAGTCACAAGCATCAACAACTAGGAAGCTTCCTGAGGTAACGACAGAAGTGATTGAGAAGTTAAATGAATCTTTAAGCAGCTTGTCAATTTACCTTGTACAAGTTGTGGGTCCAAAGGGACAAACAAAGAAAGCCGAGGAGAGAGAGCCACGACCTAGGAGAGTCTTGCAATGTTGGAATTGCGGAGAGTCTGGACATGGGATGTATAATTGTCCTTGGCCCCATGGGGAGTCAGGGAGACCTAACTTGAATTACCCAGTGATGAATGCAGGTGAAGGAATTGGTCAACAACCAAGGCTTCTAAAAAGGCCAAATGGACCAAGACCACCTCTACAAGGGGTAGAATGAGTTCCACCTTTGCCAACCCCAAATGTGCATGTGATAGAGGTGACAAATTCAAATGAGTTTGACATGGAAGCAAATGGAATTAAGCGTGGCCAAGGAAAAGGTAAGGAGAAAGAAGGAGTTATGTCACAAAGTGACAATGGACGAGAAAAGAAGGCGAAGGAGACCAAGGAAGTTAAGAGGACTCGACGTCGTATCAACCTCCAAGACTTCCCTCTTGGACATGGTATGGCTCCATACAACCTGTTGGAAGACATGGGAGGTAAGGGTCCTGATATCTCATGGCCTCAATTTCTTGCATTATGCCCACAAGTTAGGAGGGATTTAACAAAGGCAGTTAGCACTAGGAGAAAGGTAAAAGAAAGTGTGTCTGTTGTAAAAATCTCACAAGCTGAAATGAATGAGGATATTACACTTGTGCTAGATTGTTACATCAAAGGAAGATTGGTTAGGAAAGGTCTAGTGGATGGGGGTGCACAAATTTGCATCATGACAGAGGGACTCATGCAGAGACTAGGCATGCACATCCATGAGACACCTGAAATCAAAGTAAAAATGGCAAACAATAGCAAGGCTAGGTATGTAGGCATTTGTAAAAATGTTTTTGTGGAGGCCTTTGGCATTAAGAAGGCGGTGGATTTCTATGTTATGTCTACCAAAGGAAATGGTTACCCATTTATCCTAGGAAGACCATGGCTAATGAAAATGCGAGCTTTGGAGGATTGGGAGAGTGGAAAATTAATTTGCAGGAATGACAATCATAAGAAGGTTGTCTTCGACATGAAGGAGCAAAGCCAATAGTAGGTCCATGAAGAATCATCACAAACTGAGATGGAGGAAGGCTGGACCGATAGCACTTCAGAAGAAGAAAGTAGCGGCAGCATTACTGAAGAGGAGTCTTCCATCAAAGTCATGGGGGTAAGGTTTAAGCCAAACAACCAAGAGACCTCTTGCCCAGGTTTCGAAGAGGTAGGTTCCCAAGAGAACCAAAATGTGAAAGATGAAGGAATGCTAGAAGGTATGTTGTCTACAACACTTACAAAGGATGAAAGAGAGGAGTTCAAAGGTGTGTTAAGGAATTTCCTAGGCTTTTTGCTTAAGATGACACTGATATGCGTGGGGTAGATGCTGTTCAACACAAGATCGAGTTGAAGCTAGAGGCCACTCTTCTTGTTGCCCGCCCCGGACCGCCTCAAATTGGTGCCCCCATTGAGGATGTATATGGGATGTATAATTGTCCTTGGCCCCGTGGGGAGCCATGGAGACCTAACTTGAATTACCCAGTGATGAATGTAGGTGAAGGAACTAGTCAACAACAAAGGCTTCTACAAAGGCCAAATGGACCAAGACCACCTCCACAAGGGGTAGAAGGAGTTCCACCTTTGCCAGATCCAAATGTGCATGTGGTAGAGGTGACAAATTCAAATGAGGTTGACATGGAAGCAAATGGCATTAAGCGTGGCCAAGGAAAAGGTAAGAAGAAAGAAGGAGCTACGTCACAAAGTGACAATGAACGAGAAAAGAAGGCGAAGGAGACCAAGGAAGCTAAGAGGACTCGACGTCATATCAACCTCCAAGACTTCCCTCTTGGACATGGAGACACCTGAAATCAAAGTAAAAATGGCAAACAATAGCAAGGCTAGGTGTGTAGGCATTTGTAAAAATATTTTTGTGGAGGCCTTTGACATTAAGAAGGCAATGGATTTCTATGTTATCTCTACCAAAGGAAATGGTTACCCATTTATCTTAGGAAGACCATGGCTAATGAAAATGCGAGCTTTGCAAGATTGGGAGAGTGAAAAATTAATTTTCAGGAATGACAATCATAAGAAGGTTGTCTTCGACATGAAGGAGCAACACAAAGAGGAGCTCCATGAAGAATCATCACAAAGTGAGCCGGAGGAAGGCTGGACTGATAGCACTTCTGAAGAAGAAAGTAGCGGCAGCATTACTGAAGAGGAGTCTTCCATCGAAGTCATGGGGGTAAGGTTTAAGCCAAACAACCAAGAGACCTCTTGCCCAGGTTTGGAAGAGGTAGGTTCCCAAGAGAACCAAAATGTGGAAGATGAAGGAATGCTAGAAGATATGTTGTCTACAACACTTACAAAGGATGAAAGAGAGGAGTTCAAAAGTGTGTTAAGGAAATTTCCTAGGATTTTTGCTAAAGATTACACTGATGTGCGTGGGGTAGATGCTGTTCAACACAAGATCGAGTTGAAGCCAGAGGCCACACCTAAGGCTCAAAAGCTACGAAGGTTAGGAGTCATCAAGGAGCATGCTTTACTGAAGGAGGTAAGGAAGCTTCAAGCAGCAGGTTTCATTTATCCAGTGGAGAATTCAGAGTGGGTCTCTCCCGTTGTTGTCACTCCCAAGAAAAACGGCAAGTGGAGGGTGTGTGTGTGTGGATTACTGTCCACTAAATGAGGCAACAAAAGAGATCACTTTTCCCTCCCATTTCAGGATGAGATACTAAATGAGGTAGCTGGTCATGAGAAGTACACTGTGTGTGATGGCTACTCGGGTTACTTTCAAATAGGGATTGCATTGGAGGATCAATTGAAAACAACCTTCATCACTCCTTGGGGTTGTTATGCTTTTAGAGTCATGCCATTTGGTCTGACAAATGCTCCTGCAACATTCCAACGTTTCATGAACATGGTGTTTCAAGCATTCTTTGGAAAGTCAATTAGGGTGTTCATTGATGATTTTTGCATTTATAGCTCAAAATCATTGCATCTACAAAGGGTAGAAGAAGGTTTAAAGAAGATCTACGACATGGGAGGTCAACTCAACCCCGACAAGTGTCACATAGGTGAGGATGAAGTGATCTTGCTTGGTCACAAGGTTTTCTATAAAGGCATTGAGGTGAATCTTTCAAAGGCAAAGGCTCTTATTGAGCTCCCATCATCCAAGAATCTCAAAGAGGTCATCTCATTCATTCAAAAGGTGAAGTATATGTCACGCTTCATTCACTTAGCTTCGGAGTTGCTTCACCCTTTGCAAAAGTTGACAAAACAAGTAGAATTTGCATGGTCTGATGATCTTGAAGAGTACTTTTGTAACATTAAAGTCATCATGTCAGAGCTACCAACACTCATGCCTCCTTGTTGGCAGTACACATTCTTTGTTAGCTCGTGTTGGAAAAGAAACAATTGGTGCAGTTTTGCTACAACAAGATTCCCATAGTACCCGGATGCGACCCATCTACTTTGCTAGTAGGGTCATGAATGCTTTGGAGAGAGGCTACACGGAGGCAAAACTCATGATGCTTTCTCTCATGTTTGCGGTGAGAAAGTTTAGATCCAACTTGCTACCAAAACCTTTTGTAATTCTCACTGCAAAAAATTTGTTTCCTTGGGTGTCATCTCAAGTGAATCTTAGTACTAGGATCTCAAAGTGGATGATAGAGTTGCAAGAGTTCCAATACTCTTTCAAGGTAGAAGATAGTGTGCGTGCACAATTGGTAGGGATCCTTCCTTATAGGGTACATGAGAAGGAAATTAAGGTGCCTGAAGTAAAAACCCTACCATTGCCACCACCAAAAAGTATGAGCCACAAAGGAGGTTCATCCCTACTTGTTATAATTGTGGTGAACTTGGTCATATCAGCACTCATTGTCCAAGGCTAACAATGATGGGAGGTGATATGTTTTCACTTCCTCAACAGATTCCTAACCGGGCTAATGATTATGCATTGGATATATGAGGAGATCAAGGTATTGAATAGTAAAATCAAGCCTCAACCACTGTTTCCGTTTATTCTCCCACATTAAGTGATCAGTTTAATATGAGAAAATCATTTGGGTTGGTTAGAGATTAGATATTAGATTTTATGACATTACCTCTTTCTTGAAATCATAGTCGTCCTCGACTATGAGGTAAAAGAGATAAAGCCTTAGTCATTAGTCAATTTTACTTAGCGGGTAGAGGATCCCTTTTTACCCTACGATATCTTTCCAAGATGGATGACTAATCCATTTGGTGCTTAGGAGACATAGCTGCTCTTTAGTCCATTTAATTCTCCCAAAGTAGAGTGACAAATTCTACTTGGTGTTTGAGCATATTAGTTAAATTTGTGCACAATTAAAAAGAGGACTAGTCTTATAAGACAAAAACATGAGTTATTTAAAAGAAATTTGTACATTTGTTTACTCTAATGTAGCATTGTAAGCCTTGACAAGGTTCATACTATCCTTAAGCTGTATTCCTTGCATCCATCTAGCATCTTCAAAAGGATAATTTTTGAACTTAATAAGATACCGTCAAATAATCTTACCATGTCGTAGTACCTTGTCTTCATGTCCAAGGATAGCTTCGGGTTGTAGCACCTCTTCTTGGTCTTCAACTTTGGGAGAATCTCCAATAATTGGTTCAGTTGGTGGCTCTCCTTTGTAGGGCTTAAGTAGGTTTACATGAAAGGCATTGTGTATGAGCCAATGGTTGGGCAACTTGAATTGATAAGCCGTCTCATTGATGGGCTTCAAGATTTGGAAAGGACCATAGTATCTTTTTGCTAGTTTAGCATAATACTTTTGATGGCCCGTAGGATTTCTGCCCGTCATTTGCCTTAATCGAGCCTTAGGAAACTTGAGTAAGACCCAATCATTTTCTTTGAACATTAAGGCTCTTTTGTGCTTATCAGCAATAACTTTTTGCCTTTGTTGAGAGATGGATATAGCCTCCTTAATCTTTTGAAAAGATTCTTGTAGGTCACGGCTATACTCATCGGCAGCGAAGATCTTCCCATGTACTTTGAGTAGCAAGGGACTTTTAGGTCTTCCCTCAACGATCTCAAAAGGTGCTTTTCCCATAGAAGTATGTACAGTATTATTGTAGGCATACTCTACAAGAGGTAAGTACTTTTTCGATTGTGAGCGTTGATCTACTTCAGTAACATAAGTCTTGAGTAGATCAAGTATTGTAAGATTGGCTATCTCACTTTGGCCATCCGTTTGTGGGTGATAGGCCGAAGAGAAATTCAATCTTGTTCCTAGATTTTCAAAGAGACCTTTCCAGAAATTACTGGTCATTCTAGGATCTCTATCTGACACGATGGATGTGGGTAATCCATGGTGCTTGAAAATTTGAGATATGAAGAGAGTTGCCATTTGATGTGCCTTAATAGTCTTTTTGACAGGAATAAAATATGCTTGCTTGCTAAACATGTCGACTATTGTCCATATTCCTGTATTCCCATGGATAGACTTGGGTAATCCAAAGATGAAATCCGTGGATATACTCTCCCATGGTGAATTTGGGATAGGCAATGGCTGGAGTAATCCAGGTTGCTTCCCTCTATCATACATGGTCTTTTGGCATACTACACATTTTGAAACATACTCTTGTATGTCCACTTTCATGGTAGGCCAATAGAAGTACATCTCTACTCCTCGGAGAGTAGGTTGAATACCTCTATGCCCCGTATATGGAGGAGCATGGGATTCATACATAACTTCCTCACGAAGGGAATGGGTAACACATAGCCTAGTGCCGTGGAGAAGATAACCATCCTGCAAGGTGAATGGTTCCTCTTTCTTCCTCGAAGCAAGGGCTGACATTATGTCTCTAAAGTTAGGGTCAGTAGCATACTCATAGAGGATAGATCATTGTGAGTAGCTATAGACACCGCATTAAATTTTGGTTGTCGTGAAAGTGCATTGGCCACTTGATTGTGCTTACCAGCTATGTGAGCAATATGAAAATTAAATTGCAAAAGAAAATTTGCCTACCTCATTTGTTTGTCGGAAAGCTCGATTTGCGTCATGAAATACTTGACTTTGGTGGTCGGTTCGTAGGATAAATGGAGTCCCCAACAGGTAGTGCTTCCATGTGTCTAGGGCATGTAGAAAAGCTAAAAGCTCTTTCTCATAAATGCACAAGATTCGTTAATCACTATTGAGCCTTCGACCCTCATATGCTACGGCATGCCCTTCTTGAAGCAAAACTACTCCAAGGCAATCACCACAAGCATCACATTGGACCTCAAATGGCTTTGAGAGATCCGGAAGCACGAGGACTGGTTGGGAATTAAGCTTCTCTTTGAGCTTATCAAAGGCGTTTTTCTCCTTAGCAGTCCATACATACTTAACGTTCTTCTTAGTTAATTCATGTAGTAGTCCTGCTACTTGAGAGAAGTTTGCTATGAAGCATCTATAGTATGTGCACATACCAATAAAGCTTCTTAGCTCATGTAGATTTCTTGGGTTAGGATATGATTTTATTACCTCTAAATTTGATGGATCCATATGGATACCATCGTGAGAGATAATATAACCTAGGTATTGAATCTCTTGAAGAAAGAACTCGCTTTTCTTTTGGTTGAGAAAAAGCTCGATCTCCCTCAATGCTTGAAAAATCACTTGGAGATGTTGCTTATGTTCCTCCAAATACTTGGAGTGGATGATGATATCATCAAAGAACACTTCAATGAATTTACGATAAGGTCTAGAAATTTTCTCCATCAGACGATTGAATGTAGCAGGTGCATTAGTCAAACCAAAAGGTATGACTAGATATTCATAAAGACCAAACGTTGTGCGAAATGCGGTCTTTAAGATATCTTCATCCACTATCCTTATTTGATGATAGCCACTCTTAAGGTCAATCCTAATGAAGTGGGTAGAGCCTTGTAGTTTATCAAACAGATCTTCTACCCGAGGCACCAGAAATCCGTTTAAATTGATAGTGATATGGTTTAATGCTCGATAGTCCACACACATACGGTATGTACCATCTTTCTTTTGCACTAAAAGGACTACATAACAAAAGGGAAAGGAACTAGGCCTCACCATCCCTTTGTCTACCAGCTCTTGTACTTGCCTCATGATCTCCTCTTGTTGAGCTTGTGAGAGTCCATAAGGAGGTTTGTTAGGCGGTGAGCTACCTGGAAGGATCTCAATGCGATGGTCATCATCCCCTCGTTTTGGAGGTAAGTCCATAGGGATATCATCGATGAACACATCTTGGAATCCTTTCAGAAAATTAGACAAGTCTTACTCTTCTTGATTCCTACCATTTACATTTGATGAAACATTAGTATCTTTTAGAGACTCTTTGACAAAAATCATGTACGCCGAAACTGAGCTCTTCATTGACTTATCAAAAGCAAGAGGATTTACAAGTGGAATAGTGCGACCACGCTCACTAGCATCTATATACATGTTCTTTCCCCTGTAGATGAAGTGGATTGTCCTTTCAGGGAACTTCATGTTGGCAACCATGCAATCAAACCATGGCGTCCCTAGGATAGCATCCTCATGTTGGAGAGGAGAGATGAAGAAGTCTTTTGTCGACATAGCTTTGGAGATGAAGCCTCAACTTTCCAATCAAGGGAGTAACGGTGGCTTGCTTTGCCTTGAAAGTTGTGTCAGCCATTACCATATCTTCCATCTCAAAAGCTTGAATGCCCAACTTGGTGGCCAACTCCATTGATATGAAGTTGTGAGTAGAGCTAGGGTCAATTAGATGAAGACATCATGCTCTCTTGCCTTTCCCCAAGCATAGGAAAGTGATGATCCTTTGCAATGAGCATCCTCTTTTGGAGCTTCGATGGTGGAAGTCCTAGGAGTCTCATTGCGAGTATTCTTCTTGGGGCAAGAACGATAGCCATGTCCTTGCTCCTCACACTTGAAACACTTATGGTCCTTGCGAAAAGCTTAAAGCTCTTCAGGAGAGAGTTTGTTTTTACCTTTGTAAACTCCCTTCTCCTTGGACCGATTGTTGTTGTTGTTGGAAGTGACTTGGGAAGAATTTTGAACATTGGTTTTCCCCTTTGCATCATTTTTGTCTTTGTTTTCCATGGGCTTGACATTACGTCTAGCCCCTTGATGGAAATTGATGCATGAAGCAACCATGGTGTGATGGATTACTTCGATAATAGTACCAGGCCATTGAGAGTTGATGTATTCCGCCATCTCTTCAAGTAATCCCGCACAGAACTGCTGCCTTTGCTCGGCAAAGTCTATCTTTTGAAAGACAGTAGCCTTGAGATGTAAACCCCAAAACTTGTCCACATACTTGTGGATAGACTCATGAGAGAGAAGCTTCAAGTTGCGCCATTCGGTAAGCACTTTGTCCTTTGCATCGCTTGCAAGGAATTGCTTCATGATGGAAACTCATAGAGTTTTCCATGTCTTTGGGGCTTCACCATTGCCACGAAGGCTAGCCCACCATTGACAAGATGATTTCTGGAAATGCATAGCTACATGGCGTAGCTTGGAGCACTCTGTGAAGCCCTCGTCTCCAAAGGCCACATCAAATTGCTGGATGAAGGCCAACACTTTGTCGGTAGCACCAAAGGTGCCATCATAGGTGAGAAAAGAGATACTGTTTCCTCCCTCCTTGAACTTCTTTAGATTTTGTGACCTTCTCCATGAAGGAAATGATTTGCGATGTCCTCCCCTCTTGTATTCTCTTGGAGAATAGCCATAACTTTTGTCGGAAGAGGAGGAAGGTGAAGAAGAAGGAGAAGAGGTGACCTCTTGCTAGCCGTTTTCTTCCTTTGTTTCCTCTCTTGCCTTTTAGAGTGATGAGGAGAAGTACTATGTGTTTATCTTTTCCTCTTGGGAGGAGTGGACGATCGTCTAGACCGCCGTCTTCGTGGAGCCACATCTTCAGAGGAACTTAAACTTTCATTGCTTTCTTGCTTTTTGGATTCCTCCTCTTGAATGGGCGAGAGACTTCTTTTGGGGGTCTCTTCAAGAGGCCTCCTAAGCTCTCTCTCCTCTTCGAGAGGAAGGGAAATTCCATAAGCACAAAGTTGTTGAGTAACTTCGGCTTGCAAAGCAGGGTTGACCATTGCCTGCTGCAACCTAGTGACGAGATAATTCACAAACATGGGAGCATCATCATTAGCACCTTCATGTGCAAAATCAAAGCTATCAATGTTCATTCTACTCTCTTGATTATTGTCAGCCATGTTAACAAAATTTATGTATGTAATTAGTGTATGCTTTGGCAATTCAAAACCTTAGTTGCAACTCCTCTTAGCCTTTGAAAATCGGCTCTTAAGTATCTACACCCATGGCTCCAAGTGGTTAATTATAGAGAGTAGAGGAGTAGGTCTAACATAGAAGAGTTGCTGAGGGCTAGCTCCTTCCGTACTTCTTATGGCTCAATAATGGTAAAGCCGTAGGCAAGTCTAAAAACGAGTCTATTATTAAGTCCAAAGCTCCCGAGGTATGCACCATCCCCCACATAGTGGGCTCAACGAAATCGATAATAGATCCCAGTTCCACTTACCCTAATATAATTAACAACATTAACCATTTATAGGCTACTTAAGGACCTGTCTTCTTAATCAAGAAAAGAGAAACCAAATGCTTTGATAACAATGTAATGGAATTGGCCTATTTAACTTGAGAGTAGTGGAAATTAATGAGAGTACTTTTGAGAAATGACTTTGTGAGCATAGCGGGTGAACATAATTGAAGATAGCAACATAATCATATCAATTAGTTAACTTGGCATGAACAATACTTTTGCAAGAGAGATAATTTAGAGAACATGACAACAATTGAGAACCAGATTTATGTGGAGCCGGTCCCCCCTTCAATAGGCATTTGTATTATGATTTCTCCGATTAAGAGAGACTTGTTACAATACAATCTTGGTGTTCCTTGTACCTAGGTGATGCAATGAAGATGGAAAGATTCATGTATCAAAAGCATAACATAAACTTTGAAGAAAGCATTAACTATCCCAAGCCTCAGTCCCAAGACCTCAAACACCTTCAAAGGTGGAGAGAGCCAGCAGGGAATGAGGGTAGGGAAGAGGAAGAAGAAACATTTCATAGCAGAAATAATTAGTTCCTCACTTATCATCATTGTTCTTGCTAGCATACATAATAGCATAGTAATGAATATGGAGAATATGGCAAGCTTAAGCATTGAAGCATGGCTCTTGGTTGGATTTGCACTCCATAGCCAAGAGTGTTGGTGTAGGCTCTCAACCTCTCTACTTGCTTGGAGAAGGAGAGGGAGCTCTTGCACTTTGCACTTCACACAATGAGAGTGTGTGTGAGTGTGTATGGGAGAGTATACCCCCTAAGAAAGCCCCTAGCTTCCTTGGTTGACCCCCCTTTGTAGCCCATGCTTGAAGCTCATTGGACCCCTCCAGTCCTAGCCAATCACAAGGAGAAGGTAAATCAAGTAACAAGGGTAGCCTTGACACAAGTGTCCCCCTTTCCCCTTTGGGAGAGAGGACTTGATAAATGTAAAAACATTAAATTAAATATTCTAATTCATCATTGGCCCCTTGGGTGGCCAACCAATAGGCTTCAGGCACACCATGAGGACAACATTAGGAGGAACTTGACAAGTGTCCCTTTTTCTTTCTTTGTACTAAGCATGGGCCTTGTGTGAGTGTGTGTGTGTGTGTGTTCTCTCTCATCCCCCCTCATGTAGGGCTCGCCCCCTCCTTGTAGGGATTGAATATTGACTTTTTGACACCTCAAGTCCCTCATGCATAGGCCCAGTTCCCACCACAAGCTTGGCCCTTAAGCACTTTAAGCTTGGGCTGGGTTCTCACCTCAAGTACAACCCTAGCAACTCAAGTATGTTAAGAACCTCAAGCATCTCAAGCACCTCAATCATCAAGCACCTCAAGCACCTTAGTCATCAAGCATGACAAGTACCTCGAGCTGGGTCGGGTTCCCGCGCCTCAAGGTCAACCCTAGCTTACCTAAGGACTTTTACGAACATTATTGGAGGTCTTCAATGAAGCTAACCCTAAGGTCTTATGCTCCATTGGTTAGACTTTCTCTTTGATAGACCATCTCTCCTTTGGGCCCCTTTACTATTGGCCCCGTGTTGAGATAGATCTATAAGCACATGTCTATATCTTAACCCTTATTCCCGTTTATTCTCCCACATTAAGTGATCAGTTTAATATGAGAAAATCATTTGGATTGGTTAGAGATTAGATATTAGATTTTATGACATTACGTGTTAGCAAACATAAATATTGACCTATCTATATATTTAAAATTATAGTTTATTATATGTATCACTTCCATTTTCTATCTATCCACTATTTATCTATGTATCGACGTATCTACGTTTTCAGCTTCTAATAACGATAAAATGATCCCAAAACATTCATATATGCACACATACATGCATACCTACACACACACACACACACACACACACACACACACACACATATTTATATATATATACATATGTCATTATAAATGTATATATCCCTTTCTCTTTATATCCATGCAATCTTTGTATCTCTCTATGTATAGACTATTCATCTATTTAGGTAAACATTTGTCATTGAATCAATCATGTATCAATGGGTCTATCGATCAATAAATAGTAAACTACCAAACATATATATTGAGCCTATCTATTTATGTATAATGGGTCTATCTATCAATAAATAGTAAGCTACCAAATATATATATTGAGCCTATCTACCTATGTATATATATATCACACACACACAACATATCCACCTAATAACTATTCATTTATATTGACCTAGCTATCTACAATATATTATATATATTGATTGGTCAATCATGTATCCATGGTCTATCTATCAATAAATAGTAAGCTACCACATATATATATATTGAGCCTATCTCTCTATGTATTCACGTATCCATCTATCTATCACATCCCTATTTATCTATATATTCACCTATCTATTATTAATAAATGATCCAAAACTCTATATTTATATGTTTTGACGTGTTATGTGCTTGACAAGCCACTATCCTCCTATCCCTCTATTTAATTCATGGACTATACATCTATTTGTGCAAACATTTGCCTATATCTCATAATAACATTTGTATATCATATATCCAATGTCCATCCATTATCACTTTACCTAGATTTATATTATAAATCTATCATTATGTCTATTTTAGTTAAGGTTTAATTAGTGAACAAATGGAAAGTATAAGCAATCAAATGTCTACTGGTGAGATAGATAAATAATATATAATATAGAAGCTTCAATATATCGTGCTAGTGGATAGATATATAATAATAAATAGATAGATAATCAATGGCAAGATAAACATATGGACATATGTATACACATACGTACACATGCACTCATGCAGATACACACACCCATATATATATACATATATATATATATATATATAATCCAATTCACAAATAATTTATGCATATATAAGTACCCATCTACATATTTATCTATCATCATGACTATATGTCTCCTTCTATCTCTATCCATCCACTATCAATATTATATCTATCAATTATATTTATCTATGTATCTAAATATGTATTGACATGTCAACCTTCTCTATATACACACTATATCTAAATATTTATTGACTTACCTATTTCATGTATTATAATGTCTACATGCCTCTCTCTTTCTCTCTCTATTATCCATGTAATGGTCTATCCATGAATAATATATATGTATCAATCTTTAGATTTGTAGATAAATATATATATCACCATACTCATCTATGTCTATACACTGACTTGCCTATATCATGTTTCTCTCTCTATTATCTATCTTATGGTCCATCTATGAATATATTACATATTGACCTATCTTTCTATTTATTATTATAGTTTATATGTATCACTTTCATTTTCTATCTATCCACTATTTATCTATGTATCAACGCATTTGTCCATGTATTCACCTTCTATATACCACCTCTCTCTCTCTCTCTCTCTCTCTCTCTCTCTCTCTCTCTCTCTCTCTCTCTCTCTCTCTCTCTCTCTCTCTCTCTCTCTCTCTCTCTCTCTCTCTCTCTCTGTGCCTTGTCAAGAGGATAGAATAAGGTGGAATTGGGGTTATCTTAGGGAGCAAAAAATAGGAGTGAAGAAGGAATTCATGCGAGCTTCTATCACAAAATTATCAGAAGACATATCTCACTCTTTTGCCTTCTACTGGCTAAGCCAAAGTTGTGGAGAATCCGGTGGAGAATCTCTCTGAATATCAAGGATAATTCTAGCTCTCTTGGGCGGATTTTTGGAAGGATTAAACTTTCATAAGCTCAATATTGAATCTAGAAGTGGTTATTAAAGTACCTTCGTTAATAGCCAGGATTTGTAATCGACTTCCACTTTGGTTAACCATTAGCAGCTTAAAGCATTCAAGGTGTCATTTACAAGTCTTCGAAGTGTCATTTAAGTCACTTCCTTTGTGTAGTGCATCTTGTCTCTCTCATTTTTTCCCCCACACCGAGCAGCTCGGTGTCAACCCGGCTCACGTCGTGAACCCATTAATATCGACATCGTGGGCTCTTTGGAAGTCAGTGTTGAGGTAGTGAAGCGGTCCGGGGTGGGCAACAAGAAGATCAACCTCTAGACACCCTTCAAGGCTCCCGTGCTGCTCAATGGGGCTGGGGCACAACACAACACAAACCAAAACAACAAACCCACAGCCAAATCCCAACTACACAAGGGGCACCACCTAGTTTAAGAGCGAACTAGGACGCAAAAGAGGAGAATCGTTAGAGCAACCCACAAACAAGCAAGGAATTTACACTAACCATAACACCAATGGAACACTCTCACACACTAAAACACGAGAGCGAGAGAGAGAGAGAGAGAGAGAGAGAGAGAGAGAGAGAGAGAGAGAGAGAGAGAGAGAGAGAGAGAGAGAGAGAGAGAGAGAGAGAGAGAGAGAGAGAGAGAGAGAGAGAGAGAGAGAGAGAGAGAGAGAGAGAGAGAGAGAGAGAGAGAGAGAGAGAGAGAGATGGTGCTCGGGCTGCTTTGAAGTGTATCGTTAATGATCAAGCAAACATAAATATATATATGTAAGAAAGAGAGAGAAGGGGGAAGGGGGTGCTTGTTGCACTAATGCCTACTTACAAATCTGTCATGACCAATCAAAGTGAGATTAGTATTTGTTCAACATAGCCTGAGTAAATTACACCACAACACATCACAAGAAAAAAAGCCACCCCAATCACTGTCTTAAGGCCAGGGGAGTCCTCTCCACCCTGTCACCCTCTTACAGTATGTGGGATTTATGGCTAAATTGATAACGATACCCGGAGACAAGCTATCAAGAACTTAAATAAAACACCAAGACACTTACACATCATTATTGTCCATGACTTCACGTTGAAAGGGAGACAAGGTATCCATGCTTAGTCCAAATTCACCCTCCTTGATTCAACAAATGTTGGGCTTACTCTAGTAGGAGAAATGATAGATTTCCTACTCTCAATTTAATGATCACTCTCTCTTACAATGGCATAGAGTTCCCTTGCTAATCACCCCTAATACAACACATACATATGCCTAATGCCAATGAGATTCCACTCAAGAGCTCCTTCTCAAGAGGTTGAGCTTGTCTTCTCAAGCTATAGCATAGTGTTCTTTCTTCTCCCCCCTTTTTGTGCTAGCTACACCCTCCTTTTATAGCAATTTTGAAGGCTAGGGTTACTCCTCTAACCATGGTTGGGTTAGATTTTCAGCAATTTATCTAATTTCTTTTGCTTGGAATTATCAAGAAGTTGGTGGGGAAAGAGAGAGGAGAGAAATGGAGGTGATAGGACTTTTCATAGTGGGTTAGTGTTAGTAGAGTTAGTATTAATTTACAAATGGAATTGGATATTTACAATGGGAGTATCCATGTAGGATACAAATAAGGAAGAAAAACTCTTAAGAGGTAAGAAAAGGTGGATTTCTTACAAGGTTGATGCTCCAAGTGTCTTGAGTAGGGCCAATTTTGACGCTTGTTGACGGTCCACTAGCTTTGACGGTACATTTTTTCTCCACTCTTGACCTTCCTTGAGAGACAAGGTAATTGAAGCTGAGTAATCAACCACCATGATGCTGTCTTTTAAGAGAAGAGGCTGAATTTTGTGGTTTTTTTGATAGATATGGGTAATTTGGAGGAGGAAAAATGAGACTAGATGGTCAATTTTGGAATGGAATTGTGTGTGGGAGGTATGAGCTCACTATGGTTTCTCTTATTCTTCAAGGTTGAGGAGAAGATGAGTAGGGTGCAGAGAGGAGTGGTGAGAGAGGTGGGGATGATGAGTGGAGAAGTGTGTGTGAAAGAGGAAAATGATAAAGTGGAAGAGAGAGTGTGGCTGCATAGCATGGGAAAACTGGGTTTCACTAATAAAATCATAGCTCACAGCTCGTAGCTCAAAAAAATATGAAAAAATTTGAGGCAAAAGTTCAGCCCACGAGCTACAACTTTTGTTTGTATCACCTTTTCAAATTTTGGAGAGCAAGCGAACTTTAGAAATTCAGCAAAACCGACCGTTTTTTTCCACTGCACAAGGTCCTTGTGGGGTCCTTCTTTGGATGATTCTTTTGAATACCTCCAAGAGTGAGCCCTCCATAGTGCATATATGCATGCCACCTACCCTTGACCTTATTTGGTAGGTCTATAATTGAAGATATTGTTGAGATCATGATATAAGTGAATAGTACAACTAAGAAAATCAAATATTGAGGGGTCTAAAAAATATGTACATGTCAAATATAAATAATATAAGTGGAAAAAATATAAAGGGGTCAAAAGAAATCTCTCTCATTATGAGGCTACCATAAAAAGATAAATATTTTTGGTGTTCTAATTTTTTAGAAAAAAAACAAAATAGGTGTAGGAAGGGAAAAATCACAATAGTGAAAAAATATACACATAAATAAAACTAGTTTTTTTGGATTTTTGTTGGGGTGGAGTTACACCAAATATAAGAGAAGCTTACATGAAAATATTTCTATATGGAATAAAGAGTATGAAAAATGGTAAGAAAAATTGTGGTAATGGTGAGGCAATGTACAGAGCATAAATAACACACACCTAGGTAGAAATATTTAAATAAATACCAAAATAATTATGAAAAAATCTTTTATTTAGGCCTTATATACAAAGAAATATTTACATACGCATGGGCCATAATATACTTATATTTTTTATATTTTTTATTTTTTTGGCTCAACTAGCCCAATGACTAGCTAATTGAGGGTTTTTTATTTCAGTAAGGAGATATGGGAAAAGTCCCCTAACTCACACGCACCTATATACAGTGAAAAGGTGAGGGTAACCACAGTGTTTGAGTGATTTGATAGGGTGAGATAACTCACTATGGAAATTACAGAGAGTCGAAAAAACGGCTATCATTAGCCCTCCCCCAGGATGATGGTATATATTTATGTACCATCATAAAGAATCCTTTCCAAAGAGAGTGCTTCAGAGTCCTTGACAAGATCTTCATTGTTTGGCCCCTTGTAATTTTGGTTTGTGTTACACTCATGCTTCATGGAACAATACTTACATGAGATAGTTGCCTTTTGCTCTGGTAGATCCTTTGGTAGAAGGCGACTCAAGTAAGGCTTCAAGCGATAGCCGTTTACCTTCCTGGAGTGCTCTTTCCCATTCAAGTCCATAAGTTGATAGTAACTTGAATTGAAAGCCTTCTTGACTATGTATGGCCCCTGCCATCTTGTTTCAAATTTGGCATCAAAACGATTATCGAGTCGATTGTCATACCTTAGCACAAGATCTCCTTCATTGATGCCTTTGTCCTTCAGTTTCTTGTCAAGCTTCTCCTTTGTTTGTGTGGCTTTCCTCTTATAGCACTCGTATGCTGCTTCTCTTTTCCACTCAAGCTCAGCTAAGGTAAGAAGTCGATCCATCCATGCTTCTTGATCATCTTGTACTGATTTGCCATGAAGTCGCATTGTTGGAATGTTTAGCTCAATTGGCTGTAAAGCCTCTTGACCATAGACCAAGTGAAATGGTGTGAGCTCCGTGGCTTCCCTATATGTGGTTCAATACGCCCACAAGGCACCATCCAAGAAGTCATCCCACAACTTTGTCTTGTTTTTCACCATCTTTCTAATGATGCCTGCAATGACACCATTAGCTTTTTCTACCAAACCATTTGATTGGGGATAGTAGGGTGTACTGTGACGATGTAGAATGTGAAGTTCTTCACAGACTTCTGTGAGCAATCCCTTTTTAAACCCTGGACCATTATCAGAAACAATCTCCAAAGGTGTGCCAAATCTACAACAAATGTGAGTGTAGACGAATTTGCTCACTGTCCTCTCATTTACCTTTGCCACACTTTGTGCTTCCAACCACCTAGTCATATAGTCTACAGCCACTAGAATGTAGATTTTACCATTTTTTGTCCTAGGCAGAGGACCCATAGCATCAATGCCCCACTTTTCAAAGGGTCCATTTGCAAGCACAATTTGCCTTGGACCATAAATCAATCTTCTATTCCCATTTACCTGACGATTGTGACAACTTTTACACCAACGTTGGACATCCACATGCAGACTTGGCCAAACATACCCCGCAAGCAAAATCTTCTTCACAGTTAATTCTTGGGAAAAATGACCACCACATGCCTCTTCATGCAAACCTTTTAGAATGGCTGGAATTTCCGCGATAGTTGGTACTCTTCTGCACACTTTATCCTTCCCTCTTTGATAGAGGGAGCCTTCTAGGAAGAGATACATGCTTGCCTTCTTCATGAGTCTCCTCTTCTGAGTTTTTGTGAAGTCTGGTGGAAACTCACCCTCCAAAATGTAGCCAATGATGGGAGCCAATGACTCCAATCCCTGGTACCTCGGTTGCTTCACAGCAGCCGCCACCATGATGACCTGCACTTCTTTCTTTACACATGCAACGGCTTGTTGTGCAAGTAAATCAGCATCTTCATTTTGTTTCCTAGGAATATGATATAATTGCACCTCCTCAAATTGATTAAATAGCCTACGGATGGTATGAACTTTGGCCCTTAGTCTTTCATTTTTGCATGCCCAAATGCCTAAAATCTGCTTCACAATGAGAAGTGCATCCCCTTTTACCATGAGACGTTGTATACCATGGCCAATGCATATTTTTAAACCATGAAGTAGTGTATCATATTCTGCTTCATTGTTGCTAGCTGAACTTGGTAGATTGAACTTCTCTTTCATGACCACCTCTCCACTTGGGTTGAGCAACACTAGCCCTCCCCCTGCTTTTCCTGTGGCTCGACGAAAAGCTCCATCAAAGAACAAGGTAAAAGCATTAGGAATACTTTTTGCTGGTGGCAATGGTAGGGTCCTTACTTCAGGCACCTTAATCTCCTTTTCATGCACCCTATAAGTGAGGATCCCTGCCAATTGTGCACGCACACTATCTTCTACCTTGAAAGAGTATTGAAACTCTTGCAACTCCATAATCCACTTTGAGATCCTAGTACTAAGATTCATTTGAGATGACACCCAAGGGAACAAATTCTCTGCGGTGAGGATTACAAAAGGTTTTGGGAGCAAGTAGGATCTAAACTTCCTTATCGCAAACATGAGAGAAAGCATCATGAGTTCTGCCTTCGTGTAGCCTCTCTCTAAAGCATTCATGACCCTACTAGCAAAGTAGATGGGCCGCATCCTGGTACTATAGGGATCTTGTTGTAGCAAAACTGCACCAATTGTTTCTTTCCCAGCACTAGAGCTAACAAAGAATGTGTACTCCCAACAAGGAGGCATGAGTGTTGGTAGCTCTGACAAAATGGCTTTAATGTTACAAAAGTACTCTTCAAGCTTATCAGACCATGCAAATTCTACTTGTTGTGTCAACGTTTGCAAAGGGTGAAGTAACTCCGAGGCTAAGTGAATGAAGCGTGACATATACTTCACCTTTTGAATGAATGAGATGACCTCCTTAAGACTCTTGGGTGATGGTAGCTCAATAAGAGCCTTTGCCTTTGAAGGATCCACTTCAATGCCTTTGTAAGAAACTTTATGACCAAGCAAGATTACTTCATCCTCACCTATATGGCACTTGTCGGGGTTGAGTTGACCTCCCATGTCGTAGAGCTTCTTTAAACCTTCTTCTACCCTTTGTAGATGCAATGATTTTGAGCTATAAATACAAAAATCATCAATGAACACCCTAATTGACTTTCCAAAGAATGCTTGAAACACCATATTCATGAAACGTTGGAATGTTGCAGGAGCATTTGTCAGACCAAATGGCATGACTCTAAAAGCATAAGAACCCCAAGGAGTGATAAAGGTTGTTTTCAATTGATCCTCCAATGCAATCCCTATTTGAAAGTAACCTGAGTAACCATCGCACACAGTGTACTTCTCATGACCAGCTACCTCATTTAGTATCTCATCCTGGAATGGGAGGGGAAAGTGATATCTTTTTGTTGCCTCATTGAGGGGACGGTAATCGACACACACCCTCCACTTGCCATTTTTCTTAGGAGTGACAACAACAGGAGAGACCCACTCTGAATTCTCCACTGGATAAATGAAACCTGCTGCTAGAAGCTTTCTTAACTCCTTGAGTAGAGCATGTTCCTTTATAACTCCTAGCCTTCGTAGCTTCTGAGCTTTAGGTGTGGCCTCAGGCTTTAACTCAATCTTGTGTTGAACAACATCTACCCCACGCACGTCGGTGTAGTCTTTAGCAAAAAGCCTAGGAAACTTCCTTAGCACACATTTGAACTCCTCTCTTTCATCCTTTGTAAGTGTTGTTGATAGCATACCTTCCAGCATCCCTTCATCTTGAACACCTTCGTTCTCTTGAGGACCTACCTCCTCCAAGCCTTGACAAGAGGTCTCTTGGTTGCTTGGCTTAAACCTTACCCCCATGACTTCGATGGAAGACTCCTCTTCAGTAATGCTGCCACTACTTTCTTCTTCTGAAGTGCTATCGGTCCAACCTTCTTCCGTCTCACTTTGAGATGATTCTTCATGGAGCTCCTCTTGGCGTTGCTCCTTCATGTCAAAGACAACCTTCTTATGATTGTCATTCCTGCAAATTAATTTCCCACTCTCCCAATCCTGCAAAGCTCGCATTTTCATTAGCCATGGTCTTACTAGGATAAATGGATAACCACTTCCCTTGGTCGACATAACATAAAAATCCACCGCTTTCTTAATGCCAAAGGCCTCTACAAAGGCATTTTTACAAATGCCTACACACCTAGCCTTGCTATTGTTTGCCATCTTGACTTTGATTTCAGGTGTCTCATGGATGTGCATGCCTAGTCTTTGCATGAGTCCCTCTGTCATGATGCAAATTTGTGCACCCCCATCCACTAGACCTTTCCTAACCAATCTTCCTTTGATGTAACAGTCTAGAACCGGTGTAATGTCCTCATTCATTTCAGCTTGTGCAATTTTTACAACAGGCACACTCTCTTTTACCTTTCTCCTAGTGATAACTGCCCTTGTTAAATCCCTCCTAACTTGTGGACATAATGCAAGAAATTGAGGCCATGAAATATCAGGACCCTTACCTCTCATGTCTTCCAACAAGTTGTATTGAGCCATACCATGTCCAAGAGGGAAGTCTTGGAGGTTGATACGACGTCGAGTCCTCTTGGTTTCCTTGGTCTCCTTTGCCTTCTTGCCTTGTCCATGGTCACTCTGTGATGTGAATCCTTCTTTCTCTTTACCTTTTCCTCGGCCACGCTTAATGCCATTGGCTTCCATGTCAACCTCATTTGAATTTGTTACCTCTACCACATGCACATTTGGATTTGGCAAAGGTGGAACTCCTTCTACCCCTTGTGGAGGTGGTCTTGGTCCATTTGGCCTTTGTAGAAGCCTTGGTTGTTGACCAGCTCCTGCTCCTGCATTCATCACTGGGTAATTCAAGTTAGGTCTCCCTGGCTCTCCACGGGGCCAAGGACAATTATACATCCCATGTCCAGACTCTCCGCAATTCCAACATTGCAAGACTCTCCTAGTTCGTGGCTCTCTCTCTTCTGACTTCTTTGCTTGTCCCTTTGGACCTACAGCTTGTGCAAGGTGAATTGACAGGCTGCTTAAAGATTCATTTAACTTCTCAATCACTTCAGCCGTTACCTCAGGAAGCTCCCTAGATGTTGATGCTTGTGACTTACCTTTGGGTCTAAGACCTTCTATTGGAACCTCTCCCCTTAAGCACTTGAGTTTCCTATACTTCTCAGCAGCCCTAGTTTCAGCTGCATCAAAAGTAGCAGGTGCACCTGCCTCAACTTTTACCTTAATGTCAGGAAAGAGTCCGGCTATGAACCTCTCCTTCTTTAAAAATTCTGCACCATCACCAGGGTCAGCAACATTTCGTATCCATAGAGCCCAAAGACGTAGAAACTCTTGCTTGTACAAGTAGTAGTCATCTAAGTCTTTTTGCTTATGAGAAACAATGTCTTGCCATAGTTTTTGAGTGTTTTGGGGATCAAAGAAGTATCTCTTAAAACGATTCAAAACTTCTGTGTAATTCCCCTTAACTTCCTCAGGCAAAGAGTCAAACCAAGTACTAGCATCTTTCCTAAGGACCACCTCAAACATTTCTACACGTTCTTGATCGGTTACTATCCTCTTGATACGGCAAGACATCTTGAAATTTGCTAAAAATAATTCTGCATCCTCTCCAGGCTCTCCAAAGAAAAGAGGATATCCAGACATTTGGCCTTGGCTCTCCATTATTATGAAAGATTACAACACGAGTTACAATAAGGGATACAATAGAGATTTAGAACCACTCGTCTGCAAATGAAGAAGTAAGAAAATACCACTCTAGGTTTTCTTCTTCAGCTATCCAAGCTTCAATGAGGTCTCGATTTGTTTGATCAAAACAAAAAGGTAGACTATTGATGAGCTCTAAGAAGGGTTGAAATTCTTCAAAGCTAAGACGATAAACAGAAATCTCTAGAACTTCATTTTCTGGATCCAAAAGAGCAACCACGTCCCAAGTGATAAATTGCACTTGCTCTACAATTCCCAGTGCACAAGCGGTTTGTATAAAAACTAGATCTTCATGCTCGTCGAAGGCCGTGAGAAAGTAGCAATTGACTAGGAGCTCCTTTCCTTCAAGTTTCACACAGTCGGAGTGAGGCAACCTTCTCACAATTTCATAAAGAACATCCTCATCAAGTCCAATCAAGTTTGCAAGATTTAAAGACTCCACTTGTGCTACAAAATTCTTGGACAAAAACTCCTTAGGATTATGGTTAAATCATTCAAAAGCATAAAGAGATTTACAATGTCTCTATGAAGAAAGTGTCATAGAAAGTAGAGAAGGATGAGAATTTATACAAATTTGCAATCTTCTCTATGCTCTCTTTATTAAGACAAGCTCTGAATAGCTCCCTATCTCCTTTGTTGAAAGCGAAAGGAAGACTATTAATAAGACGCAAATGAGGGAAAAATTCACCAAATGTGAGTCTATGAAGCATGAACTCTGGCCGCAAGTTTCCTGAAGAGTCTTCCTCAATGGTGAAATGCACTCGCCAAACGCCAAATTTCACTCTATTTACCAATCTTAGGGCACACACTAGTTGGATGAATGCGCAGTCTTCCTTAGTGCCCAACAACAAGAGGAAAATGGAATCCACGCGTAGGACCTTTCGTCTTAACTTCACCACCCTCTTGTTATGAGGGAGACGCCTTACTACTTGCTCCTGCAACTCAATTGGTAATAGAGCTAGATCTCTAAGGATTGAACTTTCACTGCACACACATTCCCTGTTAGAACAAATGATCGTTTTTTGTTTCTTGTAACAACTTGGACAAAGAAAAAACAAACATACACACTATTTTGCCGGGCTGCACTTCATTTTAAAATAAAATGAACACATGTACATCAAAAGAAGTGTGGTAGTTGATGAGAGGTAGAATGACAGGTTTTGGTGATGCAAGAATTTCTCCTACTCTTTGGGCACCAAACATGAACACCATTTGTTGTTGAAAATGGATCTTTCTACTAATTGCAACGTTTATTCTAATGTGTGGAGTAAAATGAAAGGGAAAAACCTCTATTCCTGGGCCATTATCCATGGCCTATGCATGTCCTAATGCTTAAAATAACACAAAAATATAGACGTCCAAGCTAATATCATACCTAATGAGAGGCAAAATAAAAGGATTTACCGAAGTGTTTATCTCGGCTAACCTAAGAGGACCTAAAATCCTACGAATTACCCGTTGAAATTGCAACTTAGTACTAACAATTATGTGTATCTTTTGCCTTGCAATGGGAATGAAAGGATCATACAAACTCTCGTGATTCATGCAAACTACTTGACTATGCTAAAAGTTGATCCTACACAAAAACATACACGAGTTGTTTTCCTCAGTGGGGGCACCAATTTGACGCGGTCCGGGGTGGGCAACAAGAAGAGCAACCTCTAGACACCCTTCAAGGCTCCCATGCTGCTCAATGGGGCTGGGGCACAACACAACACAAACCAAAACAACAAACCCACATCCAAATCCCAACTACACAAGGGGCACCACCTAGTTTAAGAGCGAACTAGGACGCAAAAGAGGAGAATCGCTAGAGCAACCCACAAACAAGCAAGGAATTTACACTAACCCTAACACCTATGGAACACTCTCACACACTAAAACACGAGAGAGAGAGAGAGAGAGAGAGAGAGAGAGAGAGAGAGAGAGAGAGAGAGAGAGAGAGAGAGATGGTGCTCGGGCTGCTTTGAAGTGTATCGTTAATGATCAAGCAAACATAAATATATATATGTAAGAAAGAGAGAGAAGGGGGAAGGGGGTGCTTGTTGCACTAATACCTTCTTACAAATCTGTCATGACCAATCAAAGTGAGATTAGTATTTGTTCAACATAGCCTGAGTAAATTACACCACAACATATCACAAGAAAAAAAGCCACCCCAATCACTGTCTTAAGGCCAGGGGAGTCCTCTCCACCCTGTCACCCTCTTACAGTATGTGGGATTTATGGCTAAATTGATAACAATACCCGAAGACAAGCTATCAAGAACTTAAATAAAACACCAAGACACTTACACATCATTATTGTCCATGACTTCATGTTGAAAGGGAGACAAGGTATCCATGCTTAGTCCAAATTCACCCTCCTTGATTCAGCAAATGTTGGGCTTACTCTAGTAGGAGAAATGATAGATTTCCTACTCTCAATTTAATGATCACTCTCTCTTACAATGGCATAGAGTTCCCTTGCTAATCACCCCTAATACAACACATACATATGCCTAATGCCAATGAGATTCCACTCAAGAGCTCCTTCTCAAGAGGTTGAGCTTGGCTTCTCAAGCTATAGCAGAGTGCTCTTTCTTCTCCCCCCTTTTTGTGCTAGCTACACCCTCCTTTTATAGCAATTTTGAAGGCTAGGGTTACTCCTCTAACCATGGTTGGGTTAGATTTTCAGCAATTTATCTAATTTCTTTTGCTTGGAATTATCAAGAAGTTGGTGGGGAAAGAGAGAGGAGAGAAATGGAGGTGATAGGACTTTTCATAGTGGGTTAGTGTTAGTAGAGTTAGTATTAATTTACAAATGGAATTGGATATTTACAATGAGAGTATCCATGTAGGATACAAATAAGGAAGAAAAACTCTTAAGAGGTAAGAAAAGGTGGATTTCTTACAAGGTTGATGCTCCAAGTGTCTTGAGTAGGGCCAATTTTGACGCTTGTTGACGGTCCACTAGCTTTGACGGTACATTTTTTCTCCACTCTTGACCTTCCTTGAGAGACAAGGTAATTGAAGCTGAGTAATCAACCACCATGATGCTGTCTTTTAAGGGAAGAGGCTGAATTTTGTGGTTTTTTTGATAGATATGGGTAATTTGGAGGAGGAAAAATGAGACTAGGTGGTCAATTTTGGAATGGAATTGTGTGTGGGAGGTATGAGTTCACCATGGTTTCTCTTATTCTTCAAGGTTGAGGAGAAGGTGAGTAGGGTGCAGAGAGGAGTGGTGAGAGAGGTGGGGATGATGAGTGGAGAAGTGTGTGTGAAAGAGGAAAATGATAAAGTGGAAGAGAGAGTGTGGCTGCATAGCATGGGAAAACTGGGTTTCACTAATAAAATCATAGCTCACAACTCGTAGCTCAAAAAAATATGAGGCAAAAGTTCAGCCCACGAGCTACAACTTTTGCTTGTATCACCTTTTCAAATTCGGAGATCAAGTGAACTTTAAAAATTCAGCAAAACCGACCGTTTTTTTCCACTGCACAAGGTCCTTGTGGGGTCCTTCTTTGGATGATTCTTTTGAATACCTCCAAGAGTGAGCCCTCCATAGTGCATGTATGCATGCCACCTACCCTTGACCTTATTTGGTAGGTCTATAATTGAAGATATTGTTGAGATCATGATATAAGTGAATAGTAGAACTAAGAAAATCAAATATTGAGGGGTCTAAAAAATATGTACATGTCAAATATAAATAATATAAGTGGAAAAAATATAAAGGGGTCAAAAGAAATCTCTCTCATTATGAGGCTACCATAAAAAGATAAATATTTTTGGTATTCTAATTTTTTAGAAAAAAAACAAAATAGATGTAGGAAGGGAAAAATCACAATAGTGAAAAAATATACACATAAATAAAACTAGTTTTTTTGGATTTTTGTTGGGGTGGAGTTACACCAAATATAAGAGAAGCTTACATGAAAATATTTCTATATGGAATAAAGAGTATGAAAAATGGTAAGAAAAATTGTGGTAATGGTGAGGCAATGTACAGAGCATAAATAACACACACCTAGGTAGAAATATTTAAATAAATACCAAAATAATTATGAAAAAATCTTTTATTTAGGCCTTATATACAAAGAAATATTTACATACGCATGGGCCATAATATACTTATATTTTTTATATTTTTTATTTTTTTGGCTCAACTAGCCCAATGACTAGCTAATTGAGGGTTTTTTATTTCAGTAAGGAGATATGGGAAAAGTCCCCTAACTCACACGCACCTATATACAGTGAAAGGGTGAGGGTAACCACTGTGTTTGAGTGATTTGATAGGGTGAGATTACTCACTATGGCAATTACAGAGAGACGAAAAAACGGCTATCAGTAGCCTTAAAAAATTGCGCAATTGTAGGTACCTTGTACCCTCCAATACTTCCCTCTTTTGATGCACGATCCATAGTTCCTTTGGAAAAATTGTGGTCTTTACCTTTGTCCCATCTGTAGCTTGGAATTTACCAATGGAAATGTTTGCAGGTATCTGAGCTATCTCCTTGTCTATGACATGGGCCTTTTCGTTTGAGGAAATGTCCATGACTTTACATGGAGAAACTTTCCATTCTTTTTTAGGCTTTTGACGAGGCATCTTGCTACCAAAAATTTAGTTGTTTAGGCCTGGAAACTGATTGAGAAGTTGAAGAAAGTCAAAATAATGCAAACTTGACCATAAAATGAAAAATGAGCATAACTTGGTCAAAATAGTTCCAATTTTAACCAAACTTCATCAATGTGAGCAGGATAACTATAGGCACTAGTTCAAAGTTGTAGATCAATTCTGGGTCAGAGTTACATGAATCACAATCCATGTTGGAACACATATTAAAGATCTGATTTTACCATTTGATTTAGCATATTATTGGGATGGTATGGTTGAAATTTTTTGTGATTTGGATTGTTGGTTTGGATCCAAAACTTAGAATTTTTTTGCAAACATGGAGAATTTTGGCATTTTTACAAGGGTTTTGATGTCCAAATGACTTGAAACTTCAAGGTTAGGCTCTGTTGGACATTTGGACGCTGATGGTGGCTAGGTTTTGGGCTGGAAATGTGAAAAAGGTTTGGTCACATTTGGAAGTGAAACTTTGGGGACATGTTCTTATAGCATATCCTAGCACACTGGTGGAATCTTTTCAAATTTGGATCTATTTTTCCTAAGTATACCCACTTTCTTATCCTATGGCCCAATTTTTTTGACTTTTTCCATATGGGTTTCTAAAACCATGTCGAATTGATCCATGTGGCTAGTGTGTGTTGGTTCTTGTTGATCTAATGCTTTGAGGTTGAATTTTACTCCCAAGGCTAGCTGTTTGTCAAGTTTTACCTCATTTGGAGTCTGTTTGGACCTTCTTTTGAGCTGAGAAAATATGCCAAATTGGTGATCATTTTTAGACTTCTATCTGGACCATTAAGCATACCATAAGTCCATTTGCTTCCTAAGCCTTTGCTTCTAGAAAAAACCTAACTTTCCATTGAGCACTTTGAAAGTGCACAACTATTATAATTGAAACAATCTTGCATCCATTTCCTGATCACTTGATGATGTTCTCTTTTGCAACCACTGTGGACTCTGACTTTGCTAATTTTGTCCCTCAGGCACATGGATTGTGATCCATGTTTTGAACTCATTTTGCACCAAATTTGAGGGGAAGGTTTTGGATAAGTCCCCTAAGCTTATTGGTCAAGCTTTTTTGAAGTTTGGATCAATTTTCCCTTGCATGGGTCAAAATGACCATTTGTAGACCGAATTTTTAAAATTTTGGGGTTTTTGGGTATAAGGACCTCTATTTTTGCCAAAAATTGCAAGGTGACTACCCAAGGTTGTGGTTTAACTACTGGTCAATTTTGCAAGATTTTGGCATCGTAGGGCACATGGATCACGATCCATGTTGAGAAGGATTTTTCAATTGTGATGCTCTCAAACTAAGTTTGATTTTTGGCAGTTTTTGCTCGTCTTTGATTGGCATGTTTTTTGCAGCTTCTTGAGCTTTAACCCTAGTTACCACATTGATAAGAATCATTGTCTTGGTCTCTGATCCACTCAAACAAGGAAAAACTCCAATGATATTCATTGTTGCTTTTCCTTTGTTTTCAAAATTCTTAGAGTAGTTTGGAAGTAAATGGTCTATCACACAACCATCACAAAACCCAAAAAAAATTGTGTGTTCACCCTTGTGTGGAAAAACTCATACCCAATGATTACCTTCATATTCATAGAAAGGACCTTCTTGTTGAGCAGCTTGTTGTGGCCCCTATTGGCTATCCTATCTTGGGAGGATATCCTCTAGGTTTGTAGTTCTGGTTTTCTATGATCATGAGCATGTTTTCATCCATCCTATAATGACTCTTTGTTGGTTGATCAATGTATGAAGGTTCTGTAGCCTCGTCTAAGCTTACCCAGGAAGGATAAGGGTGAAAGCATGTTAATGTGACGCGCTTTTTGTGCTAGTTAGAAATTTCAAATTAGCACATCTTAAAATAATTGGGTGTCCGGTAAATTTTTTACAAATAATATCAAAGCTTGTCGTTTGGATTCCTTATTTCAAGAGCTTTCTATTGATATATCATACGTCATATATCTTGGAGATGTAGCTCATGTTATTGTGCTAGTTAGCATATGTCAAAATTGTGCCAGTTAGCATTGTCCGGGACATCAAATTCAGTGACAAGTTAACATTCTTTTATCCATAACCCTTGTCAATATACGCAATACTGTCAGGTTCTCTTTCATAGTTATCCAATGGCTCTTCACAATACAAAGTTGGTGGAAACATGTTTTGATATGTGAGGTTTCTATAGGCTGCATATATTGAACAATTCCCTTGTTGTCTTGAGGTAAAGGAGGTTGTTGGCCCAACACAGGTTAAGGACTATCTCCCCCTTGTGCTGCATTATTTGGACATATTTGGTACCTTGGTGGTGGTGAAAAAGGTTTCATCCCTGGAGATTTGTATGGCCTTTCCCTCACATAATTTTTGTTGTAAAAACATTCATTTATCTCATGATTGGTATCCTTCTACTTGATTGCACACCACTTCAATGCTCGCAGTACATTTGTTGTTAGTGTCAGTTGTTATCGTAGCTTGGATTTTGTCGATAGCTCTAGTTCATTCTCTAAATAAATTCCTTCACCATTTGATCAACATTTGGTTCATTTGCAGCTGGAACACTCCGCTTTCTTATGGGTTCGTTTGTAGTTGAAGAGGCACTGCTGGTAGTATAGTCTGCATCTTTTGATACCTCTCCATAAACCTTGCAATTCTCAACCAGATACAATGCTTCTCTTGTGAATTGCTCAAATGTGGTGTACATTTTCATGTGCATTTTCTTTTTTAGAGTTTTTTTTCTCATTCCCTCTATAAAGAAAAGCGATAATCTCTTGTCCTGCGGTAATTTTTTAACATGACATTTCTCAATGTATTGCTTGAATCGAAGCTTCACCTTTTCGTTCTCTTTCTATTTAAAAGCATAGATTTGGAAAACAATGTTATGTTTGATTCCCCCTTTTGAGAATTTATTTGCAAACTCTCATAGGAGTTGCTATATGTTCAAGAAATCTGTGTTGTTCAACAGCTAGAACCATGTCAACGCCATTCCTTCCAAAGTCAACCCAAATCCCTCGTACTAAGTATGGAAATCTGCTACTTTTTCAACTCTCAAGACTTGCTTGAGGAGTAAAACTTGTGCATATGGATCCCCCAATCCATTGTACTTTTTGGAGAAACATTTTTCCACTTGAGATGGTTACATCCGTCGAGTTTTGACAACCATTCTCATAACTCTAGGTTTTCCTAAAGTGGCATCTCTCGTTTCATGACCCCATTTAGAACTCTAATTGGAGTTCTCTCAATAGATCTCTTGCCCAGTCGCACATCCATCCCTCACATTAGTACAAGTTTTTGGGACTTTCGTTGTATGGATTGTGCTTGGAGCTTCACTGCTTTTAGTACTGAAAACTATGGTCGATTGAATGAGTCTTCCACCCTGGTTTTATTGGGACTCACTTTTCTTGTTTTTGGTCTGGTCTCTAAGACAATAGGCCTAAACATACTAAGAGTGATATAATACTAATGGAGTGGTTCGCCAAAGTAGCAGTCCACTGCAAAGTACCTTCACCCATACTCGTCAAGTATGATCACATGGGTATCTCGGCCTTCTATGTACGTGAAAACATAAACTTATTTTGCTCCAAAATCTCTCCAATGCAGGGTTCGTTGTACTTATAATTGCACAACCCCACATGAGTGTTATTTATGTTGACTCGTGTCGTCTCATTCACTTGCCTCAGCTTTGCATTAGGAACGTCCAGATTTGGTGGTCTGTCTTCAGACTCTACGTCAACCTTGCCCTTGGTGCCTATCCTCACTTGTCCACAATGTAAGGATTTTACACAACAAGATATATTGTACCCTCGTCATCAAAGTATCGATCACCACTATAGTCCACAGGCAATATGTCCTTGAACTCACTAGGTCTTTCTTCTAACTTAACAAAGTAATGATCCATATTGCCTTTCTTAAATTTTTACACTTTGTTTATTTTAAAAATGATATTTCAAGTGCAATAGTTTCATGGTTGATGCGGTTTGGGATACTCCCGCTCCCATACTAGTCTAGTCTTTGAAATTCACTCTCTTGAATCTCTCAGTCATGTTATTTTAAGACATCTCTAAAGAAATATTAAATAAAGTTTCCTCAAGAATGGGATCTAATGTTGGCAACGCTCCTTGATTCACACTCTCTTCCCTGGAAGTGTAGCTAACCTGATCTCCTACAGTAGGGTTTCTACTCTGATATAATGTGTCGGATCGCAAATACATCAAGAAAAACACTATTGCAAAACTCTGACCTACTACCTCTTTGGTTGCTTGCCCTTGGTACCACGAACCCATATATACGCTTTGGAATGGTTTAAATCATTCAAAAGTAAACCCTAGGTCTATCCTGGTTGTTTTTTTCCTTGAGGTGTTTTTATTCCTTTTGACCCACTTTTGGAACTATTTTGACTACCTAGCTTTGGAAAGTATTGCTCAAGCAGACCTCTATTATAGGCTGGTACTCAGAACTCAGAAAAGATGCATGTCATCGCGCGATCCATGTTTCTTCATATCTAAACTTGGAATTTGGTATACTGGTTACTTATGTTGTCAATAGGCTACTCCCAAAAACTCTTTTGTTCTGGATCGCTTTTTGCCAAACAAAAGTGAAATTTTATATCTGCTTTGCAGTCTTTGACTAATTTTTTATTTTTTCTCTTTTTTCTAACTTTTTTAAATTTTTTGCTAATGTGCCCTTTAGGAAAAATGTTTGAAATGGGTCTTAGCTACCTGTTTCCCTAATCTTAGTCAAAATTCATGACAAGGTACATGGATCACGATCCCATGTTTGACCTCATTTACATGAAACTTGGTCATGTTGTTGTCTATGTTTTGTTTATGCTAATTCTCAAAACTTTTTGAGTTTGGATCACTAAATGTTGAAAAGCCCTAAATTTTAGTCAATTTTTTAAAGTTTTGAAGTTTTTATTCAATTTCTTGGTGTCAATTTGATCCCAAATTCTGATTTCTACTGCTTGGAAGCAATCTCTGTCAAATGGTACCGATTTTTGTCCAAACAACCTCAAAGGTACATAGATCGCGATCCATGCTCCTTCACGAAACAGAGTGCTTCCTATGAGTTTATTGATACCCTTTGGCACCAACCTTTTGGATTTTGATTAGCTTTTATTCTCTGACCATCAAATTTGTTCTTCTTTTAGAGTTATGGTCTTTGTTGACAAAATATGATTTTTGATGGTTTTTATCATTATCTTTCGGCCCAAATTTGATGGTGGTAGTCGCTACTCACTCTACTCCTAGACACTGAAATGAATATCGGAACAAAAATCAACAAAGTTGTAAGAATTGAAAGAGGAATAGAGTATAGAATAATGCTTTCAAAGCATTGAGAAATTTGAAGATTGAAATGCCTGTCGTATCTCACTCAAAACTCTCTTTGCCTCTCAAGAATAGCTCTAGCAAGTCCTCGGCTTCTTTTCTGTACCAAGCATCAAATCCCGTGTCTAGCTGCTTCATTGCTAAGGTGTAAACAGAATGGGTAAGAAAATCTCTGGAAAAGAAGGCTATGAATACGACTAGGTCACTCACCACCTAAGGAACATTTTTCCAAAAACGGTGCCAATGTTAGCGAGTCACTGTGATCAAACGTCTATAGCATAGCAATCTGATGCTAACATAATGTCAATACTCAGAAAAGTGATTCGGATGGGGCACGGAGACTCCTTTAGGGTGTGAAGCTCAAAAAGTAAACCTAATGAACTAAGTTATCACCACAACTAGCAAATTTTCACTCTCTAATCTAGGAAATCCGCCTATGTCCTATCTCGATGCTCGAGGTCATCATGCCATTTCATTGACCAAATGAACTCGGATTGCAACGAAACTTTAGGAGAAGCTATATTAAGCATAAAGGTATTAATCTACAAAGTTTGGAAGTCCTCCAACAAGGTATCAAAATTTCAATCCATCATGGTCCAAGTCCTGAAACTACAACATAACAGTTTAGATAGGTCGCCCTGTGGTCTAGTAAAACTCTCCTATGGTCAAAATGTAAAAGATCAATCGTTTTGGGACTCAAATCTATAGATATAACTCGCATACATGTAATCACGAACCATAACAAAAGTAAGAATGATTATATCTAAATGAAAGAGCATGAGACAAAGAACACAATGCAATTCACAAAGTAGAATTCTGATTACCAAATCATGAGGAAAATTAGGTTTTACAGGTTGTTGCTAAGTAGTCTCTTTAGACAAAGTGTTTTTGAGCTTTATACCTAGGTCTTTTTATATGGCCAATGGTCGGCTTACAAGACTTTAAGGCTCGTGACAAAAGAATACATCTCAAATATACAACATTCAACTCAAAAATCATAATGTCTCTTTTATAGGGCTTTTCGAGAAAAATGATATAGATTATATCAAAATTTTGGACTTAGAACAAGATGTGGTCGGCTAGGAGGACGCCCGTCAGTTGCATTTTCCAAACAGGCCTGCAGCCATTTGTACATCAATGCCCATCGCATTTCTCATGCTCTTGTAAATGACACTAATTATGGTTTTCGATCACCTGCTTTTGTTACCCTTATTGATCAGCTGAGCATCATCTTTTCTAAACTCGAAAGGGAAGGGCATGTATAATTTCTGAGGTGAACCTAGTTATGCTGATGTATAAAAGTTGTTAACCCAGTTATGTTGATGATAAAAGTTGTCATGAGCCGTAAGCCTTTTCATTTAGCCATATAGATTGATAGTTTATATATTTGTAGGCTTCTCTTGTGAAATTTCAATTTTTTTAAAAATTTTTAAGGATTTATTTTTACGTTCCTTAAACCTCAATCCATACCTTACGTACCGAATACGTACAGTATTTTACGTTTGGTTCCACCTTGATGGGCATACATGTAAGGCATGCTTAGATAATCATTGTATTTCATTTTCTTGTTTCCTCTATGAATGTCTTGTCATTCAGTTCTGCTATGTTGATGTATAAAAGTTTTCATGGGCATGTATATAAGTCTATATGCATACTTAAATAATCATTGTATTTTATTTTCTTGTTTCATCTATCACAATCTTGTCATTCAAACCTCTTGAAACAACTAGGTTAAATAAATTATATTTTTACTCTCAACATAATCCTTACTTACAAAGTTTTTTTTTTTCTAGCAACACTAGATCATTACCTTGCAAAATAATTTTTGTATTCAATGGCCTGGAGATAATTTGAAAAGATTAAACTCAAAAGGATTTACTAATTCTAGGAAATCATATACTTAGTAGTCTTAATAGCCAAATAGAAAATTCTAGTACAACACTACAAGGGTACCATTGGGCAAGAGCCACACGTAGGCATCACCATGGCCACCTAATTGATGCACCACATGTACTACATGTACTAGGAATAATAGAGAGAACTTGTAGCAACAAGCTAGAAACCTCCTCCTCGGACGGCCCACCCCCAGGAGGAGGACGCTCAAGTATAGAAGTTGTTATGGTTATACATATAAGGTTGTAGGCATACTTAAATATTTCCTTGATTTTTTAATTTTTAATTTTTGCTTTCAAAAGATAGGCTTGAATTTATGAAAATTATGATCTACAAGGTGATTAATTACTAGATCATATTTTAAATGCTATAAACAAATCATTAAGTTTGTCTAACAAGTTACTATAACAAAGAACATATCAAAAGGCCATTACAATATAGGGTTTTACTTATATTTTTTACAATTTCTCAAGTTTCATCTTCAAAACTATATATATCTTTTAGGAAAGTTATCCTTATAAGTAGGTTCTAATATAGATTCACCTTTATAGCTTAAAAGATGGAATCAATTTAATTAAGTTGTCGCTATAACTTAAACCTGTTTTCAACTAATAAATTACTAGTGCTCCTTAAATAATATTTTTAGGAAACTCCTTTAAATAAATTTGATTAAAGTTAAATTATAAGATTTGTCGTTTTACTCTCACATGATAGTAACTTTTTGAAGGTTATAGCCCTTCTCAAAAAAACTTGAAATTAAAAAATTAGTCCATAAACCAAATAGAATGGATGAATCTCCTATACAAAATCCTTTCCAAAACTTTGAATCTCGTGTTTTATTTATTTATTTCTCATTGAAATTAAAAATATACAAGAAAATTAAATTTAACTTGTTTAGAGGAGATAATATGCATTGAACCTCTCATTGAAATTAAAAATATACAAAAATAAATAAATTTAACTTGTTTAGAAAAAATAATACGCATCGTACCTAGATTTTTAACTTTATTCAATCGTTTAGTTGAAAGTTTTTGAGGTGATAAGTTCAAAGTGAAAATGCTCTCTATTTTTATGCGACTCTTTTGGTTTAAGCTTAAGCTCTCGACTTTATTGAATTGGTTTGGGAAGCCCCGCCAAAAAAAGGGAGAACGAATTGGAGGATAGTTTCATAGAGATGCTTGCAATACGGGTCAAGGTATTTCAACACATGGGGAAGTGAAAGTGAGATTCGATGAAGTCTTGGTTAGAATAGACCTAGTTCGTGGGAAAAAATTTCTTGTGTTCTCTCTAGACAATATGGCTAGTCTAGAGAAGTCCCTAAATAGCCTCTCCTTCTCAACCTGCGTGCCTCTAACCCCACTCGTGAGGATTACCACTCCTATCCAATTTGTTTTCATGGATAGGTTCATCGTCTTGCACATATTATAAATGGACACCTCCGCTGGCCTCATTGCCTCTTTTCGACCCCACATACGGAATATCCTGTTCCCAACCCTTGAGCTGGAAAATACATACTTTATGGCAATCTGCAGCCATTCTTACATCAACGCCCATCGCATTTTTCATGCTCTTGTAAATAGCACCAAGTAAGGTTTCCAATCGCCTGCTTATCTTGCCCTTGCTGATCAACAGAGCATCATCTTTTCTAAAGACGATGGGGAAGGGCACACATAATTCCTGGCCAAGAATCGCTTCATTGCCTTCTATTCCAACCAAGACTTCATCGAGCCTCACTTTCACTTTCCCCATGTGTTGCAATACCTTGAGTCGTATTGCAAGCATCTCCATGAAACTGTCCTCCAATTCGTCCCCTTTCTGGCAGGGCTCCCCAAACCAATTCAGTAAAGTCGGGAGCTCAAGATTATACCAAAAGAGATGCATCAAAGCAAAGGGCATTCTCACTCTGAATGTATCACCCCAAAAACTTTCGAGGAAAACATAACCACGAAAAGCTGCCTCAGCAACTTCAGTCTGCTCTAATTTCGCAGGCATCCCTGTTAGGCAATAGTACATGATCATCTTCAATTCAGAACCTACATGTTGACCAAAGCACTGTAGCAGGGCTACAGTGTCACTTCACAGGACAGGCAGTTGGACAGTTAGCTACAGTTGGTCTGGTTCACACTGGACGGACCCTTTGGGCTGGGAGTGACACGTGGTAGGGTACCTACGGTGGTCTAGTGGACATCGTGGCCAGGTCACCACCACCACTCAGTTTGGAGATAGACTTAGCTGGTTGGACATTTATGGGCCGTTGGTGGCTCTTATGGTTGTACATATGAGTAGTCGTGTTTGGGGCAGTTCTATCTTATCTTGCACGTAGTCGTCTAGAGGAAGTCTTACACAGAGCACTGCTTCACCATCCCTGCACATCTGAGCCTCGACACCCCATTTGTACCTGTGAGTCCTGGGCTGGAGCTGAGTGTGCTGCCACGCCAAAGTCTGTACATGGTTCTTTGAGCTAGTCGAGTCCACATGTTCTGGTCCACTGTTGTGTCTCTGTTGTTATCCATTGTTTCTGTGTTGTTATCCGTTGTTTCTGTGTTTCATTCTGTTTGAGAGAGTTTTCATTTGTTTGAGTGAGATTGTCATGCACATTGCACTAAGGGGCACCCACAGTGTAGAGAGCACAACACATTATTCGCGCTACAGGTGCTCTCATTTTGGCGATCACAGTGGGACCTTAACTGAAGTCTCACTCTGTTGAGTAGCTTGTTTCTTCGCTTCGCCTGTGCAGTCTAAGTCTCTCGCCTTGCTGGTCTGGTCCCCTCTCGCCCTGGTCCAACTTGCCCTCGTCTCTGGTCTAGACCCCCTCGACCCTGGTCTAGCTAGTCTAGTCACTTGTCTGGTCTAGACCCTGGTCTAGTTCTCCTCGTCCTTGGTCCAGCTGGTCTAGACACTCGTCTGGTCTAGTAGAGTCGAGACAAGTCTTTAGCCAGTTCAAGGTTTTCTTGCCCAAAGCTTGGTTGGTGTGGAGGTCACTGCATGACGCATACAAGGAGGTGAGTTGAGCATCAAAGCCCACTACTGAGCCCTCTGAAGTACTATCACAGAAGACGACCTTTGACACCTTGTAGAAATCCTTCAACCTCACCACCTATACCTCCACATATCACATCACCCATTCCTTCATCAGGTTCCCCATCTTCCCGATCACCTTCTCCAGAAAAGCTCTCACCCGTTCCTTCATCATCAGGTTCCCCATCTTTGCGATCACCTTCTCTAGAAAAGCTCTCTCCTATTCTGCCACAGTAAGCTATTGTGCAACAGACTCAGCAAGGAATCATGGAGCCACTAGCTAGTGTTTTGGCCAAGGTGAACATCAAGTTCCCTACCTTCAAAGGGCTGTCTTCAGAAGACGATGACGACCATGCAAGAAGATTTGTATCTCTCTGTAGGGGACGTGGGCTGAACAGAGAAGATGCTTACTTGGTACTATTTCCATCCACCCTGGATGGCCTAGCAGATAAATGGTACAGCCAATTTGCAGAGAACCATTTTGCAACTTGGGCAGCCTTAAGGCAGCAGTTCTGTGCAGCTTTCAGGCCGGGTGACTACCAGGAGAAGGTGTTGGATTAGTTGGCCAACATGGTGCTCAAGCTTGAGGAGACTTTTGCGGAGCTTATGACGAAAACGAAGTCGCTGGTGGCCAAGCTTCCCCAACAACCCGGTGAATTCATGGTTAAAAAGTGGGTGGAGAAGGCGCTTCCCAAAACTTCTCAGCAAAAACTCTGAGAGAGTCTCCGACCCGATGCCACTCTCGACGAGTTCATCGCAGCTGCTACTAGAATAGAGGGAGCTAGGAAGCTCTTCAACAACTCTCCTCAAATAGATACTCCCTCTGTGTTCTCGGAAGGTAGTCCTACTGATCCTTTAACTTCTTTACGTAGGGAGCTGGAAGCCCTAAAGCTACAACGAGCTCTTCAAGAGGAGAGGTCCTTCTCTCTTAGACAAGAGAAGCCTACACATAATGAGGCATTGGAACAGATTAAGCGCGAGCTAGAAGAGCTCAAGTGTCAGCAAGAGACTAAGGCTATGGTTTGGTGTAGCTCATGCCGCTCTCCAGGGCACCCACCACAGGAATGCCCCCTTCGGGTTTACTGCCACTTCTGTGAAAATTCTGGACATGAGGATAAGGATTGTTACTACCTCAAGGGATTGCATCAAATACAGCAAAATCTTGGTCCTTCTCTCCAACAAGGGCTAGCACCTGCATCCAACATGGTCTCACCCTACGGCCATCAAAACCAGTTGCCTCCTCTGCTGACAACACCCCCTATGCTGCAAGGTATGCACAACAACTTTGCACCCCACAGTTTTTATCATGCCAGTACTCCCTCAGTTCCCCAAAGTTTCTACACCTCAGCCTCAAATTCCATGCAGCAACCACCTCATCCCCCGTTTCGTCCTTCCAATCGGCCCATACTCTGCTACAGATGCGGAGAATATGGGCATTGTCAGAGCAAGTGTCCTTTACCCGAGGGGTCCCCTCCTTGTCGTCATTGCCCTGATTCAAAGGATCACTACAGTAAAGATTGTCCCAAGCAAAGGGCATCCACGTCTTCAGGCTCGACTCAGAACTAGCCCGAATTCACCTTTCCGAAGATAAATTTGATTACTGTGAACACCGTGCCTCAACCTTCACCTGCTACTCATGTGGTTAAGCCTCTGCAAGTGGAGGAGCCTGCTGGTGTCCTTACTCGGGCACAAAGAGCAGCTCTTGGTCTCAGTCTACCCACAGGTCCACCTCGCCAGTCTCCACTTCCTCACTCTGGTCTACTTGACCCAAAGGACAAGTCCTTCCCAATTGCTCAGAGCAAACCAACTTCCTTGTTATCTGACATTGATGGAGCCTTCTTAGAAGCAGTGGCTGACTTGGAACAGATTAAGGTCACAACAGGAGCCCAGTTCGAAGGCGCCAAGCCCACAGCAGAAGCCATCTTGAAAAATACTTTTCAGCAGGTGTCACTATACGACATGCTAAGGCTCGATGCAACACTTAGAAGTGACACCTTGTCAGTCATTCAGTCTCTGTACCCGGGGGCTGGGCCTAGTGGCGGGCACCTCCCTGTACAACCCTCAGAGTCCTATTTGATTTTCTATCCATCTGCTCCCCTCACCGATTATAAAATTCCTCGCCTCACTGTATCTATTCTTGGGCACCAGCTATCCGGCGTCATCGTTGATGGAGGATCTAGAATCAATTTGATGCCCGAATTCACTATGATGGCCTTAGGTCTAAAGCCTACCCGACCTACTCCTTTCACTGTTACATTGGCTGATCAGAGAACAGTCTACCCAGTGGGCATAGTCGACAAGGTGCCTCTGAAGGTACAAGATTTCACTTTTTACTTGGATTTCGGGGTAGTTAATCTTCCCCAGGTAGAGGGATGTTATCCCTTGCTGATTGGTAGGCCATGGCTGCGACATACGAAAGCACTTCACGACTGGGGAACCAACGCCATGTGGATACATACTCCTGGCTCTCCAATGCAACAAATTCGTCTCGAAGGAGGTATGGATCCGGTCGTTCAGCATAGCTCTTTGTCAGTAGAGTCCAACCCTGACTTGGAACAGCCGGTCCCTCCCGATGGGTCCGATGAAGACTTACTGCAGTGGTTAGAAGCCACCTCTTCGATGCCATGCTATGTAGTCTCTCTTCAACCTTTGACAACAGATTCACCCTCTGCCCTTGATCCTACATTTGAAGCTACACCTGAGACCAGGAATCCCAGTCAGCCAAGTGAGCCAGAACCAAGTGGACCAGTCTCAAGTGAGTCAGAACCAAGTGGACCAGTCTCTGGTGCCCATCCTTCAGAGGGTCCCTTGATGGAAACCGTCGGCCTGGGTGAGCCTATAACCCACCATAGAAGGGGAAAAAAGTCTCCCTTGCAAGAGTTGGCCAACACCCCATCTCCCTCCTTAGCCTCTACTCCATCTGACTCTCCACCCATGTCGGAGCACTTTGAGGTATCTGAGGATTTACCATTTGCAGAGCTTCCATCAGGTTGGTTGCAGGAAGAGTATGCTGATTTCAACATTGATCAGACGCCAGCTCATAATGTCCAAAGGCTAACAGAGGCGGCACAGTCTTCTTCCCCTGACGCAGCCTCGACCACTGCACCGCCTGACCCAGTCAGAGAGGTCAACCTAGGCATCCCTGACAACCATCAGCCCATCTTATTAGCCACTTGGTTATGGGATCACCCCGCTCTACTCAACCTGGTAATCTCCTTTGTGCACTCTTTCAAAGATGTGTTTGCTTGGTCTTACCACGATTTAGAAGGAATCCCAGCAGAGCTAGGAGTCCACACAATTCCTCTGGTTGAGGGGGCTAAGTTGGTCAGAGGCTGGGCTTACAAACTGAATCCCAAGTATGCAGAAGCAGTCAAAATCGAGTTGGAAAAAATGCAAGAAGCAGGTATTATTGTACCAATAGAGCACTCAGAATGGTTATCTCCTATGGTTATTTCCCCAAAGAAGCAGTCCAACAAAATTCGAGTTTGTGTCGACTATCGGGCTTTGAATAAGGTCACAATCCTGGATGGATTTCCGACACCTTTCACTGAGAGAGTCCTCGAAGATGTCGCTGGCCATGTACTGTATAGTTTTATGGACGGGTTCAGCGGCTACAATCAGTTAGGAATACATCCTGACGACCAAATCAAAACATCTTTTGTGACTCCCTGGGGTATTTTCATCTACACTGGAATGTCTTTTGGGCTTAAAAATGCACCGCCTTCTTTCAATCGCATAGTATATCTCATCTATTGTCCTCTGCTTACTGATCACCTTCGCATATTCATGGATGACTTTTCCACCTTCTCGGGTGCTCAATGTTCGACCCCAGTAGAAAATCTAAAGGAGCATCTTGCTCAGCTCTTTGCAGTCTTCCTCATGTGCAGAGAGGCACGTTTGAAGCTCAATCCGAACAAATGTCATTTTTTGGTCACAGAGGGCACACTGTTGGGCCATGTGGTGTCTGCTCAAGGTTTGGCACCTGACCCAGAGAAGATAGTGGCCATCTTGAAGTTACCTCCTCCCATAAATCCCAAAGGTGTTCAGAGCTTTGTGGGCCACACCGGCTATCATCGCAAGTTTATACGTATGTATGCACAGGTGGCTCAACCATTGACCCGGCTCACCAGTGCTGTTGTTCCCTTCCGGTGGTCACCACCTGAGGCCGAAGCATTTGCATACACGTCTCACTGAAGCGCCTATTCTAGTTGCCCCGGATTGGGCCCGACCTTTTCATGTGCATACAGATGCCAGTCTGCTGGCTATGGGTGCTGTACTGACTCAGCCTAGCAAAGAGTTCAACTTGGATCGCCCTGTACATTATGCAAGTTTCCTGCTCACCAAACCACAGAGAGGGAAGGATTGGCTATAGTGTATGCTCTACACAAATTTCGTCACTATTTGCTAGGGGTCCACTTCACAGTTATCACTGATCACCATGCCTTGCGCTATCTGCTTAATAAGCCACAGGTTGCAGGTCGAGTATGGCGATGGCTCCTCCTATTCCAGGAGTTTGATTTTGAAGTGCTACTCCGTCCTAGTAAGCATCATGTAATGGCTGACCACCTCTCTCGTATTTACACAGGCGAAGAAGCTACCGGGATTGCGGATGACTTTCCAGATAGCAGTCTTTTTAAAATAGATACAACACCGGAATGGTACGGTGAGGTCCTACATTTTCTATCTACTGGGCTGTACCCAGAGAGGGCATCCCCACTGCAAAAGAGGAGATTGCTGTTGAAGTCCAGGCCTTTCACTCTGATTGGGGGCCAGCTCTACAAAGCGGGACCCGATGGTGTTCTGAAGCGTTGTGTCTCGCCTCATGAGGTGGAGCATATTCTGGAGGATGCCCACAATGGTCCCACTGGTGGCCATTACCCTGGTCACATCACTGATCAGAAGATTCTACAGAGTGGTCTGTGGTGGCCCTACATTTTTAAGGATGCAATAGCATATTCTAAGGTTTTTGATGTGTGCCAGAGATGTGGGCCGAAGCCGAGTAAGCAATCCAACTGTCCTTTGCAGGTCTCGATGGCGTGGCTACCTTTTGAGAGATGGGGTTTGGACTTTGTGGGACCAATATATCCCCCGGCTCAACTAGGTAATTGCAAATATCTGCTAGTGGCTACAGACTATGCAACAAAGTGGGCAGAGGTACTAGCGACAATAGATTGCATTGGCAATACAGTGGCCAAATTTTTATATGAAAATATTTTATGCAGATTTGGATGTCTCTTAGAGATCACCAGTGATAGAGGCAGTCATTTTGTCAATGACATGATCTCAAATTTGCTGGCCAATTTGTAAGATTTTTCATCGCAAGTCGTGCTCTTATTACCCTAGAGCCAATGGACAGGCCGAGAGCACCAACAAGGTTCTGATCTCCCTACTAAGGAAAGCATGTCATCTCCATCCAACATCGTGGGCTCAGGCTGTGCACGGCACTCTTTGGGCATACCCCACATCTTTCAAAGAAACAACGAATCAAACGCCTTTTCAACTCGCTTTCGGTTTGGAAGCCATAGCTCCATTTGAGTTCAACTCCGGTTCCCCTAGGGTGGGCAGTCTGCGTGCAAGTTGGGGCATGGAATCTGCCTCTATCTCCCGTCTCACCTTATTGGATGAAAGCCGCCTTTTAACTTCTCGTGCTCTGCAAGCGGAACAACTTCGTCGCAAAGCGTGGCATGATCGCCACCTCAGAAAGCCAAAAATAACGCAAGGCACATTGGTGCTACTCTATCAGGCAAAATATTTGAAAAAAGCAAAGAAGCTGGTTCCAGCTTGGCAAGGGCCCTTTAGAGTACTGGAGGTTTTGCCACAGGGGGCTGTCCAGTTAGTCACTTTGGAAGGCGTTCCTTTGCCACTGGTAAATGGCTCCAGAATCAAGTGCTATTACTCCTCTGAGTAAAAGGTCTGCAACTATCCCGCCATCTGTAGGTTCTATGTCCCATCTCTCTCCTCCCCACTATCTTTCCATCAGAACGGGTGTTCTGTTACTGTCTCAGTTATGCTCTCCTCACGACTAGTTTTCCACCAGAATGGATTCTCTATTACTGTCTCAATTTCTGCTATGTCTATAAGTTTCCGCCTTTCCTCTAATATATCTTTCTCCACTAAGTCCTGGTAATTGGGTATTATCGGGAACTTCTACAGTCCAGTCACTCCTCCTCTAATCAGTCACTCCTCTAATTGTTTCTATTCTCAGTGTTATTTGCGGTTAAGTATTAAGGTCCTTCCAGTTAAGCTTTCAATCAAGCTTCTCATCGGAGTGGTTTTGTTCAGTTTGACAAGTGGAATCTGCTTGGGGACTCTGCTTAGATGGCAATTGGGATAATGAACAAGGTGTAATCAAGGACTTGACTTGATGAGACTCCCAATGCCATATTGTCTATGGGAAGAATATGACAGAGTTTATGTCAAAGAACTTTGATTCTAATAGCAGCAAAAACCTTTGGTGCAATTAAACTTTCAGCTTTGCTGTAGGAACCTTAATCTCCTAATGAGTCAAAATTACCCTCCCTTTTATCTGCTCGAAATTTGTAGCTGCTCAAAAATTAGCACTTTGTACCTTCTCTTTGCTTCTGCTATCACTTTTATCACTTTGTACCGAGTGTGATCGTTGCGCCCTACCTATCCCAACCCCAACCCCATCGTCACTACCTACACATCCACACCCCCTCGCCCCTAACCTCTCCACAAACACACTCACCCCTACTCTATACCAACCCCTCGCCCCTACCCTCCCTTACTCCCCTCGCCCTTACATGCCCTCAACCCCCTAGCCCCTACCCACTATCTCCCCCCTCGCCCCTATCCACTTATTCCCCCTCGCCCTTACCTACCCTCAACCCCCTCGCCCCTATCCACTTATTCCCCCTCGCCCCTACCCACCCTCATCACCCTCGCCCATACCCACTCTCTCCCCCCTCGCCCCTATCCACTATTTTCCCCGTCGCCCCTACCCACCCTCAACCCCCTCGCCCATACCCACTCTCTCCCCCCTCGCCCCTATCCACTATTTCCCCCTCGCCCTTATCCTCTAAATATCCCTCGACCCTACCTCCCTTACTCCTTCGCCCCTATCCTCTACACATCCCCTCACCCTTAACCTACCTAAACCCCTCGCCCAATTCCGCCTGCATCCATCGATTAGCAATCAGAACCCATCGTTTTTTTCAATCCATCGCGTGCTTTAAAACAGCCATAGCTTTTTTAACTCATCATCCGCTGCCTCCATCGCTTTGAAAGGACAAGCTATTCGTTTCTTGCGTATTCAAGCTTTTTCAGAGTTCGCACTGCACACTGTAGATTGACACAACTAGGAAGTTCTCTTTACAATGGCTGGTACAAGCAAGCAAGTAAGGAAAAAAAAAAGCTCTCTCTCTAGAGAGGCCAACTGAGACATCCCAAAGTTCTGCAGAGGAAGAGGATGTGGATACATCCAGCCATGGCCTCACTGATGTTTCCTCCACTGATCACAGTGATGAAAATTACAAGGAGTCCAAATCAAGCTCTGCTTCCGACTCAGAGTCTTCGAGCAACGAGGAAGAGGAAGAGGATGAAGAAGAAGAAGCTGTAAAGAACCAAAAGAAGAGAAAAGCCATCATGCAGGTACTGGGTCATCCAATTCCTCGGCCTCCTTCTTTCAAGACCCAAACCAAGTTCACATTGAACTTCCATCTGCAGCAGCCTCATCCGTCGCTTCGAGAAGTCCTATCAAAAGACCATCTACACAAGCTAGGATTGTCAGCATTAGCAGACATCGATCTGCCTTCGGATATTCCCATGGATATGGTGCATGCACTCCTCAAGTTTTTTCCCAAAGTCAGAGGACACCCACTGACTGCTACACGAATAGGTAACGCCTTGGGGATGACAACTTTTCCTACAGTGAAACCGGCTACGTGCACCTATTCCCAACTTTCGAAAGATGCGACAATCGAGACATGCAAAGAACTACTCAGGACGAATCATGCTGACTATGCAAGGAATAAACAGCTCTGGTCCATTTTCAAGTATTACTTTTTGGTCAGAGATCCTAAAGTCGGCAAGGGCAAGGGCAAGGCCAGATGTGACGTGCCTACTATATTCTCGCACTGCGAAGGCCTATACTGCCTCATCCACATCATCCCATGTGGCTTTCATCAAATTTTATTTACCTCTTTACAGTCTCGGACTAAAAGATTCAGAGCTCAAGTGCAATCTGTGCAATCTAGCTTTCAATGCTTCGCAGCTCCGTGTTGGCCTAGGTGATTAATATACCTGTTAGTCCTATGGATGTGGATGCGGCGATGCAGCGTAAAAGCTCTAAGGGAAAAGGGAAAGATATTGAACAAACAAAGGATCTATCTGAAAAGCCAAAGAAAAAGAGGACAAAGGTAGTGAAGGACACAGTAGCATCTTTAGTATCCCTGTCAGTCTCCGAAAGCCAACAGCTTCGAGTGAAGCAACCAGTTCGACGTTCCTCGCATGCGGTCACTACTGATTCGATGGTAAGTTCCGGTGGTCCAGATCACACTATGCATGTCACAACTGTGACTTCTACAGTGTGTATTCCTCTCTCTACTGCTGCTATTTTTACACCTACCACAGTGACTAGCTCCCATGTCCCAGTGGCAATTGCTTCTTCTCTTATGCCTAGTCCTGCGGCAACCACTCCTACCATCTCTACTTCAACAGAGAGACATGCGCCTAGTCCAGAGAGGCATGCGCCTAGTCCAGAGCGAGCAGTGTCACTTGTCACACCAGTCCCACCAGCTGTACCACTCTCCAGCTCTCGTCACCCTGACATTATTACAGGACCTTCTACAAGATCGGACTCTACATCATTTTTTCGGCTATCGGAGGATATATTGCAGGAGTCTAGGCAAGCCATTGCCACCATTGAGCTGGGAGCAGAGCGTTTAACAGCCACACACCAGCGTCACGCAGCTACTTACGCAGCTATGGAGGGAGCTCTAAAGGTTGCTGAGAGCGCCATCGCGGATAGGGATGCCACTATTTTCGCACTCTAGCAGGCCCTGAAGTTAAAGTCTCAAGTGATTAGTGACCTTCAGAATCAACTACAAGGATTTAGAGAATTGTTGGTACAGGAAAATAGGGCAACGCAGCCTACGATGATGGGTATGGGATATGGGTGGACTGGAGCAGGTACACCAATGCAGCATGCAGCAACGGATCCTTCTCAACAGTTTATGGGACTTTACTCACAGACTCTAGTTCCCGTTCAGTACTACAACCAACAACAACAGTATCCTCCTCCTCAGGGGTTTCAGTCTTCACCATTGCCTCAGATACAAAATATGGCTTGTTGTGATGGAGTTGCTGGAGCACATCGGCATGGCTGTGTTACTCGACGTCCTCAGTACACTACAGAACAGGTGCTACCATCGGCTCAGCAGCAGGTGGCTGGTCATTTCTTAGGAAACACACTTACTGACAGGAGAGCTCGCATACAACAAGGCCCCACAATCGATTTGATGGCCCCACCTCCAGAGGCTGATCCTTCGGATGTAGCAGTGGCCACCACTCTATCTCTTGGATGATAGATCTAGGAACTCACCATTGTACATACTAGTAGTTTTCTTTCAAAGTTTCAGTCTTCCTCTCACCGAGACGGTGAGCGGTCTTGTGGCGGGCAACCTGTAGCAGGGCTACAATGTCACTTCACAGGATAGGCAGTTGGACAGTTAGCTACAGTTGGTCTGGTTCACACTGGACGGATCCTTTGGGCTGGGAGTGACACGTGGTAGGGTACCTACGGTGGTCTAGTGGACATCGTGGCCAGGTCACCACCACCACCCAGTTTGGAGATAGACTTAGCTGGCTGGACATTTATGGGCCGTTGGTGGCTCTTATGGTTGTACATATGAGTAGTCATGTTTGGGGCAGTTCTATCTTATCTTGCACGTAGTCATCTAGAGGAAGTCTTACATAGAGCACTGCTTCACCATCCCTGCACATCTGAGCTTCGACACCCCATTTGTACCTGTGAGTCCTGGGCTGGAGCTGAGTGTGCTGCCACACCAGAATCTGTACATGGTTCTTTGAGCTAGTCGAGTCCACATGTTCTGGTCCACTATTGTGTCCCTGTTGTTATCCATTGTTTCTGTGTTGTTATCCGTTGTTTCTGTGTTTCATTCTGTTTGAGAGAGTTTTCATTTGTTTGAGTGAGATTGTCACGCACATTGCACTGAGGGGCACCCACACTATAGAGATCACGACACATTATCCGCGCTACAAGCACACATAGATTTCCTCCTCTACAAACACCCTCAGAGCCCGTACAACACGCTCAACCTTCCCAGCTCTGCTTTGTTCTCGGATATGTGGCTTAGCCAAGGCAAAGTGGATAAATTGCAGGAATCTCGGAATCACCATGACATCATTCAATAATGTTTTCATGCCCTCAAAATGCAGTACATTGTCCCAGTTCTCCCGTAGTGAAGAAGCAAGCATCTTGACACCCGTTTCAACAGGCAACAATGGAAGGGCAATTGGTTTTTTTGCCCCATCGACTAAAGGATGGGGTCATGTCCCTAATCAAAGTACCTGCACAAAGGGGAAATAGTGCACAATTCTGAGACTTGGCCACAGACACCCTGTACTTGTACATCGCCTCACATGCATCTGTGACAAAATCTTGTGCAGCTTGTGCTGTGAGACCCCTGTCCTGCAGCAATGGTCTTAACAGCTGGAACTCATCCAAAAGCAAGAAAAACAGAATCTGCTGCTCCTCCTCTAGAGACAGCTTTGCCCTGTGAAACGTGACAATCATTTCAATGGCATCTGCAAAACTTAACAGCTGTAGTTGCTGCACTCCATTGTCAATGCATGCTAATCTCATGTAAGCATCGTCCAGACAAATCCCAAGGAATGCCCGGCATAAAAGTGCAATGGATAAAAAATGTTTCCCCTGCAGCAGTTTAAGGTGTTGAGCTTTGGGAGCATCATTCCCTCAATCATTGAAGTCAAGCAACACAGAGAGGACACCCTTAGATTTGAGAGGGTGCATTGGCACACCAGCCCTGTAGGGAGCTTCAAGAAGCATCCGAGATTTTCCAGCACCTCTGAAACCTTCCAGTGTGATGAAGAAGGGGCGATCGGCCTGTAGGGAAAATTCAATCTCCTGCTGGAGTTTCTTCATCTGTTCTTCCCTGCCAGTGAAGACCAGTGGGGAGCCATCATACTCCTGAGCGACCAGATCAGGGACTCCTCCAGATGGACAAAGAGGCCTCAACACCTTCCAAGCCGCAGTCTGAAAAGCATTCCATGAAAGATTTTGTACAATAATATCAATATCTGCATTGTCTGAAGAAGTCGAGTAGTGCCTCCTAAATGTCTGTTGCCTCCACCGCACCAAAACACGCAGCATAACTCTTCGGCTCGATCTTTGGGACGCACCTCCACACAGTGTTCGGGAAAAATTCCTTTCCTTGGATTTGGCAAGAGGAAATTTTAGGTTACTTTTCTCTATTTTGGGGCGGAATTACTCCTTTTCCCCTTGCCCTCAGCCGGAATTTTTGAGATTGAAAACCAGTGCTTCCAGCGCGATCTGAACAACGCCTGTGGTGCCGCATGGTGGGCTTGCAGGCAAATGGCGACCGACGGGGGAGGCTAGGTGAGGGAGGAAAACTGGACAAGGCGATGCGGGATGCTAAGGCTATGAGGGCGTTAGGTGAAATCGGGCCACGACGGCGAGAGGCAGGGTCAGATGAGCATTTTTTTTTCATTCTGCGGTTTGCTATTGACAGCAATGTCGCGTGTGGGATTGATTGGCTGTAAAACTCGTTCTACTAGTGTTTCTGAGTTCAATCCTGTGCTTCTTTTTTGAAAGGGTAGGAAGGTCAAGGTGGAAGGTGGGAGGTAGGAATAAGAGGACTCTGGCAATCTAATGAATAAAATGGTGGATCTGCGAGTAGAGTAGAGTAGGTCCTACGACTATTCGAAAAGAAAAGTGAGTGCGAATCTTGGCAGATGCGGGAGCAAGGGGAAGAAGTTCCAGAAAAAAACACATGCTTCTAGTGCAGGCAAAACGTCAGCTAGACGGCGAGGTTATGGGCGAGGATGTCGATGCACGTAAGGAGGGCGACGGGCAAGGGACGCTCAAAATTTGAAAACCTCATATATTGTATTAACATGGTTTACTAACGAGAACAAGTGGATACGTTTGCTAGAGTGGTTACGGGAGCAGGATGGTAGGGTGACCTGATGGGCGTGGGTTCGATTCCTCCTTCCCTTTTGTAAGAGCAAGAGATCCTCCAAAGAAAATCTGTAGATTCTGGAAGAATCTCGCGATAAATCGAATAAAATAGAAGTAGAGCAAGTAGTCAGAGGTAGTCGCTCCCGAAAGCTAAAACAACACTGCTAGCCATAGAAGAAGCCCAAATGCTTGCAATGCTAGGGCGCTCTACATCCTTGCATGCCCAATTAAGGTCCTTTCGTATTCACCATTGCAAGAAAAGGACCCATTTTGACTTTTCGCTTCAATTGCTGCATCACCACCATAACCTGTAGATAAATATCTCTCGGCACACCTATTGGCAGGCCGCGTGATCAGACGGAGTAGCCTAGCGAGAACTCAAATCAACATAAATATCTCAATCCGAGGTCATAGTTGACCCGACTAGTGCATAAAAACATTGAATATACTGAGGAGAAAGGTGTCACTTATCGCAAGCTAGGAAGCAACTAAAGAGATAATGTTTAAGTCTCTTGTGTGGTCTATCTATCACTGTAATGGTCATTATGATGTTAACTGAACTCCAAATTACATGAAGCTTGAGATTAGGGGTCTCTAAACTATGGGCAATAGGTTCCTAACAACCAAACCTGCAAAAGCCACCATCAGATAGGTGAGCAACCATGATCGTAGCCATCTCTTACTATCATAAAATCTAATATCTACATATCCCAAATGATTTTGTCATATTGAACTAATCATTTAATATGAGAAGACGAATAGGAACAAGACGTAGAATATACATATGTGCTTGTAAAGCTATCTTAGCACGAGACCAAAAGGAGAGATGGCTACATCTCAATAGGGGTTCAAAAGGAGATGGTCTACCAAAGAGCAATGTGCATATATTGGAGCTTAAAAGGCCTTAGGGTTAGCTTTATTAAAGACCTCCAAAGGTTAGTGTTAAAAGTCCTTAGACCTAGGACCATTAGGTACTTTAGACCTTAGACAAGCTAGGACTGACCTTGAGGTGGGAACCTTGCCCAAGTTTGAGCTTCTTGTGAGCAGCTTGAGGTGCTTAAGGTGTTTCCTAGAAGTCAACAGGAGCCTACAAAGAAGGGGGCGATCCCTCTTACTAGGGATGAGAGAGAACATACGTGTGCACGCGTGCGCGCACACACACACACACACACACACACACACTCACACACTCCAGGCTTACCCAAAGACCTAAGAGGCATTAAGGACACGTGTTCAACACCTAGCTAAGTTGCCCTCAATCAAGGTCTAATCTTATTGGATGGCTTATGGCAAGGACCAATGAGAATTTAGTTATATCTAAATAATAATCGAAGCTCTCTCTCTTGTTGGGGTATAGGTGTATGTCCCTTGCCTGACCGCCCAGTTCATGGGCGCCCACCCACTGACACTACCTTAATTCTTGTACATATACCAAGAATAAGGAGCTTCTCACTTAGAGGTTGACTCCACCCACACACTGGTATCAGAGCTACGGCTTGGCGATGGCGGGGAGCATGGCTGTGTCGAGAGCTTTGAGGCGGTAGCTTGCTCGCTCTCCACGGTGGAGAGATCAAGAAAGCTTGAAATCTTTGTGAGAATGCAATGAGAGCTTGTGAGCTCAGCTGAGAGTGATGTATGCTCTTGTGGAAGTTCATAACATAGTGTGGAAAATTGTGTGTAAGTGAAGGTGATGTCCTAAAACTGTGTGCGCAGCAGCACTATTTTCAAATTCCTTTTTCTCCTTATAGAATGTAGATCTGAATATTTGCCTGCTATACCCCTCCATTTCGACGTAATCTACAACTTTGCAGAAAAACTTTATGCAAATTTTTCACACTTTGCCAATATTCATCTCAAACTGATTGTATACAGAAATTTCAGATTTTTTGTTGACTCATTGTGTGTGAGTTTGCTGCACTTTTGGAAGCACGGGAGGTGCTTGAGGTTAAGTGCATAAATTATGAGCTGAATATGTACTTGCAGCTTGTGAAAAGCTTGTGGTTTGAGGGTTTTTTGACAGATTTGGGCAAAGAGTCACAGAGGCATTTGCACACCATTGAAGCGGTCTGTTGAGAGACGCGGTTTTTGGAGCACATAGGTGGACTTCTTTCATAGGTCCTCATAGGATAATTTGGAAGTTATTTAGTGCTTTGATTCATGGTCTTTGCAGATGAATTTTGCATATGGTTATGGCACATGGTTGAAGCCCACTGTACATGCATTTCGGCGAGCACTTTCAGGTGTTAATGAGCTCTCTTAAGAGCATTGTTTTCGCATTGATCAGGTTTTAGGATTGCAGCTTTTTATGCGCGGTCACTCAGTGGATGTACGTTGTCATAAGAATCAATATCTAACTCTCCTAAATGATTTTCTCATGTTAAACTGATCATTTAATATGGGGAAGCGCTAGGGGAGAAAAAGCTAGAATATTGGTTAAGCTAGCAGACCGACCACTGTAGGGATCCAAAGGAGGGAAAATAGGGATCCAAAAGGGAGGCCATCTGCAGAAGAGCCATGTGCAACAATGGGCTCAAAAGACCCTAAGGTTCAGCCCATTAAGACTTCCAAAATGCTAAGGTTCCAAAATTCAAAGGTTGTGTCCAAAGGTCAACCATGGGGGAATTGGATGCTTTATGTGTGTCAAAAAAGTCTTTACAATCCCTACTTATGAGGGGGCGAGCCTTGCTTGTAGGGGATGAGAGAGAAATCCACACACACACAAGCTCCCTTTACACAAAGGGAATGAGGGACACATGTCAGCTCCCTAGGCCAGATGCCCACAAGGTGTACCCAATTCCTATTGGATGGCCTTGGAGGTGGACCAATCAGAATTAGGCTAGAGTAAATCTAGTTTAATTAATTTAAAAAACACTTAATAAAAGAACTAATGAGAATTAAGTCCTCTAGAAGACTATTGGACAGTCTCCCAAGGGGGCCAATGAGCATTCAGCAGCCCAATGGCTTGCCTGATTCCTATTGGCCAGGAGGCAAAGGGGTCCAATGAGAGTTTAGTTGAATTATTAAATTACCTAAAGCTCTCACAAAAGGGGAAAGGGGGACACATGTCAAAAGGCTATCACTTATACTGCTTAATTACCATTGGCTAGGCTTGGGGAGGTCCAATGAGAGTAGAGCATGAGCGAATAGCAAGAGGGGTCGACCAAGAGAGAGAGAGAGGGGACTGATTTTTGCAAGGCATTATCACACACACACTCACACAATCTCATGTGTGAAGTTAAGAAGATTCTCTCTCCTTCTCAAGCTTTAATGGAAAGCTTACCACCTACTCCAAGCTTGTGAGAAGGGAGGCCTACACCAACAACTCTTGGCTTTGAGATGCAAATCCAACCAAGAGCCAAGCTTCAATCCATGCTCATCTCCTCTACCATGCTAATTACTAAGCTAAGCTATGCTAATATGAGTAATTATGTGAGGAGATGTACATCTTTCTCGTAAGACTACTCCTTCTTCCTCTCAATCTACTCTCATACCTGGCTAGCTCTCACCATCTTCGAAGGTGTGTGAGGTCTTGTATCTGAGACCGGGGAGAATTGATGTTGTGTTTGATAAGTGTTTTGCTTAGTGCATGAAGCTTTCATCTTCATTGCACTAGCTAGTCTTGAAGGAACACAAAGAATTGTATTGTACAATGTCTGTCTTGATGGGAGAAACCATAATACAAAGCATTTTGGAGGGGGGACCGGCTCCATGTAAATCCGGTCCTCAATTGTTGTCAATAGCTTAATTTCTCTCTGTTTTGAAAGTATTGTTCATGCTATCTAACTAGGTGCTATGCTTTTTGTTGCTCTCTCCACTCAAGCACTCTTGTAATTCTCATTAGGAATCTATTCTAATGAAATGCCCACTATATTCATGCTAATTTCCGCTACACACAAGTTTTTAGGCCATTAAATGTTACATACGTTGAGTGCGGATTGTCAGTGTATGTGAAATTGTGGCATTTTGGCGTTTCTACTCATTGGCATTGAGTAGTGTTATGTTTTATGGTTTAGAGTCCTCTTTCGGAGACTATAGTGGTCCAGGTTTACTCCCACTCTGGCAGTTATCTGCAGTTTTTTGGCTTGTGGTTTGCATTGAATTTTGGCTCATTTTGCAAAGGAAACTCTATCCATTTTTTCCCGTCTTCTCGCCATACGATATATGCCCACTTTGATAGTGATCGAGTGTTTACTCTTACTTTGACAGCTTGGACACGGTTTAGTGTTCTTGTATCCACTCTCGTGGGACTAAGGATTGCATATGCTTGTGTGGATACAGACAGATAGTCACAAGTTTCACAGATTTTTGAAGGTAGTTTTTCTAGTGGGATGCGTTTTGAGCTAGTTTGCTCACTACTTGCGTATATGGTTGTGCGCTTTATGCTCGGTTGAGTTGTTCATCACACGTTGTGTGCTTGCAGTTTGCAGATTGTGAAGTTGGTTTTATGCACATGTCCCAAAAGAGCTTAGACACAAGTTGGACCACAAATCACACAAGTGCTTCTTCATTGAATATGATGTAGACGAAGAGATGGGATATTGTCTCTGGCATTCAAAATCTAAGAAGGTAATTTGAAGCTCACAGATGATATTCAACGAGTCTAAGATGCATACAAGGCCAATGAAAGACATTGAGTATCGCCGCAGAGTATGGTTTAAGGATGTTGCCTTACCACCAGCCACACAGAATGTTGGACGTGCTAGTGATGCACCTTCCACTAGTACACACACACATGCTGCTCTAGAGAGAGTGAAATCTAGTAGTCAAGCACTTCAGAAATCTACTCATACATCTCATGCACCTGAGCGTTTTGAGCCATGATTGGTGGCTATTTACTAGTCACTGACTGCAGTGAAGCCACTTGCTACAAAGAGGTCATTCAAATGGATGATAGCATGAAGTGGGTTCAGGCTATGCAATCTGAGTATAACTCAATTTTTAGCCAACCAAACTTGGGAATTGACAAAGTTATCCGAGGATAAATAGGCATTGCCATGCAATTGAGTGTACAAGAAGAAGTACATGGTAGATGATCTCGAGCCTAAGTATAAGGCAAGATTGGTTATAAAAGTGTTCAAGCAAACAAAAGGCGTGGATTTCGATGAAATCTTTTCTCTAGTGGTCAAGATGACTACATTGCACTTTATGCTTGGTCTAGTAGCCATGGAGGACTTGGAATTGCTCCAAATAGATGTGAAGATAGCGTTTCTTCATGGGGATCTCAAAGAGGATGTCTACATGAAACAACCAAAGGGTTTTGTGATAAATCTTGAGAAGCCATCAAGGGCAAAAATGGTTTGTAGACTCAAGAAATCTTTGTATGGATTAAAGCAAGGCTCAAGGCAATGGTACATCAAGTTTGATCAATACATTCAGTCCCAAGGTTATGTAAGGAGCCAAGAGGATCATTGCTTGTACACAAGGAGGTTGAATGATGGTTCCCTCATCATGCTGATTTTTTACGTTGATGATATGATCATTAGAAGAGAAGTCAAAAGATTAGATTTCACTTCTCAAGGATGCCTTAAGCAAGCAGTTTTCTATGAAAGATTTGGGCGATGCAGATCACTTTCGTGGTATGCATATCAAGAGAGATCTCAAACGTGGTATACTTGAATTATCACAAGAAGACTATATACACAAGGTCTTGCAACATTTTAACATGCAAGGGGGAAAAGCATTGAGTACCCCAATGGCTACATATGAAAAATTTAGCAAGCATGATTGTCCCAAATCAGATGCTAAAAAGGAAGAGATGGAAATGTCGTATTCTTCGGCAGTCGGCAGTCTCATTTTTTCCATGGTAAGCACACGGCCAGACATTGCATATGCAGTGGGAGTGGTTAGCAGGTTTGTGGCAAATCCATGCAAAAAGCATTGGGAAGCAGTGAAGAACATCTTGAGATACCTCGAGGGCTCAACTAACAGGTGCTTACGCTTTGGGAACAATGATTCATCCATAGTTGGATACAATGATTCGGGCTATGCAGGTTGTGTGAACACTAGGCGATCCACATCTAGCTACATCTTCTTGTTCGTCGCTGGAGCGGTAGTTTCTTGGAGATCATGCATCCAAAATTGCAGTTCGTTTTCCACCATTGAGGAAGAGTATGTTACAGTTTCCAGTTCCAATAAGGAAGCTGTGTGGCTATATTGTCTAGTGGGAGACCTTCGTATACACCAGACTCTAGTGATACATTGCGATAGTCAGAGTGCGATTTGTTAGCAAAGAACCCCGTGTTTCACTCCAAGTCAAAACACATAGAGGTCAGGCATCATGTGGTATGGGATATTTTGACAAGAAAATGCATTGACTTAGCCAAATTTCACACGGATGACAACGCGGCTCATTATTGATTGCCAGAGGATCCCGTAGTGGCTTGGTATATCCTATGCATGTGTCTGAGGTTCGAGACGGCATAGTCTCAATTTTGTTGCTGGCATGCTTTGAGAGAGAGAAGAGACGTGTCTCCTTCACAGGTGAGCTTCACCATGCTCAGAAGATAGAGCATTTAGTTGTGCAGGATATGCCAATAGACTCTGTAGAGATCTAGAGGTAGAGCGATAGTGCTCTAGTGAGACACTGCAGGTGTTGTCAGAGTCTGTGCACACAGAGGTAGAGCGGGTCTCCTCCCTAGAGACACAGATAGAGATGATGAACATGGAGTTCTTTGATATGATCATGTTAGAGGCTGATGAATTGGTGCCAAGATGCATAGTCTTGCTTATGGGTGAGAGGGACGTAGCCATTCCAGTGTTGGCATTGACACATCCATATGCTATGGGTAGTCTTGATGCTACAATGATTGCAATTAGCACAGGGGAGAGGCAAGTACAACCAGGTTTTCATATATTTTGTCAGTTTTTGGGCGTCTCATGTGCGACTTACTAGTGTCAAGGCCCGACCTAGCAGCTGCACTGGGAGCATTTGCAACAAGGATTGTCAGTCTTACAATGACTGACACTAGCATGATGCATAGTGGAGTTTTGCAAACCATTCAGAGTAGTTTGTGGGATTTACATGTAGGCTCTAGCGTGGATACGCACACTCACCTATCACTAGATCCTATACGACTGCATGCAGATCAATTGAGCGAGCCAGTGGGCATAGGTTGAGAGAGTCTCTACCTGTTTCTTGTACATACTAGTAGTTTAGCTAGTAGGATCCACTTATGGGGCACATTCAACTTTAAGTGGGGGGTTGTTGGGGTATAGGCATATGTGCCTTGCCTTACCGCCTAGGCGATGGGCACCCACCCCTTGGCACTACCTTATTCTTGTACATATACCAAGAATAAGGAGCTCCGCACTTAGAGGTTGACTCCACTCACACACTGTCTACTTTCTCCTTCTCCCCTTCTCGCACGCACTCTGCATCGCACACGCACACATCCATGCTCACACCCTCTTCATCTCTCAAATGGGAAAGGAGGACATTTGTCACAAGGCTACACCCCTTTTTTTTAATAAAGCATTCCTCCCATTGGCCAGCCTCTAGCATGGACCAGTAGGGTACAAGCATGAGTTAGGAGAGAGAGAGAGGGGTTGACCAAGGCAAGAGGGGAGGCTCATTTTTGACATTCACAACTCACACAGTCTCATGTGTTGAGCAAGGAATCTATCTCCTTCTCCAAACTTGAGAAGTAGAGAGCCTATACCAACAACTCTTGACAATGGAATGCAAATTCAAGCAAGAGACAAGCTTCAATGGCATGCTCATCTTCTCTACCATCTATATTACTATGCTAAGCTAAGCTCTAAGAGCAATCAATTTGAGGAGAATACTTCTTTCTTGTATGCTACATCTTCTTCCTCTTCACTTTTCTCACTCCCTGCCGCCAGCTGTCTCCACCTGTGAAGGTGTTTGAGGTCTTGGGATTGAGACTGGGGACAAGTTTATGCTTAGATGTTGCTTTAGGAATAATATTGGTGCATGAAGCTTTTCATATTCATGGCATCAACAAGGTCTCACAGAACACAAAAAATGTATTGTACCAAGTCTCTCTTTATAGGAGAACATATAATACAAAAGCCTTTTGGAGAACGGGTTGGCTCCAAATATGTTTGATCCTCAAGTGTTGTCAATTTCTGTAATTCTCTCTCTTTTACAAGTATTGCCCATGCCAAGCTAACTAGGTATACTGTTTATTTTGCTACAATCAAGTACTCTCCCTATATTCATTAGAAATTCTCTAAAAGAAATGCTCACTACTGTCATTTTAATTCCGCTACAATCAATGCTACTAGCCTAATTTTGTAACATTGGTATCAGAGCTATTGGTTTCTCTTTTCTTGCTTAAGAAGAGAGGTCATTAAGTTGTCCACAAAAGGTTGGAGTTGTTCATTGCAAGAGGGTAAGTGGGAAAGGGATCTATTACCTCGATTGGATGAACAGAGTTCGGATTGGGAACTATAGATTTAATAATGGAGTCTTTTGGGACTTTCCTTTGGCTTAATCATTATTGAGCTACTAGCAAGCTCGACATGAACCATATCAAATGGGCACTGTTAGACCCTCTCCACTACTCTTTGCAATTATCAATTTCTAAACCATGTGTGTGGTTGCTTGAGAGCTTATTTTTAGAAGTTAATAAGGGTAGAAACTAAGGTTTTGAAGTTGCCAAAGAACAAAGTAGCATACACATAAATTCAGTTAGCATGGTTGACAATAATTTTGATTGCACATGAAGGTGCTACTAATGATGCCCCCATGTTTGTGAAATATCTTGTCACTAGGTTGCAACAAGCTATGGGCAAGCCCGCTTTACAAACCGAAGTTGCCCGACAACTTCGCACCCATGGGATTCTCCAATCTTCCCAAGAGGAGAGAGAGCTTAGGAAGCCTCTTGTTGAGACTTCCAAAAGAAGACTTTCTCCACTAAGAGAAGAGGAGGGACCATATGAAAGAGAAAGAAGCGAATCTCCAAACCCTTCAGAGGATGTGGCTCTACAAAGACACCGGTCCCGAGATGACAATCTCCAATTCCTCCCAAAAGGAAAAGTTCACCGTATAGTCCTTCTCCTTGCAATTCTGAGATGGAAGAGAGGAATCACAAGAAGAAAAGAGAGAGAAATTGGTCACCCTCTTCTCCATCCTCATCATCTTACTTCTCTTCTGATGAAAGCAGTGGATATTTGCACGGTGTGTTGTAGTGTACCTCTAGTGTGCCGCCATCGAACACCGCTATGCCATATATGTAGCATATGAAATTCGGATACATTTCTGTAGCCACCACCCAACAAGACTTTCTCGGTTCTCCATACAACAGACCCTGTGTATGTTCAATTCTTGGACACAATCTGTGTCAAATAGCCCACAGAGAAACAAATGGTAGAAACTCAATCACAGTGTGAAATTGATGAGCCTGAACTCCTAAGAATAATCGATGACTCAACCATGATAATATGCACACATAGGGAAGATGTCTATAAGTACAACAACTTGATTCTTAAAAAGTCTCTCCCAACATCCGATTTAGTCACCATTGCACTTAAGACCAATGCAGGCCTTTGATGAGCCACTATTGCAACATTGGGTAGATGATAAGGCTTTTATGAGCTGGACAATATTGGGATTGGTGCTAAGTATGATTTCAGAGAACAGTAACTTGGCTATAGGTGAGCGAACGGGTCAACCCACTACAAGGCATCTTTTTAACTAGGAATGCTTTTTTGCATCATACAAGCGGCCAAAACGACACCGCTAACAGTGTCGCTACAGGTGCGTCATATATACGACATCTGTAGCGACGTCAATTTGTCATATAAGCGATTAATATTAGCGTCGCTTAAGTGACACCTGTCATCGCTTAAGCGACGCAAATTGAACTGCTAGGTTGTGTTGCTTAATCGATGAGACGGATGTCGCTTAAGCAATGCTAAGCCATTTTTTTCAATTATATTTGTGGTCAGTCATTCCAATAAGGCTCTCTCTATTCTCTCTCTCTCTCTCTCCCCCCTATCTCACACACACACACAAAAAAAAAGACTCTCTTTCTCTCTCTCACATACACATACAAGGCTCTCTCTCTCTCTCTCTCTCTCTCTCTCTCTCTATGTATATATATATATATATATATATATATATATTACACAAAGCTCTCTCTTCCGTAACAACAAGATTTGAAACGGAAAGTGCACACTCAGAAGCGTTCTACATACTCTACAACAAAAAGATGTTGGAATTAGGGTTGCAGAGAAACACACACAGCTTGGAGAAGACAAAGGAAGCTCAAGGCACACAATAGAGAGTGTATACCTTAGTGTGCAATGTAAAGATTGATAGCCCTAGAGTGATGGGCGTATATACAATGCACGGGGGGAAAAACCTCCTAAAGAGGGAAAAAATGCCCCGGCGGTCCTAGTGTGTTCACACGCATCACTACCACATGTATATGGTAACAAATCCCCCCTGGAGTGATGCGGTGAACGAGAGCTGGCACATGAGTAAAGGGAAGTGCCATGCCCTAAGGACAGGATCAGTCCACAAAGGGGAGTAAGCCCAGAGCTGTGCGGAAAGCTTCAAGCTTCTCACGAGACAATGCCTTTGTGAAAAGATATGCAAGGTTGTCCTGTGTTGGCACATAAGCCAAGCTGATCTCTCCTACTGAGAGCCTCTCCCTGACATAGTGGTAATGCACCTCAATGTGCTTTGTGCGAGCATGAAAAACTGGGTTCCTCGCAACTGCCAATGCGCTCTGACTGTCAGTGTAGATAGTGTTGGCAGTGTCCTGTCCAACACCCAAATCAGCCATAAGGCGTCTGAGCTATACACACTCAACCGTAGCTGTGAAGACTGCCCTGTACTCAGCCTCACAACTCGAAGTGGCCACAGTAGGTTGCTTCTTGCTCAACCATGATATACATGAATTGCCAAGCATGAAACAAAAACCACTTGTGGACACTCGCGTGTCAAAACAACCAACCCAATCTGAGTCCGAAAAAACATGTAAGTCTGGCGGCAATGATCCCCCCTTGGGATAAAACAAGCCAAGATGTAAAGTGCCACTAAGGTAGCGGAAAATTCTCTTGACAACCTACCAATGCTCAGACCCTGGGCTATGCATAAATCTGCTGACCTGTGAGATTGCAAACTGAATATCCGGCCTCGTGTTGCATACATAAATGAGGCAGCCAACAGCAGTTTGGTAAAGAGTGACATCAGCAGGATCGCTAGCATCATGTAGACTCAACTTCAAACCTGTTTCCATGGGAGTGGCAATAGGTTTGCAATCCTCAAGTCCAAACTTACATAGCAATGTCTCTATGTAACTTTTCTGACACAAGGCAATACCACCATCACACTACTTAAACTGTATACCCAAATAATGATGCAACAGCCCCAAATCTTTCATCTTGAAAGTATCTTTCAAATCAGCCTTAAATTCAGCAATATGTCTCTCATTTGGTCCAGTGATCAGCAAATCATCAACATAAAGAACCACAATGAGAAGTACATCACCCTCACGCTTTACATACAATGTGCTTTCTGTTGGACTGTTACGAAAGCCTTGTTTGACCAAATGAGTGTAAGATTTCTCATACCAAGCACGAGGAGATTGCTTCAACCCATACAAAGCCTTGTAACATTTGCACACTTTGTCCTCTTGTCCTTTTATGACAAAACCACGAGGCTGCGTTACATAAACTTCCTCAAATATGTCACCATTCAAGAAAGCAGTAACAATGTCTGATTGATGTACATCCCAACGAAAATGAGCTGCCAATGCACATAGAAAACGCACAGTAGTCATACAACAAGTGGGAGCAAAAGTCTCTTCATAATCTATGCCTTTTTGTTGTGCATAACCCTTTGCAACAAGTCGAGCCTTATGGCGATCGATCTCACCATCCGACTTGCGATTCAACTTGTAAACCCACTTCGTACCAATGGCCTTTTTTCCAGGAGTCAAATCACATAAAGCCCATGTGTCATTTTCTATAAGTGCATCATATTCTGATTGCATGGCAGCCATCCAATTTTCTGAATTTTGTGCTTCATCAAAAGTCAGAGGCTCCTCAACATCATGTAATCTAGACACAGCCAAAGCATAACAATCTGATGCATAAGATGCATGGCGAGAGCCTGAACGAGTACGACTAGACAAAGGTGCATCCAATTTACTGTCACGCAAAGTGTGCACCAGCCATTTTGGCATACCTCTAGCCTGCTCATTTTCAGCCGTTTCCTCATCAAGTACATTTTCAGAAACCCCCATAGGCTGTACATTTGCCTCATTAGAACTTACATTCATATTTCCACCACTGAAAAGAGGGAACAAAGTGTCATAAATGTCCTGTGAGCTTACATTACTGTCTCTAGTACATGGCAGCAAGGGCTGAACAGAATCTTCCACAAACACTACATCCCGTGAAACCAGAATACATTTTGTTTGCGGATGATACAACCTGTAACCTTTGCTTTCAGCACTATAACCAACAAAAATACATTTAACAGCCTTATCATCCAATTTTCTGCACTGCACTTGTGGCACCAAAGCATATGCCAAACAGCCAAAAACACGCATGTGCTCAATAGAAGGCTTTCTATCATGCCATGCTTCATATGGAGTAATAGACTGCAAAGCTTTCGTAGGACACCTGTTAAGTACATAAGTGGCACACATAATGGCCTCAAGCCAAAAAGAATGCGGCAAAGCTTGACTTTTGACCATACATCATGCCATTTTTGTCAGTGACCTGTTTTTCCTCTCAGCAACACCATTTTGCTGAGGTGTATAAGGCACTGTACATTGGTGTTTTATCCCACGACTAGCCAGAAATGCATTAAATTCATGAGACATATACTCCTTCCCTAGATCGGAACGGAGGGTGCCCATAGTACATTTCGAGACATTTTCAGCCATAGCCACAAATTGTTTGAAGCACATAAAAACAAAAGACTTCGCTTTAAGCGGAAATACCCATGCATGCCTGGAGTAATCATCAATGAAAGTCACGAAGTAGAGGTAATTGCCCAAGGACGGAGTTTGCATGGGCCCACAAACATCACTATGCACAAGCTGCAACCTGCATGTGGCCCGAACTGAACCATCCTTTGGAAACTTAGAACGCTGCATCTTACCCAAAATACAGCCTTCACAAACATGTTTGACAGGTGCTTCAAGAGGTGGCAAAGAAGCAACCATATCCGATTTCTGCAAACGCAGCAAACTGACAAAATTCAGATGACCAAAACGTGCATGCCAAAGTTTTGCATTTGAAATAGCCCTTGATCTGCAACAGCATTTGCAAAGTTTTGTCCACACTTGTCATACAAAGTGAGCTTATACAGCCCACTGCACAAAAGGCCAGATGCAACAATTTCATCACCAAAACTGAGATCATGAATTGTACATCTGTCATCCACAAATTTGACTACAAGTCCAAGTCTAGCAAGTGCGGATACAGACAAGAGATTCTTCTTGATCCCAGGTACATAAAGTGCATCAACAAGTGTGAAGGAACTGCCATTAGCAGCAGTGAGCACAATCTTTCCAACTCCTTGAACTGGATAAGAGGCGTTGTTGGCACAAGTGACTGAATTCCCATGAGGGACAGACTCAAGAGAGGTAAACAATTCACGATGTGAGGTAATGTGCTTTGTAGCACCACTGTCGAAATACCACACATGTGAATCTGCAGCAACTAACAAGCATGCATCATGGACAACAGGATTTTAAGTGCACTCTGCGCTAAAGGCCCATTCTACATCAACATAAGCATTACAGTCTCCTTTCACAGAAGACACAACAATGGCTGCATTTGTAGTGGAACTAGCATTTGGAGTGGAACCACCCTCTTTCTTCTTAGCCTCTTTGGCCTTCAACTTAGCACACGACTTGATCAAGTGATCATTGGCTTTACAATAATGGCAACACATCTTCTTTTTGCCCTTATCACCAGAAATGCCAGACGAAGTGCTGCAAGCAGAAGCATTATGAACAGAATTTTTGCCACTCGCAGCAGAACCATAAGAAGTGGTTGCATTACTGTTACCACCCTTTCTTTGAGAAGCAATAAAAGCCTGTTCAACTGCACGCTGCCTAGTCCTGTTTTTTCTGGAAAGTGACTCTTGCAACAACAATGTGCATAATGCATCAAACTTGACAACTTCAGAATTTCCTTGGGTCATAAGTTTCCAAGTACTAGCAAAAGTCTGGTAGGAATCTAGTAAGGCATCAAGAACAGTATGCACAAGGGAACTATCTGAAATGACTTCACCTGCAGAAATAAGCTGCTCATTGATATCCTTGACACTAGCAAGGAAAGTGTCCATATCATCTTCCTCATGCATAATCTTCGACTCCAGCTCTTTAAGTAGCAAAGCAATTTTAGCCTCATTGCGGCTTGCATAAAGACCTGCTAAAATATCCCAAGCCTGTTTTGTAGATTTTGCTGAACGGATGTGAGGAACAATGGTGCGCTTCACAGACAACGCAATCAATGCATGAGTCTGCGCATCCTTAACATCCCAACGAGCTTGTTCTGCCTTAGGCAAAACAACTCTAACAGCTGCAATCCTTGCAGCAAGACCTGCAACATGCTCAACATCGCCTACATCCTCAGAACCAGGACGTACATCAATGCCCTGCACAATGTTCGAGACACCCTTTGACACAAGAACATGTTGCATCATATAAGCCCACATAGGGTAGTTGTCCCCATCCAACCTATCCTCAACAACAAACATCTTGAACACATCTGTGTTGTTGTTGTCAGCCATGGTAAATGTTGCACCTGATGTGAAAACTGCCCGAGAATAGGAGAAACAGAGCGGGAACAACCTGTGCTATATAGCACAAACCGTAGAAGACTATAAGGCACCTATTATGCAGAAAACGACACTGACAAAAATTCTACACAAAGTGATGAAATAGCCTGTGCAGTACTGCCTATAGTGGAAACGGAGGCCGAAATGAGCCCAAATCAAAATTTTGAGCAGACCTCAAAATTTTTATCGACCTGCGAACGCTCGCCAAAGCTCACTGAAATCGGAGAAAGTGAGCAGGCGTGTGCTGGAGCAGCTGGTAACTAAGCTCGGGAGGACGTGACCTTCTTTGATACCAATTGTTGGAATTAGGGTTGCAGAGAAACACACACAACTTGGAGAAGACGAAGGAAGCTCAAGGCACACAATAGAGAGTGTAACTTAGTGTGCAATGGAAAGATTGATACCCCTAGAGTGATGGGCGTATATACAATGCACGGGGGAAAAAACATCCTAAAGAGGGAAAAATGCCCTGGCGGTCCTAGTGTGTTCACACACATCACTACCACATGTTTATGGTAACAAAAGACAACCGGTGAATTTATGTGAACACAAAATAAAAAGTATGAATGATCACGGTATGGTCTTTTCTTCCTTGGCACGTTGGGATTAAACAAAAATGATTAGAATACTTTGAATATGAACAAAAATACTTGATAGTATAAACAAAACGATTGAAACAAGAAGCTTAACAATATTATACAAGTAGACAAAGCAAATGAAGCAGCTGAATATATAAATCATCAGTGTATACAATGTCAAAACTCAAACATAATCATCTATCTAAATGCCTCTACGGCTATGTATCTGATGTATCAGACTCGTGCGTACAATCGTCTTGTCTCTCAGCATGTGAAGACAAGCAGTGAGCACGTGAAGACGATGCAGCGCGTGCCCGCTGCTCCTCTATCCTCGTATCCTCCTCCTCCTCTCTCGCAACAAGCTCAAGATCTCTCTTGACGTGAACCTCCTGCATTCATAAAAGTTAAATTAGATCGTTTGACAATTGAAAACTAATACAAAAGTCATTTTAACTTAAAAAGATAGCTCAAATTTACAAATACTACTCACAAAAGGGCGTGCTAGAGGAAGGATGTGTTGCAAGGCTTTGTATCCCTGGTAACTCTCCATCTCGATCTCTACTGGAGTCGGAGGTGGACTGTAATCTTTGGTCTATACAAAATAGGTCCAAAGTTAGATTATCTATATTCACATCATTCTAAAAGCTATGGTATGAAAATCTAGTATAATTATATACTTACAAAAGTGGCTATGAAGTCGGCCTTGCCCATGTGACCCAAGTGGGATGTATGGCCGCTCACAACTCTAGCATGTGCTACCTCCTACATTACATTCATTGAAAATAAAATGATTTTATAGTTACATTACCAGTGAATACATAAGTAATTTAATTAAAAATTCAAATTGTAAATTGACATACCTTTTACTACGAAAATGCTCCCCATAATCGCATCCCCGTCGAAAGTGGGTCCATGACTCCTTATGGAGTCTTAGAGGTCTCTTATTTTCAAGGACCATAGCATACTTCTTGTTTGTGTTCACAACAAGTGGAGACAATATATATTTGTATGTATAAACGTATGTATATATGTATATGTTTATATATGTATGTATACATGTATCTAAATATGCATGTACGTACGTACACACACACACTAGTACTTTAGTCAAATTAAATTTAACTTCTTCTTTTTAAATACAGATTCATATTCCTCCCATACTCCATTGCCTCCATATTATATTCATGCAGATCACTCTCATACGATGGGGCATGAAGAAGAGCCTTCAGAGAGAGCACCTTCAGCTTATTATTATGAAAAGGAGTGGATTCCATGTTGGTGCAATAGATGTCGAGGCTTACATCAAAGGCCGTGACATCAATGTCGTACACATGAGTTGGATTGGGGTGTTTATGCTCATCCACCAATGCTCACACACCAAGATGAACCTATATTTAGTATTCTTAACTCTAATTTATATTTATATAAGTTTGTATAGTTAATTGTGTCAATAGTATAAATAATATTTCACATGTAGGGACATACATCTCTAGTTGATGATGAGAATTCCATATTTGATTAAGCTGCTTGTCATTCTCACACACGACATGGTCATGCAATCTAAGAATTGCAAACCTCTTGCGACAACCTTTGCCTCCAGCTTTGAGAGTGAGACTCGTGGCAATTATGCATTTCCCCATCGTCTATTGTCTTTAGTGCATATATATAATCACAGGAACTATGGGGGATGGCATGGAAAATCTCTCCCTAGAGATGGAGAGTTTTTTAGATTTTGGGGTGCTCGTTACACGTAGCTCCTTCTAGCCTTCCAAAAGGAGGACATAGCCTATTCATTGCACAAAATCTACAAGTCCCACCACATTCAGAGGTGACCCTTATGTGCTTTTTTGGACTTATATATGGATGGGGCCCTTGGCATCAGTTGGCGTGCTACATCCATAGCATGACCACTTATGGTTTGTATCTCAATGCAGCATTCCTTTCAAATAGAGGCATTACCCATGCAAAAACTCAAAGACTTTATGTAGATGGTAGAACATATATACATAGAAACATACACGGATTAATTAATAATAGTCAGGGAAGGAATGCAAGAACCAATTGCACGTTTGTGGAATGCAAAAATGGACATGAACCGGAGTAGATGAGCATACATGTTCCAAGATACATTCTTGTAAATGCCATTAGATCATTACGTGCTGGTGATGAACTATGTGAACTATGGATTTCATAGGCCAGAAAGAGCACCTCCACCTCTAGATTGAATATGTAAAAGTGTATACAGGAAACGTGCAATTGTGAATTATGTATCAAAATTTTAAAATTTACATGTCTATGTTTGATACTATTGAGTTTTTTGCTTAATCAATTTGTTTCTTTTTTAAATGCTAAGTATGTGTTACAAAATATTAAGTTTGATTTTTGTATATAAAATGCTTATAATTGTGTCTCTGTGATAGGTTCCAGAGTATGATGTTGAAAATGATGTGCGTCTACCTTCTCATGGCATCTCACATATGTCAATTGAGTGTATGAAACTCCTTCATAAAAGTGATTCAAACAGATTTAAGAAATTAAAGAAACTATATGGTTTGCATTTTGACAAAGAGAACAATGTTTTTGATGACGATGATGGCATGGATGATTTTATTCATGATTGTTACAAAGAAATTAAAGCATGTAATAACGAAAGTTTACCTAGAGTGGAAGCGTTAGAGCAAATCTACGAAGGAGAAAATTTGTCATGATTAAGTGGAAGTTTGCTTATTTTGAACCTTCAAAATCGTTATGCTTGGAGTAATGCATCCATTTTTGCACAATTAAAGTAAATGTCTTCTCCATTGTCAATGTTTATTGTAATATTTTTGAATGTTTTAATACTTAATTTGTATGTGGTCTTTGCTCGATATGTTGTAGGCTACTATCTCAAAAGTTCTTACCCTCAAACAATGCCCTTCCTACATCAAGAGATGAAGTGAAAAATATGTTGAACAAGTTTGGACTCAATTACAACACCATACACGCATACCCCAATGATTGTATTTTGTATGAAAACGAATAAAAAATAAAAAAGTATGTCCAAAATGTAAAACATCTTGTTATAAAGATACGAGCAAAAGGATCCCTCGTAAGATGCTTTGACATTTTTCATTGGCACCCCGTATACAACACATATTTTGAACCCTAGATTTAGCAAGACTTATGGAGTGGGGACCAAAGAATGCAAGTACAGATGGGATTATGAGAAGTTCCTCAGATTGCCCTACCTTCAAACATATCAATACACAATGGCCTGAGTTTGAAACAGAATCACGACACGTTAAAATGGACATTGGTTTGGATGATGTGAATCCATTCTTCATGCGCTCAAGTAAATGGTCTACTTGGCTAGTTGTTCTAGTTAACCAATCTGTCACCCTTTATTTGTTTTAAAAAAGATCATTTAGTTTTGTCTCATAATTCCAAGAAAATGTCAAATTAAAAACATTAACCTATACTTGGCACCTCTAATTGATGACCTCCAAGAGTTGTGGAGAGGCATAGACGTGCTTGATATGTCAGAACCGGAAAATGAAAGGATATTTAGAGTGCAACGAATTTTAGCATGGACTATATACAACTTTTTTGGCTACGAATCTATGCCAGTACTGATTTCATTTTAAGTAATACATATAGATACACTTTTTTATTTCATTCTATTTTTTATTGCCATACTAAATATTTCACTATGGATGTAGGATGCTCAATAAAAGGTTATACAGCTTTTCCCTCATGTGGAAATTGGTTGAAATCTACGTATAGTAAGCAACTCAATAAAAATATATACCTTCCACACATGCGATTCTTACCTGAAGATCATTTTCTATGTAGAAGCACACAAACTAGACATTTCAATGGAAAGGTTGAGAGTCCAAAATGGATGACATCTCGAGATATGTATCTAAACGACAAAAACCCATTATTGATCTAGAGTCAAAGCTTACAAGCGACGGAGATGATGACCGATCTCAAGGACGACCCTCTCTAACTCCCTCTATCTCTGTATGGTTTTCTTTGGAGTATTGGAAGGATTTGAAGATCCCTCATCTTCTTGATGCTATGCATATATTAAAAAATGTAGGCTACTCTTTGTGGAAACATCTTATTGGTTTGAAAGACACAGAGGCAACTCAAAATGACTTAAAAGATCAAGTTTACAAATGCAACTGGTGGTCCCATGTTGATGAAGAGTCGGGTCAAAAAGAATATGCACCTGCACCATGGGTGCTTACCTCCAAAGAGATTGACACAATTAATAATCTATCCACACACGTACGGGATATGGTGCCTCATTGAAGAATATATTCACTGTGGATGACACGAGTTTTTCAAACCTGAAGACACATGATTGACATAATTTCATCAAGGTAACCCAATATTTTTTTTATTGTAACAACTCTTTCCTCCAATCAAGAGATACTAATTTGATTGTAAATTGATACATGTAGCATGATCTCCCCCTTGTTCTTGATGGTTGCTTAACAAGTGGTATTCGAGATGTTATATATCGTTTAAGGAAGCTAGCAAGGTATGTGTATAGCTTGAGAATGTTTGTATATGTACTTTTAATAAACATTTTTAACATTATTCTTCTATTTTTGTATAGATGGATGACGTCTAAGGAGATTGATACAAGGTCAATACTGCAAAAGAAAAGAGAATGCATTGAGATCCTTTGTTTGGCAGAGAAGGAGTTACCGACATCCTTTTTTGATATCCAAGTCCACGTGCTCATTCATCTCGTGGATGAGATAGATATTGCAGATGTTGTTAGTACTCATTGGATGTTTTGGGTTGAAAGAATATTTATGGGAGTTTTAAAGGGCTTGTTCGCCAAAGAGCATGACCAGAGGGTTCAATAGCCGAAGGATGGGTGCTCGGAGAGTGCATGTATTACGTTTCAGAGTACCTTGAGCGTGTTGACATAGCTGCTCCTCAAAGATGGACAATGGAAGAGTCTCCTACATTGTCAGATGAGGTGTTATGTGGCAAGGGCATCCCTCACAAGCTCACAGCTGCTAAACGCTTGCACATATCCACATTTTTTATTTACAAGTCACAATGTATTAAAAGATTTGTCGAAGAGTACCAGAAACTTTGCAACTCACAAAAAAGGCAAGGAGCTCGCAAACCTACCAAGACTGAATCTCCATCCATTATTTAGTGGTTATTTAAACATATCAGAGATGGAATTGTGGAAGGAGAAGACATCATTGATGAACAGAGAGAGATTGGATTTGGCTGTGATAGAGAAGTAATAATTTTTTTATGAAAGTATATTTATGAAGTTGTTTGAATTACTCTATGAATGTATATTACGAAGTTGTTTGAATTTCTAACATTCTTACTTGGAGTTTATGTACTTTGCTCTGTGCTTTTAGGTTTTTGTGTATGGAAACATGTGGGCCTATGGAAAACACCTTCGAGTTGACAAAATTGATCAACGATGCGTTACTCAAAATTCTAGAATTATTTCATCTTTTAGGCAACAATCACGTGCAAGTGCAAGAGATTCAAACCCTATCAATGAAGATCTTGGCTATGTGGGAACCGTAGTTGGTATTTATGAACTCAACTTCCATGTTTGCAAATAGGTAATAAGATTTTATAGATATACACAGATATGGATGCTTGTAACTTTGAAGTCTCTTCTAAGGCTTTTTTGAATATCTTATGTTGAACAAATTATATTGGAGATAAATTGGTTCCGTTGTAATGAAATTGGCCTATTAACTTGAGTGTAGCAAAAATTAATGAGAGTACTTTTGAGAAATTACTTTGTGAGCATAGCAGGTGATCATAATTAAAGATAGCAACATAAACATAGCAATTAGTTCACTTGGCCTGAACAATACTTTTGCAAGAGAAAGAATTTAGAGAACATGACAACAGTTGAGGACCGGATTTATGTGGAGCCGCCCCCCCCTCCAATAGGCATTTTTATTATGATTTCTACCATTAAGAGAGACTTGTTACAATACAATTTTGGTGTTCCTTGTGACCTAGGTGATGCAATGAAGATGGAAAGATTCATGTATCAAAAGCATAACATAAAATTTGAAGAAAGCATTAACTATCCCAAGCCTCAGTCCCAAGACCTCAAACACCTTCGAAGGTGGAGAGAGCCAGCAGGGAATGAGGGTAGGGAAGAGGAAGAAGAAACATTTCATAGGAGAAAGAATTAGTTCCTCACTTATCATCACTGTTCTTGCTAGCATACATAATAGCATAGTAATGAAGATGGAGAAGATGACAAGCTTAAGCATTGAAGCATGGCTCTTGGTTGGATTTGCACTCCATAGCCAAGAGTGTTGGTGTAGGCTCTCAACCTCTCTACTTGCTTGGAGAAGGAGAGGGAGCTCTTGCACTTTGCACTTCACACAATGAGAGTGTGTGTGAGTGTGTGTGGGAGAGTATACCCCCTAAGCAAGCCCCTAGCTTCCTTGGTTGACCCCCCTTGTAACTCATGCTTGAAGCTCATTGGACCCCTCCAAGCCTAGCCAATCACAAGCAGGAGGTAAATCAAGTAACAAGGGTAGCCTTGAGACAAGTGTCCCCCTTTCCCCTTTGGGAGAGAGGACTTGATAAATGTAAAAACAATTAATTAAATCTTCTAATTTATCATTGGACCCCTTGGGTGGACAACCAATAGGCTTCAGGCACACCATGAGGACAACATCAGGAGGAACTTGACAAGAGTCCCTTTTGCTTTCTTTGTACCAAGCATGCCTTGTGTGAGTGTGTGTGTGTGTTCTCTCTCATCTCCCCTCTTGTAGGGCTCGCCCCCTCCTTGTAGGGATTAGCTTCGAATTTTGTGCCACCTCAACCCTCAAGAACCTTAGTTATCAAGCACGACAAGCACCTTAAGCTTGAGCCGGGCTCCCACCTCAAGCTCAACCCTAGCTTACCTAAGGTCAAAGGACTTTTACACTAATTATTGGAGGTCTTCAATGAAGCTAACCCTAAGGTCTTATGCTCCATTTGTTAGCCTTGCTCTTTGATAGGACATCTCTCATTTGGGCCCCTTTACCATTGGCCCCGTGTTGAGATAGATCTATAAGCACATGTCTATATCTTAACCCTTGTTCCCGTTTATTCTCCCACATTAAATGATCAGTTTAATATGAGAAAATCATTTGGGTTGGTTAGATATTAGATTTTATGACATTACCTCTCTCTCAAAATCATAGTGATCTCGACTATGAGATAGAAGAGATAAAGCCTTAGTCATTAGTCAATCTTACTTAGTGGGTAGAGGATCCCTTTTTACCCTACGACATCCAAGATGGATGACTAATCCATTTGGTGCTTTGGAGACATAGCTACCACAAGCATGTCTACTCTTTAGTCCATTTCATTCTCCCAAAGTAGAGTAACAAATTCTACTTGATGTTTGAGAGACATCGTCATCACAAACATGATTCTAAGCATGCATACTATTTAAATTTGTGCACAATTAAAAAGAGAACTAATCTTATAAGACAAAAACATGGGTCATTTAAAAGAAATTTGTACATTTGCTTACTCTAATGTAGCATTGTAAGCATTGACAAGGTTCATACTATCCTTAAAGATGTATTCTTTGCATCCATCTAGCATCTTCAAAAGGATAATTTTTGAACTTGATAAGATACCGTCGGATAATCTTACCATGTTGTAGTATCTTGTCTCCATGCCGAAGGATAGCTTCGGGTTGTAGCACCTCTTCTTGGTCTGCAACTTTGGGTGTGCCTTCAATAATTGGTTCATTTGGTGGCTCTCCTTTGTACGGCTTGAGTAGGCTCACATGAAAAGCATTGTGTATGAGCCAATGGTTGGGAAACTTGAGTTAGTAGGCCATCTCATTGATAGGCTTCAAAATTTGGAAAGGACCATAGTATCTTTTTGCTAGCTTAGCATAATAATTTTGATGGCCCGTAGGATTTTTGCCTGTGGTTTGCCTTAATCGGGCCTTAGGAAACTTAAGCAAGATCCAATCATTTTCTTTGAATGTTAAGAACCTTCTGTGCTTGTCAGCAACAACTTTTTACCTTTGTTGAGTGATGGACATAGCCTCCTTAATATTTTGAAAAGATGCTTGTAGGTCACTGCAATACTCATCAGCCAACGAATATCCTCCCAAGTACTTTGAGTAGCAAGGGACTTTTAGGTCTTGCCTCAATGATCTCAAAAGGTGCTTTTCCCATAGAAGTATGTACAATATTATTGTAGGCATACTCTATAAGAGGTAAGTACTTTTCCCATTGTGAGCGTTGATCTACTTCGATAACATAAGTCTTGAGTAGATCGAGTATCGTAAGATTGGCTATCTCACTTTGGCCATCCGTTTGTGGGTGATAGGCTGAAGAGAAATTCAATCTTGTTCCTAGATTTTCAAAGAGACCTTTCCAAAAATTATTGGTCATTCTAGAATCTCTATCTGACACGATGGATGTTGATAATCCATGGTGTTTGAAAATTTGAGGTATGAAGAGAGTTGCCATTTGGTGTGCCTTAATAGTCTTTTTGACAAGAATAAAGTGTGCTTGGTTGCTAAACCTGTCGACTTTTGTCCATATTCTCATATTCCCATGAATAGACTTGGGCAATCCAAAGATGAAATCCATGGATATACTCTCCCATGGTGAATTTGGGATAGGAAATGGCTCGAGTAATCCAGGTTGCTTCCCTCTATTATACTTGGTCTTTTGACATACTACGCATTTTGAAACATATTCTTGTATGTCCACTTTCATGGTAGGCCAATAGAAATACGTCTCTACTCCTTCAAGAGTAGATTGAATACCTCTATGCCCCGTATAGGAAGGAGCATGGGATTCATATATAACTTTCTCACGAAGGGAATGGGTAACACATAGCCTATTTCCGTGAAGAAGATAACCATCGTGCAAGGTGAATGGTTCCTCTTTCTTCTCCAAAGGAAGGGCTGACATTATGTCTCTAAAGTCAGGGTCAGTAGCATACTCATCTATTATAGAGGATAGATCATTGTGAGTAGTCATTGACATCGCATTAAATTTTGTTGTCGTGAAAGTGCAACAGCCAGTTGATTGTGCTTACCAAAAATGTGAGCAATATAGAAATTAAATTGCGAAAGAAAATTTTCCCACCTCATTTGTTTGTCAAAAAGCTTGGTTTGCGTCATGAAATACTTAAGACTTTGGTCGTTGGCTTATAGAATAAATGGAGTCCCCAATAAGTAGTGCTTTAGGGCATGTAGAATAGCTAAAAGCTCTTTCTCGTAAATACCCAAGACTCGTTCATCGGTCTTTAGCCTTCGGCTCTCATATGCTATAGCATGCCCTTGTTGAAGCAAAACTTCTCCAAGGCAATCACCACAAGCATCGCATTGGACCTCAAATGGCTTTGAGAGATCCGGAAGCATGAGGACTGGTTGGGAGGTAAGCTTTTCTTTGAGATTATCAAAAGCATTTTGCTCCTTAGCAGTCAATACATACTTAACGTTCTTCTTAGTTAAGTCATATAGTGGTCCTGCTATTAGAGAGAATTTTTCTATTGCGTGTCTATAGTATGCGCACATACCAATAAATCTTCGTATCTCATGTAGATTCCTTGGATTAGGCGCTTTTATTACCTCTAGCTTTGATGGATCCATACGTATACTATCTTGAGAGATAATATGACCTAGGTATTGAATCTCTTGAAGGAAAAACTCACTTTTCTTTCGATTGAGAAAAAGCTTATTCTCCCTCAATGCTTGAAATGTTACTTAGAGATGTTCCTTATGTTCCTCCAAAGACTTGGAGTAGATGATGATATCATCAAAGAACACTCCAATGTATTTGCGGTAAGGTCTAAAAATTTTCTCCTTTAGACGATTGAATGTAGCTCGCGCATTAGTCAAGCCAAAAGGCATGCCTAGATATTCATAAAGACCAAACGTTGTGCAAAACGCGATCGTTAGGATATATTCATCTACTATCCCTATTTGATGATAGCCACTTTTAAGGTCAATCCTACTGAAGTAGGTAGAGCCTTGTAGCTTATCAAACAGATCTTCTACCCAAGGCACGGGAAATATGTTTTAGATAGTGATATGGTTTAGTGCTCGATAGTCCATACACATACGGTATGTACAATCTTTCTTTTTTACTGAAAGAACTGAAGAACAAAAGGGAGAGGAACTAGGCCTCACCATACCTTTGTCTACCAATTCCTGTACTTGTCTCATGATCTCCTCTTGCTGAGCTTGAGAGACTTGATAAGGAGGCTTGCTAGGCAGTGAGGTTCCTGGAAGGATCTCAATGCGATGGTCATCATCCCCTTGTTTTGGAGGTGAGTCCATAGGGATATCATCAATGAGCACATCTTGGAATCTTTTGAGAAAATTAGACAAGTCTAACTCTTCTTGATTCCTACCATTTACATTAAATGAAACATTATTATCTTCTAGATAATCTTTGACAAAAATCATGTACGCAAAAACTGAGCTGTTCATTGATTTATCAAAAGCAAGAGGATTTACAAGTGGAATAGTTCGATCACGCTCACTAGCATCTATATACATGTTCTTTCCCCTGTAGGTGAAGTAGATTCTCCTTTCAGGGAACTTCATATTGGCAGCCATGCAATCAAACCATGACACCCCTAGGATAGCATCCTCATATTGGAGAGGACATGAAAAAGTCTTCTTTGTCGACATAGCTTTGGACATGAAGACTCAACTTCCCAATCAAGGGAGTAACGGAGGCTTGCTATCCCTTGAAAACTGTGTTAGCCATTACCATATCTCCCATCTCAAAATCTTGAATGCCTAGCTTGGTGGCCAACTCCATTGATATGAAGTTGTGAGTAGAGCCAGGGTCAAACAAGATGAAGGCATCATGCTCTCTTACCTTTCCCCAAGAATAGGAAAGTGATGATCCTTTGCAATGAACATCCTCTTTTGGAGCTTCAATGGTGGAAGCCCTAGGAGTCTCATTGCAAGCATTCTTCTTGGGGCAAGAATGATAGCCACACACTTGAAACACTTATGGTCCTTGCAAAAAGCGTCAATCTCTCTAGGAGAGAGTTTTTTTTTTGCCTTTGTATACTCCCTTCTCCTTGGACCGATTGTTGTTGTTGGAAGTGCCTTGGGAAGAATTTTGAGCATTGGTTTTCCCCCTTGAATAATTTTTGTCTTTGTTTTCCATGGGCTTGACATTCCGTCTAGCCCCTTGATGGAAATTGATGTGTGAAGAAACCATGGTGTGATGGATTACTTCGGTGATAGAACTAGGCCATTGAGAGTTAATGTATTCGGCTATCTCTTCAAGTAATCCCGCACAAAAGTGGCTACTTTTTCTCGGCAAAGTCTATTTTTTGAAAGATAATAGCCTTGAGATGTAAATCCAAAAACTTGTCTACATACTTGTGGATAGACTCATGAGAGAGAAGCTTCAAGCTGAGCCATTCAATAAGCCCTTTGTCCTTTGCATCGCTTGCAAGGAATTGCTTCATGATGGAACCTCGTAGAGTTTTCCACGTTTTTGGGGCTTCACCGTTTCCATGAAGGCTAGCCCACCATTGACGAGCTGATTTTTGGAAGTGCATAGCTACATGGTGTAGCTTGGAGGACTTTGTGAAGCCCTCGTCTCCAAAGGCTGCATCAAATTGCTAGATGAAGGCTTTGGTGTAGACGGCTGGCACGTCACCATGTGGGAACGTGTTCTTAGAAGATGGGTAGTGAATCACTTAGTAATTACTAAAGTAATTACTACGGTAAACCCGAAGCATATAAATAGGGCCCATTACTTTGATATCGGGTTGGAAATTGTTATCATTTGTATTAGCGCTTTGAGCTATAATTGCATTTGAGCATCAGTGGCAGTATTATTGGCTACATTTTCCCTCTCTGTAATCATATTCACTGTGATCTCAATCATGATATATATATTCTAGTGACACTGACTTCTCAACAGTCTTCTGAATCTGAATATGAACTTTACTCCAGTCTTTAAGTCTGATTCTCATTTCAGTATTCATATTTCAGTCTAGTCACTGATTTCTGTCTAGTCTGCTATCTGAGCTCTTCCTACTCTAAGTAGCTGAAATCCTTCAACACTGGAACTAGCTGTCTTAAGAGATCAGCTCCAATTCCATTTTGGTGATCACGGTGGCTTGAGCTGTGAAGCTCGTTGACTGAAAGACTCTTCTCCCAGTTGAAGTTTTCAACAATGGCACCAAAATCTAATCGTGGCCTAAAAGCTACCAATCGTGTGGACCCCATTCCTGAGGAGTCAGGAAGAGAGTCTGATCCCAAGCCATAGAAAATGATTGACACTGAGGCTCAGGAGGAGCATAGTCAGGCTGATGAGGCGCAGAACTCACAGCATTCCAGTCATTCTCGACGCAGACGGGCAGAACAGACAGCACGAAAGGCAAAGAGTTCCAAGAGTTCTCAGTCTCGCCAGAACGATGAGCATATCAAAGGCAGAAAGGGAAGTCACCGAAATTTTAGCAGACAAAACGGAGAGGATACTGAGACTGAGATAGAAACAAAGATTGATTGGGATGCTGACACTGACAACTGCAAGAAGGCTCCCAAGCGTCAGTCTGAAGCCAACAAGCGAACTGGTGGAATTAGCAGCAATCGACATGATTACTCCGCTTCCCTGAAGATTTCCTTTCCCATGTTCAAAGGAGGGAAAAAGGATGATCCTGATGTTCACATACAAGCTTTTGAGCAGTATGCTGAACTAAAAAACATTGATGAAGATGATTGGGGGGAATACTTTCCACAAACCTTGAAGGAAGCAACAAGGAAATGGTATTACCATTACCCTGCATGCCAACTAAGATCATATAATAAATTACTTAAGGCCTTCAGGTTGGAATATTCCGACAATCGAGGAGATGAGGATATTCTCTGTGAATTGGATCAGATCAAACAGCGGAATTTATCAGTCCGCAAGTATGTAGAAAAGATCAAAGAACTGACCAGACAACTACAAGAACCACCGTATGAGAAAAGATTAAGGGCATGGTTTCTGAATGGGTTCAGAAGCAAGAAGCTGAGAGAACAAGAAGTACCAGCTCCTACAAAGAAATTCAATGACCTGGTCCAACGAGCGTTAAAACTGGAACAGCAGGCTAAGAAAGAAAAAAGCCACAAGTAGTGAAGGACCAGTAGCAGTAGTTCGGCTACTGAAGCTTCTGATTCCAGTGCAACGTCCAATAGTTCCGAGAGTAGTTCCAATGAACGGACAAGGGAAAAATCAAAGAAAGGATCATGGACCAAGAAAATTGAAGGAATGGCTAGGCAGATTGCGGAGATTAGCCACACAAGACAGCCGGTCCGGAAGATGGAGACTTGGTGTTCAAGATGTAAATCCAAGGACCACATCTCCATGGAATGCCCACAATGTATCTACTGCAAGTCCTTCAATCACCTATGGAATAATTGTGGCATCCGAATTCACCATTTTAAGAAAGGAAAGGATCTATCAGTGGTTGCCTACACTGAACCAGTGAAGATAGAGCCAATCAAAGTAGCCCAAGAAGAAGGACCAGGTACCAGTGGTACTGGTCAAGGACGGGGAAGATACCAACCAGGATTGGGTAGAGGAAGAGGAAGAGACAACTTCTAGACGAGAAGCATGAATTGCTATACCTGTGGAAAGTATGGTCATTTTGCAGCCCAATGTTCAGATGCACCGGTAACAACTGCTACTGAGGCTAAGGCACCAGAGCCAGTCCCAGTCAGAGTAGTTACCAGGAGCAAAGGAGTGATCATTGAAGAGATTCCAGACATTTCAGAAGTACCAGCCAACTCTAACAGCAGCAAGTGGGCCCAACAAAGGGAAGTTTGGAAGGCCAAGGGTAAGGAAAAGGTGGTAGATGAGTGGCAAGAGCAGCGGGAACTAGCAGCTAAAATCACAGAGGATTTAGCTAAGAAGATGCCAGAGCAACCAGAAAGTTCCGAGGCTAGAGTCATTTAGAAGATACCAACCCAATCGACTGATAAAGATCAGTTAGTCCCGGCCATGACAGAGACCTTGCTGGCTGTGGTACATAGACTAGCTGGTGAGATGGAAGAGGAAGGAAAGAGTAATACTGCTAAAGAAGAATGGCAGTCTGAGAACACTAGCTCTTCAAGCTCTGACAATCAGTCTGACCAGGAGCAAGAGGAAATTAGGTGAAAATTTGTGATAGAATCCAGAAGCTGACTGTAGAGCTGGAGGATATAAGAAAGACCTTACCTGAGGTGGCCAACTTTATCAGGCAACGTAGGAAGACTGAGGCAGATGCCAGAATAGTAGACTTGACGGCTGTCCAGGATGATGAAGTTCCACTTATTCAGGTAGATTACAAGGTCAGGAAGCAATGGGAACCTCTCTCAAGTGTCATACTGGATGGAGGAGTAGGAGTCAATATAATGGGAACCCATATTCAACAAAGAATGGGTATCACCAACATGAAACCAGCACCATTCAAAGTAGGGATGGCAGATCATCGAGTCGTACAAGCGACGTGCATGATTGAAAACATGCAGATAAGAGTGGGGAGGGAAAAATTCAAAACTAGTTTCCTAGTTTTGGATGTGCAAGGCCCATATGGAATGCTATTAGGCCGCCCATGGTAAAGAACAACACATGCTATTCATTACTACACAAACCAGACTTTAACCATAGAAGGAGCCAGTGGCAGAATCAAAATCCAGACCAACAATACCAGGAGCTGGAAAAAGGAACTGAGGCCGAAGGAGTTGTGTCAGAAATACCAAGCTAAGAAAATTGAGTGAATGCTGGTAGCAATGAACATCTTTCCTTTGGCAGAAATTGATTTGAATGCAGTCCTACTAAACAAAGAGCAAGCTGACAAGCAGAAGAAACAATTCCCTGACCAATTCACTGAAGTCAATATAGGGGAAAGAACTGTTCAGCTAACTGGAAGAATGGAGGAACCAGCTGATACTGATATAATGGAAGAATCAGCATGTTCAGAAGAACATCCACCTGATCAGAATAATGATTCAGAAATGAATGGACCTTCTTGGAACTACGCTGAAGAGTCGACCAAACGAAAAGGAGGAGGACCCAACTGGTTGCTTCCAAATGATCAGGAAGTAGAGGAATGGAACCTAGGATCAGAGGAAAATCCTAGAATGATCAAAGTCAACAAGGTCTTGAAACCGGCAATGAAGGAAAAATCACGGATAATGTTCTAGAACTATAGAGATGTATTTGCCTGGGAACATACAGATTTGAAGGGAGTAGATCCTGAAGTCTGTCAGCACCGAATCCCACTAAAACCGGACGCTAGGCCACTCAGATTACAAAGATACCGGATGAACCCTAACTATGCAAAGAAGGTCAAGCAGGAGATTGATAATCTTCTCAAGGCTGGGTTCATTACGGAAGTAGCAAGCAGTGATTGGTTATTTCCAATAGTTGTCGTTCCTAAGAAGAATGGGAAATTAAGGGTTTGTGTCGACTATAGGAAACTAAATGCCCAGACCATTAAGGATCCATTTCCCTTACCTTTTACTGATATGTTGCTTGATGAGATTGCAGGATACGATATGTATAGCTTCATGGATGGTTATAGTGGCTATAACCACTTACAAATTGCTCCAGAAGATAGGACCAAGACCACTTTCATCACTGAGTGGGGAGCATTCATGTATCTGGTGATGCCTTTTGGCCTGTGCAATGCACCAGCTACTTTTCAGCGGTGTATGATGGAGATGTTTTATGAATTTCTTCATCGGCTCCTTGCCATTTTCATGGATGACTTCATTGTCTATTCAGCTGAGGAACAACACCTTCTATTCCTAGAGATGGTTTTTAAACGCTGTTAGGAGAAAAGGATTTTCTTGAATCCATGTAAATCAGTATTTTTGGTTTGGAAGGGACAGCTACTGGGACATGTGGTTTCCCGCAATGGAATAGAAATGGCCAATGACAAAATACAGTGTGTCCAGCAAGCTAAGGCACTAAGAACTGCTTCTGAGCTGAGTTCTTTTTTGGGGTATGTAAATTTTTATAGAAGATTTGTACACAAATTTGCTTCTCAAGCAGTGCCACTATATGAGCTTACAAAGAAGACCAGTAAGTTCAATTGGACTACTGAGTGTGAGGAGAGTTTCCAGAATTTGAAAAAAGCCATTACCAGTAAACCTGTCCTCAGGCAGCCGAACTGGGATATCATTTTTCATGTACACATCGATGCTTCAGGATTGGCAATGTGGGCAATATTAGCTCAGCCAGATGGCATAACAGACTATCCGGTCTATTTTGCTAGTCGGAGATTCAGTCAGGCTGAACAAGGCTATACGAATACTGAAAGAGAAGCCCTTGGAATGGTTTTTAGCGCTACAAAGTTCAGGCATTACCTATTGGGGAAGTTATTCCATTTTTATGTGGATCATCAAGCTCTTCTGTTTCTGATTAACAAAGTCATTATTCAAGGCAGGTTGATAAGATGGATGATGTTCCTTATGGAATTTGAGTTCAGAATTTTCCATAAGCCTGGCCGAAACCACTGTGGAGCTGACTTTATTTCCAGAAGTACAGAAGGATTTTCAGAATCACCTCTGAGAGATAAACCAATGGATTCTGATTTATTTCAGCTAGAAGCAGAAGAATCAGGGGATCCTGAATGGTATGATATTTATCAGTTCCTTTCCCAAGGTGCCTTTCCAGAAGATTAGAAACAGAATCAGAAGAAGGCTTTGATCATAAAAAGCCTGAAATTAATCATCATTGGGGGAGTACTTTATCGATTGGGTGTGGATGGTATACTTCGGAGATGTGTTCCAATGGAGGGAAGAATGCAAGCTATCTCAGAGGCACATAATGGAGAGTCTGGTGGACACTTTTCCAACGAAGTAACCTACAAGAAGATTCTGCAAGCAGGTCTGTGGTGGCAAACAATGATTGCTGATGTCAGAAGCTTTTGTAAAATTTGTGATATATGCCAGAGAATGGGCCGACCAACAGCTGCAGACATGACTCCCTTAATGCCAATACAACCATTGGGAGTATTCATGAAATGGGGATGGGATTTTATGGGACCTTTTAAGAAGGTGACTCCCAGGAAGAACAAGTACATCGTGATGGCTACTTGTTATGTTACCAAGTGGGTTGAAGCTAAAGCTCTTCCTAACAACACAGCCAAGTCAACTGCACGGTTTCTGTTTGAGAATATTGTCTGCCGATATGGATGTCCAGTAGAAATTGTGACCGATCAAGGGACACACTTTATCAATGATACTATGGAAATCCTATTAGATATGCTTTCAGTCAAGCATCGGAAATCTACTCCTTAATATCCCAGATGCAATGGACAGGCTGAAAGTAGCAATAAGACAATTAAGACTATTCTCACTAAGGTGGTGCAAAAGAAACCAGACCAGTGGGATTTGAAGCTTCAGACTGCTCTATGGGCTTATAGAACAGCTTATAAGGTAACTACTGGAATGACACCATTCAGAATGGTGTATGGTAATGAAGCAGTGGTTCCTATGGAGTTTGTAATCCCCAGTCTGAGAATGGCTGTAAAGTATGGATTAGACTTCAACCATAACCTTAAGAAAAGACTGGATGAACTGATGCAGTTAGAAGAACTCAGGCAAAGGGCTATATTAGAACAGGAAATTGTTCAACAAAGAAGGAATCACTGGCATGATCGCCGAATTAAAGTCCGAGAATTCCAGAAAGGAGACTTAGTGCTTCTATATCAGTCAAGAATGGGTCCAAAGAAGCCAAATTTGAAGATTGCCTGGGCAGGACCTTTTGAAGTTGATTGGGTCTTTTTCAATGGCACAGTCAGATTAAAAGACTTATCTGCACTAATGTTGCCAGGAGTATATAATGGAGCAAAGATCAAACCTTATTACTCAGAGACCAGAGAAACTGGATTAGAAGAAGTCACTAAGGAACTGGAGGTTGTTGATCAAGAGATACCAGAATCAGATATTTTTGGTCTTTTCCATGTGCAACCAGTTCCAGCTTCAGAACCAATACCTGAAGAATCAGATCAGGATGATTTAAGAACCAGTACCAGTATGATCCAGCCAGAGTGGGAATCAGTTCAGAACCAGTATGAACACACTTCCCAAATTTTAAGTGGCCAACGGTCAAATGGTATGCCAATGATAATTATTACAAGGATGGGTTGCAGTCTTGTCCAATGCATGTTTGCCACGTCAGCGACGGCGCACACAAGTCTAGGAGCAGCGAGTAGTGGAGCTTTTATGGCGTGCACACGTATAACAGTCAGGAGAGTTAACATTTTTCCTCATAAATCTCCTGCGCGACGCTTTCCTCCTGTCAACCATTCGCCATCACCGAGCTCCGAGGTCTCTTCACTACAACTGCAAACATCGACCTCCAACGAGACAGTTGACTGTCAGACAACCTTACCAGTGACACCAGGCAACGGATTTAACACAAGTAAGTCCTCTTCGCCTTCGCATGTTTCATTGTCGTCGACCTCACAGTGTATAGGTAGAAGGAAACGATCAGAGAAGATGGAGGAAACTCTTGCAGAAACCTAGGCTATAACTACTGAGGCAAAGGAAAGCCTTCCTGTTCTTCCATACAGTAAAATCCAATGATATGTCTTTACTGATCATGCAATGAATCTGCTACAACTCTGGGATCTGCGAGTTGTATTGCAGGCTACAAGGATTGCTTTTGATGCAGGGATCATCAAGCAAGTTCTTGATTCCTTTGATGCAGAAAACAACAGTGCTATGATAAATAATAGGAGGGTGTCAGTGACACCAGAAGCCATTGTATTTGCATTTGGGATGCCTAATGAGCCTAAACCATTGGTGGAAACTGCGTAGCAAATAAGTATTTCCCTTAAGGAGGATGAAGCAGCTCGAAAGAATCTCAAGGCAAGTGCTCAAGGAGTTCCAGTAGCAGGACTGGAAGCCTCTGCTGCTTACAGGTTTGTACCCGAAGCAGTCAGTCTTAAGAATAACCCAACTTATGTGTTAGAAAAATTATTTGCTATGCTGTTGGCCAAGATACTGGATCCACAAGTCCATATCAACCTGTGCCAAAAACTCTCGCATAATGTACTTCAACAGACTGCCAAGTTGAAATCTCAAACTGTTTTCAAGGCATGGTATGTCTGGCAATTTCTGTATTGGGCTACTGCTACAGACATTAATGAGCAGGTGAAGCTGGCATGGAATGAGCAACCCATTTTTGAACCGAAGAAAATTGCATTGTCCTCAGACGACGAGTAAACGGACAGTCAAACAACTTCCAAGGACCTGAAAAGGAAAGCTACCGCAGAGGAAGCTAGTAGTTCAAAGAAACCAAGAATTGCACTGACCAAAAGCAGTGAATTCTTGAAGCACATCCAAAGCCAAGTAAAGGCAATGAGCACTGAGACAACTGTACCTAATCAGACAGTTGTTACTGGATCTGGGAAGGATCAGGTAAAGCCACTCACTGAGGCAAAGGTACGAGACCAGTCAAGAGACAAAGGCAAGAATCAACTGGATAAAGGGAAAGGTCCAGCATCCTCAACTATGACTGAAACAGTTCCTGTCATTTCTCAAAACCCTCTGCAACTGGTTAAAAAGGATAAGCTACAGCAAATGCAAACTCAAAAATTGAGAGGGCATCTATCACTCACCAAAACAGATTATGCATCTCTACCTTATGTGGCTCCTGTGGCAATATATGAACCAGTTGATTCTGATCCAACAACGGTCAAAGACAGATGTTCAGTACTGATACAGAACTCTTGGAATACCATTGTCAGCTGTATGGGACAATTGGTGGAAGCTGTTGGATCAGAAGATGAAGCTAAAAAGCTTAAAGTTGAATTGGTAGAAGCACAACATCAGATTGCCACACTCCAGAAAGCCTAGGAAGCACAGAACATACAACACAGGGTATTGCAAGCTCAGTGAGAGAGAGCTCAGGAGTTGTTGAACAAAAAGTTAGCTAAAGCTGAGTCTGAAATTATGATCATAAAGAGTCAAAGGAATGAAGCATCAAGAGCTGCAGAGCGAGCTGAAATGGGGCTCAGAATGAAGCGGGCAGAATTAAGGAAGCTGCTATTACACCATACAGCTTTGAAGCGTTCGCTGACGGACATATACATCTACAATAGCTTGTCTGAAATTTTGAACCCCGCAGGCAATGCTGTTTTTTATTTAGAAAATTTAAAATCCTTGATGGAAAGTCTACAAAGTGATTTGTAGGACAAGGTGAGTGAATTCAACAATGCTCTGATGAATCAAGCCATCATGGATTATATTGAGCAGCAGACATCCCCAGAGGAGGATGAAGAAGAAGAAGAATATGAAGCTGATAAGGAGGAGGATGATCAAGAAGCCGGGCATACACAGGATGATGATGATGCCCCACCACCATCTCCACCTCCAGGACCAGGCAATGATGGGACAAGGCCATATGAAGGAGGCCAGTCACAGTAAGACCAACCTGACCAGACTGAGGAACAGTAGGAAAGACAGGAAACAGAACAACAGTCGGGTAGTCATCAGCAGACTGAAGAACGACAGACCAACAACACTGGAAATGAGCCACCTGATCAGTCCCATCACAACAGAGAGGCTAAAGGGAAAATGAAGGCTGAGGATGAAGGACCAGTGAAGGATCATCAGCATTCACTGCAACTCATTACCCTAAATAAGCAGCTGAGACATCAACAGGCCTCCATCACCAGACAGTATCTGGAGGATGATACTCTGTAGACTGATTTAGAAAGGTTCCAAAGGCTATATGTAGGAGCCACAGAAATGGTAGAACATTGGAAATCTGCTGCTTTTCATGATAAGGAAGCATTGGATCTTGGCTCTTGGTTGGATTTGCACTACAAAGCCAATAATTGTTGGTGGAGGCCTCCCTTAAAGCCACCTGTATTGTCCATAATTTGAGTAGCCCAATGAGGAAAATGAGGAAACCTTGTAACTTGAAGACCTCAGGATCAAAGGCCCCACCTTCGTATAGATCTGAAGCTGCTCCATGAAAGAGAATATAGGTGGGATTATGAAAGTTATTTCTAAGAGTGGGGCGGTAAGGGTGTGGGTGGTAGAAGAAGTGGGGAAGGTGGTGGAACTGCAAGTTTTTTTTGTTAAAAGCTCGCACCATGTAGGGGTTCAACCCAGATAGTGAGGTAGTGGATTCTTGTAAGATGGTACGTTGATTATACCCCCTTCTGTAATTGTATGATAGTAGCCTATGTCATAGTGTACCCTTTTAGATTTGCCAAAAATCCTTAAAGATAGGCAACTTTGAAAAAATAAAACGTAAGGGGAGGTTTTTACAGCACTCCTAAATAAAGCACAATTTGGTGTGTGTAACCCTCCTTCCAAACCCGCACTAGGTCAGGGTAAGATTTTTATTTTGAGAGTCTACTAATGGAGGCACTAGGCCCCCATTAGGGACCTAGTGCCCACCTTTTGAGGCACGAGTTGACATTTTTGAACTCCTTTTACAAGATTTTAGTTCCTCTGAAGAAATTAAGTACTTGTAGATGATCCGCCAAAGTCTGATTTGTTCAAAAGCTTTGGTGAAAAGAGATTTTACAAGGTCCTTGATATCTTCGCTCGCTTGCTCTGTTGAATGTTTGTTGGATATGATGGGTTTGGTTTGGGAGAGGATGAATTTATCAACCCTCCTGAAGGTCTATTGCTACTTTTGTGAATAAACTTGAGCATGTTTATTGGTACCATCACCTCCTTATTTATCCTAGTTCTTTGTAGCTGGTTGTTGTGAACTACCAGCTTCATGCTCAAGAATGATGTGTTACACCAAGTGTCCCTTCAAAAGTGGTAGCACTGTCATCTATGGAAATGCAAGAGAGGTAAATTGGGTGAGTGATGGTAAAAAGCTTGGGGATTCCATTGTTGACCTAAAGGATGTCATCAAAGTACCGAAAGGGGAACCTGAGGTGTAAGTGAACTCAGAGCTCATGATCATTAGGAAAGAGTTGATGTCGTATTTTAATGCATGAAGGTAAAGATTACACCAAATTGGGGAATAGGGAAGTCCTATAGGCATGCCATTGACTTGTCGAGATAATCATCCGTTGCATTGAATGTACATATGATCTATCAACCAAGAATTAATCTCCATAGCTTGAGCTTTGTTAAAAAAGAGGTGGTTCTTGTAGGATTGATGTGACGAGGTTCCACACATACATATGTTGGGAAATATTTTAGAAGACTAAGCCTCCATGATGTGGGATGATTTCATAGCATTTCTTTATATCAGTTGAGAAGATTGAGGTGAATTGGTTAGGTAGGTTGAGGATAACCTCTTATAGGGAATCTACCATCCACCACGACTACAACTTTATATTGTAACATAGGAGATATTTTTTATTTAATAAATAAGCTCTATGTTCTAGACATGAGTTATAAGTTTTTAGTATGTATGATAATACGAGTCAAGCTTCACTAAAACAACAATTAGACCCACCAGTGATCCATCTAAAGGCTTTTTTGTGAGCCTTGTAAATAGCCATGAGATCAGGGATGTGGAGATGGCTTTTAGCTTGAGAATAATCAAGAAGGATTGAATCTCTTGTAGAGTGGCGGGGGTAGATTTATCACTAGAGAGGAAATAATTTCCTTTAACCTCCTATAGGCCTCTTGAATCATAAAGGAAGAGAAGATGAATGCAGGGGTGTTAGTTGCTTTTTCTAAGCAAGTAATAAAGTACTTGCTTTTTAGATTATCAATGTGAGGGTCAATGGGGGTTATCGTTTTAGTGGAGATTTTTTGCAGAGAGAAGTATCACAATACTTCCAAAAAGAGAATTTTTCCTTGATCCTTATGCAGATGAGGTGGTGGGATCAAAATTCCTTCCCTTGAGTTATAATTTTCAGAAGACAAATACATAGTTCAGTGGTGGCAATATGCCTACATAAGGGTTGAGTAGGAATATGATTGAGTCCCTTCATAAGTGTGGATATTATGAGATTAATCTCAAGAAGCATGAGATCAAAAAACAAAACATGTTTAAAGTATGGGTGATAAGCGGCCATTGATTTAGTACAATGACATATAGGTACATCACGGAAAGTAAGAACATCCTTAGTATTGCATACCATAAGCTTGATGGGGTCCAAAAAAGACCAGAAAAAACATAGGTTGTTCCATATTTCATTAGTTTTAATGCTAAATCCAAACAAAAATATCCCAAAAAAGGCTTGAACAGACCTCAAGTCTATGAAAGCATTCCGCCGATAGGCTAGATGAAAGATAATGCGGTTCCTAGGTGGTTGAGTTTGGGAGAGTAATCTTCGGCCAACTTCATCCTTGACAATATCCTGCAACCATTCAAAAGTACAACAATTTTTTAGCATTAGGGGTGCAATCAGGTGTAGTTGCATAACAGGTTCTAGAGGTGGGTGTAGGATTATGATTGAAGCAAGGGCTGGAGGGTGATTGTCTCGTAGCCTATGCAGCAAACCAATTGATAGTGGAATGACTAGCAAATCATTCAAAAGGAAAAAATACAGGGTTCCATGCAGCTGGAGTGACTGAGTCAAATAGCGTGGGTTTTGACTTTTCTTTTTCTTTCCTCTACCCTCCTCCATTCAACCTCTTTTTCCATGCCTAGACTCAGAGCTAGACTTTCTAGTGGGTAATAAAGCCTTTTGGAGGAATGAATCATGTTCCTTATTTGGAACACACAAGGGGAATTGCTAGAACACAACAAATTTTTTTATGTCTCCTAGTACATAAAGTGAATGAGGAGCGCTTTTATGCATGCTTGCCCTTCAATTGAAACCCACTTCAAAAATTTGAGGGTTCTCTTCTTCAAAGAGTTGGCTGAAAAAAGGAGGTGACTTTAAAAAATTTCAATCGTAAAGCATGATCAAACCAAAGTACATTGCCATCAGGATATTGATCACCTTTACCATTTAACTCACAGCCACATTTAACAAAAGGTCTAAGGATATTCCACAACTATGTGGTGTAGCTAGGATATCAATCAGTGAGGGATATGCCACCTTTTACCCCAAGAACACATCCTAAGTTGGTAGAACATCTCTGTGTCTCAAAATGTGCCATAGTAAATGGGCACCCAATGAGATAGGTCTCAATAATATTGGAAGAGTTGGTCACAAGAATGTGTTGCCGACCAATTCTTGCCGCTTCTTTATCCTTGTCATTTAAACGTCTCATTAATGGGAGCTATTAAAGCATGACTCCCAAAGCCCCAAAACTTTTGATGGGTGTCTTGAAGTATAGTTTCTAGCCATCAATGTGGGATGAAAGGGTCAGTGTAAGCTTCCATAGGTTTAGAGACTTTATCTAGGAGAGCCTCTACAATAGAAAATTCCTCCTTGACTGCTTCTTGTTCATCATCTTTGAGTTCATCTGGTATGATATTACTCGTAGAGCTTGATGGTGGGGAAAAAGAAAATATAGGTGTCCCTTGCAACATACTTTTCCTCATCTCCATCAATCTCCTCATGATGGCAGGAGAATTTTCCCACCATTTCTTGCTTTCTCGTATGTCTTCACTGAGAATAATTAGGATGTAGGGAATGATTTCTTGAACCTTCTCAATGGCTTTTGAAGGGTTTTCTTGAGCTACGACATAGATACAGGGAAATGCCTCTTATCATGTTAAGGAAGTTGGAAAGATTGTGCCGACTGCTAAGAATGGTAGTTATTTCACACTTGTTGATGCACTTTATGTACTTGGGAACTTTGTATGACAAGTGTGTTCAAAATTTTGCAAATGCAGTTGTGGATTCTAAGGCTATTTCAAATGCAAAACTTTGGCATGCACAATTTGAACATCTAAATCTTGCCACTTTGTTGCGTTTGCAAAAATTGGATATGGTTTCTTCTTTGCCGCCTTCTGAGGCACCTGTCAAACATGTTTGTGAAGGGTTAAATTTAGGGTAAGATGCAGCATTCAAAGTTTCCAAAGGATGGTGCAGTTAGGGCCACATGAAGGTTGCAGCTTGTGCATAGTGATGTTTGTGTGCCTATGTAAACTCCGTCCTTGGGCAATTACCTTACTTCACGACTTTCATTGATGATTACTCCAGGCATGCATGGGTATATATCCGCTTAAAGCGAAGTTCGAAGTATTTATGTACTTCAAATAATTTTTGTCTATGGATGAAAATGTCACAAAATGTACTATAGGAACCCTCCATTCTAATTGAGGAGGGAGTATATGTCTCATGAATTTAATGCATTTTTGGCTAGTCGAATAAAACACCAATTTACAGTGCCTTATACACCTCAAAAAAATGATGTTGCTGAGAGGAAAAACAAGTCACTTATGGAAATGGAACGATGTATGGTCAAAAGTCAAGCTGATGCAGTCGTTTTGGCTTCAGGTCATCATGTGTGCCACTTATGTACTATATTCTATCACTTCATATGAAGCATGAAATGATAGAAAGCCTTCTATTGAGCACATGCGTGTTTTTGGCTGTTTGGCATATGCTTTGGTGCCACAAACACAACGTACAAAATTGAATAATAAGGTTGTCAAATGTATTTTTTTGGTTATAGTGTTGAAAGCAAAGGTTACATGTTGTATCATCCACAAACAAAGCGTATCTTGGTCTCACGGGATGTGTGTTTGTGGAATATTCTGTTCTGCCCTTGCTGTCATGTACTAGAGACAATAATATAAGCTCACATGACATTTATGACACTTTGTTGCCTCTTTTTAGTGGTGGACATTTGAATGTAAATTCCAATGAGGCAAATGTACAACCTATGGGGGTTTCTAACAAAGTTACAGATCAGACTATTACTGATGCAGATGTACTTGATGAGGAAAGGGTTGAGAATGAGCATGCTAGATGTATGCCAAAATAGTTGCTGCATACTTTGTGTCATACAAAATTGGATGCACCTTTGTCTAGTCGTACTCACTCAAGTTATTGCCATGCATCTTATGCATCAGATTGTTATGCTTTGGCTGTGTCTAGCTTACATGACGTTGAGGAACCTCTGTCTTCTGATGAAGCACATAATTCAAAAAATTGAATGGCTATCATACAATTAGATTATGATGCACTTATAGAAAATGACACTTGGACTTTATGTGATTTGCCTCCTGGCAAAAGGCCACTAGTACAAATTGGGTTTACAAGTTGAAATGCAAGCCAGATGGTGAGATTGATCGCTATAAGACTTGACTTGTTGCAAAGGGTTATGCATATAAAAAACGCATAGATTATGAAAAGACTTTTGCTCCCACTTGTCGTATGACTACTGTGCGTTCTCTATGTGAATGGTAGCTCATTTTGGTTGGGATGTATAACAGTCAAACATTGTTACAACTTTCTTGAATGGTGACATATTTAAGGAACAATGTAATCCAGCCTTCCGGTTCTGTCAAGAAAGGACAAGAGGATAAAGTGTGCAGATGTAAGAAAGATTTGTATGGGTTGAAGCAATCTCCTCGTGCTTGGTATGGGAAGGCTGACACTCATTTGGTCAAACGAGGCTTTTGTAACAGTCCCACTGAAAGCACATTATATGTAAAGTGTGAGGGTGATGTACTTCTCATCCTCGTTCTCTATGTACCCCCACATTAACATGATTACATAGTTAGCGTCCCCCCCCCCCCCCCCCGAGGAGACATTGCTATGTAAGTTTGGACTTGAGGATTACAAGCCTACTGCCACTCCCATGGAAACAGGTTTGAAATTGAGTCTTCATGATGCTGGCGATCCTGCCGATCTCACTCTTTACCAACCTATTGTTGGCTGCCTTATTTATGTATGCAACACAAGGCCGAATATTCAATTTGCAGTCTCATAGGTCAACAAATGTATGCATAGCCCAGGGTCTAAGCATTGGCAGGCTGTCAAGGGTATTTTTTGCTACTAGAGTGGCACTTTAAAACTTGGCTTGTTTTATCCCAAGGGAGGATTATTTCCGGGCCCAGATTTACATGCTTTTTAAAACTCAAATTGGGATGGTTGTTTTGACACACGAGTGTCCACAAGTGGTTTTTGTTTCATGCTTGGCAGCTCATGCATATTATGGTTGAGCAAGAATCAACCTATTGTTGGCCACTTTCAATTTTGAGGCTGATTACAGGGCCATCTTTACAGCTACGGTTGAGTGTGTATGGCGCAGACACCTTATGGCTGATTTGGGTGTTGGACAAGACATTGCCAACACTATCTACACTGACAGCCAGAGTGCATTGGTAGTTGCAAGGAACCCAATTTTTCATGCTCGCACGAAGCACATTGAGGTGCATTACCACTATATTAGGGAGAGGCCTAGTAGGCGAGATCAACTTGGCTTATGTGCCAACACAGGACAACCTTGCAGATCTTTTCACTAAGGCATTGTCTCACGAGAAGTTCGAATATTTTCGCAAAGCTTTGGGCTTACTCCCTTTGTGAATTGGTCATGTCCTCATGGCATGGAACTTCCCTATACTCTATGTGCCAGCTCTCGTTCACCACATCACTCCTAGGAGGGGTTTATATACATGTGGTAGTGATGTGTGTGAACACACTTAGGAAGGTCGGGGCATTTTTTCCCTCACTAGGAGGTTTTTTACCCCGTGCATCGTATATACGTCCATCACTCTAAGGCTAACTTATCTTTCCATTGCACACTAAGCAATACACTCTTTGTTGTGTTCCTTGAGCTTCCTTCTTCTTCAAGTTGTGTGTGTTTTCCTGCAACTCTAATTCCAATAATAGAAAGGTGCACCCCCGAGCATTGACCTTCAAGGATGATAATGAAATAAATAAATTCGGGGGTGTGTGTGTGTGTGTGTGTGTATGTGCGCTGTTGTATTAAACTAAATACATATACACAAAAGAACATAACGTTCAAAAGACAATTGAATTTAGATAATTGGACAAAGATTTGTACGAAAATGACTCAGTCTTCGATTCATTTTTGTACAATGTTATAAGAATGAGGCATCATTCCGATAATCTTATACAAAAACCTACTGAATTGTGGAGGTCCATCGAGGAGAGCAAGCCCAAGTTAGCATTGAATACGTATTAATGTGTTAACAAACCCATCAATTGTTATCCATGTCCTACTTAAAACTTTTTAACTTAAACCAACCATCCTTAGAGTGTCAAGTAGTGCCAAGTATCAAAACCCTGCAAAAGTAAGTGGTGTTTTTTTCAAATGGTTTGAGATCAGAAGGCCATCAACCCTTTTGATTTAAGTGTAATCGGAGTTTAGTTAGGAAATTTTTTGTTCATTATTTAAAATATCATCTGTAAAGTATCCAAAAAAAAGAAAAATTATATATCCTTTCAAAAGTGAATGGTTAGAAAAAATGTTTTATTGTTGTGATCAAAAGACCGTCACCTCTTCTGTTCCAAGTGTTGTCCTATAACTTTTTGAAGTGTGAGGTAGCCAAAACATGAAGTATCATTAAAAAAACTACTTCAAGGGTTTTTTTGTTTTTGTGGAACCTATACCTGTTTTGAAGCAAGTGAGTTGTTAACAAAATATCATGAAAAGTAAAGCCTTAGGTAGCCCAAACAATTGCGGCCAGTCTAATTCTTGGGACTAAAGTTCCACACAACTAAAGCTTTAGAAATTACAAAATCCCATTTGATCCATCTTTGTTTATACATTGTGAAAACGGTTAGAGATTTATTGTTACACACATAGCACTAGCCATGGTCTACAAAATTTGACAATAAAGTAAATTGAAGCACTAGAACTAGAGCTATCAATTAAAACGGTTTATATGCAGGCAGGCCAACCAATCAAGTAAAACTCCTTCTTGGGAGTAAGTGTACCCAAAAAGGAAACATTTAGACAATGTCTAGGAGGAGCATATCAAAAGGTTTACATGCATACACTAAAAAGTAAAAAGACAGATTGTGTCTAGCTTTCAAACGGTAAGTCCCTCCACTGAACACCCTCTTCATCTTTCTTAGCCTACCCTGTTGCACTACCTTCTTTTCTAGCGTGCCTCTCAGACCACCCTGTTACACCACCATCGGCGTCCCCAGCTCGTTGGTCTCTAGCTTTGCCTTCCAAACCTTCAAATCTGCTTCACATACAACATTTGCACTGTAATTCTTGCCTCTCCCTACTGTCATATTGAGCATAAACAATTGCATCACACTAGCCCTTGTTGCGCCACAACTTTCACCTTCATCTTGGGAAGTCTACGCACTTTGCACCTACAACCGCCGCATTACTTGCTCCTCCTTGATGGCTAAAGGTACCGCTCGCACTTATGCACTTTTCAAGCTATGGAGCTAAGTTTTTATGTTGTATACACCTTCGGCTTTGATAACTCTCTCCTCCCCTTTTAATCTCTGTTAAACCCCTGCCAATTTCTCTACCTCCTATACTTCACCCTAACACACACACACACACATCTATACCTTTAATGCTGTTCACGCTCAACTTTAGACTTAAGTCTAACCCTCATTTCACCTCTATAAGCAATACCTTTTTTTTGTCAACCTGCTTGCCTACTTGGCCGCTACATAGCATGCAAGAACGACATTCAACACACCTGCCCCATTGACCGTCACCTTTTGATGGCCTCCTTTTTCTCAACTCTGTGCAAAAGTTTGGGAGACCTCATCCATTGGAAATGGATACCAAGCCCCCCACTTTGCCACAACCGCAAGCCAACCTCACTTTGGATATCCCTTCCTCTGCAACTATATGTCCTTCACTCCCCGGGTTTATTTCGGTCGTCGCTTATGCAAGAGCGGAGGCTGCGGCTTCGCCTACACACCCGACCATCCCCACTCCAACTTCAATAAATAAGGACGGCACTATGACCAACCCTTATGAAAACATCACGGAAGAATTGGAGCGGCTCCCGGAAGAGTCCTTCGATTTCTCTTCGGTACTGGCAAAGGAAAGCGGAGACCCAAACCATTTTAAAAGCATTTTTCCTTTGCCTACGACCAATTCTCCCCAAGCCGTTAAACTTTCAACCGTTAAACCTCGATAAACCCAATAAAGAAATACTCCCCCCAGCTCAAACAACCTTTGGATTTCAAGGTGATTATTTCCAACTCTCTTTTAAAGTATAAAAAGCTTCATAGAAAAATGGGAAAAGCTAAAAGCTTTCTTAATCACCTCAATGATTTACTAAGTAATCAAAGAGCACCTAATAGCTTGTGTATGAAGCCACCTAAATTATCCTAGAGGATACACAAGCCCTTCTCAATGAAAAGTATACCTCACTTACTATAAGATACCAACTTAATTGCACAAAAGCACTTGTACAAGCACAATCGCTCCTCATAAATAATTTGCAGACCTACCTGGACGGCTATCATGCACTAGTAGACGGCTCAATGATCTCATTTTTACGCTTCTCCAAGTTTCTATCTCTTTAGTCTCCAAGCATGGAGCCTCAAGCTACAACAATGGAAAACCCCATCCCTCCATAACCCTCTTGGATATTCAAACCTATGTTGTAAATCAACAGCTCGCTAACACAAAAGAGGATGTAGCTAAACTTGCCTGCAAGAAGGTCATCAACAACATAGAAGAAGAAGTGGTCTCACTCCCCAAGGAGCAAACCATCAAAGAACTTGTAGAACAAGTTTTCACAGAAAAGTTCAATTCAAAGCTTCCCAAGTCTCATTTCCCCCCACCCAGCTCCCCTCCTAAGCCTGAAAAATCCTCTCACCCCCATACTAAAACACCCTTTTTACCTCCTAGAACATTTTCTGCCCCCAGAAACCACCGCCGTTCCCAGCCCCTACCTTCCCCACCCTCCTACTTACCTCCAAAAAACAGCCTCAACAACCACCCTCCAAACCCACTCTTGAAAAAAAATTTCCCTTATCAAAAAAACCTGATTTTCCTTCTTCCCCCAACACTTCCACCTATCCTTTTTACCCTCTTAAAACTCTCAATCCCACACCCACCTCTCTCAAATCCTCCTCTTCAATCCCACACAAAAAACCCTCGACCACCCTTACCCACACCCACACAATAAGGACGACTCCCGTAATGTTACTGCCTACCACAAGGAAAACCACTCAGGAAAAGACAAAGGGAGGAGGATTAGGGTTAGCCACCCATACACTTGGGTACACCTCTACTTCTCCAAAACCCCCCTCCTCCCATACCTTTGGATTGCAAAAGCCACTCCCAAGTCCCCACCTCACAAAGGAAGAACAAGGAACAAATCTTGGCTCTCACTCACGAATCCACAAAGCTACAAACTCTTGCTCGTTGGTAAATGTCAAGTTTCGACCATATAACACAATATCTCTAATTTTAAGATTCACAATTTGGCGCCTGAATCTCTCTCTCTCTCTCTCTCTCTCTCTCTCTCTCTCTCTCCCAAAAGATGATGCTTGGCCCTAGGCTTAAAATACATCCCTCCCCCTCTAAACCCCTCCCCTCTCTTACTCCTCAACTCACACTACAACCTAGCCAAAAATCTCAACCTTAACTTGTTCTTTAAAGACCTTATACCCTCCTCTCCCTCTTCTTTTAAGGTGCCCAACCCCCATTGGAAACCACCGCTTATAAATCCCTCTCTTAGCCAAATTTTGCCACTAATTGGCACCACTTTAACATCATCCTAAATATTTGCAATTTTCCCATCTCAAAGTGACCCACCCCATTTTGTCATTGAAGCTTTATCTAGCCTCTCCTTGGACCCTTCAATAATCATAAAACTTGTAGACAAAAATCTTGGTGTAGTAATCCAACCATTGGATTGGTATGAGAAAGATGCCCTCTCACATCTCAATGACTACTCCACCTATGAACCTTGCCTGAACTTTCCTTTTTCCTTCTTAGCTTCCCTTCTTATCTCTATCACCCTCCACTACTCCACTCTTCCCTTTATTGAGCGGAACTTTCTTCTGTCCCCCCTTAACAAACCCCTTAAACCCTGTCATATCTACTTTATCCCTAAACTCCATAAGGCATCCCTCGTCTCTCGATCTATATGTTCCTATAAGGGTTACATGTTTGAAAACGCTTCTATCTGGCTCCATTTGGAACTCTACCCAATCCTCCTTGGCAAAGGGAAGCACCTTCAAAACTCCCTCACCCTCATCCAAGACTTGGACAAACTTCCGCTTCCACCTAATACCCTCCTTTTCACTTTTGACGTAGAAGCCTTATACCCTAGCATCCCAATTGATTAAGGCCTCATTGCTCTCAACTCTATCATCTCTAACTTTTTTGACCCACACAAGTCCCATTTTATCCTCTCCCTTGTCTCCCTTATCCTATCTCATCATTACATTACCTTTAAAGGCAAATTCTGGAAACAAGCCAAAGCCACTGCCATGGGTTCAAACTTTGTCGTGGTATATACATGTCTCTTCCTCTTGTTAGGAAATAAGACGTAGCTAAATAGATAATTGAGTAGATTACTTAATGGAGAGAGACAGATTTATATACACGAGATTATAGAGTAGAGAGAGAGAGAGAGTACACACGATATACGTGGTTCACCCAATGTGGGCTACGTCCACGGGAAAGCAGCCACTCAATGGCTTTAGTACTTCAAAACAAGAAGTATTTTACAAAGGGATTATACCCTTAATGGAGCTCCCGCCTTGCTTCACTCTCACCACCTCACACTCACCTTGTTGCATCAACTTCACACTATGAAATGTGTGTAGAAATGGCCTCCTTTTATAGGCCAAAAGGGCTGCCCTCTCTTATGAGAGACAGCCATGTGTAGCCGCCCTTGTGCGAATAAGTCCAAATCGGACCCTCCAATCCGCCCATGTGTGGCCGCCCTTGAGAAGACAAGTCCGCTTTTGAATTCGGCCACTGGCCACCGGCCATTGACTTCCGACCACCGGCCATCGGCCATTGACTACTGGCCATCGGCCAACCGACCGGTTGTTTTCCGACCACTTTTCGGCCGCCGTCCGGCCATAATATTCCGGCGAAAAAGAATATTCTAGCGAAAAAAAAGTCTCGGGGGCCTCCGCCCCCGTGGCCTTTAAAGTTGCCCCTGATACTTGTCCGTGAAAATTTTGGTTTCCGGTGAGTGATTTTCCTTCACGCACGATGGCTTCTCCTCATAATGGGGGCCTTACAAATGTGCGCTTTTACCACAGAAAATTACAAGGTTAAATCAGGCTCCATACTTAACAATCTCCCACTTGGAGACTGATCTCCAAACTAAACCTGTGATTGCTTTCCATTCTGGCTTCTTATCCTTGAATGCCGATTGAAGATGAGCAAAAGCTCAACTTCGCCTTGTTGACCACCTTTGTAAACATGTCTGTAGGATTTTCACTTGTATGCACCTTTCCTAGCTTTAGTTGTCCCTCTTCCAAAAGAGTGCGTATGAAGTGATATCTCACCTCAATGTGCTTTGTCCTTGAATGAAAGGCTGAGTTCTTCGCAAGATGGATAGCGCTTTGGCTATCACTGTACAAGACACAATTGTCTTGTTTGAATCCAAGCTCTTCTAAGAATCTGTGAAGCCACAGAATTTCTTTTCTTGCCTTCGTCATTGCTACATACTCTGCTTCCGTGGTAGAAAGTGAAACCACTTTCTACAGCTTTGAAGCCCAGCTTACTGCTGTGCCTCCAACCGTGAACACATAGCCAGTAGTCCTCCTTCGAGTATCTTTGTCACCTGCCATATCTGCATCAGCATACCCTTCTAGAAAAATATCAGTTCCTCCAAAATACAAAGCATTTGTTGTTGTCCCTTTTAGATACCTAAGTCTCCACTTCACAACTTGCCAATGCTCTTTACCTGGGTTGTCCATGAACCTACTCACAACTCCCACTGCATGTGCAATGTCTGGCCTTGTCGAGACCATAGCATACATTAGAGAACCTACCGCTGCAGCATATGGAACTTTAGACATATAGGCTATCTTCTCTTGTGTCTTTGGACACATATCCTTCGTTAGTTTAAAATGACCAGCCAAAGGTGTAGAAACTGGTTTTGCATTTTGCATTGCAAAACTTTCTAGTACCTTCTTGATGTAATCTTCTTGAGATAGCTTTATTGTCTTCTTCGTCCTGTCCCTTGATATTTTCATACCAAGTATCCTCTTTGCGGCACCTAAATCTTTCATTGAAAAAGATTTGGACAGCTCCTCTTTTAGGTCTTTGATGTCCTGCATGTTAGCACTTGCAATCAACATGTCATCAACATACAACATTAGGATGATGAATTTCCCATCTCCCAAATTCTCCGTGTAGACGCAGTGATCCGAGTTGCATCTTGTGAATCCATGATCCAACATCCATCGATCAAACTTCAAGTACCATTGTCTTGATTCTTGCTTTAAACCATACAAGCTCTTCTTTAATTTGCAAACCATTTTATCCTTACCTTTTACTTCATACCCCTTTGGTTGAAGCATGTAGATTTCCTCCTCTAAGTCACCGTGAGGGAATGCCGTATTTACATCCATTTTCTCGAGATTTAGATCATGAGCAGCCACAAGGCTTAAGACAAGCCTAATTGAGTTCATTTTTACAACAGGAGAAAATATTTCATTGAAGTCAATACCTTTCTTTTGAGAAAAACTTTTTACCACAAGCCTAGACTTGTACCTTTTCTTCCCACCTTCTTCTTCCTTTAGCTTGTACACCCATTTGTTTTGAAGTGCCCGCTTACCTTTAGGCAACTCAACCAACTCCCATGTTTGGCTGCGATGTAGTGAGTCCATCTCCACTTGCATGCTCTTCGTCCATTCTTCTTTAGATTCATGTTGCATAGCTTCTTCATATGATTCCGGCTCTCCAGAATCTGAGATCAAGAGATGGTTGAAGGAAGGAACAAACCTTTCTGGAGGTCTACTTGCTCTTGTAGATCTTCGGGGAATAGGTTGAGGCTCCTCATTTGGTTGACGTTGTTGCACATTGTCACCGTTTGCAGTCCTTGAGTCTTCACCGTCCTCAAGCTCCATGTACTCATCACCTGTTTCTTTTGTTTGTTTTCTTTCCAAGTAATCTTTGTACATATTTTGTTCGTTAAAAATTACATCCCTACTCCTTAAGATTTTACCATCTTCAGGATTCCATAGGCGATACCCAAAGTCTCCTTCTCCATAGCCAATGAAGAAAAACTTTTTGGACTTTGCATCTAACTTTGATCTTAGGGTTGTATCTATGTGCATGAAAGCCTCACACCCAAACACTTTGAGAAATGCATAATTCACCGGTTTACCTGTCCATGCCTCTTCGGGAACTCCCCCATCCAATGTCGTTGAGGGTGACCGATTGATTAAGTACACAAACGTACTTACAGCTTCCGCCCAAAGCTCAAGCGGTAGGCTTGCATGTAGCCGCATGCTTCGTGCTCGTTCCATGATTGTCATGTTCATCCTTTCCGAAATCCCATTTTGTTGAGGTGTCCTTGGGGTTGTCCTTTGCCTCCGAATGTCATTGCTAGCACAAAAGCTTTCAAAAGCTTGGCTGCAATATTCGCCTCCATTGTCGGATCTGAGGCATTTAACCTTGGTACCTGTTTCATTCTCCACAAAGGCTTTCCACCTTTGAAATATGGAAACTACATCGGATTTATTCTTCATGACATAAACCCATGCTTTTCTAGTCGCATCGTCTATGAATGTTACATAGTACAATGAGCCACCAAGTGATGGTGTACTTGCAGGACCCCAAACATCAGAATGAACCAACTCAAGTTTTTTATTTTTTCTTTCATTTCCTGATTTTTGAAATTTTACCCTCTTTTGTTTACCATAAACACAATCTTCACAGAACTCTAAGTCCACTTCTTTCAAACCTGGTAGAGACTTCTTTGTTTGAAGGATTTGCATTCCTTTGGCACTCATATGCCCAAGTCGGTAGTGCCATACCGCACTGTCAACTTCCGTAGTTGTTGCACAAGCTGAAGGTTGCGTGCTAACAGTACACAAGTTAAGTGTACCGACATTTTCACCCTTGGCAACCACCAAAGATCCCTTTGAGATCTTCCACCATTTGTTTCCGAATGCAATGTTGTGACCTTCATCGTCCAATTGTCCTGTAGAGATCAAATTTTTGCGAAGAGAAGGAACATGCCTAACATCTTTAAGCTTCCATTCATTTCTGTTAGCAGTTTTGACAGAAACTGTACCTTTGCCGACAATCTCACAAGCTTCATCATCTCCCAAGTATACATACCCAAAATTACCTTTGGTGTAGTCTTGGAAATGTTTCTTGTGTGGTGTCGCATGGAATGAAGCCCCAGAATCTACTATCCAGGAATTAGACACATTGTCTAATGAGAGAATTAGAGCATCTTGCTCTACTTTACCTGCCACATTGGCCTCCGATGTTGGCTTGTTGTCTTGAGACTCTGTCTCCTTCTTCTTCTTGGACCAGCAATCCTTCTTGACGTGGCCCTTCTTGCCGCAGTTCCAACATTCAAGAACTGACTTTGTGCGTGACTTGCTCCGCCTTGAGCGATCACGACCCTTTTGGTTTTTGAACCTCTCCTTAAGCCTTCCTCTTGTTTCCACTGATAGTGCATCACTTGATGATTCTCCTGTGCTTCTCCTTCGCATTTCCTCGCTTAGGAGAACACCCACAACATCATCAAACTTAAGAGTATTTGTGCCAGAGATAGAATTACTTACAGCCATCACAAGGCTGTCCCAACTATCCGGTAGAGATGATAGTATAAGGAGAGCTCGCACTTTGTCATCGAAATTGATTTTCACTGATCGAAGTTGACTTATGTTTTTGTTAAAGTCATTTAGGTGTTCTGCAACTGAACCATTCTCTGCCATCTTTAGATTGAACAAGCGCTTCATAAGAAATACCTTATTGGATGCCGATGGTTTCTCGTAGAAGTAGTCAAGTGACTTCATCAAGTCCTCCGTGGTCTTCATCTCCAAAACATTGAAGGCCACCGTTGACGCCAAGCTTAACCGGATTGTTTCGAGTGCCTTTTGATCAAGGACAATCCATGCTTCATCTGCCATTGTTACGGGCTTCTTCGCAAGACCGCCTAGTGGCAAATAGAGGTCCTTCTGGTAGAGATAGTCTTCAATCTGCATCTTCCAATGTTGGTAGTTTTTGCCATTGAACTTCCCTTCCTCCGCCATAACTCCCACTCAATTCAAGGAATCCTTTCCTTGAGATAATTTAGCTACGAGTAAACCTTGCTCTGATACCAGTTGTTAGGAAATAAGACGTAGCTAAATAGATAATTGAGTAGATTACTTAATGGAGAGAGATAAATTTATATACACGAGATTATAGAGTAGAGAGAGAGAGAGAGAGAGAGTACACATGATATACGTGGTTCACCCAATGTGGGCTACGTCCACGGGAAAGCAGCCACTCAATGGCTTTAGTACTTCAAAACAAGAAGTAGTTTACAAAGGGATTATACCCTTAATGGAGCTCCCGCCTTGCTTCACTCTCACCACCTCACACTCACCTTGTTGCATCAACTTCACACTATGAAATGTGTGTAGAAATGGCCTCCTTTTATAGGCCAAAAGGGCTGCCCTCTCTTATGGGAGACAGCTATGTGTAGCCGCCCTTGTGCGAATATCCAAATCGGACCCTCCAATCCGCCCATGTGTGGCCGCCCTTGAGAAGACAAGTCCGCTTTTGAATTCGGCCACCGACCATTGAATTCAGCCACCGGCCACCGGCCATTGACTTCCGACCATCGGCCATCGGCCACCGGCCAACCGACCGGTTGTTTTTCGACCACTTTCCGGCCGCCGTCCGGCCATAATATTCCGGCGAAAAAAAAGTCTCGGGGGCCTCTACCCCCGAGGCCTTTAAAGTTGCCCCTGATTCTTGTCCGTGAAAATTTTGGTTTCCGGTGAGTGATTTTCCTTCAGGCACGATGGCTTCTCCTCATAATGGGGGCCTTACAAATGTACGCTTTTACCACAGAAAATTACAAGGTTAAATCAGGCTCCATACTTAACACCTCTGCCATTTGAAAGTCTCCTGCCCCCTCTTGCTTAACCCTAACCTTCTCTACTTCAAGCGTTCTGTGGATGATGCTTTTGGACTATGGAAAGGATCCCTCAAAACCCTTAGCCTTCTCTTAAACTCTTACGGTGAACCTCTTCAAGAGCACATCAAAATCTCTAGAACCATCTCCTCTACTCATGCCATCATTCTTGACATTGAATTCTTGAAAGGAGCCCGCTTCATTACATCTAGCCTTTTAGACTCCCATTGATTTCAAAAACCATTGAATACCTACAACTATATCCTTTGGATCTCCTGGCACCCAACCAACGCATTAAAAAATCACCTTCATCATCTCAAAGCTCAAAAGGTATATTATTAGGGAATTGGCCTTGAAGGGATACCTCTACCTCTACAACCTCTTCTACTTATGCCTTAGGGCTAAGGACTACTCACCTAGCTTCCTCCTAAAAGTTTTCAGCAAGTCGTATTGCAATCACACCTCTCTCCTCCTACCCTCGCACAAAATAAAAAAAATCCACCTACCATTTTCAAAATCCCCTTCACACCTACCACTAGAAAATTACTACCCTCTCAATATATTAGCAATCCCATTTCTAAAGCTTTCCAACTTGATGCTAACCTCTCCCACCTCCCTAGACCAACTATTTGTTGGACTTTAGGGCCCAACATTCACAACCTTCTGGTGCACAATTTGCACCCCCCCTAATTCGGCATTTTTTGACCCCACACACTTTCTCCTTGTAAACTCCCAAGCCACCCCCAAACCCCTCTTTTTTTAAAATCTATCCTATATAATCTTCTCTTTAATTTTTACTTTAGTGATATGCTTCCATTTTTTTAGCACCATACCATCTATAGCTCATTATTTGGAGAAACGTTTTTGCCTCCCTCCTCTTTAATTATCCATTGGACATTTATTTACATTTTTACCAAAAACTTATTGAGCTTGCTTTTAACCTCTTTTTTTTCTTTCCTTTCACGATGACACTTCTCCCTCACCTAAAGTAGCCCCCCCCCACACCCAATTCACACTTCCACCCCAACCTTTTCATTCCCAAAAAATATACTATAGAACCTTGTTTTTTTAGCTTACATCCACACCTAACCCACCTTAACTCCTCTCCCTGTGTACCTTGGTACTTGGACTTTAATTCCACTCCTCCCAAAAAGTAATGTCCCCCAAGAAATGGTTTATTCTCAAAAAATAATCTTCCAAGCGTCCTTTATAAAGGCCCTACCTCCTCCTCTCTTACAAACACAATTCATTAACACCATCATTGATGGTGGTACCCTCCCTTTTGTAACACTCCATTCTTGGATTACCCCTTATTTTTAGCACCTATCATTTTACTAATGTTACGGAGTCGTTTCGCACGCTTGAGTACTTGTTATTTTTTGCAAAGTTTAATTAACCCAAAGATAAATAATCATCATGCTTTTAACAATAATACTACACAGATTACCAATAAGTGAAGACCACAACAAAAATACAAACATAGCATTAAAATTACAACAAAAGGGCACTAGAGAAGAGGTGAATTGCTTAATCAGCCTCATGGTGCACATAACCCATATCATACCACATCATTTGGTCAACAAGAGCAACATATAAACACAAAACTGAGGCAAATCATAGGGAGTTAAAACTAATTTTTTCTAGGCTCCTCATGCAACATCAAGAAAATCGTATTACAATAGGAGAACCTTAACATTGTAGTAAATCATCAAGGGTTGATTGATAACATCACCATAATATTTTATTATACACGTCAAGTTACAAAAATTCTCAAATTGAACCCTGCAAGTTACAATAACTTAAAAAGAAAATATTCCAAGATACCATATCATTTAGCATAGCAAATCAAAGTTATTAAGAATCCATTTAAAGTTGTTACCATATACGTGTGGTAGTGATGTGTGTGAACACACTAGGACCGCCGGGGCATTTTTTTCCCTCTTTAGGAGGTTTTTTTCCCCGTGCATTGTATATACGTCCATCACTCTAGGGCTATCTATCTTTCCATTGCACACTAAGTAACACACTCTCTATTGTGTGACTTGAGCTTCCTTCATCTTCTCCAAGCTGTGTGTGTTTCTCTGCAACCCTAATTCCAACAATTGGTATCAGAGCAGGTCACGTTCTCCTGGGCTTAGTCGCCATCTGCTCCAGCACACGCCTGCTCACTTTCTCCGATTTTAGTGAGCTTTGGCGAGCGTTCGCAGGTCGACAAATATTTTGGGTGAGCTCAAAGAGCTCGGTCTGCTCAGAATTTTGATTTGGGCTCATTTCGGCCTCCGTTTCCACTACAGGCAGTACTGCACATGCTATTTCATCATTTTGTGTAGAATTTTTGTTAGTGCCGTTTTCTGCATAACAGGTGCCTTATAGTCTTCTACGGTTTGTGCTATATAGCACAGGTTGTTCCCGCTCCATTTCTTCTATTTTCGGGCAGTTTTCACATCAGGTGCAGCATTCCATGGCTGACAACAACAACATAGATGTTTTCAAGATGTTTGTTGCTGAGGACAGGTTGGATGGGGACAACTACCCTATGTGGGCTTATATGATGCAACATGTTCTTGTGTCAAAGGGTGTCTGGAACATTGTGCAGGGCATTGATGTACGTCCTGGTTCTGAGGATGTAGGCGATGTTGAGGACGTTGCAGGTCTTGCTGCAAGGATTGCAGCTGTTAGAGTTGTTTTGCCTACAGCAGAACAAGCTCGTTGGGATGTTAAGGATGCGCAGACTCATGCATTGATTGCGTTGTCTATGAAGCGCACCATTGTTCCTCACATCTGTTCAGCAAAATCTGCAAAACAGGCTTGGGATATTTTAGCAGGTCTTTATGCAAGCCGCAATAAGGCTAAAATTGCTTTGCTGCGTAAAGAGTTGGAGTTGAAGATTATGCATGAGGAAGATGATATGGACACTTTCCTTGCTAGTGTCAAGGATATCAATGAGCAGCTTATTTCTGCAGGTGAAGTCATTTCAGACAGTTCCCTTATGCAGAATGTTCTTGATGCCTTACCAGATTCCTACCGGACTTTTGCTAGTACTTAGAGACTGATGACCCAAGGAAATCCTGAAGTTGTCAAGTTTGATGCATTATGCACATTGCTGTTGCAAGAGTCACTTTCTACAAAAACAGGACTAGGTAGCGTGCAGTTGAACAGGCTTTTATTGCTTCTCAAAGAAAGGGTAGTAACAGTAATGCAGCCACTTCTTATGGTTCTGCTGCGAGTAGTAAAAATTATGTTCCTAATGCTTCTGTTGGCAGCAATTCGTCTGGAAATTCTGGTGATAAGGGCAAAAAGAAGATGCGTTGCCATTATTGTAAAGCCAATGATCACTTGATCAAGTCGTGTCCTAAGTTGAACGCCAAAGAGGCTAAGAAGAAAGAGGGTGGTTCCACTGCAAATTCTGGTTCCACTACAAATGCAGCCATTGTTGAGTCTTCTATGAAAGGAGACTGTAATGCTGATGTTGATGTAGAATGGGATTTTAGCGCAGAGTGCACTTACAATCCTGCTGTCCATGATGCATGCTTGTCAGTTGCTGCAGATTCACATGTGTGGTATTTCGACAGTGGTGCTACAAAGCACATTACCTCACATCGTGAATTGTTTACCTCTCTTGAGTCTGTTCCTCATGGGATTTCAGTCACTTGTGCCAACAACGCCTCTTATCCAGTTCAAGGAGTTGGAAAGATTGTGCTCACTGCTACTAATGGCAGTTCCTTCACACTTGTTGATGCACTTTATGTACCTGGGATCAAGAAGAATCTCTTGTCTGTATCCGCACTTGCTAGACTTGGACTTGTAGTCAAATTTGTGGATGACAGATGTATAGTTCATGATCTCAGTTTTGGTGATAAAATTGTGGCATCTGGGCTTTTGTGTCGTGGGCTGTATAAGCTCATGTTGTATGACAAGTGTGGAAAAAATTTTGCAAATGCTGTTGCACATTCAAGGGCTATTTCAGATGCAAAACTTTGGCATGCACGTTTTGGTCATCTGAATTTTGCCAGTTTGCTGCGTTTGCAAAAATCTAATATGGTTGCTTCTTTGCCGCCTCTTGAAGCACCTGTCAAACATGTTTGTGAAGGCTGTATTTTGGGTAAGATGCAGCGTTCTAAATTTCCAAAGGTTGGTTCAGTTCGAGCCACATGCAGGTTGCAGCTTGTGCATAGTGATGTTTGTGGGCCCATGCAAACTCCGTCCTTGGGCAATTGCCTGTACTTCGTGACTTTCATTGATGATTACTCCAGGCATGCATGGGTATTTCCGCTTAAAGCGAAGTCCGAAGTTTTTCTGTGCTTCAAAGAATTTCTGACTATGGCTGAAAATGTCTCAAAATGTACTATGGACACCCTCCATTCCGATCGAGGGGGGGAGTATATGTCTCATGAATTTAATGCATTTCTGGCTAGTCGTGGGCTAAAACACCAATGTACAGTGCCTTATACACCTCAGCAAAATGGTGTTGCTGAGAGGAAAAACAGGTCACTGACAGAAATGGCACGATGTATGGTCAAAAGTCAAGCTTTGTCGCATTCTTTTTGGCTTGAGGCCATTATGTGTGCCACTTATGTACTTAACAGATGTCCTACGAAAGCTTTGTAGTCTATTACTCCATATGAAGCATGTCATGATAGAAAACCTTCTATTGAGCACATGCGTGTTTTTGGCTGTTTGGCATATGCTTTGGTGCCACAAGTGTAGCGCAGAAAATTGGATGATAAGACCGTCAAATGTATTTTTGTTGGTTATAGTGCTGAAAGCAAAGGTTACAGGTTGTATCATCCGCAAACAAAACGTATTCTGGTTTCTCGGGATGTAGTGTTTGTGGAAGATTCTGTTCAGCCCTTGCTGTCATGTACTAGAGACAGTAATGTAAGCTCACAGGACATTTATGACACTTTGTTGCCTCTTTTCAATGGTGGAAATACGAATGTAAGTTCCAATGAGGCAAATGTACAGCCTATGGGGGTTTCTGAAAATATTCTAGATCAGGCTATTACTGATGTAGATGTACATGATGTACTTGATGAGGAAAGGGCTGAAAATGAGCAGGCTAGGGTATGCCAAAATGGCTGGTGCACACTTTGCGTGACAGTAAATTGGATTCACCTTTGTCTAGTCGTACTCATTCAGGCTCTCGCCATGCATCTTATGCATCAGATTGTTATGCTTTGGCTGTGTCTAGGTTACATGATGTTGAGGAGCCTCTGACTTTTGATGAAGCACAAAATTCAGAAAATTGGATGGCTGCCATGCAATCAGAATATGATGCACTTATAGAAAATGACACATGGACTTTATGTGATTTGCCTCTTGGCAAAAAGGCCATTGGTACGAAGTGGGTTTACAAGTTGAAACGCAAGCCGGATGGTGAGATCGATCGCCATAAGGCTTGACTTGTTGCAAAAGGTTATGCACAGCAAAAAGGCATAGACTATGAAGAGAATTTTTCTCCCACTTGTCGTATGACTACTGTGCATTTTCTATGTGCATTGGCAGCTCATTTTGGTTGGGATGTACATCAATCAGACATTGTTACTACTTTCTTGAATGGTGACATATTTGAGGAAGTTTATGTAACGCAGCCTCGCGGTTTTGTCATAAAAGGACAAGAGGACAAAGTGTGCAAATGTAACAAGGCTTTGTATGGGTTGAAGCAATCTCCTCGTGCTTGGTATGAGAAAGATGACACTCATTTGGTCAAACAAGGCTTTCATAATAGTCCAACAAAAAGCACATTGTATGTAAAGCGTGAGGGTGATGTATTTCTCATCGTGGTTCTTTATGTTGATGATTTGCTGATCACTGGACCAAATGAGAGACATATTGCTGAATTTAAGGCTGATTTGAATGCTACTTTCAAGATGAAAGATTTGGGGCTGTTGCATCATTATTTGGGTATACAGCTTAAGCAGTGTGATGGTGGTATTGCCTTGTGTCAGAAAAGTTACATGGAGACATTGCTATGTAAGTTTGGACTTGAGGATTGCAAACCTATTGCCACTCCCATGGAAACAGGTTTGAAGTTGAGTCTACATGATGCTTGTGATCCTGCTGATGTCACTCTTTACCAAACTGCTGTTGGCTATCTCATTTATGTATGCAACACGAAGCCGAATATTCAGTTTGCAGTCTCACAGGTCAGCAGATTTATGCATAGCGGAGGGTCTAAGCATTGGCAGGCTGTCAAGAGGATTTTCCGCTACCTTAGTGGCACTTTACATCTTGGCTTGTTTTATCCCAAGGGGGGATCATTTCCGCCAGACTTACATGCTTTTTCGGACTCAGATTGGGCTGGTTGTTTTGACACGCGAGTGTCCACAAGTGGTTTTTGTTTCATGCTTGGTAGTTCATGTATATCATGGTTGAGCAAGAGAAACCTACTGTGGCCACTTCGAGTTGTGAGGCTGAGTACAGGGCAGTCTTCATAGCTACGGTTGAGTGTGTATGGCTCAGACGCCTTTTGGCTGATTTGGGTGTTGGACAGGACACTGCCAACACTATCTACACTGACAGTCAGAGCGCATTGGCAGTTGCGAGGAACCCAGTTTTTCATGCTCGCACAAAGCACATTGAGGTGCATTACCACTATGCTAGGGAGAGGCTCTCAATAGGAGAGATCAGCTTGGCTTATGTGCCAACACAGGACAACCTTGCAGATCTTTTCACAAAGGCATTGTCTCGTGAGAAGCTTGAAGCTTTCCGCAAAGCTTTGGGCTTACTCCCCTTTGTGGACTGATCCTGTCCGCAGGGCATGGCACTTCCCTTTACTCATGTGCCAGCTCTCGTTCACCGCATCACTCTAGGGGGGATTTGTTACCATATATGTGTGGTAGTGATGTGTGTGAACACACTAGGACCGCTGGGGCATTTTTTTCCCTCTTTAGGAGGTTTTTCCCCCCGTGCATTGTATATACGCCCATCACTCTAGGGATATCTATCTTTCCATTGCACACTAAGTAACACACTCTCTATTGTGTGCCTTGAGCTTCCTTTGTCTTCTCCAAGCTGTGTGTGTTTCTCTGCAACCCTAATTCCAACAAAAGTCAGCTCGACACCAACCTGCGAAGCATTAGTCTTCAAAACCAAATCCATGTCGAAGTATGTAGGACAATAAACTAGGTCGCGACCTTAACTCACAGATTATAGCAAGTAATATGAAGATCAAGGCTAAGTGAGTGATAAGAGTGTCCCAAACTAGGTGTTAATTAGGTTGCAAGAGTAAGTCCACGAAGCAACCCTTGAGCAGTGAGTCCCTCCAATTATGCTTACAGAATCAACCCAAATTTAAAGCCAGTAAGAATCATAGCTTTGGAAGTCATATGAGGGAGATTATCATGCCTTGTCTTTGATTACACAGGGAGGAGAGAGATACGGGGAACAATTGATCAAGCGAGTACGCAATAGGCAGGTAGGAGTAGTAGTCAAGAGGTCTACAAACAGAGCATTAATACTTGGGAGGATGAAGAATTAAAACTAGCTCTGAGAACCATTCAATGGCACAGGGAGGAGAGCTACAAGGAGGACCAAAGGTCATACAAATATGCAGTAGGCAGGCAGGAGCACCTATGCAGGAAAACCATCAGGCTCGAAAGGAGAGAAGAATAAAGCCCCCCCTTTATCCACTAATTTTAAGGTCAAGGTCCCACCTAGTAAGCATCATTCCATTAGGGGATTGATTTTTGAAAAGTAAGAAAGGTAGGGTTTTTTTGGCATTCGCTTAGGCAAAGAACGTATAGGGAAGAGGTCATGCTAGGAAACCAACCTGACAAAATGAGAATGAGTGAGGACGACCAACAAAGTATGCAAGGAAAGAACATAACAAAGAGAAAAAAAATGAGATTTTTTCGAGAAAAACAAGGTAAATAATATATGGTAGGTAAGCAGCAAGGGTAAAGTCCCATAGCAACCAAACCTCAATACCCATCAAGAGCCTTAACCGGGGCCATATTCCTACTGATGGATTATGAAATTAGTAAGACACGCTACCATAAGAGATTGTGTGTATATGATAGCAGGTCAAAAAATCACCCATCAGACAATGTAACCATCAACCCCAATAGGAATAGCATGACCTTGAGGAAAGCTCAATAGTATAACCCTCCAGTAGATACCCTCAAAGGGGGAGGTATCCCGCAAAGACTCAACAAAGTAACCCTTGAGTAGCAAAAACCTTCCCAAGGTTGTGATATAAAGTCGTATACTCATCATCTCCATCATGCCCTAAAAGAGCCAAATTTTTCAATTGAGACCAAAGCAAGGAGAATATTCTAGGTAATTATCATTGAACAAATAAAACCATCACCTGCCATATTATCCTATTGAGTACAGAGCCAATATCTATATATGTTATTTACTCACAAAACCAAAGGAGAGCCATGTTAAGAAATAGGACGTAGCTAAGTAGATAATAGAGTAGCTTACTTAATGGAGAGAGATAATTTTTCACACACAAAGATGAGAGAGAGAGAGAGAGAGAGTGCACACAATATACGTGGTTCACCCAATGTGGGCTACGTCCATAGGAAAGCATCCACTCAATGGTTTTAGTACTTCAAACAAGAATTAGGTTACAAAGGGATTATCCTTAATAGATCTCCCACCTTGCTTCACTCTCACCACCTCACGCACACCTTGTTGCATCAACTTGACAATGCACCACAATGCATTTTTTGTGTAGAAGAGGTCTCCTTTTATGGGCCAAAAGGGCTTAAGATTTACCACCTTCAAGATTCCATAGGCTATACCCAAAGTCAGATTCTCCATAGACAATGAAGAAATGCTTTTTGGACTTTGCATCTAGCTTTGACCTTAGACTTATATCTATGTGCATGAAAGCCTCACACCCAAACACTTTGCGAAATGTATAATTCCCCGATTTACATGTACATGCCTCTTTTGGAACTCCTCCATCCAATGTCATTGAGAGTGACCGGTTAATTAAGTATACATAAGTACTTACTGCTTTTGCCCAAAGCTCAAGAAATAGACCTGCATGTATCCGTATGCTTCGTGCTAGCTCCATGATTGTTCTATTCATCCTTTCCAAAATACCATTTTGTTAAGGTGTACTTGGGGTTTTCCTTTGCCTCTGAATGCAATTGCTAGCGCAAAATCTTTTAAAATCTTGGCTGCAATATTCACCTCTATCGTCGGATCTGAGGCATTTAATCTTGGTACTTGCTTCATTCTCCACCAAGGATTTTCACCTTTGAAATATGTAAAACACCTCGGATTTATTATTCATTAATAAACCCACGTTTTCCTAGTTGCATCGTTTATGAATGTTACATAGTACAACGAGCCACCAAGGGATTGTGTACTTGTTGCTGGACCCTAAACATCAGAATGAACCAATTTAAGTTTTTTCTTTTTTATTTCATTTCTTTCTTTTTAAAAATTTACCTCTTTTATTTACCATAAACACAAACTTCACAGAACTCTAAGTCCACTTCTTTCAAACTTGGTAGAAGCTTCTTTTATTGAAGGATTTGCATTTCTTTGGCACTCATGTACCCAAGCCAGTAGTGCCATACTGCACTGTCAACTTCTATATAGCCGTTGCACAAGTTGAAGGTTGTGTGTGATGATAGTACACAAGTAAAGTGTACCAACCTTTTCTCCTTTAGCAACCACCAAAGATCCCTTTGAGATCTTCCAATGTTTGTTTCTGAATGCAATTTTGTGATCGTCATCTTCTAATTTCCCTATAATTTTTGCGAAGAGAAGGAACATGCCTAACATATTTAAGCTTCCATTGATTTTCATTAGTAGTTTTGACACAAACTGTACGTTTGTTGACAATTTCACAAGATTCATCATCTCCCAAGTATACATACCCAAAATTACCTTTGGTGTAATCTTGGAAATGTTGCTTGTGCGGTGTCACACGGAATGAAGCACCAGAATCTACTATCCAGGAATTAGACACATTATCTAATGATGGAATTAGAGCATCTTGCTCTACTTTACCTGCCACATTGGCCTCCAATATTGGCTTGCTATCTTGAGACTCCGACTCCTTCTTCTTCTTGGACCAACACTTCTTCTTGATGTGGCTCTTCTTGCCGCAGTTCCAACATTTAGGAGCTGACTTTGTGTGTGCGTTGCTTCTCATTGAGCAATCACGACCCTTTTGGTTTTTGAACCTCTCCTTCGATCTTCCACTCATTAGGAGAACACCCACAACATCATCAAACTTAAGAGTTGTTGTGTCAAAGATAGAGTTACGTACAGCCATTACAAGGTTGTCCCAACTATCTCTTAGAGATGATAGTATAAGGAGGGCTCACACTTCGTCGTCGAAATTGGACTTCACCGATTGAAGTTAACTTATGTTGGTGTTAAAGTCGTTTAGATGTTTTGCAACTGAACCATGCTTCTCATAGAGGCCATCAAGTGACTTCATCAAGTCCTCCATGGTCCTCATTTCCGAGACATTGAAGGCCAGCATTGATGCCAAGCTTAGCTGGATTGTTCCTAATGTCTTTTGGTCAAGTACAATCCATGCTCATCTGCCATTGTTGCAGGCTTCTTTGCAAGACCACCTAGTGGCAAATAAAGGTCCTTTTGATAGAGATAGTCTTCAATCTGCATCTTCCAATGTTGCTAAGTTTTGCCATTGAACTTTTTGATCTTGAGCTTTCCTTCCTCCGCCATTACTCCCACTCAATTCAAGGAATCCTTTCCTTGAAATAATTTAGCTACGAGCAAACCTTGCTCTGATACGAGTTGTTAGAAAATAGGACGTAGCTAAGTAGGTATTAGAGTAGCTTACTTAATGGAGAGAGATAACTTTTCACACAAGAGAGATTATAGAGAGAGAGAGAGAGAGAGAGAGAGAGAGAGAGAGAGAGAGAGAGAGAGAGCATATATGATACATGTGGTTCACCCAATGTAGGCTATGTCCATGAGAAATCATCCACTCAATGGCTTTAGTACTTCAAACAAGAAGTAGGTTACAAAGGGATTATGCCCTTAATAGAGCTCCCGCCTTGTTTCACTCTCACCACCTCATGCACACCTTGCATCAACTTCACAATGCATTTTGTGTGTAGAAGAGGCCTCCTTTTATAGGCCAAAAGGGTTACCCTCTCTCATGTGAGGCAGCCATGTGTAGCCGCCCTTGTGTAGACAAGTCCAAGTTGAACTCTCCAATGTGCCCATGTGTGGCTGTCCTTGAGAATACAAGTCCGCTTTGAAATTGGCCACCGGCCATTGACTTTCACCCACCGGAGAACCAAACGATCGTTTTTTGACCACTTTTTTATCGCCATCCAGCCATAATAATTTGACGAAAAGGAATACTCCGACGAGTGTTTTTCTTCATGCATGATGGATTCTCCTCATAACAAGGGCCTTATAAATGTGCATTATTAAAACTAAAAATTACAAGGGGTAAATCAAGCTCCATACTTAACAAGCCAAGCCATCCATCTACTCAAACGCTATGTGTAGTTATATCGAGGCAGGCCACTAGGTTAGGCGAGGTAAAATTTTTAGCTAACAAGTGAGTCCAAGTTTACCAAAGGTAAAACAAAATAGTATGTGTATGTGTCTCATGGACGAAGCAATCAGAGCCAAGTATAGTGACCAAGTGAGTGAGTGAGTGAGTGAGTGAGTGTGTGTGTGTGTGTGTGAGATAGAGAGAGAGAGAGAGAGAGAGAGAGAGAGAGAGAGAGAGAGAGAGAGAGAGAGAGAGAGATTTAAAATTGATGAACCCATCCAAGGGAGAGTGCATTCTCTACATCTTTGAATGCAAAAGAGTACGTGTAGCCTTGACAATTAGATGTAATCATTGCGAAGAACCTTAACAGCAAGTTTGAGAACAACATCCTTGCCTTCCATGGTAAAAGAAGAATTGTACGTGTGATAATTGCCCCGTGCCTTGAAATTTTAGCTTCATTACTTCGTAAAAAATCATTCTAGAATACAAATTGTGATATGTGTAAGGTATTTGTCTCTCAATTTCTTGGAGAAATATTTACCACTTATAAGTTTCATTTAAGTACCAAACTAGTTTCTAACAAGCACCAAGTGTTGTTCCCTTGTGGAGAAAAGCTGTTAGTAGCATCCTTGTTGGATTCAGAGTCTTCTCCTTGGTATACAGGAGGGTTGAGATCCTTCACCAAAGGAAAAATATTCTTGGAATTTGAAGTACTAACACCCTATGGAGAAATTAAAATTTTAAGGACCTCTTATGATTTCCTACCATCTTGTGTCCAATCCACAGAACTGTTGGCTACTAATTGGACCATAAAGTTACTTAAGACACCTCAATTGACTATGTAAAATTGGTGTTCAATAACACAAAAATCGTCAATTATTTTGAAATACTAATGATTAATAGTGTTATTGAGGTTGTCCTCATCAATGGCCTCCAAATAGCTGCATCACCTCCAGAAGGCACGACCGGATGCTCAAAGTCAAAATAATGATTTATTGGTAGTTGTTGATCAGATGCCAAGCAAAACACATTGGAGGAAAAAACCACATGCATAGTCTTTTATAGTGTGATATGATCATATAAACTTCACCAAGTTGAAACTTGCAGAGGCTAAATATATCACTGAGAAAGTATAAAAGCAACAATTTTATTGGAGTAACCACTCTTTTCCTTACCTACAAGTTATCTCCATGCTATGAACTATTGAGTAAGAATTGGCATGCATATATCTAGATAGGGCATGGGTGTTTTGCCTAGGTCCATTGTCATCTTGTACCTATTTACATAATATGTTAGAGTTTTAATTTGGCACAAAGGTGGTCAACTAATTAGATTCCAAGGATATCATAGTGTCCCTACAACACCAAATATTTCTTCTATTGAGATATGCCATGCTTTTGAAAAGAAAAAAATTATTCACCACGTATATATTGTATACGATACGTATTTTATTCACCACGGATATATTGGATACCTTATCTTCAATTTTTAAGGATAAAACTTGCGTTGAGTAGTTTTTATGTGGATGAAAAAGGTTGTAAAATAGGCTTTAGATGATACCCAATATTTGCAAACTATATTTGCTATATATGGATGAAAATCAAACAGAAACATTCCAAAGTAGATCTAAAAAAAATATTAGAGAATGAAATTACATTAAAGGTTATTTTAGAGAAATTTTGGATGAAAACTTGCCATATCAAGTTTACCACCATCTTGTGTGATGAATTATAGAATTGAGAAGCCTCCCTATCATTTTGCACCGCTCAAAAGCACATGAGGCGAAATGATATTTGAATGTGTGAAGAAAAAGCTCAAAATCCTCATCATGCACACAATAAGATTTAGACATTTTCTCATGTAGGAAAATGGAGTCTTTTTCATACAATGCATAACATCATGAGCTTCTACTCAAGAGGCACCCATACCTAGGGGACCGCCGGCCCCCCCACCGGGCCGGCGGTCCCCTGCCCCCAATCGTACCTAGCTAGGTATGCGGTGCCTCCCTCGTAGAAGCTCATGATGTTGGGGTAAATCACAACGTGAGAATTATTGTGAGAATCTGCCCAAAACTTCTTGTGATGGGCATCGGTGAGATAGTAGAAGTGAGTGCGACAATCTATACATTGGATTAGCGGCTACTTTTGGATTGGGTCTGTTTTATCAGGTAGCTTCTCCTCGCGTGGTTGACGAGCTGAAAAAACTGCTGGAGAAGGCTGCGATTGCAAGTTTTCAATAAAAGGCTCTAGGCTATGGGCTGTGTATAGACGTGCACGCAAGCATGCAGTCGTGCGCCACACACACACACACACACAATAGTTCCAAGTAGGATTTTCCTGATGGGAACTTCAAGGAGCTCAAGAACAAGGATAGCTTGTGGAAGGCATGGCCTGCAGGTTCATTTTAATCTCAGAGTCTCAGCTATTCTCTGTGAGCTGGGAACCCTCTATCAAAAAACAGCGAGTAGCAAGTAGTCTGAAAGCATGCATTGACGAGAGACCAGAGCATAAACACAACATGAATGAAACCAAGTATTGACACCAGATACCAAAGTGGACGTCCAACTCCGGCTGCATATTTCCCTATAGAAAAGAGTTCTACATGAATGCATCCATCCTGACATTACGTTCATGCAAGCTGGTAATCCCTCTGGAGAAGATCCATAGCCAGCAGAAATTTCACTGGAGAAGATGATACAAACAGGAGCAAAAATGAAAACCAGGTAAGACTGGTGGAATAGAGTCAATAGCCGAATCACTTCCCTCGCATAATATGGTAGACATACCCACAACAGGAAATGAGCCATTGTATACATTTGTGGCTGCAAGACTTATCTTCAACATCTTCTATACTTAATACATACACAAGGACATGAACCCTTGTATACACAATATCTAATTCCACATCATCTATACTGACAAACTTTCTTTTCAGACAATATCACAATTGTTGAATCAAAGATCGCTCTGTGTTACGCATGATGAGGAAGACATCAACACCATCTCGACCAGTGGGTGGGTTCCTTGGGAGTAGTGTCGATACCCCACTCATGCATGGAGGGATAGAGACCATGTGATGCAGATATGAGGATGTGTGGTAACGACTATAATCTAGGACTGCCTTTTATTACAGCAGCTACAGTGAGACCGGAGAATATTTCTTTTTTGGTTAAAGAGGACCTTGAAAGGGGAGCTACAATGCAGATATAAGGGTGTCCACCTTGGTTAGAGAGGGCCTTGAATGCGGATACTTATATGGATTTCGCCTTTGGTTAGAAAGTGGCGGTGTACTTTGGTAGTCGTTGGATTTTGATTAAAGGTAGAAGCTAGCAGCACTCCTAAGCATGACATTATGGACCTTGCAGGCAATAACATTAAGACAACCATTCGGGGATGGAAGGCCTTCCCCAATGCTGCCAACAATATTATAATGTTGAAGCTTGATTTGCAAAGTGGAGAGTTGTGCCCAAGATTGGCCGTCTCCGCTTACCATACTTGAGAATGCAAATGGGTTGGCTCACTTTGCCATCATATGCCAAGAGAATGGTCCAGTCCCCATTGCTGAGCCTTGGATTCTTGTGGATGAGGAACTCCAAAGACCGAGCAAGATTTGTCGAGCAAACCAATAAAACAAGCAAAACCAACCACTCAAAGAGGACAACATACAAAGCATTGTCAAATCTTGGTATATTTTGGGATTACTTAATTTCACATGAGAATTCGTGAAGCTAGCCGAGAAGTAGCAAAACATGAATATTTACTTATTGAATTTTGCTACATCTAGAGGAAACTTCACATATATAAGAAAAACCAAATATTCCTAAAGATGTGCACATTCCATGGCTCTCTCTCTCTCTCTCTCTCTCTCTCTCTCTCTCTCTCTCTCTCTCTCTCTCACACACACACACACACACACACACAAAAGAATATTCGAGTGACTAATGACAACTCCACACACCCTTGATATGTTTCTTTTGGTCCCATATGTCAATAGTTGACCTCTGAGGATGATAAAGGAATCTCTCTCTCTCTCTCTCTCTCTCTCTCTCTCTCTCTCTCTCTCTCTCTCTCTCGTACAAACACACACCAACATATTTACATATATTTTTCTTGTAGCATATTTTTTGCATTGAGGATAATGTGTTCTCCATAGTGATAGATCATGGTAATAGATGTAAACATGGCTATGATCGGAATTACATTCTTATATCATTTGAGTATCAAATGATATTGAGCAAGGAGTGATTCATATTGACTCTTCTCCCTATCAGTCATAATAACAACCTTTTATATTGCATCTTCATTGCCTTTGAACCTATGCGTGACCCTTCATGCGTGTTTCCTCTCTCTCTTGCAGAGAAAATTGTAATTTTTGTATCCTACATAATTTACAATATATACACATAATGTAGTTCATTGCTCAATAAATCTCTATGTATGAGTGTCTATCATCCCTACTATCAAAAGAAAAGGTATTTCCGAATAGTTTGTCATCCGAAGCACAACTTCTCCACAAGCACAATGCCACAAATATCATTAGGGGAACGACCGAGTAGCACTTATCCAACTGGGCTTTGTAAAGCAGCAAATCTCAAAATCTCATTTGGATCATTGTCAAGGACCATGTTCACATCACCATTGCACAAGTTACAAACACCGCCAAACAAGATGATGGGGCATGAGTCTGTAAGAAGAAAGCATGAGCTTGCTCTCTTTATGAAAGCTCGATGTTGCTGCATGACAGTCAATGCCTCTGATTCCCTCTACTTAGCACGGCGATGTGGCATCGATTGTTAAGGCTGAGGGAGGATCTATATAAGCTGGTGGGCACTGCTTTCGGGTAAACAAGGGAGCTTGCCACTAGCATGCTTGCTATCCCTGCTAATAAGTACCAAGTAGTGAGCAGAGATACGTGACCTCACATAGAATAAAAATGATTAGCATTTTTTCCTCTCTCTCTCTCTCTCTCTCTCTCTCTCTCTCTCTCTCTCTCTGTCTCTCTCTCTCTAAGCACAGAGTACCATGCTCGTAACTAGTTTTTGTACATTGCATATATGCTTCTCGTAAACACTTGGAAAACTTGAATTTTAAAAAGGCTCGGCGTTGCTTCAAAACTTGGCCGTCTACACCGCTACTGATGCGTAAAATATTGTTGAAGCAGGCTTCGTCAAAGAGAGGAGTAGAGGCAATCGCTAAATAAAAGACCAAATAGAATCGTCTCTGAGCTTGGCCAAGAGCTCAACTACTTCAAGGAGGAGGGAGGTACCTTCCCATTTGCTCTGGAGGGCGATCGCTACAAGGCCAAGGGGCTCCAAGGAGGCTAGCCTAGTGGCCTTTGAGATCAACAAGCTGTGCTTCATGATTTATCTCAATGATGCGGGGAATGATCCATCCTTTTGTGTGCTCCAAAGAAGCTTCTTGCTGAAGCGCGCAGTGTTGGAAGCAGCACCCATGTGGGTTGAGAATGAAATACCTTTGATTATCGAATGTTGTTTCCCACCTTGGCTAGTACCCCCTTGTTGCCTGCAACCACTGATGCGCTCACCTTCCTCCTACTCCCCTCTCGACATAGCCTCTCTCTCTCTCTCTCTCTCTCTCTCTCTCTCTCTCTCTCTCTCTCTCTCTCTCTCTCTCTCGGTCTACGAGTGGCACAGTGATAGGATTTGACGCCCATCTGCCCTTCTTAAGGCATTTTGCCGGTCGTATGAAGGCCAAAGTTTTTTTGAGTTTGTCATTGGAAGGGCTTGTTCAAAAATTATCCTTCTATAGAGAAGGGTGAAAAAATAGAATACATGTCAATGGAAGAGCTAGTTAAAAAACATTTTATATATATTAATGCTCATTTACAATGTCTATATGTATATTGGTTATACTCATTGACAGAATATAGTATCTTGCATTGTAAATTATGCGAAATTTTCTCATTGGAAGGGCAAATTGAAAATAGACCCTTCTATAGGGAAGGGTGCATTTTTCTACAACCCATCTTTTGAAAGAATAGGTTGCCCTTCAAATCCTAACACTGTCTACCACACCCCCTCAAATCAGCCTGCGGCGACGTGGACTGATTTGGGAGATTTCAAGATCTAGCCTACAGGTTTTCCACACCCCCTCAAATCAGCCCGCGGCGACGCGGCTTGATTTGGGAGATTTCGAGGTCTAGCTAGAGGCCCAAAATTGGGATTTATAAAAAGGGAAAATTATAAAAATACCCCTTTACTTTGTGGAAATTCCCAAAATACCCCTCAAATTTCAAAAATTCCCAAAATGCCCTTCAAGTTTTCCAAAATCCCCAAAATACCCCTGGATAGGAGACTAAACATCTCCAAAGACAAAATTTTTGTACCTTTTCATAAGAAGATTGATCGTCTATCATTGTAAGATGATAAAACTAGAATTTGAGCTGGTTATGAAGGCTTTGATGATGAATAGTTTCATTATTTTTAGACAAATTTCCTTTCTTTGCTAGCTAATTCATGATAAATTATGTGTTTATCAGTCAAAAATGGATCTCAAGTGTTAAAAGGAATAAACTCTAAAAAAATCTAGAGCAATCCATGCAAAATAGGCACAAGGGCATTTTGGGAATTTTTGAGATTTGAGGGGTATTTTGGGAGTTTCCACAAATTAGAGGGGTATTTTGGTAATTTTGCCTTAAACAAATGACCCCTTCTTGTGATAGTTAAATGAGCTCTCTTTAACAAGCATAAACACAGCCCAAATGGTACTAGAGAGTAAGGTATGTGCTACAGATTTTGAAAATAAAAGGAGAGAAGAATCCAATCAGATTCTCTCTCTCTCTCTCTCTCTCTCTCTCTCTCTCTCTCTCTCCATGTGTGTGTCTCCACAAAAGATTGGGTCTCCGTCTCTCGCTCTTTGTGTCTCACATCAAAGGTGATAGGAAGCATTGTAGGGATGTTGCATGTCTTGAGAACTCCAGATTAAGCTTGGGGAGCATTGCAGGCAAGGTGCTATATACTCTCCCTTGGTATGATTAATACCTACCGTGGAGAAAGCATGAGAGAGAGAGAGAGAGAGAGAGAGAGAGAGAGAGAGAGAGAGAGAGAGGGGGGGGGGGGGGGGGGGGGGGGAGGTGATCATGACCTACCAAGGAGAAAGCATGGCAATGCGCATGAGAGAGAGAGAGAGAGAGAGAGAGAGAGAGAGAGAGAGAGAGAGAGAGGTGCTATATACTCTCCCTTGGTATGAGTAAGACCTACTGAGGAGAAAGCATGGAAATGCAAGAGAGAGAGGGGGGGGGAGAGATAATCATGACCTACCGAGGAGAAAACATGGCAATGCAAGAGAGAGAGAGAGAGAGAGAGAGAGAGAGGGCATAGATGATCATGACCTACTGAGGAGAAAGCATGGCAATGAGAGAGAGAGAGGAGAGGGGGGGGGGGGGGGGGGGGAGAGAGAGAGAGAGAGAGAGAGAGAGAGAGAGCACTACGATGCAACCTTCTCAGAAATTTATAGTTTTTTTTGCAAAGTAGAGCAAGTAGGCAACTTAGTAGAATGATTAGTAGAGCACTCCTTTCATGTCTTGATGAAGCACCTATCTTGGAATCAATCTAATGCATCCTGATTTCAAGGATTTTTTCCTCCTTTACAAAATAAAGGTATTCTCAAGATAACTATAAATGTCTAATATATGTTCTCAGTATAAATAAATAAATAAGTATATATATATATATATATATATATATATATATACATCCTCACCTTCGTGCACATTGTTTTGAGGCTTTATATCAAAGTCCTTATGAACTCATATTTCGACACAATATTGTTGCAATGATCATTTTTTGCATCTCATGGCCCTCAATATTACCAACATTATTTTGTCACTATCACCCTTCCTGGTGGAAATTGTGTGGTCTCATTTTTCGTAGTTGAGTTATGTCATGGTAAATCTTACCAGGCTATTTTAATTATTTGTTGACTTGCAATGCCTAGGGCAAAATGCCTACACTAAGGAAAGTTAGCTTACTTGTTAGTTGTAGAAATGCATGATGATGTGCCAAAACACCTATATTTTGTGAGCTTAAATGGATGCCTAATTCTCCCCAACACAAAGGTAGAATTAGCTAACAACAAACACATTGCATTTGCCACAACCAATATGATCACCTATTAGTGCTAGTGGTATACCCATATTAGTCAACTAGTAACATATTCTCACCCCAATTGGCAAAAATTCCTTCAACTTGGCTAAAGGTATGCTAGAGCAAAATTGTGGTTAGGGAGTTTGCAATTGTCTGTGATGTCATACTATAATTGCAAAAAGTAGCTATTGAGAGCTATTTTTTTAATAAGTTCAGCTTTTTTTTTTTTTTTGTAATTATTTCTTTTGGTAGGATCTGCTCAACTTTTTCTTTGCTCGAGATATCTTGCTCGGTGTTTGGTAGAACTCTTGTGGATGGGTCCCATGATATTAAGAAATGTGCTACCGTGACAGAGATCATGCTTCCGATTGTTTACAAGGCTTTGAGTGATCACCATGTACTCTTGGTGGGCACCTTGTTGAAGATGCTGGAGATGTTGCTAAGGGTGTTAGCACTGATGAATCCCTTCATGTTGCAATTGCAAGTATTAGCTATCCTATGTTTCAGCTGTTGAGTTTTGATTGCAATGATGTTTCAATTCAGAAATGATGTTTAGGTGTGGGGATGACTATAGAACAAAGAAAATGGGTTGTTTTTTTGAGGTTTATGTAATGGACATATTTATACTAATTTAATTTAGCTATTGTTTATTCCTCGAGACTAGTAGAGAGAGAGAGAGAGAGAGAGAGAGAGAGAGAGAGAGAGAGAGGATGCTACCTAAGCTAGAGGGCATCATGACAAGGGCAATAATGCTAACCCTCCAACCTAACGTTTGGTGATTGAAGGATTGCACAATCTAATGTAGACTTTTTTTTTTCCACACTAATATTTGAAGATATCATTACTGAGATATGAGCATTAAATATCTCAAAAATAATGTTTCAATTCCAAAAGCTCGCAAAAATAAAATCCCTGAGAAGTAGTGGTGATGATAGACATTAAAGCAAAAGTGAATGTAATAGTCGATACACTAGCAACAATCATAGGATAGATGGAAATGGAGATTGCAGTAGATACGATTGACACAGTGATGGAATTTACGATAGACATAGTTGATATGATAGCAAAAGTGAATGCAACAGTTGGTCTCAAAAGAGATGATGACGGATCACGATAGACATGATTGACACGATGATGGAGATCATGGTAGCTGCTTTTCAAGGGTAGTGTCGCTAGCTACTTTTTGTGCATGTTCTTTTTCCTTGTAGTAAATTGCACTCTCATGTTGAGCTTAGTTTTTAGGTAACTCAGAAGGTCAATGGTTCACAAAGTCGATAGTCCGAATTTGAAGAGAATGGCACTATGGTAAGAATATGCCAACCACAAAAAATTATCCTAAATGCAATGGCATCCTCTTCTTTCATATTGTGTGCACCCTTTCACTGAGTTGCAATTACACAATCTGCTTATTCAAAGAGAGGAGAGACTTGTTATAGTAGTAACAAATTAGGACTATGCTCAATTCCATCTCGAACGATGGGTTCATGAAAGCACATGCAATAACAATACACACGAATGTACTCTTTGGGGTGTTGAATAACCTAGTAAAGGCAACGAAAATATTTTCATCTTATAGTCACCTCAGCTACACTTGACACTGAGAAGTCTTCTAGGTACTTTTTTTATTGTAATATTTTTACTATTCCAAGACACTACAAGAAATAGCTAGATGTGTAGTGACCTAGGCAAAATTCCAAAGAATGTTAAAGGGTTGCTTCACAGGTTGCATATATGACCAACACATCAAGGTTGCATAAGCAACCTTTGAAGGGACCCTTACACAATGTATTAGGCTCCCTTATGCAACCTAAAGTGGGTGGGTCTCTTATGAAACTCCTGAACTTTAAAATGTTTGTTTTTTTAATGCAAGGCAATGTAGACTAGGAATTTTGTTTGTGCGCTTGTGGGGGGGGAGAGAGAGAGAGAGAGAGAGAGAGAGAGAGAGAGAGAGAGAAGCCTAGAGGGCACGTGGGTGTGGTTGTAGCATAGAGAGAAAGGACAGGTGGGTGTAGCAGAGAGAGGGTGTGTGGATGTGCTTGCAAAAAAGCAAGAAAGGATGCACTCAATCTTCCCTCCCCTTTCAAGTATGTAGAGGTGTGTGTGTGATGCACCCACACACACACACATTTGTTATTGTCTTTGTTGCTTGCGTGGAAATTACCATGGAAACTAGTCCAAACCTAGTGATTTTTTCAAAAAGATCTCTAGGAAATGGTCATTTGTGTTATTAAAAACACTCTTGAGAGAAATTTTGGATGAAAACAAAAAGGGTTTTCTAGACACAAGATATTTTATTTTGTGGAAAGAAATATATATAGCCTAAAAAGAGCCCAAAACTTAAGAATTTTGGGGTCATTTAAGTGGCATCATAGGAGGGGGAAAGGGGATGTATGTAGTTGTTATAATGCTGATGTACGTGAGCAAGGCACCATTGACAAGATCCAACATAGGGGGGAAGGGGATGCCTTAGCCTTCACAATGCTAATGTTCTTAAACAAGGCACCATTGACAAGTTCCAAAAGCCATAAGCCATGTTCTCTATCAAGGCACCATTAACAAGATGGTAGCAATATCAACATTATTAGGTTAGACTTTTGAGGACAAGATTAAATATATGGACTACCACAAGAGTTCAAAAACTACACTTAACTTGAACCATTACTTCTCATTAACTTCTAGCTTATACTAGCACCCCAAGAGTACTAGCCACTAACCATAGGATTCAAGATCAAGAGGCGATGTTGAAGCAAAGTGAGAGTGAAACTAGAAGCACAAGTGGATTTCTAAAAGATAAATAGTTGTTTAAGTGATATCATTTAGCCTATTTGTGGTAACAATGTTAAACCATAACCATGAGAGGGAAAGAGGCACTAGGTTTTGTGAATTGGAGTAAAGTATCGGGGTCCTTCAATCCTGATTCGGACCTGGAAGTGGAAAGTCTCAGGAGCAAGAGATTTACCTTCAAGCAAGTACCCTAATAACACTCTCCCATGGTCAAAATGTCATTAAAATTGATTTAATCACTCAAAATTGAAGATAAGATCCACAGATGTGAGGTCACAAACCAAAAAGAACTTGATGTGTTTATACTTGAATGAGAAAGCAAGAGAAGAGGAACACATTGTACTTTTAGGAATTGGAAATAGATTACCCAGTCATGACATATGTTGATTACAAGCCTGAGCTAAAAGAATTCCTACATACAACAAAACTCATTTTCTTTATCCAAAAGAATATCTAAGTCCCTTTTACACTAGAGCTATTGACTTTTATACCTAGGGCTTTCAAAAATGGCCATTGCTAGCTAATATGGGCCTTGCGGACATAAATAGACATTACATATCAAAAATTTGTAGCTCTAGGATCAAAGTTTTCATAGCTCATGTATGCAGGCTAGACATGACATGGGTAGACTAGTTGGGGCATCAAAGTATATGCTGGGGAGGATCCAACAAATTACAATTTTTTTGGGGTGTCATTGACCATATACTTTCAAGATCATGCTTGTGAAGCTAATCAGATAGCTTTCAAGTTATCTAGATTTTTAGACTTCATGAAAACCCATGAAAAAGAAATGCAAAAAATGTAGAGTTTCACACAAGGACCCCAAAAAAAATGAATTGTACTACTCCATTGGAGCACGAGAAGCCTTCTATTCAATTGCAATATATGTACACACAGAGTCATGGTGTCTTGTGGGTGTGGATCTTAAGGCAAACATAAACAATTTATTACTACTTTTTTCAAGACCAATGTGCACATTGTATACACACATTACTACAAAATCATTAAACCCTTTCATACATGCACGCACACACAAAATCTTTGTATCGTTTCTAATTCTCTTTCATTGAAATAGCTATGGCTGAGCAAGAAAAGGCTCCCCTCTTAATGATGGACATCAAGAGGATCTTGAAACAGATGGTGCTAGAGAGATGTTCCATCTAGGAAGATATGGTTGAGTATGTTTCTATGCACTACAAGAGGTTGTATACACTTGTGACGTAATTAGCGACGGAAATACATTGGGGTTTTATACTCCCCGACGTCGCTAAGACCGTCGCTAACAACGTCACTACGGGAACGTCGCTATGAGCATCGCTATAACCGCCTCTATAAATAGCGTTATATAGCGACGGTTATTACAGGCTACCTATAGCGACGCTCATAGCGATGTTGCAGAGCCTTATATAGCGACGCCTGAGAGTAAATTTTTTTGGGTGGCCAAGCATTGAATGCCCTGCCACCCATCAACCATATTGAATGTTTCAATAAGAGAGTAAACCTAAATGAATCCAAGATAAACCCAGATTCACCTTTGAAAGAAAGTGCAAGGTATAGACCCAAAGTAGTCACCCAAAAGACAATATAACCATTAACTCCATCATCCATAGTATTGTTTGCAGAATAAAGATACAAAACTGACAAAAGTAAATTGATGAAAGTAAATCAATGACAATTGTACACATCATAGGCAAAATCACTTGATTGTTAAGCTTTGCAAATGTAATAGTTACAACACCATTGTCATTATTGAGAAAATATACATGGTTTTTTAATAGTTACAAAAAGACGTATACATGTCATCTCATTATACATGCTATGACAAAAGGAAACTAATGCTATCTAGCTACGGCTAGACTGATGTCGTCTAATCAGAAGTCTCATCGCGTCCAAGCGGTGTATCTGTCAAATTCTGCAAAAAAACCCAATAAGACAGCTTTCTGTAAATATAAACATATAATTTACAAAACAATACAACAAATAGAAAAGAGTAAACCCTAATACTAACCATGCCGCCGCGAGAACTCAGAATGTCCATCAGGGCGTTTAAGCCCTTTCTACTTGCGTACTCGTGCTCATACAGTGTGGGGTCACGTCCTATCATCGACCACTATTCAAAACATATAAAGAATCCATTATGTTAGAATTTAAAAGTACAAACAGAAGTAACTACCAAACCTAAAGAGGAATGCAAAAACACTTACAAAATTGGCCTCAAATGATGTCCACCCGCCACTCTCCAAGTGGTGCGAGCTCCCTGCCTCTACTCGTGCTTTGGCTGCCTCTTTTTGTTGCTTCAACTTGTCAGGATTCTCCATGCTGCCTGCTTCGCATTCTTCCAATCTTCTTGGGCTCCTGTCAAGATCCATGGAGCTTTAAAGAGTTTTATCAATCCATCGGATGCTGTCTCCACATTTCTAAGGTCACTTCTAACTCCCAAAGTATCTTTCTTGCTAGTCAGATGGTCCCATAGCAGATTACCCACATTCTTGAATATGTGCATTGGATCGAGCAAGTGATTAATCATGAGTCTGGGCCAATATGGTAACTCGTACCATAGAGAGAGTCTCTTTGTCCCTGGGGCAAACCGTCATCACAAATCTCCTTCTGCTCTCACCATGCTTGTGCAGATATCCTCGGTGTCTCTCTTCCCAAAAAGCCATCATGTAACACATGATTCTCTAGAAGATACAATTAATGACCTTCGTAGATTTGCTTCTTTAATGAGGATGCCCGACGCACTATAAGAGGAGTTGTCTATAACTGCTAACATTGCCGCGAAAAAACAAAGGAAAAAGGAGAGAGAAATTTGCGTGGGCGGCAATAACTGCGGCTATGAACGCGATAGTGGTTTATCAACAATAAGCGCGGTAATGGTCGCGGCAATATACCCGCTGCTATTATCGTGGACTTTGCCGCGCTTATTACCGCGCTTATTGCCGCTACATGCCAATTCAAAAATAAAGGTGCTCATTTGGGCCACCCAAATTTGGGTGGCCCAAATCAGCACCTTTATTGTCGACCTGCATAAAACAATAAGACATCAATTGTTTTTTGGAAGAGCATAAAAAATACCAAAGAACTAAAATTGAATTTACTTTACCTTGATAATTAAAAATGTAGAAGATCAACTATTTAAAAAGTTACAATAAAAAGTAAATAGTTGTATATACATTGTGCCACATTGGGACTTTACAAAAGTTTGACAAAACATTTTTTAATCTAATCCTCGTTGTCATCGAGAGACACGTATGTTGGATCACTTTGAGTCTACATAAACCCAAACCAAATTAAACAATTATCCACAGCTCAAAAATTGATACAAAATTACTTGTTGAAACTTATCATTTGTAGTGGTCCAAACTTTGCGTCGAATAGCTCGCGAGAGATGTGGTGTTTTCAAACATCCATCGCCAAGTATTAAATTCTGTATGTTACTCCCGATACTTGACCATCTCTCTGGTTGGTCGAGAGAGAGTGACATTTTCCTAAGTTAGCAATAACAATACCAAATTATCAACTACAATCTTTATAATCAACGATCGACGTTATAATTCAAATAATCTTACATATTTATCCTTCCAAGCTCCCTTGCCTCCTGAGCCATACTGCGTGGGAGTTTGTCTTGCGTGGGCCTTGTGTTGCTGTCTATATGATGAGCCCGTCGCAGCTTGATCGCTCTTCTCTTGAATTGTCCACTTCCACTCTGTGTCTGCCATGTTGCCACCACGGTAACTACTGTCTGGATCCTTGACCTGGTTGGTTGCTGCGCGCTGCACATTGGACTGCTTGTTTTTTAGAAAAGTCTTTATGTAGCCCTCCAACCATTGTTGTGAAAAATGTTGATCGGAGACGTTTGGAAATCTAGCTAACAGAGCGTCCTCAATGTACCGTGCATGATCGGGCAGTTGGTCTTTGAACTTTATAAAACAATTCTTATACATTGAATGTATAAGAATTTGTAGATGGCGTCAAAATGCCCTGCCCTGTGCTGTGCCAAAATCAACCTCCCCGCCATATTTAACTTTGTAGTAGTGCCTCTGCGTGTCTGGCACGGGTGCGTTAGTATCCTTGTCCTCTGCGTCAGGGGCGGAACGCTCTGAAAGTGGGGACTCCGTTCCCCTGCCACTACCAAAACATGCGAAACCACAAGGTTCGCTGCCGCTCCGTCTCTCAGGGCGCTCGTTGCTTTGAGACGAGCGTCGACACGCGCTGCCAAAGGAAGTCTATCGACGATGTTCTGGCGAAGCTGGAGTGGAATGGAGTGGCGTAGGACCTTGTGATGCCATGGGAGTAGGGCCCTACGATGCAAGGGAAGTAGGACCCTGCAATGCAAGGGGAGTAGGACCCTACAATGGAATAGGAGTAGGACAATAGGAAGGGAGAGTAGAGGGAGGTGCCATCGGTGTGAGGCTTTGTAGGTAAGGAGTCCCTCCTTGACTCCCCCATGGTGTAGTCTGCGGAGAAATGTCATAGGTCGCAAGCTGTTGTTGAGTGTAGCGGCCAAACAAATCCTCCGTCGAACGGAGGTTGTCATAATAATCAATATCTAATTCTCCTAAATGATTTTCTCATATTAAACTGATCATTTAATGTGGGGAAGTGCCAAGGGAGAAAAAGCTAGAATATTGGTTAAGTTAGCAGACCGGCCACAGTAGGGATCCAAAGGAGGGAAAATAGGGATCCAAAGGGGGGGCCATCTTCAAAAGAGCCATGTGAAACAACGGGCTAAAAAGACCCTAAGGTTCAGCCCATTAAGACTTCCAAAATGCTAAGGTTCCAAAATTCAAAGGTTGTGTCCAAAGGTCAACCTTAGGGAAAATTGGATGCTTAGTGTGTGCCCAAAAAGTCTTTCTACATCCCTACATGGGAGGGGGCGAGCCCCAAAGCTAGGGGATGAGAGAGAAAGCCACACACACACACACAGGCTCCCTTTACACAAATTGAATGAGGGACACATGTCAGCTCCCTAGGCCAGATGCCCACAAGGTATGCCCAATTCCTATTGGAAGACCCTTGAAGTGGACCAATGAGAATTAGGCTAGAGTAAATCTAGTTTAATTAATTTAAAAACATTTAATAAAAGAAACCAATAAGAATTAAGTGTCCTAGAAGACTATTGGGCAGTCTCCCAAGGGGTCCAATGAGCATTCAGGAGCCCCATGGCTTGCCTGATTCCTATTGGCCAGGAGGCAAAGGGATCCAATGAGAGTTTAGTTTAATTATTTAATTATCTAAAGCTCTCACAAAAGGGGAAAGGGGGACACATGTCAGAAGGCTATCACTTATGCTGCTTAATCCCTATTGGCTTGACCTGGGGAGGTCCAATGAGGCAAAAGCCAGACTAACTTAGCAGCTAGGGCTCGCCCAAGAGAGAGAGGGGGCTGATTTTTGCTTGGCATTGATACATCAACACTCTCACACTTGACCATGTGTGAAGGGAAAATACTCTATCTCCTCCCAAGCTTTAATGGAGAGCTCATCACCTACTCCAAGCTTGTGAGATAGAAGCCTACATCAACACTCTCTTGGCATGTGGATGCAAATCCAACCAAGAGCCAAGCTTCAATGCATGCTCATCTTCTCTACCAAGCTAATTACTAAGCTAAGCTATGCTAATATGAGTGATTATGTGAGGAGATGTACTTCTTTCTCGTAAGATACTTCTTTTTCCTCTCAATCTACTCTCATACCCTGCTAGCTCTCACCATCTTCGAAGGTGTGTGAGGTCTTGGGTCTGAGAATGGGGATAATTCAAGTTGTGTTTGATTAAGTGTTTTGCTTGGTGTATGAAGCTTCCATCTTCATTGCACTAGCTCGTCTTGAAGGAACACAAAGAATTGTATTGTACAATGTCTCTCTTGATGGGAGAAACCATAATACAAAGCCTTTTGGAGGGGGGACCGGCTCCATGCAAATCCGGTCCTCAACTGTTGTCAATAGCTTAATTGCTCTCTCTTTTGAAAGTATTGTCGATGCTATCTAACTAGGTGTTATGCTTTTTGTTGCTCTCTCCACCCAAGCACTCTTGTAATTCTCATTAGGAATCAACTCTAATGAAATGCTCACTATGTTCATGCTAATTTCCGCTACACATAAGATTTTAGGCCATTAAATGTTACATTGGTATCAGAGCTCAAGGTTTCTCTTTTCTTGCTCAAGAAGGGAGGTCCTCAAGCTAGCTACAAATGGTTGGTATTATTAATTGCCTGTGAGTAAGTAGAATAGGGATTTTTCAGCCTTGCAGTGCGCCTGCCTTTGTGCAGTTAACGGGGCATCACCGTCGAGAGCTATGGTCTTAATAGTGGAGTCCTACGGGGCTTGCCTACGGCTTAACCACTATTGAGCTATTAGAAGCTTGACAGGAGCCGGTGCTGTTTTGGTGTCGAAAGACCCTCTCTTCTATTCCTTGCAATTAATGGTATTCGAGCCGCGGGTACAGTAGCTTGAGTGCTTTTTCTAAAGGGGTAAAGAGGAGTAGCAACTAGGGCTTGAAGTGCCAAAGTACACCTAAAAAGTTTACACCTAAAAGTTGTTAGAATGGCTGACAATATTAAAGAGAGTGAAATTAATGTTGATAACTTTGATTTTGCTCATGAGCAAGCTACTAATGATGCTTCAATGCTTGTTAATTATCTTGTTTCTAGGCTTCAACAAGCCATGGGCAATCCATCTCTCCAAAGTGAAGTGCAACGGCAGCTCCGTGCTCACGGGATTCTCCAAGCTCATCACCATGACGAGAGAACACCTAGGAAGCCTCCTTGTGAGACTACCAAAAGAGGTCTCTCTCCGATTCGGGAAGAAGAAGAGAATCCATATGAAGGGCTCAAGAACTTACTTCTTGATGATGCATCTCCTTCCCAAAGGAGAACTCAAGAGCCTCCACCGAAGGAACGAGAAAGAAGCGAGTCTCCCGCCACCTCGGCGGAGATGGCTCCACGAAGACGGCGGGCTAAACGCTCTCCATCACCACCAAAGCGGAGAAGACCATCACACTCTTCTCCACGCCATAATTCAAAGAGGGATGATAAAAAGCAAGAGAAGAAAAAGGCGAGAAAGAGGACACCCTCTTCTCCATCTTCTTTATCCTCTTCCTCTTATGAAAGCTATGGTGAAGACGACAAAGATCAAGACAAGAAAAAGGCGAGAAAGAGGTCACCCTCTTCTCCACCTTCTTCAAATTCTTCATCTTCTGAAGAAAGTGATGGTGGAACTTTTGAACCATCAAAAAGAAGAGGCCATAGGAAATCCTATGCCGCATGGAAGAGGTCGTCCAAGCTGAAGAAATTCAAAGAGGGAGGGAAGAGCATCTCTTTCCTTACCTATGATGGCACCTTCGGTGCTACAGACAAAGTTTTGGCCTTTATCCAGCAATTCGATGCGGTGTTTGGAGATGAGGGCTTCACGGAGTCCTCTAAGCTACGCCATATAGCTATGCACTTTCAAAAGTCCGCCAGACAATGGTGGTCTAGCCTACGAGCCAACGGTGAAGCTCCACGAACATGGAAGGCTTTAAGAGCTTCCATTATGAAGCAGTTTTTGGCCACCGATGCCAAAGACAAAGTACTCACCGAATGGCGAAGCTTAAAGCTCTCTCCCAATGAATCCATCCACAAATATGTAGACAAGTTTTGGGACCTACAACTCAAAGCCACTGTCTTCAAAAAGTTGGATTTTGGAGAGCAAAAGCAACAATTTTGTGCGGGCTTAACCGAAGAAATGGCGGAGTATGTCAATTCCCAAAGGCCACGTACCATATCGGCGGTAATACACCATACTATGGTGGCCTCGCGAATCAATTTCCAAACGGGGGGTAAAAGAAATAATAAGCCCCCGGAAAACAAAGGTTCCAATGAGCCTAAGGGGAAGGACAATGTCCAAAAGTCTCCTAAGGGCAATTCCAACAAAGCTAAAGAGAAGGGAGTTTACAAAGGAAAGAATAAACTCTCTCCTGAAGAGCTTGAGCGTTATCGTAAAGATAACCGGTGTTTCAAGTGCGGCGAACAAGGGCATGCGTACCGCGCTTGTCCCCAAAAGAACAACCGCCAAGATCCTCCTAGAGCTTCTTTGGTTGAAATCCAAGAGGAGGAGATTCACCAAACTCACCACAAAGGATCTCCTCTATGCCATGCTTGGGGAAAGGTAAGAGAACATGATGCTTTTATTCTCTTTGACCCTGGTTCTACTCACAATTTCATATCTATGGAGTTAGCCACCAAGCTAGGCATACAATCCTACGAGATGGGAGATATCCTACCCGCAGACAGTGCCTTCAAGGGGCAAGAAGCTTCAGTCACTCCCTTAATCGGGAAATTGAGGCTTCATGTCCAAGGCTATGTGGACAAAGAGGATTTCTTTATCTCTCCTCTCAAGCATGAGGATGTAATCCTAGGGGCACCATGGTTTGACCGTCTGGCTGCCCATGTTAAATTTCCTGAAAGGAGAATCTCCTTTAAGTTAGGGAAAAGGACATGTATATAGATGCTAGGGAGATGGGTAACACCATCCCCATTGTACATACACCAGCTTTCAACAAGTCAATAAAGAGCTCTATTTCCGTGTACATGATTTTTGTTAAAGATTCTCAAAATGAACCTAATGCTTTAGCAAAAGAAAATAAAAGCAACCAAAAGGAATTAGAGTTATCCAATTTTCTCAAGGGGTTTCAAGATGTCTTTATTGACGACATCCCTTCTGAGCTACCTCCTAAACGAGGTAATGACGACCATGCAATTGAACTTCTTCCAGAAGTTCACCGCCTAACAAACCTCCTTATAGAGTTTCTCAAGCTCAACAAGAGGAGATTATGCGGCAAGTGCATGAGTTAATTGAGAAGGGCATGGTTAGGCCTAGCTCATCTCCATTTTGCTCACCTGTGCTATTAGTGCAAAAGAAAGACGGCACATATCGTATGTGTGTCGACTATAGAGCACTAAATAGGATCACTATCAAGAATAGGTTTCCCGTTCCACGGGTAGAAGACCTATTTGATAAGCTACAAGGATCGACCTACTTCAGTAGGATTGACCTAAAAAGTGGCTATCATCAAATAAGGATAGTTGATCAAGACATTGTAAAGACCGCATTTCGTACTACATTTGGTCTTTACGAATACATTGTCATGCCTTTTGGCTTGACTAATGCACCAGCCACATTTAACCGCTTGATGGAGAAGCTGTTCAGACCTCATCGAACCTTCACTGGAGTGTTCTTTGATGATATTATCATCTACTCTAATTCATTAGAGGAACATAAGCAACACCTCCAGGTAATATTTCAAGTTTTAAGAGAGAATAAACTTTATGTTAATCGAAAGAAAAGTGAATTTTTCTTGCAAGAGATTCAATATTTAGGTCACATTATCTCTCAAGATGGAATCCAAATGGATCCATCCAAGTTAGAGGTAATAAAAGGATGGCCTAAACCAAGGAATCTTCATGAACTAAGAAGCTTTATAGGTATGTGTGCATACTATAGACGCTTCATAGAAAAGTTCTCACAAATTGCGGGACCATTACATGACCTAACAAAGAAGAATGTTAGGTATACGTGGTCTGCTAAGGAGAACAATGCTTTCGAAAAGCTTAAAGAAAAGCTTATCTCTCAACCTGTGCTTACACTACCGGATCTCTCAAAACCATTTGAGGTCCAATGTGATGCTTGTGGTGATTGCCTTGGGGCTGTTTTGCTCCAAGAAGGGCACGCCATAGGCTATGAGAGTCGAAGGCTCGACCCTGTTGAGCAAGCTCTAGGCATATACGAAAAAGAACTCCTTGCAGTTCTACATGCCTTAGACTCATGGAAGCACTATTTATTGGGGACTCCTTTCATTCTGCGAACGGATCACCAAAGTCTTAAGTACTTCATGACGCAGACCAAGCTCTCCGACAAACAAATGAGGTGGGCAAATTTCCTTTCGCAATTTCATTTTCATATTGCTCACATTGCTGGCAAGCATAATCAAGTAGCCGATGCACTCTCAAGACGACCGAGAGTGAATGCGGTTTCCATAGCAACTCACAATGATCTATCTTTAATGATAGATGAGTATGCTATTGATCCCGATTTTAGAGATGTGATTTCAGCCCTTGCCTTAGGGAAGAAAGAAGAACCATTTACTTTACAAGATGGCTATCTTCTCTATGGCAATAGACTATGCGTTACTAACTCACTACGTGAGAAAGTAATGTATGAATCTCATGCTCCCCCATATGCGGGGCATAGAGGGATTCAGTCTACCCTAAAGGGAATTGAAACATATTTCTATTGGCCTACCATGAAAGTGAACATACATGAGTATGTTTCCAAATGTGTGGTATGTCAAAAGACAAAATTTGATAGAGGGAAGCAACTTGGATTGCTTCAACCCTTGCCAATCCCTAATTCACCATGGGAGAGCATATCCATGGATTTTATCTTTGGATTGCCTAAGTCTATCCATGGGAATACGGGAATATGGACGATAGTAGACAGGTTCAGTAAACAAGCTCATTTTATACCTGTCAAAAAGACTATCAAAGCCCATCAAATTTCAACCCTCTTCATTTCGCACAAATTTTCAAGTACCATGGCTTGCCAATGTCCATAGTGTCGGATAGAGATCCTAGAATGACCAGTAATTTCTGGAAGGGTCTCTTTGAGAATTTAGGAACAAGGCTAAACTTCTCTTCGGCCTATCATCCACAAACTGATGGCCAAAGTGAAATAGCTAACCTAACTATTCTCGATCTACTAAAAGCCTATGTAACGGAAGTAGATCAAAGATCCCAATGGGAGAAGTACTTACCCTTAGTAGAGTATGCTTACAATAACACTGTACATACTTCTACAGGAAAAGCACCTTTCGAGGTAATTGAGGGAAGATCAAAAAGTCCCTTGCTACTTAAGGTACATGGGAAGATCTTCGCTGCAGATGAGTATAGCCGAGACCTACAAGAATCTTTCCAAAAGATTAAGGATGCTATCTCTATCTCACAGCAAAGGCAAAAGGCTGCTGCTGACAAGCACAGAAGAGCCCAAGCCTTTAAAGAAAACAATTGGGTCATGTTAAAGTTTCCCAAGGCTCGATTAAGGCACACGACGGGCAAGAATCCTACGGGCCACCAAAAGTACTATGCTAAACTAGCAAAAAGGTACTATGGTCCCTTCCAGATTCTTAGGCCAATCAATGAGATGGCCTATCAACTTAAGTTGCCCAATCATTGGCTCATACACAATGCTTTTCATGTGAGCCTCTTAAAGCCTTACAAAGGAGAGCCACCTCAAGAACCAACTATTGAAGACCCACTGGAGATCGAGGACCACGAGGAGGTGCTGCAGCCCGAGTCCATTCTCCGACATGAAGACAAGGTATTAAGAGGCGGTAAGACTATCCGACGATATCTTATTAAGTTTAAGAATTATCCTTTTGAAGATGCTAGATGGATGCAAGGCATACAATTAAAGGATAACCTAAACCTTGTCAATGCTTACAATGCTTCCCAAGAGTAAGCAAATGTACAAAATGTTAAAAATGAACAAAAATTTTTGTCTTATAAGACTCTCTTTTTCTTTATTTGTGCACAAAAATGAAGTAGTATGCATGCTTAGATCAAGTTTGCGGAGACGACGTCTCCCGAACACCAAGTAGAGCTTGTCACTCTACTATGGAAGATTGATAGGACTAATGTGCAGACATGCTTGCGGCAGCCTCAGGCTCTCAAGCGCCAAATGGACTAGTCATCCATTATGGAATGATGTCGTAGGGTAACATAGGGATCCTCTACCCGCTAAGAAAAGGACTCATGCATATGCTTTATCTTCTCTACACCATAGTCGAGGACGACTATGATTTCAAGAGAGAGGTAATGTCATAATAATCAATATCTAATTCTCCTAAATGATTTTCTCATATTAAACTGATCATTTAATGTGGGGAAGTGCCAAGGGAGAAAAAGCTAGAATATTGGTTAAGTTAGCAGACCGGCCACAGTAGGGATCCAAAGGAGGGAAAATAGGGATCCAAAGGGGGGGCCATCTGCAAAAGAGCCATGTGAAACAACGGGCTAAAAAGACCCTAAGGTTCAGCCCATTAAGACTTCCAAAATGCTAAGGTTCCAAAATTCAAAGGTTGTGTCCAAAGGTCAACCTTAGGGAAAATTGGATGCTTAGTGTGTGCCCAAAAAGTCTTTCTACATCCCTACATGGGAGGGGGCGAGCCCCAAAGCTAGGGGATGAGAGAGAAAGCCACACACACACACACAGGCTCCCTTTACACAAAGGGAATGAGGGACACATGTCAGCTCCCTAGGCCAGATGCCCACAAGGTATGCCCAATTCCTATTGGAAGACCCTTGAAGTGGACCAATGAGAATTAGGCTAGAGTAAATCTAGTTTAATTAATTTAAAAACATTTAATAAAAGAAACCAATAAGAATTAAGTGTCCTAGAAGACTATTGGGCAGTCTCCCAAGGGATCCAATGAGCATTCAGGAGCCCATGGCTTGCCTGATTCCTATTGGCCAGGAGGCAAAGGGGTCCAATGAGAGTTTAGTTTAATTATTTAATTATCTAAAGCTCTCACAAAAGGGGAAAGGGGGACACATGTCAGAAGGCTATCACTTATGCTGCTTAATCCCTATTGGCTTGACCTGGGGAGGTCCAATGAGGCAAAAGCCAGACTAACTTAGCAGCTAGGGCTCGCCCAAGAGAGAGAGGGGGCTGATTTTTGCTTGGCATTGATACATCAACACTCTCACACTTGACCATGTGTGAAGGGAAAATACTCTATCTCCTCCCAAGCTTTAATGGAGAGCTCATCACCTACTCCAAGCTTGTGAGATAGAAGCCTACATCAACACTCTCTTGGCATGTGGATGCAAATCCAACCAAGAGCCAAGCTTCAATGCATGCTCATCTTCTCTACCAAGCTAATTACTAAGCTAAGCTATGCTAATATGAGTGATTATGTGAGGAGATGTACTTCTTTCTCGTAAGATACTTCTTTTTCCTCTCAATCTACTCTCATACCCTGCTAGCTCTCACCATCTTCGAAGGTGTGTGAGGTCTTGGGTCTGAGAACGGGGATAATTCAAGTTGTGTTTGATTAAGTGTTTTGCTTGGTGTATGAAGCTTCCATCTTCATTGCACTAGCTCGTCTTGAAGGAACACAAAGAATTGTATTGTACAATGTCTCTCTTGATGGGAGAAACCATAATACAAAGCCTTTTGGAGGGGGGACCGGCTCCATGCAAATCCGGTCCTCAACTGTTGTCAATAGCTTAATTGCTCTCTCTTTTGAAAGTATTGTCGATGCTATCTAACTAGGTGTTATGCTTTTTGTTGCTCTCTCCACCCAAGCACTCTTGTAATTCTCATTAGGAATCAACTCTAATGAAATGCTCACTATGTTCATGCTAATTTCCGCTACACATAAGATTTTAGGCCATTAAATGTTACAGAGGTACTGCTCTCGTAAAGACATAACCCGCTGTAAGTCAAGATCTACGACCGGTGGAGGAATCTAAGAGGGGTAGGTGTAGGATGGCCATGCCTGCAAATAACAAAAAAAAAACCTATGACACTCATGGTTTATGGTTAACTACGTAGAAAAATTATTTATTTCTTTGCTTGTTCTCACCGACTCAAGACTCGGGTCCACTAGAGGCGATGTCCACCCCGGGTGGGAGCCAACATGAGATGTGAACCAACCAAAAGAAGAGCTAGCTGGTTGCTCCTCACCAGTTGGTCTATCGTGTGACATCTACATTACAAAGAGCTGGAGCTCCCGCCTTGCTTCACTCTCACCACCTCACACTCACCTTGTTGCATCAACTTCACACTATGAAATGTGTGTATCAATGGCCTCCTTTTATAGGCCAAAAGGGCTGCCCTCTCTTATGAGAGACAACCATGTGTAGCCGCCCTTGTGCGAATAAGTCCAAATCGGACCCTCCAATCCGCCCATGTGTGGCCGCCCTTGAGAAGACAAGTCCGCTTTTGAATTCGGCCACCGGCCATTGAATTCGGCCACCGGCCACCGGCCATTGACTTATGACCACTGGCCATCGGCCATTGACTACCGGCCACCGGCCATCGGCCATTGACTACCGGCCAACCGACCGGTTGTTTTCCAACCACTTTTCGGCCGCCGTCCGGCCATAATATTCCAGCGAAAAAGATGTCTCGGGGGCCTCCGCCCCCGAGGCCTTTAAAGTTGCCCCTGATTCTTGTCCGTGAAAATTTTGGTTTCCGGTGAGTGATTTTCCTTCGCGCACGATGGCTTCTCCTCATAATGGGGGCCTTACAAATGTGCGCTTTTACCACAAAAAATTACAAGGGTAAATCATGCTCCATACTTAACAGATACATATACATACTAGTAGACCTAAGTCGAGGCTAGTAGTGCCAAAGGTCAATTGCACCTATTTAGATATTATCGCAGTCTCAACCGTGGTAAAACCAAAGGTACGTTGCGGTAATCCATGCATGAGTGGATCAATGACCGCAACGCCGCGATTAACAAAGGACTATACCCAAGAGGAAGCATCTAACCTTCGGATGCTATGCTCCTGTACTTCGTGCCTATATATATGCATAAATAGATATATATGTTCACACATATATATGTTAAGGTTGTAAATGTAGCCATTTTTTTTGTTTGCTGCACCTAAATTCAACGTCTAAGTGATCAGTTGATCGTAATATTACAGTTTTCTCTCAGAGGATATATATATTAGCACACAAACACGTATATACATACACATACTAGTAGACCTAAGTAGAGGCTAGTAGTGCCAAAGGTCAATTGCACCTCTTTAGATATCATCGCAGTCTCAACCGTGGTAAAACCAAAGGTACATTGCGGTAATCTATGCATGAGTGGATCAATGACCGCAACGCCACAATTAAAAAAGGACTATACCCAAGAGGAAGCGTCTAACCTTCGGATGCTATGCTCCCGTACTTAGTGCCTACATACATGCATAAACATATATATATGTACACACATATATATGTTAAGGTTGTAAATGTAGCCATCGTTTTGTGTTGGCTGCACCTAATTTCAACATCTAAGTGATCAATTGATCGTAACATTACAATTCTAATGTAATGCAATAAGTAATTCTATTTCTCTCACTTAGTCTCTCTCTCTCTCCATCCCAAACTTATGTCTGTGTCTCCATGTAAAGCAAGCACTCTCAGAGATGAGAAGCCAAACATGGACGACATCTTTTGCCGAGGCATGGAGGTCTCGGCTAAGGTCATGGAGGCTTTGGACTTGGGCACCAATTTTTTGGGCTTTGTGTACGTCCACGAGAGCGACCCTAGGGACATCCACCATGTCCTAGAATGGCCTCACAAAATGAGGCAGCCGCTTCATCCCGTTATCCAAAAGATAGATCAACATGTTTTACAAGTAGAACCCATTGTCTTCTACCTACACCCTCCACGCTTGGGGATGGGCTGCCCTTCGCTTTCACTCTCTTTGTCTCTCTCTTTCTTTCTCCCTCTCTTTCTCTACCTCTTTCCCTCTATCTCTTTCTTTCTCTCCCTCTCTTTCTCTCTATCTCTATTCCTCTCTATCTACTCTCTCTCTTTCCCTATCCCTATTTCCCTCTATCTCCCTCTCTCTTCTTTCTCTACCTCTCTTTTTCTCTCCCTCTCTCACTCTATCTCTCCCTCTTTCCCTCTAACTCTCTCTTTCTCTCCCTCTCTCACTCTCTCTCTCTCTCTCTCCCTCTATCTCTCTCTTTCTCTTCCTCTTTCCCTTTGTCCCTCTCTTTCTCTCCCTCTCCCTCTCTATCTACTCTCTCTCTTTCCCTATCCCTATTTCCCTCTATCTACTCTCCCTATCTTTCTCTCCCTCTCTCTCTTTCCCTCTCTCCCTCTCTACCTACTTTCTCTCTTTTCCTATCCCTATTTTCCTCTTTCTCTCTCTCTTTCCCTATCCCTATTTCCCTCTATCTATCTATTTCTCTCCCTCTATCTACTCTCTCTCTTTCCTCTCTCCCTCTCTATCTACCTCTCACTCTATCTCTCTCCCTCTTTCTATCTCTCCCTCTATCCCTATCCCTATCTCTTTCCCTCTCTCTTTTTCTCCCTCTTTTTATTTCTCCCTCTTTCCCTATCACTCTCTCCCTCTATCCCTATCCCTATCTCTTTCCCGCTCTCTCTCTCTCTCTCTCTCTCTCTCTCTCTCTCTCTCTCTCTCTTTCCCTATCCCTATCTCTCTCTCTATCTCTCCCCCCACCTCTCTCTCTCTCTCTCTCTCTCTCTCTCTCTCTCTCTCTCTCTCTCTCTCCCTCTATTTATATCTCCCTATCTCTCTCCCTATTTCTATCTCTCCCTCTTTTCCTAACATGGACTCCCTCTGTCCCTATCCCTATCTCTTTCCCTCTCTACCCCCCCCCCTCTCTCTCTCTCTCTCTCTCTCTAAAAATTCTCTCCCTCTTTATCTATTTCTCTATCTCTATCTAACATTTCTCTCCCTCTCTCACTCTCTTTATCTATTTCTCTCCCTCTCTTTAAATCTCTCTCTCTCTCTCTCTCTCTCTCTCCTCTCTCTCTCTCTCTCTCTTCATTTATCTCTTTCTCTGTCTCTATTTCATCTAACACTATCCAAACAATCATTTCCAAAACGTGCATGACAAATCAATCATTTTCAAACGTGCGTAGCAAAGCAACCATTTTCAAACGTGCTTAGCAAAACAACCATTTCAAACAAGCCGTGCGAAACAACAATTTCCTAATGAACGAGGTACGTTATAATGGATTCTATATTTTCTCTATTTTTATTTATTTATGTGTGTGTATGTGTGTGTGTGTAGTAAAAAACAAAAGGGGAAGAGAGAGGATGTGATTTTGTGTTTATCTTTCTTTGTAGTGCGGTTGAGCTTCGAATAGGTTGAGCGTCTAAAGAAGATGGTAGAATACCCCCTTGCATAAAAATTGGACGAAACCCTCTTCGACGAAATTTGAGAAGCTTGGAGAAGGAGAGAGGGGGGAGGGAGAGGTGGGGGGCGGAGGAGGGAGGCTTGTTGAAGGAGAGAGAGGGTAGGGAGATGGGGGGTGGGAGAGGGGAGGGGGGGGGAATCTTGGGAGCGATGGGGGAGAGTAAGAACGCAGGGTATGTTGCAAAAAACATGGCATACTCTGTCTTCTTTCCTTTTTTAGGCGGCAGTTATTACCGTGGCTATTACCGTGCCTATTACCACGCTAATTACCTCCCATATTACCGTGGCCAGTCATTTCAAAAGGATACATACAAATCCGAGGTTGCAGGGAAGGGGGGTACAAACCACCCCCCCTACCCTTAGCTATACATTATTTCAATTTTTAGCCTTTTGAGTTTTTTAATGAAGATTTTGATTTTTTATGGATACTTTATTTTGTAGTACTTTTGAATGTTTATTAATTGAATTTTTTAAAATCTCTTTTAGTTAAAAAATAATTTTAACACTCATTGTTATTTATTCTCTTTGACTTTAACTATATGTAATTTTTCTAATGGAATTAATTGTTTTTCTAGTTATTTCTTTTTTAGGACACAGACTAAATAAACAACCTTTCGCGTGTGCAGGACATCGACTGGATGATCGTGGTCCTCTTGGAGGCCCAGAGCGATATCGTTGGCTCAAGGAAAAACTACCTTGTCATTGCGCCAAGTGCAAAAGGGAAATTCCTTGCTTGAGGCGCATTGCTTTGGAGCACGTGGAGAATGAATGGCTTTGGCATCCTCGAAAAAGCGCTCGGAGAGATGATAGCACGACTCACCCGTCACTTGAGGAGATGCCCCATTAGTCTACACGTTCGGTGGTGGTGCACCGACGCGCAAGGCCGAACGGCAGAGGCAAGATCAACTGGGCAATTTGGGTGCACCGCATGGTGATCTTGTTGTTGGCTCTATGTCGGCAGCTCCTACGGCGTCTTCATCGCACTTTGAGGTAGAGGATGAGTACATGTTCGACATGTGTGATGAGTTACTAGCTCATGAGCGTGACGTGTGCGAAGAGGATTGTCAGCCCTGCAATAAACGGCCTGCTGAAATAGAGGATAGATTGATGACGAGTGCCCGAACACCTCTTTACGATGGTGCATGGTACTCGGTGCTCTGAGCATCGTTGGAAGTACTCAACTTGCAAGAAAAATTTGGTTGGAGTAATGCAAGTGTCGATGCACTACTTGTAAGTATGGAATGTGGCTTTTATATACTCTCTCCCTCTCTCTTTATGGTGTCGTCTTCTAGGAATTATACTATTACGCATGTTTGTTGTAGTTTGATGGGCAAAATGTTACCAGTTGATCAACACATGCCTCCAGATCATCGACGAGCGAGATCATATGTCACTGCACTTGGAATGGAGAATGAGCACATCCATGCGTGTGTCAACGTTTGCATGCTATACCGTAATGAGCATGCACATGCTACCTCATGTCCCGTGTGCGGGGAGGCACGATACAAGACAGGTGTGAGCGGGACACACCTACCCCGCAAGGTATTAAGACATTTTTCATTAATTCCTTGCACCCAAGACATTTTTAAAAGCAGGTCTTTTGTGGAGCTTCTCACATGACACGGAAACCATCGCTCAAATGATGGAATGATGCGTGTCCCTGCCGATTCACCTGCATGGAGGCACATCAAAACTCAATGGCCAGAGTTTGGGTTGGAGCCTTGACACTTGAGGCTTGGGTTAGCAAGTGATGGTGTCAACCCCTTCGTCACTAAGTCTACTTCATGGAGCACTTGGCCTGTGGTGATCGTCAACTACAATATTCCACCATGGGAGACAACCAAGAAGAGCAATATACTTCTTTCCTTGCTTGTGCCAGGGACGTACAAAGTGTCAAATATTGACATTTACCTCAAGCCCCTCATCGAAGAGTTGGAGGAGTTATGGAGAGGCATTCTTGTTGTCGATGTCTCACTTGCAAAGGGGGGAAGAGAGGCTCAAGTGAGGGGAATCCTTATGTGGACTATGCACGACTATCCTGGGCTTGGAGAGATTTCTGGTAACCCTTGTCCTCTATCTCTCTTTCCCTCATTTCCTCTCTCCCTTTAGCTCGCTTTAGCTCACTCATCTCTCTAACCATATGATATGTATGCAGGGTTGTCCACATCGGGTCACAATGCATGTCCTACTTGCGGGCCATCGTTGGTGACAGAGAGGTCAGATTCCTTGCGCAAGGTAATCTATCCAAACAACCATCGTTTCTTACCCCAAGGGCATATCAAACACAAGGCTCCAACAAATGGGAAGGCTCCTCTAAAGCTCAAAATGGCAGATTGGGCAACCATTTGGGAGGAACACCACAACAACAATCCGGCTCTGTGTCCTCCACCAAAAGGTATGTCAAGGTATTCCATAGTTTTAAGGCTTCCATATTGGAAGGACGTAAAAATACAACACCTCTTGGATCCCATGCACATATTCAAGAATGTATCACAAACACTATGGGACCACATTATTGGCAAGAAGGACTCTTTGGGTGCGAGGGAAGATTTGAGGATTTTAAAACGTCTCCCCGCCTCTGCCACTCCACGGCGTTCCCCAAATGGAAAGATTGTGCTTCGTAAAGCACCATGGATGCTAGCAAAAGAAGAATTAGACAAGGTGAAGGGTGCCATCACCTCTATTCGCACACCAACTGTTACAGGATACATGAGGTCTCTAAAGGGATCTTTCACAGAAGCGAAGAAGGGTTGAAGCGTTCAATTGTATGGGTTGAAGTCCCATGATTGGCACAAGATGCTTCAAGCAATCTTCATACTCCCTATTCTATCTATATAGTTTGTGTGTGCGACTATCACTCACTTTTCCTTTTCCTGATTTACATTGTAGTTCATTCTGCCGGTGAGTATGTGTATATGTCAGGACAAGAAATTCAGGGACGCTATTTTCAAATTAGGAAAGCTAGTTAGGTACACCACAAGACTCCACTCAACTACACCTTTTTTATGTACACAATAATTTCAACTAGCGGTTAGTGTATCCTTGTGTGTTTTCTTATAGATTTGTGAGCTCCAAGGAAATCGAAATAGATGATATCCCCGCTGCTCAAACACTTGTAACAGAAATTGTGTGTGCCATTGAAGATGCATTTCCTTGATCAGTCCTTCTTAGTCAAATTCACCTCTTGGTTCACGTGGTGGAGGAGATAGCTATATGTGGAGTAGTGCACGCATGATGGATGTTCTTCTTAGAGAGGTTTTTAAAGACTCTCAAAGATTTTACGCGGCTACGGTCTCAGCCAGAGGCATGTATGGACAAAGGGTGGATTGTTCAAGAGGCATTTGTTTACATATCAAAGTATTTGGCACAAGTTGATCCTTCAATGCCTCGCATGTGGTCAGATGAGGAAGATTCAAGGATGGCTTCACACTTGACAAGTGGAAAGGTAAAACTACTTAACATGGATATGAATTTATCCCGAGTGGTTGATAACTTTTGCATTCTCAATGCAAAGATTATGACCAAGTGGGTGGACTTGTGGACAGTGGCAAAGTCCAGGCGTTTGCAAGAGAGGGAAGCATGAAAACAAGCACATGGAGGAAGGAGGGCACCCCAAGTGCCTAGACACCTTTTTCCTAGATCTCATTAGTGCAGAGGGGATTCATGAGAGGATGACCGAAGCAAAAGCGCGCGGAGAAGACATCACCAACAAAGAATGGGAATATGCACGAGACTGCGTACCAAAGGTAGAGTACTCATATACCTAAACCATATTGTCTCGCTATTTCTTGAAATTATTTAATATGTATTTGATAAATTAGTATATTTTCTATTCTGTAGTGCCTTTCCTTTAACTCTATGTGGTCAAAGGCTCGTCACTTTCGTACGCGCCATATTGACGAGCATAGAACCACCATGGATTGTGCCATCATGGGCAACTTTGACACAGACGGTGATGAAGCTAGGTACTGTGGAACTATTGAAAGGATACTCAAGGTTTATTTTAGAACCTTTCATAGCTTCATCTTACGGTGCAAGTGGTTTGCAAATGTGTCTAGACGACATAAGAATGGCCTCTACATGGTGGACTCTAGTGTGCATCACACAGGGAGGTATGACAATTTAGTTTTACCGGCAATTGTGAGCAGTTGCGTGACATGTACCTTTTTTATTCTTATTTACTTGTTGTAGCGTTAGTTATACCAATGTTGCTCACTTTGAGCTTCTATTTTATAGGTCATCTATATCCCAACAATCCACCAACCAAAACTCTGGTTCGTGATTCTCGTAAAACCTCGAGGGAGAACCATTTTTTCCACTAATGAAGTGGAGACTATATTTGACCCTCTTCCACCTCCGACTTTGGATGAGGTGGAAAAAGAGGAGAGGGAGGTCGATGAATCAAGTTCGGCGGCAGCAAGTCTTAGCGAGGATGATTGTCATGATGATGAAGATGATGAGATGGAGGATGACGAACTCAAAGATGATGAAGCTGGCAATGCATCCACAAACGACAATTCTGTTTCTCTCTTTATTGATTCAGGAGCCATGTATTTAGAATTGGATGATTCTTCACGTAGAGATATTTTGGAAGATGATTCATAAACATTTTGCAGTTGTGAAGTTTTTTGATCGTGTAATCCATTCACCCCTCTCTCCCTCCTCTTCCTCTCTTTAGATTTGAGAATATGCTCAATTATGTTAATCAATTGACAATGTTTATTTTAGTTGTAACCAAGGGTAATCTTAGGCTAGGTTCAGACGAGGCTGGAGGAAGAAAGGCTTTTGGCAAGTCTACCGCCACCTCGTTTGAACGGTGTTGGAGAAAGAAGAGCGAAAAACAAAGAGAGGTGGAGAGAGGCCCGCAGCTCTTCCGATGGGGGGTGCCGGAAGAAAAATGGCAAGCTCGGAGGAAAATGATACCTTTTGCAGCAAATAGGATTTTGTCACCAACTTAGACGCCCCTGTGGGAAGCATTTCTGCCGTAGTGTCCGAATCGGGCCTTATATCCCCCGCCTCCTTCTCCCCCCTCTTTCTCTCTCTCTCTCTCTCTCTCTCTCTCTCTCTCTCTCTCTCTCTCTCTCTCTCTCTCTCTCTCTCTCTCTCTTTCTTTCTCTTCTTTTTTATATTTGAAAATTATAAAAATACTCTTTAATTTTTATTGAGAGGGAAACACCAAAATTTGAATTGGGGGGGGGGGGGGAAGGGGAGTTAATCCAGAATTTGAAAGTTTAGGTGCTAAATTTGGACAGCGGATATACTGACAATAATAATAACGGTAATAACAGTGGATAAAGTCGCGGTAATACTTTAAACAAAAAAAAACTTCGCCCTCCTCTCTCTTGTTTCTCTCATTGAATTTACACACTTTCTCTACAAAACGCGGTAAAACAGCACGGTAAACACTTGGAGATTTTCATAGTGACGTGCATTAAGTCTAGGTCCACATGTGACACATGCTCTGTATCTGCTTATTTGAAGCTCTGCATGTATACACATGACAATATATAAGCTTGAGAAAAACCAAGATTTACAGTGTTTGAGTTTGAGTGTAAATCACTTGAGCATTCTGTTAGTCCGAGATAGTCATGCACGGTCCACATTAGAATGCCTCTGATCAAAGCATTCCGTCGACCTGTGTGTCGGCTCATATCCACCACTTCTATGCCAATCCACAATTGTTGTAGCTCTTTGAATAGTGGACAAAGATACACATCCATATTCTTCACTTTATACTGCCCCGACACAATCAAGCTTAGCGGCAGGTGCCCCTTCTCGGTAGTCAACCACGGGGGGAATGTTGTAGTTGATGATGACAACGGGCCATACACTGTAAGATGTTGATCTCTAACCAAATGGATTTACACCATCCATAGCCAGGCCTAGGCACAAATTTCGAGCTTCCCTGGAAAAATCCGGCTATGTTTTGTCTATATGTTTCCAGGCTGCACAATCTGCAGGAATCCATAGCACACCATCCAAAGATTTATTCTCCTCATGCCATGATTCTAGGGCGGCCATGGACTTACATTCGAAGAAATTCTTGATGCGAGGAAGCAGAGGAAAATTTCGCAAAACCTTTCGTGGAATTTTTGCTCCATGGAGATCTACGCGATATCTCTCGGAATCACATTTTGGACACTTCTCCATGTCTATGTATTCCCCTTTGAAAAGAATGCAGTCGTTAGGACAAGCGTGAATCGCATTGTAATCCATCCCCAAGTTTCAGAGGATCTTTCTTGCTTCCTCTCTGGTATCTGGCATCACATTATCAGCTGGCAGTATGTGCTTCTTGAGCAATCTACACAGCAAAAAAAATGCAATACCTTTGTGTAAGTAATTTATCATATCATTATACATCTAGAATTTTTCATTAAAGTAAACACATTGTAATAGGTCACGTGAAAAGTGCTGGGATGCTAGTGTCACTCCATCCAAACTTGGCATGCATGTTGAGAAGAACCAGGAGCGCCTTCAATCTAGACACACATGCTCCATCATACAATGGTGTATCGTCTTCACTTTTCATATCATCATAGACAAGCCTTTCTGAATCCATGATCGTTTCAATCATTTCATCGATCTCAGGATCAAACATTGCCTCGTTGGGAATGTGGTCTACATGATCATCCTCCGAGCTGTCAGAGGCTACATCTTGTGGCCTCACGTATGCTACTTGACCAAAGCGCCTGCGAGACGAACACGTCTATTGGGTTGCAAGATTGCTGCTTGTTAGCCAGCATCAGAGTCCGACGAGTTATAATTGGCAACAACTTGATCTATAATAGATGGATCAAACTCACCAAATTTGCGAAACGCATCTTGTCTGTCGCACATCATGCTTGCATTGATTACAAGGACATAAGATCCTTATTGAGAGATAGGTGTTTCAGTTGGACGGCCCCACATCCTCGTCACTACTCATAATGAAGGTAAAAACCTTATAGCCTAAACATAAATTTAATATTCTATTGGCATCCTCCGTCTTCTCTCTCTCTCTCTCTCTCTCTCTCTCTCTCTCTCTCTCTCTCTCTCTCTCTCTCTCTCTCTCTCTCTCTCTCTCTCTCTCTCTTCTTTGTTCACACTGTAAACTACCTCACATTCTCTAGTCATGTCCAATCTCCGCACACCTCAGTCTAGAGGTGCACGAAGATTAGAACCATCGGGTTATAATTTCGCCTTTTTTGGTCAATGCCTATATTTGTGGGTATGAGAAATGTACACACTCACCTCTACATGATAGTGCATGTAGTGGACGAAACCCCTTTGCCTCTTCTCTACCTGTAGCAACTCACAGCATCTTAACATCTCTTCACAACAGATCTTTGTTCGAGGGATTACTTAGCACATTACATGTTGGCCTCCAATCTCAGTATCATGCTGTTGAAAGCTTTCCAACTTAAGGTCGCATCCGTAGAGAGGAAGAGAGAGATCACCGTTCACCTAACTCTAATTGTACCGTAATCCCGAAGGTAGACTTTAATATAAAAACTAAATCCAAAATTTAATCTTAAATCTAACCTATTTGAACATATGGTGATTCACGGCTAATTGAATATGCTCAGTGTGTGAGTTAATAGGTGTCAGATTCTGAAGGGAATATACATATTGTTGTGTAGCTAGTGTTTGCTCTTTGGACAAAGCCTTCATTAACATGCACTAAATGCTAACCTAAATCTAATCTAATCTTAAATCGAACATAAATCTAGATCTAATATAATCTTAAACTCAAAATAAACATAAAGCTAATCTAACCTTAAATCCAACATAAACCTAAATGTAATCTAAATTTAATCTAGTTAATCTTAAATCTAGATTAGCTTTCTCTCTCTTAAAGCTCTCCCTCTTTCTCTCTCTCTCTCTCTCTCTCTCTCTCTCTCTCTCTCTCTCTCTCTCTCTCTCTCTCTCTCTCTCTCTCTCAATGTGTGTGATTCTTTGTTTATTCATGTGTGTTTGTGTATGTGTTTTTTGTTTATGCATGTGCTCCCTCTCTCTCTCTCTCTCTCTCTCTCTCTCTCTCTCTTTCAAAGACACAATGTGTGTCTAAGTGTCTCTCCTCGTGTGTGTGTGTGTGTGTGTGTGTGTGTGTGTGTGTGTGTGTGTGTGTGTGTGTGTGTGTGTGTGTGTGTGTGTGTGTGTGTCTGTGTGTGTGTGTGTGTGTGTGTGTTGGGGGGGGGGGGGGGGGGGGGGGGGGGGGGGAGAAAGAGAGAGAGAGAGAGAGAGAGGGAGAGCACGGGTTACCTCTTTCGCTTGAACGTCGAAAACGCAGATCTGAGATCTAAGTTTTTGGTACTCTCGGTTTATTTTTTACCCCTGTCGGCATCGCTATGAGCGTCTCTATAGGCGTCGCTATGCGACAAAGAAAATAGCGGCGCCTATAGCGACGTCGTGGATTTTATCTTTTGAGCGTCACACTACCAGCGTCGCTAATGTGAAGTACCTCTTGTAGTGATGATTGTTTCCCAGGTTGAGTCACACATCACGCACCTCTTGACACTAGTGTGGCTAGTAGCCCCTAAGGAGGGCTCTTCGAGGGATCCTATCCCCAAAGGTGGTGGCACCCCTACCTCTGCATACACTTTTGTTGCAGACGTATGTGCCCCGATGCTTTGATACATTCCGAGGGTACTCTTCGTCACAGAGGAGCGGCCACTCTAAGTATGCATTAATCTATTTTGTGACTATGTGTAAACATCACAAAACCATCTGAAGTGAATCTAAAAATATGTGTGTGTTTTTTTCATGAGTGGTAGTAGTCAACCATCACCGCCTCCACTCAATACCTCAGATCTTCACATGCTATCAATCAAAATATCCACTGGCATTCATGTGGATGAGAGTGGACAAGTGCAATATGTAGACGATGGGATGTATGGCTTTTGTCATAGGGGGAATAGATTGTGTTTGACCTATCTCACCACCAACATATCGAACACATGCTTAATACATCATAGTGGCCACATATTATTTGACCAAATGGATAGAAGCCAAGGCAACACAAAAGAACGATATTGCAGTTCTTGTATGAGAAAATTTTCACTAGTAGATACGGGCTTCTGATTGAGATAGTGAGTGATCGTGGGACTAATTTCATTAATGATATGGTTGACTATCTATTGCAAGAGTCTATGGTGCTTCATTTGAAATCAGAACCATACCACCCTCAAGAAAATGGGCAGCTCAAGAGTACAAACAAAATTATATGCACAATGCTCACAAAAGTTATCAATGAGTCAAGAGCAGATTTGGATCAAAAACTACACTTAGCTTTATGGGCATATAGAGTACCATACAAAACACAATAGAATACGACACCTTGGTAACTTGGTGTTCAGGATAAATGCCATATTGCCCGTGGAATTCTTGATTTCTACAATGTGCATTGCACAAGAGTTAGGATGGACTAGACACTAGTTTTTTGGTAGATTGGAATAGCTAACCCAGTTAGATGAGTTACGACTCAAGGCAGTTGCAACCATCTATGCACAAAAACGACAAATGAAAGAATCCCATGACCAACATGTGATAAATCAGGAGTTTTAGAAGGGCGACTATGTATTAGTCTACACCTTGAAGCAACACTTTAAGAAATCGAAAAGGTAAGGTAATGACCCATTTGTGATCAATGACATATCACCAAGTGGTGTCGTACAACTTGCAACATTAGAGGAGAGAAGATGCCTAACTAGATCAATGGATGCAGATTGAAGAATTATCTTCAACCTCTCACCGCAAAGATGTTGTAGAAGATACATGAAGCAAACGAAAGTAAGCAGAAAGCTCAAGCAATACAAGAACAAGCAAAGGAGGAAGCCAAGTTGTTGCGGATTTTAAAGCGCAAAGAACGATAAGATCTAGCTCCACTACGGCAAGTCGAAGCACCTTCTCCTACTATAGCAGTAGTCTAGATTAAGCAAAGTTGGCTTGGAGGTATGGATGTACACATCAGTATCCAACTCACCCATAAAATGACAAAAAAGAACTTGTAGATATTTGAGCATGCATTAATGCTATGTGGTATTATACATACCTCAAACTATCTAACTCCATGATAGAACCAACCAAAATAAAGCTAAGGGTAGCTAACAAAGGAACAATGGTTAGTTTAAGACAAATCAATGTCTCAATCAACATCGGTGATAACCACTATCCACATCATTTCCACATCATGGCAGATACAGATCTCAAAGAGGATATCATCTTAGGAGTTTCATGGATGTGCACTTACAAAGTAGTTCCAGATTGGCTAGATGACACTCTGAAGTACACAATATTCGGGGCATAGACTATGTTATACCATTGGCCCAAATAGATCACATTTGGAAATTATGTACAGTCTCAATCAAGAGAATCGAAGGCAAAGGAGGCACAACCAGCTATTCAAGTGAAAGAATCTACAAGAATTCGTAATAGAAAGATTAAGCAAGTTTGGATAAAAAATTCAATCATGGAAACCGCACCACATCAGATATGGATAAGCAAAGCTCTGCTTTTCAATCAATCTTCCAAACTGACTGAGCTAAGCTTCCAAGTAGCCAGAACACCTAAACATAAGCCAAAATGGTGGAGGAAATCCAAACAACAACTCAATGCTTCATCGAGCTTACCAAAGTACAAATGGATTTTCAAATTCCAATAAAAAAACTCAACAACAACCAAAGAACTAGCATGGAAATGGGTGGAGACCAAAACAATCATACCACCAACCATCCCAAACTCTCCAAAACCAACCTTTAAGTGGGTACCAAAAGCCATGCCACACCAATCAACAACCAACCCATCGTACTCACCAAACCAACCATCAAAGATCGGGTGATTTTGCTTCAATGGCTTTTACCTAGAAAACATAGTTTAGATGAAACATCGCAAACAAAAACCATTGAACCATCTACTCAGTACCCATAGACATGTTGTTCGCGCCCATGCACATTGCAGCACAAACCTTTGTCGGGGATGACTAGAAATGGAAAGGGGGAGTAACAATAGATGGAGCACCATAATGCAAAATCTTAAGCTGCAAGATGATGAGAGATTATGTGTATAGTGTATAAAGTGTGCTTTGATGCTTAAATTATTGCTTTTTTAAACGATTTTTTAGCAAAATATTTCTCTTAGCAAGCTTAATAATGAGCCATATTGACAAATTTTGACGGGTGAGAAACTTAGAGTAAGAGTATATACTTAAAAGTGTGAGGAATAATTTTGGCAAATTTTTGGCCAATTAATAATAATTTTCAACAATTTTTTTCTTTTTTAACCTATTAATGATACAAAATTTAACAAATAGAGGTAGGAAATTTGATTTAAGTTTTGAAAGCAAGCACCAAATCTACAAAGCAAGAGCTTCGAGCATGTCAAATATGGAAGGACTTGGCACATGACGAAATTTGGACCAACTTACAACGGACAAGAATTGAAAAATCAAGAACAATTAACAACCAAGTGTCCAAATGATGAGCCGTTTGAGCCACATGTGGTATGACATGAGAAATGTGAGCAAGTAAGGTAAGTATGCACATTGCATTTAGGGCAAGCCAAGCACATATAGTCAAAGTAGGACAAGGTAAACCTCATTTGCAGTCAGACATTTGACAAACACAAAGAGAGAGAGAGAGAGAGAGAGAGAGAGAGAGAGAGAGAGAGAGATTTTTTACCTAGAGTCCCTTGGCCAATTTTGCTTGCTTCAGCCACCCAAGACACCTATACTTCATCATATTTTGTAGGTATGCTCCTTATTAGTGCATGAACGGTCATGTATGGTCAAATGTGCACAAAAATACTCACAAAGACTAAATCAATCAATCAAAAATGGGAAATCCCTAAACTGTTAGGAGAGCTTTTGGGAAGGTAATTGAAGTCCAAACTCAATACTTTTTTCATTACAATACTCTAATTACTGAACAAAATCAGGCCATGACATCACATTTTGAAAATGGGGTGGAACGTGGATTGTGATCCATGACCCCCAACCTCATTCTTCAAAGGTAAGTTGTGAAAATGATCCTTTTGAAAGCGCCTTTTCTCTACTGCAATCATGTAATTAAGATGTTGTTGAATATGGATCGCGATCCATGACCCCCAACATACCAAAACAGGGAAAATTCATTGCACTCAGATTGTACATGCCTTGGGAATTGGGCCCTATAAGTTTGGTGTGAAATGGACATTAAAGTCATCACAAACCAAGGGAAATTGGGATTCCAGTCACCAAAGGGTCATTTTCACCCACATTTGAAAATTTGATCCAATTTCAAGAAAAGGTCCACCATTAGCTTAAGGGAACATGCCTAGAAGCTAATCTCAAAGATTGGTCCAAAATGGGTTCAGAACATGGATTGTGATCCATGTCCCTCAAATGTAGATTTTTGTCAAAATTGTACGCGTTAATGATGGTGCATTGTGGAAAAACTTTAGTTTTTGGTCATGTAAATTGCTTTATATGCCAAAGTTCAGCATTGTCAAAGTGTCAATAACTGGAATTATATTTGATCAAAGAACAAAATCAAGAAAATCTTGTGAACTTATGGTAACTCAAGAAACGCCAAAAAATGCTTCAAAGGTAAGCCAAAATTTTCATGGAGCATGGAGGGTTCAAACAAACTCCAATTGGGGTAAAAAGCAACATACAGCTGAAATTTGGGCACTTCTTCAACTCCAAATTATTAGATGGGCAAAATTTCAAATAGATTGATCACCTTTGAAGATCAAAGATGCCAACCAAAGCCAGATATGGCAAGTCGAACCAAACTGAGCCATAACTTGGGAAATTGGAGAAACTTGAGGAAAACTGGTCTAAATTTGAAAATATTTTCACTACTATGCTAGGATATGCTATAGGAATAGGTACCCCAAGTTTCACCCAAAAAAGATGCAAAACATGGATCACAAAATCCATGACTTCCTTTGAGCTTTCTAGACCAAATTCACGCTATTAGGTCCAAAAAGTCAAGAATAGCATAGCATCCCCAAAGCATGCTTTATCAGATGGTATCATCAAAATTCTCATATGTGTTCCGACATGGATTGCGATCCATGTCCAAACCTGACCTGTAACCATATGACCTAGTGCTTGTAGTTGTCCTATATGCACTGGTGAGGTTGACTTGTTTTGATCAAGTGATGTTCATTTTTCATTTTATGGCCAAGGTTGTATTTTTTCGACTTTCTCAACAACTTTTTGGCCAATTTTAGTAGGAGTTGATTGAATGATTTTTTGATGCCGGAATGCCTCGTATAAGATCCAAAAAATAGTGCGAAACTCCTCCCTACCAAGTGATGGAGATCTCATCCAATGAAAAAGAACACGTTTCAAAAGAAGAGCTCACCAAGATGCTAGCCAACATCGTCATTAGAAGATTCCAAGTGGCCGATGACACCAAGGTCAAGAAACCAGTTTCCCTAAAGATCTATGGATGTTTCACCAACAAAGAGAAGAGATCAAAGGATCAAGGTGCCTACATATCGACACTTTTTTTAGATTTCCTCCATGGGAAAGAGGCTTCTGGCGAGCCCATGATTTAATGAGCTCTATACAATATAATGGAGAAGTTACTCTAAGTGAGAAATATGGGGAAACAGTTAAGGTTTGGATCACCATCGACCTTATAAACCAAGCACTTCACCTTCCTCTTGGAAATCACAATCTAATGTTGAAGACAAGGCTATTGACAAGGACAAGACCTTTGTCAAGCAACAAGGCCACAATTTCACATACAAGGACCTCGTATACTCAGAGGTAGAGCTACCATTGTGATTGATCCCTTAGCACCTAAAAGTATAGAAGATACCAAGGTATATAGAGCCAAACCTACACATTGCAATTGTCATGGCAATGAGGCTGGCAGAGCAAAGGGTGGTCCACTCTGACTTGTGAAATTATTTATTGGCAATGTGGTCAAAGATAATCTCAAGAGCAGCGAAAGAAACAAGACCTATATGAATTCAAGGCCTGTGCTATCCAAAATAGCCTACCAAGAACTAGTATTGATCGATAAACTACTGCCGGCCGATTCTCAGATTGATCTTTTGCACACGTCTAAACATGCGGTCCGGGTGAAAGAATGTCGTGAAGCTCGTTGAGAAGAAACTGCAAATATTCTATTGAACCCATGAATTCCATGTCTTGGGTTCTTTATGGCTTATGCCCTATAAGACAGAGCAATGAAGACATGAGCGCGCCTGATGCATGATGAAGTAAGGGTGGGAGTGGCTAATAAGTCCGGGGTCCATCTGCTATTTTATAGGACTAGTATTCTTTTAGAAAATCACATGCCTGATGCTCTCATACCACTGTCACAACATGGGCACCACATGTCATTAGAAAAGACAGACTGAACAGACTTTTAGCACTTCAATAACAATTGAACTGAGAGAGAGAGAGAGAGAGAGAGAGAGATGACAAGCGACACGGAGTGGTGGATTTCCACCCTAGAGAGTATTGGCCCCAAACCTTGGTGCCCCTTTCGGATTTCTATATATTGCATCAACACAGTACAAAATGGTACTCCAGACTCTGCACCTTCTCTATAGAAGCAAAGGAAGTAATGTGAAAAATTCTAAATCAAGCAAACAGATAAAGCATGAATGAACTACAACAATAAATGAGGTGCTTTACCGACCTCCCACTCACCTACAATGTTGTACTGATGCTTTTTGTTTGTCCAAACAACAGGCCATTATTTGAGTCAAGCTACAAAAAAGCAATTTAAATAGTAAACAGATCATATTGCAATGAAACTTCTTGAAAGTGCAAAGTATAGAATGCACGTCATATAGAGGTGCCATACAAAAGTATGGTGGAGAACTGGCACTGTGGTCTCTTCAAAAAATTATAAGAAACGGAAGCCGGGCCCTGCCCGGTAGCATTTATGTATTGCACCAAGCAAATGCATGCGCATGGAATATTGGGTGCAGATAAAAGACCTTGCAGAGTTGTTAAGATGGAGTCACGCTTGTGCAATTGGAACATGCAGTGTTGTAATTATATGTCCTCCCTGTCATACACAAAACACATAGATGTAAATTTATGTTATATGTCCTTTGATCAGTATTACCTTCTCTCTCTCTCTCTCTCTCTCTCTCTCTCTCTCTCTCTCTCTCTCTCTCTCTCTCTCTCTCTCTCTCTCTCTCTCTCTCTCTCTCTCTCTCTCTCTCTCTCTCTCTCTCTCTCTCTCTCAATATGCTTCGTTCAGTAATTATGTCTTCTTGCCTCCTTGCTGGCTAACCCATGTTATGTATCCTGGTTCCTAACTACACATGATAATGGGCATCTTGAGGGCGGCATCCCCATAGAGGAAGGCACTATATTCAGTCCGCTCATCAATAATCCAAATGTGCATCTGGAAAACTACTATTATGATGCTCATGGGCATTAGTACAGTTGGTGCTCTTCTCGATATCATTCACCTTCAAAACATAGCCAAAACATGGTAGGGATGTTGTCATATTTAGCAGTTATGAAGTCCATACTACCTTGCATTTAGTTGCCTACTAGGCACTGTGGCAATCTCAACTAGAACTTGTAAATGCCCCATGTTATACTTCTCAACACATCAACCTATGGTTGAAGGCAAAAAGACGTTGAATTTTTCACTCTGTTTGGCGTAAGTTATTTCCAAGGGGTTTTAATCAAGGTCTCAATCAAGTAGCAATTCTCTTCAACACCGCCCAAAGGTGAGGGTATAATGAATGTGTTTTTGTGGCCATAGAGATGGTACACTCAAGCTTGTCACCAACAACTGTAAAAGATATATTGATACCTTTGACAACGATCTCACTTTCAAGAGAAATAGTGTCATAATAATCAATATCTAATTCTCCTAAATGATTTTCTCATGTTGAACTGATCATTTAATATGGGGAAGTGCCAGTGGAGAGAAAAGCTAGAATATTGGTTAAGCCAGCAGACCGGACACAGTAGAGATCCAAAGGAGGAAAAATAGGGATCCAAAGGGGAGGCCATCTGCAAAATAGCTATGTGCAACAATGGGCTCAAACGACCCTAAGGTTCAGCCCATTAAGACTTCCAAAATGTTAAGGTTCCAAAATTCAAAGGCTGTGTCCAAAGGTCAAACATTAGGGGAATTGGATGCTTTGTGTGTGTCCCAAAAAGTCTTTGTCAATCCCTACATAGGAGGGGGCGAGCCTTGCAAGTAGGGGATGAGAGAGAAACTCACAAACACACTCTCACAAGCTTCATTTGTACACAAGGGGAAAGAGGGACACATGTCAGCTCCCTAGCCCAGATGCCCACAAGGTGTACTCCAATCCTATTGGATGGCCTTGGAGGTGGACCAATGAGAATTAGGCTAGAGTAGGTCTAGTTTAATTAATTTAAAACCACTTAATAAAAGAACCAATAAGAATTAAGCTCTCTAGAAGACTATTGGACAGTCTCCCAAGGGGACCAATGAGCATTCAATAGCCCAATGGCTTTTCTGATTCCTATTAGCCAGGAGGCAAAGGGGTCCAATGAGAGTTAAGTTGGATTAAATAATTACCTAAAGCTCTCACAAAAGGGGAAAGGGGGACGCATGTCAGAAGGCTATCACTTATGCTAATTAATTTCCATTGGCTGAGGCTGGGGAGGTCCAATAGAGTTGTAGCAAGGGGGGGAGTAATTAGCAAGGGGGGTCGACCAAGAGAGGGGCCTGATTTTTGCAAGGCATTATCACACACACACTCACACAATCTCATGTGTGAAGCAAAGAAGACTCTCTCACCTTTTCAAGATTTAATAGAATTAATAAAAAGCTTACCACCTACTCCAAGCTTGTTAGAAGGGAGGCCTACACCAACAAATCTTGGCTTTGTGATGCAAATCCAACTAAGAGCCAAGCTTCAATGCATGCTCATCTCCTCTACCATGCTAATTACTAAGCTAAGCTAAGCTAATATGAGTGATTATGTGAGGAGATGTACTCCTTTCTCGTAAGGAATACTCCTTCTTCCTCTCAATCTATTCTCATACCCCGCTAGCTCTCACCATCTTCGAAGGTGTGTGAGGTTTTGGGTCTGAGACCGTGAGGGAATTGATGTTGTGTTTGATAAGTATTTTTCTTAGTGTATTAAGTTTCCATCTTCATTGCACTAGCTAGTATTAAAGGAACACAAAGGCTTGTATTGTAAAATGTCTCTCTTGATGGGAGAAACCATAATACAAAGCCTTTTGGAGGGGTGACCGGCTCCATGCAAATCCGGTCCTTGGCTGTTGTCAAATTCTTAATTTCTCTCTCTTTTGAAGTATTGTTCATGCTATCTAACTAGGTGTTATGCTTTTTGTTGCTCTCTCCACCCAAGAACTCTTGTTATTCTCATTAGGAATCTATTCTAATAAAACTCTCACTACGTTCATGCTATTTTCTGCTACAGAGTTACTAGACCATTAAATGTTACATTGGTATCAGAGCACAAGGTTTCTCTTTTCTTGCTCAAGAAGGAAGGTCCTCAAGCTAGCTATAAATGGTTGATACTATTAATTGCATGTGAGTAAGTAGAATAGGGATTTTTCAGCCTTGCAGTGCACCTGTCTTTGTGCAGTTAATAGGGCATCACCGTCAAGAGCTATGGTCTTAATAGCGGAGTCCTACTGGGCTTGCCTACAGCTTAACCACTATTGAGCTATTAGAAGCTTGACAGGATCCGGGTGTTGTTTTGGTGTTGAACGACCCTCTCTTCTATTCCTTGCAATTAATGGTATTCGAGCCACGGTACATTAGCTTGAGTGATTTTTCTAAAGGAGTAAAGACGAGTAGCAACTAGGGCTTGAAGTGCCGAAGTACACATAAAACGTTTACACCTAAAAGTTGTTAGAATGGGTGACAATAGTAAAGAGAGTGAAATTAATGTTGATAACTTTGATTTTGCTAATGAGCAAGCTACTAATGATGCCCCGATGCTTGTTAACTATCTTGTTTCTAGGCTTCAACAAGCCATGGGCAATCCATCTCTCCAAAGTGAAGTGCAACGGCAGCTTCATGCTCATGGGATTCTCCAAGCTCCCCACATGACGAGAGAGCACCTAGGAAGCCTCCTTGCAAGACTTCCAAAAGAGGTCTCTCTCCGATTTGGAAAAAAGAAGAGGATCCATATGAAGGGCTCAAAAATTTGCTGCTTGACGACGCATCTCCTTCTCAAAGGAGAATTTAAGAGCCGCCACTGAAGGAACAAGAAAGAAGTGAGTCTCCTACCACCTCGACGGAGATGGATCCACGAAGACGGTGGACTAAACGCTCTCCATCACTGCCAAAACAGAGAAGAACATCGCATACTTCTCCACACCATAGTTCAAAGAGGTACGATAAAAAGCAAGAGAAGAACAAGGCGAGAAAGACGACACCCTCTTCTCCATCTTCTTCATCCTCTTCCTCTTATGAAAGTGATGGTGAAGACAAAGAAGATCAAGGAAAGAAAAAGGCGAGAAAGAGGTCACCCTCTTCTCCATCTTCCTCAAATTATGCATCTTCTGAAGAAAGTGATGGTGCAACCTTTGAACCATAAAAAAGAAGAGGCCATAGGAAATCCTTTGCCACGTGAAAGAGGTCGTCCAAGCTCAAGAAATTCAAAGAGGGAGGGAAGAGCATCTCTTTCCTTACCTATGATGGAACTTTTGGTGCTATGGACAAAGTCTTAGCTTTTATCCAACAATTCGATGCCGCATTTGGAGATGAGGGCTTCACGGAGTCCTCTAAGCTATGCCATGTAGCTATGCACTTTCAAAAGTCCGCCAGGCAATGGTGGTCTAGCCTACGGGCCAACGGTGAATCTCCACGAACATGGAAAGCTTTAAGAGCTTCCATTATGAAGCAGTTTTTGGCTACCGATGCCAAAGACAAAGTACTCACCGAATGGTGAAGCTTGAAGCTCTCTCCCTATGAATCCATTTACAAACATGTAGACAAGTTTTGGGACCTACAACTCAAAGACACTATCTTCAAAAAGTTGAATTTTGGAGAGCAAAAGAAACAATTTTGTGTGGGCTTAACTAGAGAAATGGTAGAGTATGTCAACTCCCAAAGGCCACGCACCATATCGGCGGTTATAACCATAATATGGTGGCCTCTCGAATCAATTCCCAAACGGGGGCTAAAAGAAATTCTAAGCCCACGGAAAACAAGGGTTCCAATGAGCCTAAGGGGAAAGACAATGTCCAAAAGTCTCCTAAGAGAAACTCCAACAAAGCTAAAGAGAAGGGAGTTTATAAAGGCAAAAATAAACTCTCCCCTGAAGAGCTAGAGCGTTATCACAAGGATAACCGCTGTTTCAAGTGCCGCAAGGAAGGGCATGCATACCGCGCTTGTCCCCAAAAGAACACTCACCATGAACCTCCTACAATTACCTTGGTCGAAATCCAAGAGGATGAAATTCACTATAAAGGATCTCCTCTATGCCATGCTTGGGGAAGGGTAAGAGAACATGATGCTTTTATTCTCTTTGACCCTGGTTCTACTCACAATTTTATATCTTATAGAGTTGGCCACCAAGCTAGCCATACAAGCCTACGAGATGGGAGATGTCCTACCCGCAGACGGTGCTTTCAAGGGTCAAGAAGCTTTAGTCACTCCCTTAATCGGGAAATTGACGCTCCATGTCCAAAGCTATGTGGACAAAGAGGACTTCTTTATCCCTCCCCTCAAGCATAAGGATGTAATCCTAGGGGCACCATGGTTTGATCGCATGACTGCCAATGTTAAATTCCCTGAGGAGAATCTCCTTTAAGTTCATGGAAAAGGATATGTATATAGATGCTAAGGAAATGGGTAACACTATACCCATTGCACATACACAAGCTTTCAACAAGTCAATAAAGAGCTCTATTGCCGTGTACATGATTTTTGTTAAAGATTCTCAAAATGAACCTAATGTTTTATCAAAAGAAAATATACACAATCAAAAGGAATTAGAGTAATCCAATTTTCTCATGGGGTTTCAGGATGTCTTAATTGACGACATCCATTGTGAGCTACCTCCTAAACGAGGTAATGATGACCATGCAATTGAACTTCTTCCAGGAAGTTCACCGCCTAACAAACCTCCTTAAAGAGTTTCTCAAGCTCAACAAGAAGAGATTATGTGGCAAGTGCATGAGTTAGTTGAGAAGGGCACGGTTAGGCCTAGCTTAGGCTCCATTTTGATTCTCCTGTGCTACTAGTGCAAACTTAAAGACGGCACATATCGTATGTGTATTGACTATAGAGCACTAAATAGGATCACTATCAAAAATAGATTTCCCGTTCCATGGGTAGAAGACCTATTTGATAAGCTACAAGGGTCCACCTACTTTAGTAGAATTGACCTAAAAAGTGGCTTCATCAAATAAGAATAGTTGATCAAGACATTGTAGGACCACATTTCGCACTACGTTTGGTCTTTACGGATACATTGTAATGCCTTTTGGCTTGACCAATGCACTAGCCACATTCAACCGCTTGATGGAGAAGCTATTCAGGTCTCACCGAACCTTTACTGGAGTGTTCTTTGATGATATCATCATCTACTCTAATTCATTAGACGAACACAAGCAACACCTCTAAGTAATATTTCAAGTTCTAAGAGAGAATAAATTTTATGTTAATCGAAAGAAAAGTGAATTTTTCTTACAAGAGATTTAGTATTTAGGTCACATTATCTCTCAAGATAGCATCCAAATGGATCCATCAAAGTTAGAGGCAATAAAAGGATGGCCTAAACCAATGAACCTTCATGAATTAAGAAGATTTATACACTACAAGAGGTTGTGTGCTCTTGCGACGCTGTTAGCGACGGAAATACACTGGGTTTTTATAACTCCCGGCGTCGCTAATAGCGTCGCTATGAGAGCGTCTCTATATGCGACGCTATAGACGTCGCTATATGCGTCGCTATAAGCGTCGCTATATAGAGACGTTCATAGCGACGGTTATAGCGACGTTTACACAGAAGTCTATAGCGACGCTCTAGAGCCATAAATAGCAACGGTTATAGCGACGCCCGAGAGAAAATTTTTTTGGTGACAGGGCATTGAATGCCCTGCCACCCATCAACCATATTGTACTTGATTCACTTTTTAAAAAAAGTGCAAGGGTAGATAATAGACCCAAAATAGTCACCCAAGACGCATTGTTTGCAAAATTGACAATTTGTACACATCATAGGCAAAATGAATTGATTGGCAAATGTAATAATGACAATTGTACAACATCATAGGCATAAAGAATTAATTGGCAAAATGAACTGCGGTGATAAATGTAATAATATACATGGTTCAAAAAGACGTATAAAATCCGTCTCATGATACATAAGCTATGAGAAACCCTAAACTAATGCTATCTAGCTACGGCTAAACTGACGTCGTCTAGTCAGACGTCTCATCGCGTCCAAGCAGCGTATCTGTCAGATTCTGCAAAAAAAGACAATAAGACAGCTTTCAGTAAGTATAAACATATAACGACATTTATAAAACAATACAAAAAATAAAAAAGAGTAAACCCTAATACTAACCATGCCGCCGCGAGAACTGAGAATGTCCATCAGGACGTTTAAGCCCTTCCTGCCTGCGTACTCGCGCTCGTAAGGTGTGGGATCACGTCCTGTCATCGACCACTATCAAAACATACAAAGATTTCATTATGTTAGAATTAAAAAACTCATAAACCCTAAACTATCGAACATAAAGAGCAATGCGAAAACACTTACAAAATCGACCTCAAATGATGCCCATCCACCGCTCCCCAAGTGGTCCGAGCTCCCTGCCGTGTGTGTGCATTCTTTGTTTATGTATGTGTGTGTGCGTTTTTGTTTATGTTTGTACTCTCTCTCTCTCTCTCTCTCTCTCTCTCTCTCTCACACACACAAAAACACTATGTGTGTGTGTGTGTGTGTGTGTGTGTGTGTGAGAGAGAGAGAGAGGGAGAGAGAAAGAGGGGAAGGGAACATGAGAGTGAGGAGAGGGAAGGAGCATACCTGGCTCTCCTTCCTCTCCTCGTGTGTGTGTGTGTGTGTGTGTGGAGAAGAAAGAGAGAGAGAGAGAGAGAGAGAGAGAGAGAGGGAGAGCGTTACCTGCTCTTTGCTTGAGGACACCGAAAAACTCAGATCTGAAATCTGAGTTTTTGGGCGCTCTCTGTTATTTTTTTTAGCCCAGCTGGCGTCGCTATGAGCGTCGCAAATTTACTTGTAAATTTGCGACGCTCATAGCGACGTCGGGAATATTTTTTTTTGAGCGTCGCTGTGTGAGCGTCGCTAATATGAATAGCCTCTTGTAGTGATAGGTATGTGTGCATGGACGAGGAGTGCAACTGAAGCCAACAACTCATCAAACCATGACTTGCACTACTGGAAATTTTCCCCAATGCCTTTCCCTCGACATTGAGTTGTCTGCCACTAATCCCCTCACTCTCTTTGCGTAAAGTGCAAGTACCTAGCACTGAAGCCGCTCGATTCATTACTTGAGGATAACCATCATAAGCTTTGGTGTGATCAATCTTGCTAAGATTTTTTGCCCTCATGTCCACTTCCACATTTATTCTTTCCATTTCTTCAACCTCTTTCTTCTACATCACCAACAGCCTAATAGCATCAACAAAAGAATGTGCTAAACGGGCTTGCGAAGGCAATGAGTTTTGGTGATTTGACTCCAGATTAGGCCAATTGATCATCGATTGAAATCTGATATCTTCTTTTTCAGAAGCACTAGAACAGACCTCTGCCATGGGTTGATCGCACGAAATATGTGATCTTTGAGAGTGCTCATCACGTCAACAAGCATCCGAAATACCCTCCAGTTTGATTAAAAATATAACCAGGGTTTGAAATGTCTTTGGTACTCCTTTCTGGTTCCGCTCAGCTTGTTGTTGCACGGGCAAACATCACGAAAAAGAATTGGTGTGAATTTTGAATTAGGTATGGGGACTTGCTGCATATCATTTCCAACATTCAAGGATAGCCGAGGGTACATGATTGTTGAATCTACATGAACTATACTTGGAGTGGCATAATGCTGGCCATAACTAGTTGCACCTGTAGAAACGAGTTGAATAAGGTAGTTGAAGCCGGACATACTGTTCAGCTGGCCACTGGGTCTTGTTGCACACAAAGCTGCTATCTTCGCTATGCGGGGAAGGTGCTGATAGGCTTATAATTAGGTATTGAGGCTTCACTGCAAAAGAAGGCCGAATCCAATATGCTGATGGGACAAACAATGACATTGTCAACCTTGTATTGATGGGACAAACAATGACATTCTCAACCTTGTAGTGCTGGAATGAATAGGGAGGAGCTTGGCCTACATAGTACATACTCTATGTTACTGAAGAATGCTCTCATCATGTCGACAAGGTAGGATTTTCTTCATGGCTCTTCACTTTCATGTAAACAGGTATAAGGTGCCAGTATAGCTAGCTGGGCGTTCCAACACCATAGATGGGCGTTTCCACTTCCAGCAGCACCATAGATCAGAGGATGAGAAGGCAATAGGTTCTGTGTTTGATGGTTTCATTAAAGCTCATATGCGAGCAAAGCCATCATTGCCTACTAGCATCGTAGCCTTCTCTCTCTCTCTCTCTCTCTCTCTCTCTCTCTCTCTCTCTCACACAGAGAGCTGTGTTGCCTGCTTCCGAATCCTAACTCCTCTCCCTCTGTGTCTCCCCCTGGGCGAGGGCAGGCCTGTGGGGGGGGTGTCAACTCATAGACTCGCCCTGGGACCAAGCAGATACTCAAGCTTCTTCTCCCACTCCTGCCCAATATCGCCCCTGCAGACCCACGAACTGCTGCCCCCTGCAAGCTCTCACATCGTTTTACACCCTCGCTCCTGCTGTGGACAGAAGCTCAGCGTTTTTCGACCTCGCTCTTGCTATGGACTGAAGCTCTCTCACGCCCCTGCAGACCCACGACCTACTGCCCCTTGACGGGTTTGGGACGAATTATCTGAAGCTTCTTTTTTACCTTAGTGGCCTTTTTCAACCTAATGGTGTTTCCCACACAGTTTTCTCAACTTTGACTGCCAGCCGTCCATTCTCTACCATTCTAAAAAAGAGGAAGCCCAATCTCTTCCTTGAGTACCACACCCGCACGCAGAAGCTTCCTCGCGGTGGCAACTGCAGCAGAAAAAGATCCCGCTGGACGCCAAGAAGCAAGGATTTCCGCCCTCGAGGCACAAATCCATAAACTCTTAGGAGAGAATGAGAAACTCAAGCTTCGCCTACTTAAGCTAGAGGAGGCAAAGGAAGAAGAGAGCCAAACTTTTTTTTAAAAAATCCCAAGGTGTTGTAGCATCCGTTACCAAAACCGTCAAGGCAATGAGGGAAGTTCATGAAGCAAATCACAGGAAGATTGACACAAAGATACAAGTAGCTACAAGAATGCCGACTACAAGAACCCCTTTGCCTTAAGGTCCGGATTGGAGGACTTCACTCACCATGGTGTGCTAGTGAGGACACCCTTGAAGAAGCAATCATCAAGCTCAACGACATCCTTCAACCTATCCACATCAAACCTGAGACCATTTCTTGGATCAACGACACACATGGACAAGTGCCACTCGAGCATTGCATCCTCACCTTCAAAGACAAAGAAGAACGGCTGAAGTTATTACACCAGTCATGCCTCCTCAAGTGAAAACCATTTTGGATTGCCGAAGAATTGACCACAAATCAACTCAAAGCTAAGGCAAGCATGCCACTCGAGCATTGCATCCTCACCTTCAAGGACAAAGAAGAACGACTGAAGCTATTATGCCAATCCCGCCTGCTCAAGGGAAAACCATTTTGGATCGCCGAAGAATTGACCACAAATCAACTCAAAGCTAAGGCAAGCGAGCTCAAGAAGGTACACGAAGCTCGCAAACAAGGTAGATGGACAGCCTACCAAGGTGGAAAAGACATCATTCAAGAGTTTTAAAATCCCAAATCAGCTCTTCCCATAGTTGAGTCGCCACCCTAGGTTTTGTTTTCCCTTTTTCCTTTTTCCTTCTTACCCTCTTGATGGACCCTCAATCCTTAACTGATATGTATCACCATCCTCTTCTTAGACATAACCCTTCTAGTCATTGTTTTTGGTCCCATGGGTCATATCTGACCTTCATGGATGATAATCTCTCAATCTCTCTCTCTCTCTCTCTCTCTCTCTCTCTCTCTCTCTCTCTCTCTCTCTCTCTTGCAAAGAGTGGACACGGACAAACCTGCAGACAAAGCTCCGAGTTGCTTCTAAGGAACCTATGGACTACTTGTGGAGAAAATTGAACTGCTTCTGAGAGCAATTGAGTGCTTCTTTTATTTTATTTACTCAGTAGCTTTTCACGAGAGTTTTTTATATTTAGAGCTTTTCATGGAAGTGATTTTTTTTAAAAAAAACTTGAAATTCAATGCCATGTGGTGGCTTTTGCGTTTAGATGCTGGAAAAAGAGCCTTTGGCTTACCAAGTAAGTAGGTGTTCTCATGAGACCTAGTACCCTTCATCTCACTATATCTCACAGGCAACTTCAATGGGATCAATGATGAGGGCAAAAAAAGCCTAAAGCGGGCGGGGGGGGGGGACGGACAATTGTGGGCCGTCGTATCTAGTGATGCGAAGGCGGCTCAAATTTACAAATATGTTCGCATTTACAATATGACATACTCAAATTTTCTATATTTCAATGAACGCATGCAAGCATATTGTTAGTGCACATGGCTCGCGTGATGGGGAGGTCGTGGGGTGCAGATCGCCCCAAATTTACAAGTCCAAGGATTTACTTTTTGCTAATTTTTGCCCCAAATTTACCAATGTCCCGAATTTACATATGTGCATTGGATGCCCCGCCCCCACCAATTGTAGATCCCATTTGAAGCTACCCATGTGAGATAGTGTGGAGGCTGGCCTCCCACAGAAGTATTATTCCACAAAACTAATGTTGAATGCACACTCCTATTCATCTCTTCCTTGGACGAGCAGTTAAGCTTTAGGCAATGGTCACGCGATTGATAGTTATTAGTTAATTTTTGAAATAACTATGCCTCATTCATCATTAGACATGCATCAATTATTTGTCTTATATGCAAGTATGCAAGAACTTTTGTAACTATGTCGATTGTGAAATAGTTGGACCAATAAAATCTTACTGACAACTCTGCATTGCATGACCACATTCTTACACATCTCTTCCCAAGCTAGTTTAATCTAATGAAAGCAACTCTAATTGTCAACAAAATCATCAACGAAAGGGGCTTACCCTTTCTTTTTTTTATGTTGGGGCCTGAGGTTCAACCCTTACCCGTGCATGGGCAAGGGGGCTTGCCCATCCAAGTCTTTGTCCCGCATGAAAATGATAGATCTAGCCATCTTTTGGCAACTAGCAGCTAAGTTAGCTCAAACACTTGCTTCCCTAGCTAGAAGCTAGGGATTAGCTCCCCTAGGCTTCTTTATAAGACCCTCCTTCTAGGGTAAGACTTATTTTTGTATTAGCACAAAAAATTATACTACTTTTGTATGTTGTGCGCTCTAGAGTTTCTCCTTTATCTTCTTGAGCGTCGAGCACATTCTTGCGGCCATATCCAATAATTGACATGAGAGTGGCCTTTGGCATCCTAAGCAGCATCACCACTACTCTCTATAGACCATGAAGCAATGGGATCAAAAGAAACCTTGAATGCTTGCAAATGACATCATAAATTCTTTAAACAGATAATGCTTCACCAACATGGAACTTGATTACAGAATTTGGTAGTTGATGGCAATGCTAACAAAAAGGGAATGCGGACAAGGAAGTTTGAACCCTTCTTCTCACTTCTTGATTTTCTTGGTTGAATCCTTCATATTGGTATCCTTCTTCTGAATTACTTGTCTTAATTCTCCTCTTCTTGACCTCCTTGAAGCCTTTCAATGCACGTCTTACCTTGGTCATAGTCACAGAGAGAGAGAGAGAGAGAGAGAGAGAGAGAGAGAGAGAGAGAGAGAGAGAGAGAGAGAGAGAGAGAGAGAGAGAGAGAGAGATGGTATGAATATGAAAGAGATAGAGCGAGCTTATAGCTTCTTAATTATGAGGGAGATATGGAGTGAACTTATAGATTCTTAATTACATGGGAGATATTAAGAGAGCTTGAGGCTATGGGAGAGAGAGCTTATGAGTCGATGCTCCTTCCATTTGTACTTCCTTGATCCTTCCTCAATTCCCCTTTTCTCCTCCTTCACTCCCCTTGGTCTCCTTCACAACTGATTAGAGATTTTTTGCCGGGCTGTAAGAGAGAGAGAGAGAGAGAGAGAGAGAGAGAGAGAGAGAGAGAGAGAGAGAGAGAGAGAGAGAGAGAGAGAGAGAGAGAGAGAGAGAGAGAGAGAGAGCAATATAAGTCCAAAGTTCACTTGAGAGCCTCGAGCTTAGACATCCGCCTTAACTCCCTTGTTATTCTTACCTTCTTCCCCATTCCCCAAAGAGCAGCAGAGAGATCTCCTCCTCTATGCCAATCCCTTCTTCTTCATTCCCGAGAGAGCGCAAAAGAGAGCACAAGAGAGATCTCATCCTCTATGCCAATCCCTTCTTCTTCCTTCACGAGAGACTCTTAAGAGAGAGCAGAGGAGAGATCTCCTCCTTTATGGAAATCCCTTCTTGTTCTCCTTCTTCCCTTTGTCTACCCATTCATGCCAAAAATCCTCTCGTTCTTGCATGCAATGCCCCTTTTATATCCTGAAAATAGTGTTACCATATACATGTGGTAGTGATGTGTGTGAACACACTAGGACCGCTGGGGCATTTTTTCCCTCTTTAGGAGGTTTTTCCCCCGAGCATTGTATATACGTCCATCACTCTAGGGCTAGTTATCTTTATATTGCACACTAAATAACACTCTCTATTGTGTGCCTTGAGCTTCCTTCGTCTTCTCCAAGATGTGTGCATTTCTCTACAACCCTAATTCTAACAATTGGTATCAGAGCAGGTTACGTCCTCGCCAGCTACTCCAGCACATGCCTGCTCACTTTCTCCGATTACGGTGAGGTTTGGTGAGTGTTCGCAGGTTGAAAAATATTTTGGGAAAGCTCTTATAGCTTAGTCTGCTCAGATTTATGATTTGGGCTCATTTCGGCCTCCATTTCCACTACAGGCAGGTCTGCACAAACAATTTCGTCATTTTGTGCATAATTTCTGTCAGTGCTGATTTCTGCATAACAGGTGCCTTACAGTCTTCTACGATTTGTGCTATATAGCACGTGTTGCTCCCGCTTTGTTTCTTCTATTTTCGGGCAATTTTCACATCAGGTGCAATATTTACCATGGCTGACAACAACACAGATGTCTTCAAGATGTTTGCTGCTGAGGACAGGTTGGATGGGGACAATTACCCTATGTGGGCTTATATGATGCAACACGTTCTTGTGCCAAAGGGTGTCTAGAATATTGTGCAGGGCATTGATGTACGTTCTGCTTCTGAGGATGTAGGCGATGTGAGGATGTTGCAGGTCTTGCTACACGGATTGCTGCTATTAGAGTTGTTTTGCCTACGGTAGAACAAGCTTGTTGGGATGTAAAGGATGCTTAGGCTCATGCATTGATTGCATTGTCTGTGAAGCTCACCATTGTTCCTCACATCCGTTTAGCAAAATTTGCAAAATAGGCTTGGGATATTTTGGTTGGTCTTTATGCAAGTCGCAATGAGGCTAAAATTGCTTTGCTGTGTAAAGAGCTGGAGTCAAAGATTATGCTTTTCTGTTCCCAATGCTTCTGCTAGCAGTACTTTGTCTGGCAATTATGGTGATAAGGGCAAAAAGAAGATGCGTTGTCATTATTGTAAAGCTAACGATCACTTGATCAAGCAGTGTCCTAAGTTGAAGGCAAAAGAGGCTAAGAAGAAAGAGGGTGGTTCCATTGCAAATGCTGGTTCCACTACAAATGCAGCCATTGTTGAGTCTTCTGTAAAAGGAGACTGTAATGCTGATGTTGATGCAGAATGGGCTTTTAGTGCAGAGTGCACTTACAATCCTACTGTCCATGATGCATGCTTTTCAGTTGCTGCAGATTCACATGTGGTGTATTTCAACAGTGGTTCTACAAAGCACATTACCTCACATCATGAATTGTTCACCTCTCTCGAGTCTGTCCCTCATGGGAATTCAGTCACTTGTGCCAACAATGCCTCTTATCCGGTTCAGGAGTTGGAAAGATTGTGCTTACTACTGCAAATGGTAGTTCCTTCACACTTGTTGATGCACTTTATGTACTTGGGATCAAGAAGAATCTCTTGTCTGTATCTGCACTTGCTAGACTTGGACTTGTAGTCAAATTTGTGGATGATAGATGTACAGTTCATGATCTCGGTTTTGGTGATGAAATTGTTGCATCTAGCCTTTTTTGCCGTGGGATGTATAAGCTCACTTTTTATGACAAGTGTGGATAAAATCTTGCAAATGTTGTTGCAGATTCAAGGGCTATTTCAGATGCAAAACTTTGGCATGCACGTTTTGGTCATATGAATTTTTCCAGTTTGCTGCGTTCTGCAGAAATCTGATTTGGTTTCTTCTTTGCTGCCTCTTGAAGCACTGTCAAACATATTTGTGAAGGCTGTATTTTGGGTAAGATACAGCGTTCTAAGTTTCCAAAGGACGGTTCAGTTCGGGCCACATGTAGGTTGCAGCTAGTGCATAGTGATGTTTGTGGGCCCATGCAAACTCCGTCCTCGGGCAATTACCTCTACTTCGTGACTTTCATTCATGATTACTCCAGGCATGCATGGGTATTTCTGCTTAAAGTGAAGTCCGAAGTTTTTTTGCGCTTTAAACAATTTCTGGCTATGGTTGAAAATGTCTCGAAATGTACTATGGGCACCCTCCGTTTCGATCGAGGGGGGGAGTATATGTCTCATGAATTCAATGCATTTCTGGCTAGTCATGGGATAAAACACCAATGTACAGTGTCTTATACACCTCAGCAAAATGGTGTTGCTGAGAGGAAAAACAGGTCACTTATGGAAATGGCACGATGTATGGTCAAAAGTCAAGCTTTGCCGCATTCTTTTTGGCTTGAGGCCATCAAGTGTGCCACTTATGTACTAAACAGGTGTGCTACGAAAGCTTTTGCAGTCTATTACTCCATATGAAGCATGGCATGATAGAAAGCCTTCTATTGAGCACATGCGTGTTTTTGGTTGTTTGGCATATGCTTTGGTGTCACAAACATAGCGCAGAAAATTGGATGATAAGGCTGTCAAATGTATTTTTGTTGGTTATAGTGCTCAAATCAAAGGTTACAGGTTGTATCATCCGCAAATAAAACGTATTCTGGTTTCACAGGATGTAGTGTTTGTGGAAGATTATGTTCAGTCCTTGCTGTCATGTGCTAGAGACAGTAATGTAAGCTCACATGACATTTATGACACTTCGTTGCCTCTTTTCAGTGGTGTGGAAATATGAATGTAAGTTCCAATGAGGCAAATGTATAGCCTATGGGGGTTTCTGAAAATGTTACAGATCAGCCTATTACTGATGCAGATGTACATGATGTACTTGATGAGGAAAGGGATGAAAATGAGCAGGCTAGATGTATGCCAAAATGGCTGGTGCACACTTTGCGTGACAATAAATTGGATGCACCTTTGTCTAGTCGTACTCGATCAGGCTCTCGCCATGCATCTTATGCATCAAATTGTTATGCTTTGCTTGTGTCTAGCTTACATGATGTTGAGGAGCCTCTGTCTTTTGATGAAGCACAGAATTCAAAAAATTGGATGGCTGCCATGCAATCAGAGTATGATGCACTTATAGGAAATGACACATGGACTTTATGTGATTTGCCTCCTGGCAAAAAGGCCATTGGTACAAAGTGGGTTTACAAGTTGAAACTCAAGCCGGATGGTGAGATCGATTGCCATAAGGCTCAACTTGTTGCAAAGGGTTATGCACAGCAAAAAGGCATAGATTATGAAGAAACTTTTGCTCCCACTTGTCATATGACTAGTCTGCGTTTTCTATGTGCATTGGCAGCTCATTTTGGTTGGGATGTACATCAATCACACATTGTTACTGCTTTCTTGAATGGTGACATATTTGAGGAAGTTTATGTAACGCAACCTCGCGGTTTTGTCATAAAAGGACAAGAGGACAAAGTGTGCAGATGTAAGAAGGCTTTGTATGGGTTGAAGCAATCTCCTCGTGCTTGGTATGAGAAAGCTGACACTCATTTGGTCAAACGAGGCTTTTGTAACAGTCCAATAGAAAGCACATTGTATGTAAAGCGTGAGGGTGATATACTTCTCATTGTGGTTCTTTATGTTGATGATTTGTTGATCATTGGACCAAATGAGAGACATATTGCTAAATTTAAGGCTGATTTGAATGCTACTTTCAAGATGAAAGATTTGGGGATGTTGCATCATTACTTGGGTATACAGTTTAAGTAGTGTGATGGTGGTATTGCCTTTTGTCAGAAAAGTTACATAGAGACATTGCTATGTAAGTTTGGACTTGAGGCTTGAAAACCTATTGACACTCCCATGGAAACAGGTTTGAAGTTGAGTCTACATGATGATGGCGATCCTGTTGATGTCACTCTTTACCAAACTGTTGTTGGCTGCCTCATTTATGTATGCAACACGAGGCCGGATATTCAGTTTTCAGTCTCACAAGTCAGCAGATTTATGCATAGCCTAGGGTCTAAGCATTGACAGGCTGTCAAGAGGAGTTTCCGCTACCTTAGTGGCACTTTACATATTGGCTTGTTTTATCCCAAGGGGGGATCATTGCCTCCAGACTTACATGCTTTTTTGGACTCAGATTGGGCTGGTTTTTTTGACACACCAGTGTCCACAAGTGGTTTTTGTTTCATGCTTGGCAGTTCATGTATATCATGGTTGATTAAGAAGCAACCTATTGTGGCCACTTCGAGTTGTGAGGCTGAGCACAGGGCAGTCTTCACAGCTACGGTTGAGTGTGTATGGCTTGGATGCCTTATGGTTGATTTGGGTGTTGGACAGGACACTGCCAACACTATCTACACTGACAATCAGAGCGCATTGGCAGTTGCGAGGAACCCAATTTTTCATGCTCACACAAAGCACATTGAGGTGCATTACCACTATGTCAGGGAGAGGCTCTTAGCACGAGAGATCATCTTGGCTTATGTGCCAACACAAGACAACCTTGTAGATCTTTTCACAAAGGCATTGTCTCGTGAGAAGCTTGAAGCTTTCCGCAAAGATTTGGGCTTACTCCCCTTTGTGGACCCTAATCATTTCCTCATGGCATGGCACTTCGCTTTACACATGTGCCAGCTCTCGTTCACCGCATCACTCCAGAGGGGATTTGTTACCATATACATGTGGTAGTGATGTGTGTGAACACACTAGGACCTCTGGGGCATTTTTCCCTCTTTAGGAGGTTTTTTTCCCCCGAGCATTGTATATACGCCCATCACTCTAGGGCTATCTATCTTTCTATTGCACACTAAGTAACACTCTCTATTGTGTGCCTTGAGCTTTCTTCGTCTTCTCCAAGCTGTGTGCATTTCTCTGCAACCCTAATTCCAACAAATAGCTCTCGCCTTCCCTCCCTAAGCAATGATGGTATCGTCATTGCTAAGGACGTGGAAAGCTGGGAGATGACGTGGTAGGTCAATCCCCATGTTTGGTCGATGTGGCTGACGGATTCCCTCCCACGATCACACCTTGCCCAAGCCTCACATTTTGATGTAATTTGTTCTATTTTTCCGTAAAAGCCTTGTAAAAGAGTCATCATGATTTTTGAGCCGATGATATACACTTTGAGTTGTATTCTTTTGACATGAGCCCAAAGCCATACGAGCCAACCATAGGACATTTGAAAATCCCTAGATAAAAGACTCGATAGGTTTAGTTTTGAGCACAACAATTTTAACATTATCTTGAGTTTGAATGAGAGTTTGAAGAGCTTTTGTATGTACGACTGTGAGTGACTATTGAGCAGCAACTTGTAATCTAAGACCTCATAATTGGAATTTGATTTTGTGAAGTGAATTCTGTTCTTTGTCTCTTGCTCTTTCATGTAAGTACAACATATCCAATTTTACTATGATTCACGACTATGTGTTTGTGAATTCTGTTCCTTGTCACTTGCTATTTCATTTAAGTACAATCATTTCTAGTTTTACTATGATTCACGACTATGTGTTTGTGAGCTATATCTATAGATTAGAGTACTTAAATGGTTGTTTTTGACATTTTGACCATCGGAGAGTGTTATTAGATCTTAGGGAGACCTACCTTGACTATTCTACTCTAGCTTTCAAGACACAAACAATGATGGATTGGGATTTTAGTACCTTGTCGGATGACTTCTAGACTTTGTAGACTAGTGTCCTTACATCTAATATACCTTCCCTGAAAGTTTTGTCACAATTCAAATATGTTTGGTTGATGAAATTGCATGATGACCTGTAATGAAAATGGCCTATGAACTTTAAGAATGGTGGAATTAAGAGAATTAGAGTGAGCATTTTTTTGAGATTACTTTGGTGAACTTAATTAATGGTATCAACATAAACATAGTACTTAATTAACTTGGCATGAAAAATACTTTTGCAAGAGAGAGTATTAGAGAACATGACAAATTGTTGAGGACCGGATTTACTTGGAGGTCCCCCCTCCAAAAGGCATTTGTATTATAGATTCTCCCATCAAGAGAGACTTGGTACAATACAATCTTTGTGTTCCTTGTGACCTAGGTGATGCAATGAACATGGAAAGATTTATGCATCAAGAGCCTAACATAAACTTTGCAAAAAACATTAACTATCCCAAGCCTCGGTCCCAAGGCCTCAAACACCTTCTAAGGTGGAGAGAGCTAGTGGGGAATGCGGATAGGGAAGAGGAAGAAGAATCATTCATAGGAGAAAAAAATAGTTCCTCACTTGTCATCACTGTTGAGCCAGTAGAGGATCACACCCACATTTTTGCTCACACTCATCATTTTGTAACCATTGATTGTAATAAATGTCTTTCCGACATTAATTTTGATTTGAGCCATTCATTAAGTAACGGGACTCAATTGAGTTTCCAGCTTGTAATTCCGAAGTAATTTCACTTGCTGATGTAGTTAGTTAGAGATGTTCTCACCTCCAAGGCTGAGGTATATAAGCCAAAGTTTTTGTAACCTAAAGAGATTCAGATTATTAATCAAAGTGAGTTTTTGAGCGCCGTGACTGTGTCTGAGAGAGAGAAAGAGAGAGAGAGAGAGAGTCTTATCTACTTGCTACGCGAGCTACGGAGCCGCCATTGGAGAAGCGACACTGCCATTGTGTTAGCAACGGCGAGAGCTACGCACAGATACCAAGAGTGCGCACTATCGGCTTCTATGTGTGGTAAGTTCCTACGAGCTTCGGTGTGAGTTTTCTTCCAACTCGTGTGGGGGAATGGAGCGTGCAGCATATCTATAGAACCACAACGAGTAGAGCTACACATTGGTACCATCGGGGTCAAGTTTTGATCACATGTATTTTTCGGCCTATCTTCATACGCGTTTACCACACGGAGTGGTTATGGGTTGATTTTGTAGTTCAAGTCTTTAGGGTGTTGTTCTTACCTAGTGTATAGACGTCCCCTTGAGTTTGAGATCGATTCAATGATTCTAGATCTTGTTTCGTATAGCATTCGTTCGTAGTACGGATTTCAGTCACTTGCGCATTCTAGAACTTAGATTTGATTTCCTTAGTAGTGATTGTCATTAGAAGGTCGAGTAGGTGATTTGACACCCACCTAGTTGTTTCCATGCGCTTGCGGGTCAAGCTCCGTCCTCGTCTGACAAATTCTGTTGTTGGTTGAGTTCTCGCTATTTAGCTTCCGCTAGCGACGTAACCGCCTTAACATTTGGCGCCGTTGCCGGGGACGAGAGCCCTAAGTAGGTGACCTTAGACTAATCCTACGAGGTGAGTCGTATAAACTACTTTGTATACTTTAGTTAGAAAAGATCTAGGAGTGGTGGACTCCGAAGATCTCGAGAGATTCTAGGAAGTGGGGTATTCCTGGGTCTTCCGTGTTGACAATATTTTTAGATTAGCTTAGATTTGTTTGTTGTTTTGTTGGTGTTGCGTAGTTGTTGATAGAAGAAGAATTTGCTAGTCCGTGAGTGGCAATGGATCTCTTTAAAATCACAATTAATTACCAAACCCATTTTATGATTAGGAATAGCTTAGGTAGGACTTCATTTGATCCTGATCTAGAGCTAGTAATCATTGGAGTATTTGCTTGATATGGTTGATTGCATGTTAGATCACTAAACCGTCGAGTTAGTAGTGAAACTTGCAATAAACAAAAGTCGGAGAAATTTTCTGTGTATCTGGGAGTTGCTGAGCACTTGAGAAAGCTTTAGGAAGGATTCTGTGCCAAAAAACTGGAAATCTGCAACTTTAGACATCATACGCGTATGATGTCTAAATGACCAAACATAGACCAAAACAAAAATTTTGACTTTACCAGAGTGTTCAAAAGGGGGGTTATACCCTAATTTCAACTTAAAACAAGAGCATTAACACTCAAAGAAACCCAAAAAGACAAGTCGGAGTCCAAGAAATGCAAAGAAGAGGAAATTTTGGATTTAGATCTTGTTTTTACATTCAAACCTGACAAAAACACTTGAAACTCAATTATAAACATTGGAGAAGGCTTAAAACCAAGAATAGTCAAAATCTGGGACAAAAGACATCATACGCGTATAATGTCTTTTAGCACATCCACTGCTTAATTTTGATATCTGACCTGACAAGATTGTTACAAACACTGTAGAAAGCATAAATATCAAGTCTTGACCCAAATTGATGAAAAAGACATCATACGTGTATGATGTTTTTTACCTAATTTTGGACATATTTTGATACTTTGCCAACACAGATCCATTGTAATAGCTGTCTAAAGGTTGTACTTCAAGTTTCATCCCATTTGGATCATAATTGACCCAAAACAAGTTAAAAGCGGAAAATTGCCAAGAAAAGCCTAAATTAGCCATAACTTGCTCAAACAGAGTTCAAACTGAATTTTGTGGGTGGAAAGAGCATAAGGGGGCTACTGAGAGTGAGCATAACCAAAATAGTCTAAATCTGTGAAAAAAGACATCATACGCGTATAATGTCTTTTTCAGCATAACTGCAACAAAATTCTCACTTGATGAAACAGAAGTTGTCCAACTGACAAGATTAAACAATTGACCAAGTATCAAGCAGTTTGGATCAATTCTGACCACAAAAACTTGGGAAAACAAATTGCCGAGACGGAAAAGTTAAAGTCCTTTAGGGGAATTGATGAATTTGAGATCGGGCAGGAACCTCCATAATAACCAACCAAAACAAGGGGAACAAGCAAGTGTCATATCAACCAAGGGAAGTGTAAACCAAAGTTGGGTGCAACCATTAGAGCCGATCTTTGAAGGAAGTGTCTCTGATACTTCTTCGGAGAGATCTTACGAGATTTTCACCGAACACTTGAAACACCTGAACCTGAACAACAGAAAAAATATGGCAGCAGGATCATCAAGCCCTTCCGCCACCATGAAGCTATTGTTCATAAAATACCAGTACGACAATGAGCAAGGTGCCAAGATCTACAAGGATGGAATGGACTGCTATTGTGTAAAGATAGAAGAGAGGCCTAGTGAGTTCAAGGACTTAGTGCCTGTGAGCTATAGCGGAGATAGATATCTAGATGACGAGGGTACCATGTACTTGGTAGTCCTAAACCCTAACATTGTGGACAAGTGGGGATTGATGGGCACCAAAGCCAAAGTAGATGAAGAACTTGAGGAGAAGGCACCAATAATGAACTTCCCTGATGCGAGGTTAAGAAGAGAGAATGAAACTACAAGGATCAACACTGATAACATCTATGTGGGGCTAAAATATAATAATGGGGAGCAAGATCTCTATTATAGATGTGAAGAACCCTACACCGGAGAGTTGACAGACCGAAAAAGACTTTATGTCTTTACCTACACAGAGGGATCGGAAGTGAAAATTTCCGCTTACGACAAGTATGGGAGGCAATACTCAATAATGGGCAAGAAAGAATTAGAAGGATATACATACTTTGGGGGACCACTACATCAGTATTATGTTACTTCTAGCTCACAAAGACCAGCACCAACAAATGGAGGGCAAAACCCAATGACGACAGGAGGACAAAGAACTCAGGCTGCTGACTCTTTCAGTCAACCTCAGTACTCGAAGCCCGGACCAATGGGATCATTACATTCCAGAGAGTCAATGGATACGAATCGAGGTAGTGTAGTTCCAATCCCCACGTATACCACTCCAGGTCCAAGGTTCGAAGCGGAACCATCACATTTACCTCCTAGTAGTAGATTCAGGGCGGGGGAACCGACAAGGGTAACCCATGAAGTCCATGATGCTAGAGAAAGCTTTAGCCGGGACACAGGAGCAATGAGATTGGTAGCAGACCATAGACGTATGAGACCATCTCAAGTAGCGAAGTGTATGCCAAAGAAGTATGGTGGTTCGGGAGATCCGTATGCACATGTGTCACTCTTTAAGCAAGTCTTAAGAGCTGAGCAGATAACAGATTTCCATACACAATACGAGGGATTTGGTCTTACTCTAGAAGGTACGGCATTGACATGGTTTCAACCACTGAACATAGGGGGATTCCATGACATTGACCATTTGCTAAGAGAGTTTGCTGAGGAATTCTCAAAACGAGGGATTAAGCACAATACGGTCTCACAAATATATGCTTTTAAACAGAGAGAACACGAAAAAGTGAAGGAAGCTTCACTTCGCTTCAAACAATACATTGAGAGATGTCCAGTACGTGAACGACCACAAGATGACAGACTATCTGTTCTCTTTATTGAGGGACTGAGGAACGACACTCTCAAGAAGGACTTGCACTTGAAAGCTTGTACAAGTTTCGAGCAAGTAACGAGAGAAGCATTGTACTTAGTGGATAACTGTACGGTTTATGGAGAGGTGTCAGCGGATACAGATTTTGCATCCAGTAGCTCTTCCTCCGTAGCGAGCGAGACTACCACTAAAAAGAATGTTCAAACAACAACCATGCCAAATGTAGAGCAAATGATAGAAGATGCTCTAAAAAGGATGGCACCATACCAAAAACCATTGCCAAAACCACTGAAATGGTGTGCTATTGAACAAAAATGGACAAACCATCCAACAGAGGAGTGCTATTACAACAAAGGGTATGTAAGGGAGCGTCAGTATGCACCTCCTGCTCAATTAGCACCACCTCAAGTACATCCAGTACCTCGATACCCAACGGGAAATGTACCAGGACCTATGGGGATAGAAAGACCGCAACCGGTATTGGGACAACAACCACCTTTACCAGGAGCAAGACCAGTGGGCATTAGATATGCACCAACCTTAGAGAATCAGGAAGAACAAGCCCTAGTGCCTGTTCAAGCCTATTATGAAGAATCTGGTGCACACATGTCTCCAACTGTGTATTACCCACCAGAAGAACCCAAACAACCAGAACCATGGGGCATGATTGGGAATGTTGGAACACCAACAGTTACAAGTGCTTCTGATGCAGAGAGATACAATTTGGACGCAAGAACATTGATGTTCATAGCTCATGGAGGGTTAACAGGACAAAGACCATCCTATCCACAAAGGACGAATCAAGTGGGACCAAGACCAGCACTAGGACCCTGTTACAAGTGTGGAGGTGACCATCTGATGAATGTTTGTCCACATACGGAAATCATTAGAATTAACGCTTATTGCACTGAGTGTGGGGTTACTCACTTCATTGAGGATTGTTCAAAGAATCCAAACAAAGTGCAAAAGACGACATTGAATATGCTAGAAACTATTCCTACCAGCAGTGGGTCTGAAAATGAAACTCTGATACCAACGCAAGTTGTTACTAGAGCTCAAGCTAAGAAAACCACTAGAGAACCTGAGAATGGAAAGTTAGCGACTGAAATGGTTAGTCAAGGACCGCGGAGTCAGAGAAACACATGGAAAGCTAGAAAAGCACGCATGAAGTTGAGAAAAGAACGTGAAGACGCTATTCTAGCTGAGGAACTAAAGCGAACTAAAGATAGATTAGAAAAACTTGAGAGTCAAAACGGGAAACGAGAGATGAGCCCGGAAAGAACGAAACAAAAGAGTATCAAAGAAACAACGAGCTTAAGCTCAGGGGGATCAGTGCTAGTCGACAAAGTACACGAACCATTGGACGCACTGATGAGAGCTTACGAAGCTAGGTTAAAGAACAACCAAACACAAGAACAGAGGTGGATGACATACCCAAACGCGGAATTGGAAAAGCAGAGACTTGAAATGTGCCAGAGAATGATCGAGACTGCACAAGCCTTATTAGAACCACCAAAAGAAACAATGAATTGTGGAACGGAAAACCCAATTCAGCAAGAGACTATTGTTTCACGGGTAGCTGAAAAGACTCCCAGTGCACAAAAGCCTGAAAATACACACAAGGATGACCGCATAGTATTGAACACAACCGATCAGGAGATAGAGAGTTTTCATCCAGTCATACAGAGGTCTTACGGAAGAGATGAGGATTACAATGAATTTTGGAAACAAGTGAGAGAGGCAAACTTTGCAAACGAGCTAAGTTGCCAAGCTAATCAGACAAATTGGGAAAAGGACATCAGGAATCCTCCCATAGTGGAATTTGAGGCAGGATCTCAAGTGGACTTGGATCTGCAATCTTACTGGGGAGATGGGGGCTCTGTTAGAACAATGGAGAGCAAACCTCATTCACTGAATACCTTACCTTCATACTTAGGAGAGTATGAAGCAAAATCCGAGATTAGAGCACTTCCCTCACGAAGAATCTCATCAGAAAAAGTCATGGACTCGCAAGGATTGATAGAGATCTTGTCAACACCAGTGACATGCACTATCACTCTAGCTGAGCTTTTGAGGCTAAGACCACATATGTGGACCACTGTAGGAAAATGCTTGGAGAAATTTGGGATAAAAGACCCAACATCGAGACTGCAAGAGGGTATACAAGAGCTGAGTAAACCACAAAAGAACGCTAAGCCTGTACCCTTAAACAAGGTCGGAGAGTATTGCGAAGGTGAAGAGGGGAATACAACCTTACCAGTTGAATTCCAAGGAGTGAACACGATGGCAATACTAGACAGCGGAGCTGGGGTAGCCATTGCTACAAAAGAAATCTGGAAAAAATGGGGGAAACCAGCAATAAGGAAGACTAGGTTGAAACTCCAATTAGCAGATGGACACATGGAGAAACCTATGGGGTTATTAGATAAAGTCGTAGTGACTTCTTGCGGCATTGAATACGAACATACTTTTGCTATTGTCGATTTTGGCAAGGAGAATAACTATGATATCATACTGGGAAGACCATTCATGAGACAGTTGAAAATGGTCCAGGATTGGGGCTACGATCACATATACCTGAGAAATATGGAAACCACTACACGTGTGAACCTGAAAGACCATAGCTACAAAGATGTGAACCGAACACCGGTAGAGGAGTTTGATTCAGCTACTTTGGCGGGATCCGAATTTCCAGCTTGGTTAGGTAAACCCAAGGAGTTATGGATGTGTGGAGCTTCGAAATGTGGAAGTCTGAGGCGAGAAGAATGTGTTTTAGAAAGGGCTATCGAAGACGAAACTTATATAGGAGAACCCTTTCCAGAGGACACGCTTGAACCATTAGAGTGGACACACATTCTAGCAACCCTAGATGTTTGTGCAATTCCGGATGGTCCCACAACGAAATTTTGCGACAAGGACGGGTACGACGTGGTTCCGTACTTCATGTTGAGAACTGTACTCGAAAAAGAAACTGAAAAGAACGATACACTGGAAAAGGAAGATGAAGAGGAGGTGTTTCACGACATTCCCGATCATCCTGAATGGGAAAATGAAGCAGACAACGAGTCAACGGACAATTCAAGCGGAAACGAAGAAACTATAACGGATGTCCGATTTTATGATTTTCCGAACCAAACTAAACAACGCCAGAAACGCTATAGAGCAAAGAAAAAAACAAAGGGGGTTAGAACCAATCCGATGCCTAGAATAAGAGGAAAAAATCAATTCCTAATGCTAGTAAAGGCGGAAGATTGTGTTAAGGACAAGGTTTCTGGAAGAATGAGAGGCAATGATCAAAAGAGCTTACGAAAAACAAAAGAGGCTCAAGAAATCAAGTTCAAAGGAATGGAACGAAAACTGAAACAGAAAAATCAGAAAAGAACAAGCGCAACAGAGAACACACGGAGTCCAAGCTAGAACGTAGAAACAAGTACAGAGAGCTCAAGAAAACTCTGAAAGAAGTTTGGACGACAGAAATTGAGAGTGGAGAGGACGAAAACGCCAAAATCAAGGAAAACATGGATGTTCCCTCTCACTATAGGAAATTCACAATAGAGGATAGGAAGGTGGTATTAACCCAACCTATTCGAGAGAGAAAGGAGAACGAATCTTATGACGGACCGGAGGATGCAAAAAAAGTTGATTTAGCAGCTCCAGGTGAGACACCTAGACCGGTGTACATAGCCACAGATTTGTCTCCAGGCGAGGAAGAGAGACTTTTGAGTCTTCTCAGAGAGTATAGGGATGTGTTTGCATGGTCTTATAAGGACTTAAAGGGAGTTGACCCATCGATATGCCAACACACAATCCCACTGAAACAAGACGCAAAGCCTAGCAGACAGAGACCATACACATATAATGATACATTTGCTAAGCGAATCAAAGAAGAGATAGATAAGCTAATGGAAGCTGAATTCATATACGAGATTGAACACACCGATTGGGTATCTCCAATTGTGGTGGTACCCAAGAAGAACGGAAAACTCCGAGTGTGTGTCAACTTAAAGAAAGTGAATGCTGCAACAATCAGGGACAATTATCCCCTGCCGATAACTGATCATGTTCTAGAGCGTGTATCAGGGAAAACAGCATACTCTTTTCTTGATGGTTTTTCAGGATATAACCAGCTAGCCATAGCACTGGAAGATCAACATAAAACAGCTTTTGCAACGGAGTGGGAATTTATGCTTATCGGGTTATGCCTTTTGGTCTAACCAATGCTCCCGCAACCTTCCAGAGGCTGATGACGCATGCTTTCAAAGAATACTTAAGGTTGTTTCTAGAAATATACATGGATGACTTATGTGTACATTCTCTTCTGAGAGATGAGCATCTAGAACACCTAAGAAAAGTATTTGAGAAATGTAGGACATATCGCATTTGTCTCAATCCTGAGAAATGTGTGTTTATGGTCCGACAGGGCAGAATTCTGGGACATATTGTCTCACAAAACGGAATATCCACGGATTTAGAGAAGATAAAAGTTATAGTGGATATGCCTAGACCAACCAATGCGAAACAAGTACAGAGCTTTATGGGACATTGCGGATATTATAGACGATTCATTTACATGTACGCTATAATAGGCCAACCACTTTACAGGCTAATAGTGAACTTTGAATGGACAGAGGAGTGTGAGGAATCGTTCAAGAAATTGAAAGAGGCACTCATTACTGCTCCAGTCTTGAAATCACCAGATTGGGAGAAGATATTCCATGTGCATATAGATGCTTCGGCATATGCAATAGGATGCATTCTGGCTCAGCCAGAAGAAGGAAACATGGATTTTCCTATCTGTTACGCCAGTCGACAGCTCAACAATGCAGAGAAGAATTACACCACAACAGAGCGAGAGGATTAGGAATGATATATGCTGTGAAGAAATTTCGGCATTATCTTCTAGCCAACAAGTTTGTGTTTTTTACGGATCACCAAGCCTTGCTCTACCTAGTGAATAAACCATGCAATACCGGGAGAATAGTGAGATGGTTCATTATCTTACTGGAATTCGACTTCACGGTAGTAGTAAAGAAAGGAAAAACACATCTTAGAGCTGATCATCTTTCGCGATTGACGAATGGAGAAGACCCTATAGGAGTAGATGACGACATGCCAGACGCGTACTTGTTCAACATAGAAATGATACCGAAGTGGTCTCAAAATGTCGTTAACCTATTAACCTATGGAGGAGAGTTTGATAGAAGAGAATACAACCAGAAACATATTGCTATTCAGCAATCCAAGAATCTTCAATTGGTTGCAGGAAGGTTGTATCAATTGGGAAATGATCATGTTTTACGACTATGCATCAATCCTGAGGAATATAATATATATCTGTGCGAAGCACATGTTCAGGAATGTGCATTTCATTGTTCAAGAAGGAACACATATAGGAATTTGTTACAATTGGGAGTCTATTGGCCAGGAATGAAAGAAAGCGTACATGAATATGTCACTGTATGTATTGTATGTTCATCAAAACCGCCAGCAGAGTATTCGACATTATATCAGATAATGATCGCTCCAGAATGGAGTCAGTATATTGTTGAATATCTCACAAATAGAACTTTCCCAGAAGGAACGTCAAAAGCTCGTCAGAAATCTGTAGAGACAGAAGCTAGAGATTACGCTTTAATAGGAGATCAACTCTATAAGAGAGGTAAAGACAACCAGCTTAGGATTTGCGCATCAGAGTCTGAGTATGTGATAATCCTAGAGCAAGCTCATGGAGGAGTAGGTGGAGGCCATTTCTCAGGTGATAAGACAGCAAAACTTGTCTTAGCCGCAGGAATATGGTGGCCAACATTACATATGGACGCTGAGGAATACGTTAAACGGTGTGATGACTGTCAGCGGACCAAAGTACCACTTAAAAGAGATGATATGCCGCTTAGACCAATGATGGGGGCAAGAGCTTTTGCAAAATGGGGGATTGATTATGTCGGACCCATTTCACCTCCTGCATATAAGACTCATGCACAATACATCATTGTGGCTACAGACTATCTAACAAAGTGGGTCGAAGCAAAGGCAACTCAAAAAGCAGATGCCAGGACCACGGCACAATTTCTATATGAATACGTCTTTGTACGATATGGATTGCCAATAGAAATTGTGAGTGATCGAGGCACACATTTTATAAATGAAGTGATAAAGATCCTTCTAGATGAATTCATGGTAATCCATAGGAAATCAGCCCCGTATCATCCACAAGCAAACGGACAAGCTGAAGCAACAAACAAAACCATATGCACGGTCCTTACGAAGATTGTATCTGAGTCGAGAACTGACTGGGACCAGAAGTTGCATTCAACATTATGGGCATATAGGGTAGCATATAAAACATCAATAGGAACGACCCCATATAACATGGTTTTTGGGCTAAATGCTATCTTACCAATAGAATTCTTGATTTCAACATTAAGGGTGGCTAAGGATCTAGAGTGGACAGGGCACGAGCTTTCTGATAGAATAGATGACCTGGAAAAGCTAGATGAGCTTCGCCTAAAAAGCAGTAGCTTCTATCTACGCTCAAAAAAGGCGACAAAAGGAATTTTTTGATAAGCATGTGCGGACTAAAGAGTTTAAGGTTGGGGACTATGTCCTAGTTTACACTCTGAAACAACATGCTAAGAAGCTTAAAAAGCGAGGGATGGGACCTCTGGTGATTAAAGATCTATCACCAAGTGGAGCCGTCAAGCTTGCTACATTAGACGGAGAAGAAATGCCCAATTGGATTAGTGGATGCAGAGTGAAAAAGTATCTTTTGCCGCTAACCCAAGACATGCTTCTCAAAATACATCAAGAAGAGCTGCGTGTCCAGAAAAAGAAAAAGATTGTGGAGGAAGCGCAAGCCGAGGCGAAGGAAAGAATGGAGAAAAGAAGACTACTGCGTCAGAAACAGCGCAATGAAGGAGCAATACGAATAAACGCAGTCAGTATAACAGAAATGGATAATGACAAAGAAGAACCCATCATTGAATGCAAAGTAGGAACCAACCAAATCAAAGCCAGAGCACTATTGGATTCAGGAGCTCAAGCTAACCTACTTTCACTCAGTTTGTATAGACAATTGACAAATGACACTAAACTACAAACTGCCAAGCAAGAGTTAAAGAGTTACTCTGAGAATTCAATCAAAACTGTCGGATGCACAGTTTTACATATACAGATTAACCAATATGTGTATCCTCATATGTTTTACGTGGTTGAAGACCAAGCTACACAACAACCATTATTGCTAGGACAACCATGGCAGAAACAATACAATGCAATGATTGACTGGAGTTCTAAATCAGTGCTTATCAAATACGAAGGTGAAAGTCAATCAGTTAAGTTCACCAAAGGAGCAGAGCCAACTCCAAAGGACGAATCCAAAGACAAAGGTAAACAACAACCAGAGAAAAAGAAGAAGCAATGGCAACCGAAAGTTTCTATACAACCGGATTACTCTTCGACGAGGAACTCTCAACAGTGGATAAGGAAGACAAGCAATAATATAACAGCTCAACCTTGGGAAAAAACGGAGTCAAAGTTGGTATGGAGACCAAAAAAGGTTGTGCCAGAGAACACAAAGGTGGAAAACAGAGTCTTCAATACCAGACAACAGAGTGATTCCAGACAATCAAGGACAGTGAAACAGATCTGGATTCCAAAGAAGTTCATGACGGCACAAAGCTATAGCAAGCAAATTTGGATCCCAAAGATTTGTAAACAGGAACTCCCTTCAGTACAATCAACGGAAACTCCTAGGTATTTCAAGGCGAGGAAATCACCACAAAGGACAAAGCAGGTTTGGGTCGCAAAGAGTTTGTGGCAAGCACAAGCGAAGCAGAAGCAGATTTGGATTGTGCAAAAGAACAACAAGGTAAAGATGAATCCATCTACTGATTCTACTACCGAAGTATCACCAACCCAAAACCCGACCACCAATCCTTCAATCAAACAAAGAGCAGCTTTATTGGAAAGACTGTTGTATCATCGCTCTGCAATTGCATTGGGAACTTATGACCAAAACAACTACAATGCTTCGCCCACAGACACTTCATAGTCGTCCGGGAGGACTCAGACTAGGAGGGGGGGAGGTATACAGGTATATAGGAGTTACAAAGCAGCTACAAGCGCCAAAAACAAAGAAAAACAAAAATTATATTACAAGGGCAGTGTCTTACATGATTTTGCAATTTTTATGTTTGATTGCGGATATTGATAATATTTATGCCCTTATATACCTTGTTTTGCAACAAGAAGAGATCAAATGATGAATTTGGGTCTCTAGACGTGTAAATATCACTAAATAAGAGTGTTTTTGGAGCAAAAAAGTGAAAAAAAATGGTAATCCAAGTCCAGAAATCACAAATAAGTGTATATTCATATACACAGGGTTACCAGCTATTTATCGTGTATGTTTGGAATTTTTTGGCTTCAATTTGCTATTTTCCTTTATTTTTTATGATTTTCTTGATAAAAGTAAAAGAAAAATAAAAAACAGGTGAAATGAGATCGGAAAAAAGAAAAGAATAGACGGTGATGGTCCTAATGACAAGGGCAACCCATGGTAAAAATTGGGTACAATTCTGAAAAAGTTGCGGAAAGCCCGAAATGACAGAATTTTGGCAAAGTGGACAGATTTCTCAGAAACAGGTCAAACGGAGTCCAAATTGAGAAATTTCAAATCCTAAAGTGCATTTCACGACGAGATAGGAGCACATGTCAAATTTGGTAACAAGTGATCCGGGAAGTCCGAAGTTAAGTATTTTTCACATCACTTTCAAGCTCATTTCCACTATTACCTTCTTGGAGAGAGCAAAGAGCACACAGGAGCATCCGACCTTCTACTGCCTTCTACGACTGCTACGAGAGCTCAGAGGACACCAACATGAGAGGTAGACTCGTTGCCATAAGCTTTTGATGCTTATCGTTAACTTTTGTCGCGAAAACTGACCAACCAAACCAAGAAACAAGAGCAGACGGGGAATGGGGAGGAACGCTAGGTAGGGGCACAACCGCCTAACCAAACCTTGCAAGAACTTAGAGGTGGGTTACCCTAACATAGAAGATGGGTTTCTAACACTCAAAGCTTGAGAAAGAATGACTTGAAAAACCCTAGGTCAACAGAGCCTGCAAGAGGCAAACAGAAAAAAGTTGTCGAAACGACACAAAACTTCTCAGGAAGCTTAACAACATCGAGGGCAATGCAACCATGGAGTATCTCCGGGTTTGGATCACCAAAAGTAGGTCGGAACAATTGATTCGGCTGCGGACACACAAAGCGTCATTTTGGCATAACGGCTAAAATTGACGACCAAATGACATGAAACTTCACAAGCAGCTTCAAATATACATGGATGACTTATGTTTGCAAGCAAAACCCAAAAGAAAGCTGATTCACTTACCGATGGTGAAAAAGACGCTTTCGGGCAACCAAATGGAGAAAGATGGAGAACGGGGAGCCAAAGTCAAGTTCAACCAAATAGGTGGCTTCACAACATATCCAATGAGCTGGAAATGCAACTCTCGAGAAGAAAAGTTGAAGAAATTCAACTCCAAGGCAAAAAGACGACTTCGGAGACTGAAATGCCTATAAGGGGGCTTTTTAGCTAAACTAATGACTTTTTAAGTTGAAAACTAATTAGCAGGGCTTAGGCACTAGCACAAAGCATTCTTTGCACAAAAAGACCAACATTTCAAGAAAAGACATCATACGCGTATGATGTCTCACAACATGATTTTCACATCCATTTCAACATTTGAGTGCATAGCCTCATTCCACATGTTAATCACATCCTATGAACCAAGTATCATGAGAATTGGAGTTAGAAAACCCAAGGAAAACCAAAAAGACGCAAAGTAGGCCATAAAATTGATTTTTGGTCCTAATTTTGTCAAAATAACTCCAAACTCAATGAAACTTTGTAGGATTGTTGATTAACGCATCTACAAGCTATCTGGAACCAAAAAGCACCATTTTGACACAAAAGACATCATACGCGTATGATGTCTATTTGCACTTACAGAGCCAAAACTGCTCATTTATCATCATACATCCATTATATATATCTAATACATGCTACATATGAAGTTTGGAACCATTTGGTCAAGTGGATCATCCCATTAGCCCAATTGAGGGAAAATCCTTCATCCAAAGCCTATTTTAGCTCAGATCCAACATACTCAAGTCCAAACCAAGATTTGAGTAGAGACAGTCCTTCACTAGTACATGGGGAGTCCACAGAATCAATCCCATGAAAAATTGATGAAAAAGACATCATACGTGTATGATGTCTCCAGAGCCATTTTTAGCCCAAAATCTATCCAAAATTCATAAATCCAGTGAATAAGCCTATCTAAAGCCATATCCAAGCTTATAGAGAAATTTGGTCCAAAAATACACTAAAAGACATCATACGCGTATGATGTCTCACTATGTGATTTTGGCACCTCAGGGTTTCAACCACCAAACAGAAGTGATCTACATGCCATTTGAAGGTGAACCACCAAGTTTTATCCAATTTGGATCATAAAATCCAATTCCCGTTCAAAATTTTGCCAAGAGCCTGATCTGGACTAAACTGGCCAAAACTTGACCAAATGGGATCCAAACTCAAATCCAAGCATATGATACTCATGTATACACTATCAGCTACAAGCACAACCAATATGAAGTCATTTTGACACAAAAGACATCATACGCGTATGATGTCTCCAGCATGATTCTGAGCCCAGTTTGCATATTTTTTCACCTACCCTGCATCCTTAGGCCCTGAATAGCTCATGTTTCAATTTTCAAGTCATTTGAATAGTTAAAAGCTTCATTTCGGCCTTCAGTACTAAAAAGACGCTAACTTTTGAAATTGGAGTTACAGGATCCATGGATTCCGCCAAGTTATCGGCAACGAAGAGAAAAAGACCGACAATCAAAGATGCTCTTGCAGAAGCGGAACCCTTTGACATTCCAGCAGAAACCCTCAAGCCAACCAAAACTTGGGTGGAGGAAGCAGTACTAGAACAAGAGGGAATAAAGATCTACCAGGGGACTTTCAGAGATCCTCAAGGGCAAGCGGTGGATATACCGATGATCCCACAAGAATTGGTGGATTATAGCAGGTCAGAGAACATTAGCAGGTACCTGGAAAGGGCAGACTTGCACAGATTCTTCACCTCGAGACCATCAGGTGTAGATACAAGAAGAGTGTATGAGTTGGCAACCTCCATTCAGAAGGATGGGAAAGCCACATTGACAGCAATAGATGGAGAGAAAGTAGAGGTACAGATCACTCCACAGCTCATTGCAGATGCATTGAAGCTGAACAACAAAGGGAGCTCTGTCAGGGAAAGAAGGGAGGCTATAGAGGTTTATGGGTCCAAGAAACAGAATGCAACTTATGGAGATATGGCAGACCAAAGAGCGGCAACCCTTTGCCGACTGTACAACCAATTTCTCCATATTTGCAGTAAAAGACCGCAAAAGTATACGACACCGCCCCATGCCATTGCAACTACCATCACATGGGCATTGAAGAGCAATATGCCAAAAGAGGTGAATTACGCTCAACACATCCACGAGCAAGTAATTGCCATGCACAACGAGAAGCCAAAGTATATAGGAGGAGCTGAAGTTCTGACAAGAATAGCTTATGAAGCTATCGGAGCCAGAGATCAATGGCCAAAGGTTCCCTCCCAGAATGAGTGGCTTAGAGAAGCCGATGAGGAGGAAGAACAGCCTGAAGTATCCAAGAGGGCGTCCACAAGAGCACGCAGGAAACTAGAAATAGTTTCAGAACCTGAAGAGAATGTGGATGAGCCGATTATGAAGAAATCAAAGAAGAAGGTTGCTCCCAAGCAAACCAAAAGTCAGAAAGCGGCAAGAATGGAAAGACTGGTGGAGCAGTTTAGAGCGGAAAGAGCTCTAAAGGGGGACTTTGAAGAAAAGTGGGTGCCAGACCCCACTAAAGTCGGAACTAGCTCAGCCAGGCCACATGTTGATCAATATGATCAATATATTAGAGCTTATGAGGAGTGAGAGGCTATACTGGAGCAGCAACCTGTCGAGCCATACACTGAAGAGGAAGTACAGCTTTTAAAAGCTGAGCTGAAAAAGGACGACAAGGGGAAGAAGAAAGTAGATGAGTCTACTGAACCTCAAGAGAAAGACGGGCAAGCAAACAAAGGGAAAGCCAAGATGACTGAGGACAATCAGCCCTCCTTTACTGATGTACCCAGCCCGACGAAGACGGAAATCATTGTGGAAGAGACCACAGTAGAGATGGACACGGCTGGTATGGAAAAGCCGGAGGCCGGGACCAAGGAAAAGGAGATAGATCCAATTCAACAAAAGAAAAATGATTATGAGGATCTGGTAGCGATAGGGTACACTGAAGAAGAGGCCCTTGAGGCGGTTTATGGGATCACCCTACAAAAACGAGATGATCGGAGAGGGACAAAGGAAAATACAAAGAGTACAAAAGAGAGTGAAGAGAAACTCGACGAGCAGAACGTACTAGAAGAGCCGAAGCCAGTGGAGGTGGTGGCCAAAAAAGCTTTAGAGTTGACAGATGAAGATGAAAAAGACATGCACATGGTGCATGAACTGCTCAACAAGATCAAAGAAAGATCCAAGGCAAAGGAAGTGGAGATTGAGACAGCCAAACAAAGGGAAGCCGAGTTGCAGAGGAAATTAGAGGATGCTATGACTGAATCTGAAATTCATAAAGCATCACTCTACGATGCGGAAAACGAGAGAGATGGCTTGATACTCCAGCTAGCCGAGGCTTCAAGAGAAGTAACAAGTGCACAGGAAGCAAGGGAGCGGATGGAAGACGACTTGGAGGCGGCTAAAGATGAGCTCACTGAGCTAAGGGAAAGAGTCGAGCTCCAAGAAAGAACAATCACTAGACTCAGGACTACCCCTAGAGCTAGCAGAGTAGGAACCGAACAAGAGGGAGCTCTTGTACCAGCTCTGGAAGACCAGGTCCGAAGCTTACAGAGAGAGCTAAGATTAGAGCAAGTGCAAAGGTTGCACATTGAGGAGGGATCATTGGCAGCAAAGGAGAGGCTCACTTTAGAAAATCAAACACTAAGAACAGAGAATGAGACCCTCTGCAAACAGCTCCAAGATCTACAAGAGCAACAAAGAAGAGAGACAGAGACACCACAAGAAGGATAAGGTGGAGCAGCCATAGAGCTACCAGAAACTGGAGAGACAACCACAATTGAAGATCCAGCCCCAGTTCAAGAGGTGGCCTCAACTTCAGGAATCTCTGAAGAAGAAGAACAAAGGCTCCATGACCAAATAGAAAAGTCAACAGAGGAGAGTGCCTAGGCGGAAATGGAATGGGAGAGGAGACTCCTAATCTCCATTAGACTTCACGGATTAGACACAAAAGTGCTCCATGAAGAGTGGATGCAACCCAGCCTGCCTTTCCCTTTGATGAAGTTTGAAGTGATAAAAACGAAAAAGAGAATAGAGGAAGAGCAGTATGTCGCTCTTTACGAAGGCAACATCACAAAAGAGGAACAATCAAAGAAGATTGTAGATTCGCAGCCTAGATGGAGGAAAGGTTGGCTGAACAAATACCCAGCCTACCTCATCTACTTGGTAGAGGCACCAAAGGAGATTCGGGAGGATGCAACCTTCTGTCCGGTGCCAAGAGTCAGAAGCTCGAAAGAGCATGGCAAGATTGCAGAAAAGAAGCCAAATTTGCTTAATTACCCAAGGATGCCAGGACCAAAGGCAGGAGAGAGAATAGGTAAAGCCTACATGGTGAAAACCCTAACGGGCACCATCAAGCTCTTTACTGGCTCTCCTGACCTTTCGTGTCAGATGCTCAAGAAAATTTGCAGGACTCTCTTAGCTTGCATTGAAGTGTTCGTGCCAGATAAAGCCACGACCTCGAGTCTACTATCGACGGCCGACACAGTGACTGATATGATGTATGACCTTTCATTGCAGCCTTCTCCAAAAGTGTTGCACCTCCTATACCAGAGGATTATGTTTTTGCCTAGCTTCCACATGCAAACATTCGAAGAAGCTTTCTACACCGGATTTTTCACCCACGAAAGCAAAATATTCGGCCCAACCTTGACCATCGGCAACCTGCGATACGAATCACATTTGCAGATGCTCAAGACGACAGGACTTTATTGACCAAGCATAAAGGTCATGTCAGGGACGACATGAACGCGGAGGGGGGGAGTGTTGAGCGAGCCAGCAGAGGATCACACCCACATTTTTGCTCACACTCATCATTTTAGTAACCATTGATTTTAATAAATGTCTTTCCGACATTGATTTTGAATTGAGCCATTCATTAAGTAACGGGACTCAATTGAGTTTCCAGCTTGTAATCCCGAAGTAATTTCACTTGCTGATGTAATTAGTTAGAGATGTTCTCACCTCCAATGCTGAGGTATATAATCCAAAGTTTTTGTAACCTAAGGGGATTCAGATTATTAATCAAAGGTGAGTTTTTTGAGCGCTGTGACTGTGTCTGTGAGAGAGAGAGAGAGAGAGAGAGAGAGAGAGAGAGAGAGAGAGAGAGAGAGAGAGAGAGAGAGAGAGAGTCTTATCTACTTGCTACGCGAGCTACGGAGCCGCCATTGGAGAAGCGACACCGCCATTGTGTTAGCAACGGCGAGAGCTACGCACTGATACCAAGAGTGCGCGCTATCAGCTTCTATGTGTGGTAAGTTCCTACGAGCTTCGGTGTGAGTTTTCTTCCAACTCGTGTGTCGGAATAGAGCGTGCAGCATATCTATAGAACCACAACGAGTAGAGCTACGCATTAGTACCATCGGGGTCAAGTTTCGGTCACCTGTATTTTTTGGCCTGTCTTCATACGCGTTTACCGCACGGAGTGATTATAGGTTGATTTTGCAGCTCAAGTCTTTAGGGTGCTGTTCTTACCTAGTGTATAGACGTCCCCTTGAGTTTAAGATCGATTCAATGATTCTAGATCTTGTTTCGTATAGCATTCGTTCGTAGTACGGATTTCAGTCACTTGCGCATTCTAGAACTTAGATTTGATTTTCTTAGTAGTGATTGTCATTAGAAGGTCGAGTAGGTGATTTGACACCCACCTAGTTGTTTCCATGTGCCTGCGGGTCAAGCTCCGTCCTCGTCTGACAAATTCTGTTGTTGGTTGAGTTCTCGCTATTTAGCTTCCGCTAGCGGCGTAACCGCCTTAATTCTTTTTTAAGCCGAACGTGATTCTTAATTTGATAACCACTTCTAAAACTATTTATATCCACCAAACATAAAGGTACGAAACCAAAATATCTGAGAATTTGGAGAGTCGTGCTCATTGTTGCGTTGAAGCCATTAGTCCATATGAGGGATGCAATTGGTTTTAGAAGATGATCATATGCAAATGGCAAGTCGATAGTCAAGGGTCGGATGTCCTATACTAGTGTACTGGGCATATAAATATCCTTGAAGTCTTGCATTTTTCACCATCATAGAATTGAGTTGATATACATTGTCACTGCACAATATAAGAGCTAATCCTTAATTGGGTGAAAATAGCTTTTATGTATTGAATTGGATGCATAAGGGGGGTACAATCCTTGACTAGGTAGAAGTAGTCCTCAATTGTGTGATTGTATTGAAGATTTCTTTGCGTTATTTCATGCATTGGTTTATATATAGAGTGCATTATGTATTTATTATGAAAGATTGTTAGTGCATGACATAACCAATCATAGATATTATTACATTTGTGTGTGTTTAACAAATAGTTGACATCGTTTTGATAGCAGACAGAGATGAAAAATTAGTGTATATTTTTTGCAACAAAAAGATATTGCATCACATCAAAAGTGATGGCTACCAGGAGGAAATGCCAACCTGGTTGTATGATTTTCAAAACGAAGATGAAGAAGACTTCTTTGTCGGTGTATCTCAATGCACTATAGATGAAATAGAATAGAATCTGATAATAGATGTGGAAGTTGAATTACAAGAAGACCCGCAACACCTAGACTTAGAACCAGATGACAACTTCCCATATTCAATATAGCTTGAGAGTAGAATGAAGATTGTGTCAAAAACCATTATGAAAGAGTTGGTACTAAATGTCTTTTGATCATATACAATGCTTCATAGTAGCGATTATACATAGTTTGTCGATCTCAATTGCTATGCTCAAATCCTGCATCTTTTCACCAAACAGAGGGGTATCTTGGCGGACTTGCTTGACTTTATACCCATTTTTCATGCCAAACATATAATATATTCCTTGTGGAATATCTTGTGAACAGATTGCACATCAGCTACTATTTTTCATTAAAAAAATTAAACAGAAAAAGATAATGACCACATGTCAATGTATAGTATCCACTCCATCCATCAAAATTCTTGTAGCAAACTGGGACATTGGGAAGATGAAGATGCATCCAAAGTAGACGAGGGGACCAGATCTAGATGCAGGACAAGGTGACTAATGTGTGTCCCTTGTACAGATGGAGGATTCACTCGATGTGTCAGATTTTGAACATCTTGGCTTAAGCGATGAATACTTTTCTCCATCCGTACCTATGATGGTTGGGGTGTTTGGGTGGCTATAGAAAGCCGTGTTATTTTTTCATCTTTCTCTGTCAGCTGTGTCGTGTAAATATCTTTCTCCTTTTTTAATTGTAGATCAGTCCCTTTAACTATCAATGCCAGTTCATCTCAGGTGAAAGTGACACAACTTTCCCTGATATCATGGGTGTGGCAACAATTGTCTCCTTTGATGAAAAGTCTACTAGTCGTTTTTGCACAAAATGAACATACAACATTTTGGCAAAATATAACGCACAATCTGCATTGGACAGTGGATGGCCATAAACTTCCAAGTAGATCCTCTCAGTGTTTTCTTTGATCGCTTTGTGGAGGCACTTTGATACCTTCAACCATCCTTTTCTTATCTCCACATCCTCACATGGCCATATTGTTTTAATCATATCCTTGGTCACTTATTTATTGATATTTTTCCATTGTATGTGGTTTGGATTTTCCCATTTTGATAGTTGTCGAGCAATGCATGTCGCTTGTTGAGCCGACATGCCATGGGCTAGAGATTCATGCGCTAAAATGCATTAACAGCCGCTTGTTATTGTTGATCATCAAGCACTAATTGGGTCAAAAACTTGTTCTTCATCGGCCATAGTATCTTAGATCTGCAATGGATAAATAGTCAAATATTCAATATCCTTGACAAAAGTATATTCCTCATGATTCAACAGTATCACAGATACACAAAGACAACAGTCTCGTCCACTACATAACCCGTCGTAGGCCCCTTAAATCAAATCATAATCGATGCAAAAAAACAACAACTGATTGAACCAATTGAACAACAAGACATATGACTAAAGATAATTGATCCGATTGAAATACAAGACAATTGATCCAATGGAGATACAACACATGATTCAATGAGGTGAACCATCCCAAACCGAGATAATAGACTTCAATACAAATGAAATACACAGACAACAAGACAAATGTATATCACAAAAATGTTCTGCTCATGTAAAACGATGGCGCAAGTTCAACAAGTAGTCGTTGGACAGGATTAGGGTATTTCTTTGAATGTTCTTTTAAAAATATCAAAACATATGATGCGTTTCTTCTTGTTTCTCGCTCTCTTGACTTCATCCAACAATATAGTTTTATCTGAATGGTCCTCATGACATCTTGATCGGGGTGGTGAAATACATTTTCTCGGGAATAAACTTTCCTAGCTGCACTCCAAAAGTCTATCAACATGTCGAATAGATAACCTAATGCATAAATATCACTTGCTTTTGTATACGCGTTTGTGCACCGTGAATCATATATTTTTGGAGCAATCCACGGTCGATTTGCAATCTCTCCTTCCCCTTCTTTCTGTGCCTCCAAAACTGCAGCGTTCAATTGTCCACTTGGACACAAATGATTATTTGATACGTGCTTAGCTGGCATTCTAAGCATCATTCCCCAATCAATGATTCCAATGCGGGGTTTATCTGCACAAGTAAAGTCCAACATTATGCTGAAAGGGTGCAGGTTGCTGTGCACTATACCAGCCAATTGAGCAGTCACAAGGCCATCAATTAAAGAGTGATAGATTTTTGGCATCTGCTCAATCAATGCTTTGATCCTGCACTGCAATCTTTATCTCTGGTAAGTGGTGATTTGCGTCTAGAAATGATCTCGAGCCGTGTTGTAGCCTGTGTATGTGGTGTTTGAATGCTTTGTGAGTGAATGGCAAGTGGCACATCATGTCCCCCAAGGTGCCCCCATTGTAGTATGGAAAGATTGTGATCTAGGGAGCTTTGGTGGTAAAGCCAATGCATCTTACAATGGAGGGGTGGATTGTTTGCATTCCTTGCTTTGTTTGAAAGCTATCAATTTTTTCCTCACTCACTCCCTTGCAGCATTTTCCCACATATGCAATGTACTCTAGAAAGAAAGAGATTCCTTTAATGGTGTATAATGTGCACACACCAAAAGAGCCTTCTCCAACCCTTGTACCTTCTACCAGGGCCTTGTGGGGAATTCCCATTAGATGCCCACACTTGGCATTCAATGCCATGAGCATAATTATGTCGGTGCCGTTGGAATCTGATCAACCACCCATAGCCACTGGCGTATCTTGCGCCATCTTCAATATCTTGGGTAAGGAAGCTTGGTCTTGAGCTTTCACTTGCTTCATCTTGACCTTCTGTTCCTCCCATATTTTGTCCCAAAGCTCTAATTTTTCCATATCGTAGGTGGGAGGGATATCTTCCTTTATGTCTTTGCAACATAATTTTATATTGCCCAACATTGTCCTAACCTTGTGGTGGGGGTCAAATTCTCGAATCCATGTTAGATTCAGCAACTCATATTGGCCTTCACCTCGCAGCCTATGCTCTGTGTTCTCCAATATAGTGCTAGTGAGGTCTTTAATGAAGATGTTTTCAAGCATTTTTTGGATGAGCATAAAGCCAGTAGATCTTGCCGAAAATCTTGCTAACTAGCTTCATGTATATATATGTACATAGTGCTTTGAGTCTTGGGAGTGATGTAAAATTCATGTATAAGTTTTTGGTTTTTCCGGGCTTGTGTACTGGTTCTTTGGGTTTTTCAAGTCCCCAAAACATGGTTTTCAATAAGTATTTTTAGACGTGCTTTGTAGCTTGTGAATCGGACTTGTACATCATGAGTTATGTGCGTCCGAAGTGGGCGGTCGCGACTTAGAAAGTGATTGCAGATGCATGCGACAAAGGCAACTAGGACAACTTGATGATTTTAAATTAGAACTACTGAGATTTTAAATTTCTAAAGATATCCGAGTTAATGAGCTCCAAGTCATGCTTTATGGCGTCGCATTTGGTGCATGGAGTGGTGCACTATGCTCCTAGTAAGTTGGTCATGAGAAGTTGGAAATTTTCTGTGGGAAGAAGGGAGTTGGGGAACTATGGGAGGAATATTCCATAGGGGATCTTGGGCCCAAAGCAGAGGGTACAAGAGGGGGAACGGGTGCCCATTTGGGGTATATCAAAGGAGAGAGGAGCTTGGGAGGAGCTTGGCTATGGGGGTTTGTGGACTCATGGGGGAGAAAGGGGTGTCAATTTTAAGTTCCCACCTACTGCCCAGGCACTTGGCCATCCTTTTGGTCCCCTGGACATTAGCTCCCACCCCCTCCCTTAGCCCAAAAGTCATCGGCTGCCCATTTCTTACCCAAATGAAGCCAAAATTGGACCAATTATATGAAGCCTTGCAAGAGAGCCTTGCCGACTAAGGACAGAGAAGAAATATCTTGGAATAAAATAAAAAAAAGGCCCCATTTTATATCTGCAATTCTCTCCAACACCTGCAAACTTTCCAGAGAGCTCATTTTTTAGCAGGAGAGAGTACACCCCCAACTTTGAGTAGCCATAACTCTCTCATCTTTTATCTAGTTTTAGCCTATGGATACTCTATGAGCATCTACTCAAGACGAGCTACATCTATATGGTCTTGGTTTCTCCTAATTCCAAGTGTGTTTCATGCTAGAAGGGTCTTTAGGTGCTTATCACAGGTGGTTTCTGTGGTGCAGTAGTCCTTCCTTCTACGGTGTGACTCGTGCAAGGCTATAGAGGCACTTGTTTTCCTTGTTGCTTGCATGCTCACATTGTTTTGGTGGCCCCACTAAGGAGCAAGAGCTCATGTGCTCCAATTCTTGTGAAATATATCTATTCTGCATGCAAAGAATGTAAAGGGGGTGTGGATCCTTATGGACAATAGCATATGTATGTGCAAATTGTGGACAGCACTTGAGGCAGCCGTGTAATCAGATTGTAGCCTTTGGAGGGTGGTGGGGTTTTGTGAAGCCAAGCACTGGTAGCCGGGTTACCCACTGTGAGGTGGATTAGGTACTGGAGTGATCCATCGACATCCCTTGAACTTACGACGTCACATGTAAGTGTTTTTGTGGCAATCAAAATGGCAGACGATTTTCCACAGTTTCATGGATTTCTTGATGAGAATGCACGGGTTTTTTTTTTGAGAAATTGGAAGTTAATTTCTTACTGTGAAATATTCTAGATCAAGCTATATTATTGCGGTTGCTGCAATACAGTTTACAGGATGAGGCAAAATTTGGGTTACAAAATTACGAAGAGGTGGTATAGGCACAAACTCCAAGGTTTTGGACTACAATCGTGTGAAGCAAGCTTTTTTGGCATAGTACAGATCCATTGAAGTACCTGATGAAGTTTGGCATGAAATCTTGGGGTACACTCAGAAGGCTAATCAAAGTGTTGATGATTCACCCATTTATGGGATAAATGGTCACGAGATTTAGGAAATGAAATCCCCCCAGCCATGGGTGTGGTGTAGAATGAGAGAGATATTTTTGTTGCACTGACTGTCAAGGACAAAGAACACGAGAGAGATTTAGAGAGAGAGTGCCAACTATGGAGCGAAGAGGGGGGGAGGTTGAACGAGGGGAGAGAGAGGGAGAGTGTGGACGAGAGGGAAGGTGGGTAGGAGGAGCGGGCTAGGGAGAGTGGTTAATGCGAAGAGAAGGGAGGAGGGTGGCCCACTTGTTTGACAAACAAGAGGGAGAGAGAGAGAGAGTATCTTTGTGAGGATGAGAGAGTGTGGACGAGAGGGGAGAGAGAGGGAGGAAAATGTGAGAGTGTGAGCGTGTGTGAATAATGGAAGAGAGAGGAGGCAGACTCTTGTCCCTTTGTATGGTGGCCCTTGAGAGAGAGAAGACTTGTGTTATGCATCCATTGGGCTTGGTGACACAAGAACAAGGGAGAGAGAGATAGAGAGAGAGAGAGAGAGAGAGAGATAGTAGGTTGGGGGAGGCAAGCAAGAGAGAGAGCTTGTCCTGTGGTGATAATGAGGAGTGTAGCCAAGCTGAGAGGAGGCCCACTTCATGCAAGCATGTAAGGGGTGGTGGTGCATGTAAAAAACTTTTTTTTTAATCATTTTCCTTGTATTATTCTCCCTCCCCGATTGTGGTTGGTTCTTGTAGCCGCGGTTTCAAAAACCGACTGTCACCGCGTGTACTGAAGTGGTGTGCTACTGAAAAAAAATGGACAAACCATGAAACCCATGAATGTTTCTATAATAGAAAATACGTTAGGGAGAGACAATACGGGCCACATGGAGGGAAGCAGTTCCCACCCCCTGCAAGATACCAAGTTAAGCCAACTAATGCAATTCAAGGGCAGGAAAAACCTTAACCTATGTTGATGCATCAACATCCTTTACCCTAGAAAAATAGGGCCATGGTAAGGATTTCTCAACCTATAGAAGAACTTCTGATCAGAGCATGTTCTAGGTAGTTTCATACCAAGAATATTTAGATAATACCTATGAGAGGGGGTTTGATGGGAATGCATATTCTTTGGAGGGACAAATTCCATGGATGGTTCCTGAAGATATCTGAAGTTCAAAGTTGAGTTGAAAAGGCCCGCTACTTTCGAGGAAGCACTCGCTAGAAGAATGGAAAGGTCAAAGACTTAATGAGTATGGGAGATCGGTCCATGTGCAAGGTAATGGTGGCCAAAATGAGGAAAATCACGTAGAGGCTAAAGACCCAACCTTCTCAAAGGGTTGTGAACACTGAACAGTTACAACAAAATATGCAAGACATGATGACCATGATGCAAGAATTACGACTTAGTGTTCTTGGAGGTGGTCGTGGTCGTGGTAGAGGAATTGCCCAGCCATATGAAGCTCAGCCTAATGCTAATATGGTTCGTGAACAAGGTGTCTTTGAGCCACAAAGGAGATTCAACCCTAGTTGTTATAATTGTGGTGAACTTGGTCATATCAGCACTCATTTTCCAAGGCCAACAATGATGGGAGGTGATATGCTTTCACTTCTTCAGCAGATTCCTAACCGGGCTAATGATTATGCATTGGATATACAACGAGATCAAGGTATTGAACAGTAAAATCAAGCCTCAACCTCTGGTGATCATGTGGGTGTTGTGCAATTTGAAAATAAATAAGCAAATTTTATGCCCGTAGAGATGGAAGGATATGCTATTCCAAGTCCCAGTAAAAAGAAAGGGAAAGAGAAAGAGGGTGAAGATGCAAAAGTTAAGAGAAAGAGAAGACCTCATAGACGGTTTGAAGTAGCACCTAGTTTTGGATGCGAACTAGGACGCGTAGAGAGAGAGAGAGAGAGAGAGAGAGAGAGAGAGAGAGAGAGAGAGAGAGAGAGAGAGAGAGAGAGAGAGAGAGAGAGAGAGAGAGAGAGAGAGAGAGAGAGAGAGAGATAGTGCTCGGGCTACTTTGAAATGTTCAACAGTGATCAAGCAAACACAATCATATATGTAAGAAAAAGAGGGAAGGGGGAGGGGGTGATTGTTGCACTAATACCTTCTTACAAATCTGTCATGACCAATGAAAGTGAGATTAGTATTTGTTCAACATAGCTTGAGTAAATTACACCACAACACATCACAAGAAAAGCCACCCCAATCACTGTCTTAAAGCCAGGGGAGTCCTCTCCACCCTGTCACCCTCTTACAGTATGTGGGATTTATGGCTAAATTGACGACAACACCGAGAGACAAGCTATCAAGAACTTAAAAAAAACACACCAAGACACTTACACATGATTTTTGTCCATTACTTTACGTTGGAAGAGAGAAAAAGTATCCAAGCTTACTCCAAATCCACCCTCCTTGATTCAGCAAATGTTGGGCTTACACTAGTAGGAGAAATGATAGATTTCCTACTCTCAATTGAATGATCACTCTCTCTTACAATGAAATAGAGTTCCCTTGCTAATCACCCCTAATACAACACATGCATATGCATAAGACAATGAGCTTCCACTCAAGAGCTCCTTCTAGAGAGGTTGAGCTTGGATTCTCAAGCTATAGCATAGTGCTCTTGCTTATGGCTCCCCCCATTTTTGTGCTAGCTACACCCTCCTTTTAAAGCAATTTTGAGGGCTAGGGTTACTCCTCTAACCATGGTTGGGTTAGATTTTCAACACTTATCTAATTTCTTTTGCTTAGAAGTATCAAGAAGTTGGTGTGGATAGATGAAGAAGAGAGAGAGGAGAGAAGTGGAGGTGATAGGACTTTTCATAGTAGGTTAGTGTTAGTAAATTAGTAGAGTTAGTATTTTTATTGATTTACAAATGGAATTGGATATTTACAATGGGAGTATCCATGTAGGATACAAATAAGGAAGAAAAAACTCTTAATAGATAAGAAAACATGGATTTCTTACAATGTTGATGCTTCAAGTGTCTTGAGTAGGGTCAATTTTGACGCTTGTTGACGGTCCACTAGCTTTGACGGTACGTTTTTTCCACTCTTGACCTTCCTTCGGGAGCCAAGGTAAGTGAACATGAGTAATCAATCACCATGATGCTGTCTTTCAAGAGAAGAGGCTGAATTTTGTGGTTTTTTTAAGAGATATGGGTAATATGGAAGAGGAAAAATGAGATTAGGTGGTCAATTTTGGAATGGAAGTGTGTGTAGGAGACATGAGTTCACCATGGTTTCTCTTATTCTTCAAGGTTGAGAAGAAGGTGAGTAGGGTGCAGAGACGAGTGGTGAGAGAGGTAAGGATGATGAGTGATGAGTGGAGAAGTGTGTGTGAAAGAGGAAAATGATAAAGTGGAAGAGGGAGTGTGGCTGCATAGCATGGGCAAAATCATAGCTCACAGCTCGTAGCTCACAAATAAAAAATAAAAAATTTTGAGGTGAAATTTTAGCTCACAAGCTACAACTTTTGTTTGTATCACCTTTTCAAATTCGGGGAGCATGTGATCTTTAAAAATTCAGCAAAACCGACTGTTTTTTCCACTGCACAAAATCCTTGTGAGGTCCTTCTTTGGATGATTCTTTTGAATACCTCTAAGAGTGAGCCCCCCATGGTGCATGCATGCATTCCACATACCCTTGACCTTATTTGGTAGGTTTATAATTGAAGATATTGTTGAGATCATGATATAAGTGAATAGTACAACTAAGAAAATCAAATATTGAGGGGTCTAAAAAACATATGTACATGTCAAATATAAATAATATAGGTGGAAAAAATATAAAGGGGTCAAAATAAATCTCTCTCATTATAAGTCTACCATAAAAAGATGAATATTTTTGGTGGTCTAATTTATGAGAGTAATAGAGAATAGATGTAGGAAGGAAAAAATCACAATAGTGAAAAAATATACACATAAATAAAACTAGTTTTTTTGGATTTTTATTGGGATGGAGTTACACCAAAAATAAGAGAAGCTTGCATGAAATTATTTTTATATGGAATAAAGAGTATGCAAAATGGTAAGAAAAAATATGGTTATGGTGAGTCAATGTACATAGCATAAATAACACACCATAGGTAGAAATATTTAAATAAATACCAAAATAATTATGAAAAATCCTTTTATTTAGGCCCTATATACAATGAAATATTTATATACAAATGGGTCATAATATTTTTTTTATTTTTTTATTTAGCTCAACTAGCCTTGTGACTAGCTAATTAAGGGTTTTTAAGTAGGGATAACCAAAATGTTTGAGTGATTTGATAGGGTGAGGTAGCTTACTATGGCAATTATGGAAAGCCAAAAAACGGCTATCATTAGCCCTCCCCCCGGATGATGGTATATTCATGTACCATCATAGAGCATCTTTTCCGAAGAGAGTGCTTCAGAGTCCTTGACGAGATCTTCATTGTTTGGCCCCTCAGAATTTTGGCTGGAGTTACACTCATGCTTCATGTAACAATACTTACATGAGACAGCTGCCCTTTGACAGATCTTTGGTAGATCCTTTGGTAGAAGGTGACTCAAATAGGGCTTCAAGCGATAACCATTTACCTTCCGAGAGTGCTCTTTCCCATTCAAGTCCATAAGTTGATAGTAACTTGAATTGAAAGCCTTCTTAACTATGTATGGCCCCTGTCATCTAGTTTCAAATTTGGCATCAAAACAATTATCGAGTCGATTGTCATACCTTAGCACAAGATCTCCTTCATTGATCCCTTTGTCCTTTAGTTTCTTGTCAAGCTTCTCCTTCGCCTGTGTAGCTTTCCTCTTGTAGCACTCGTATGCTGCTTCTCTTTTCCACTCAAGCTCAGCTAAGGTAAGAAGTCGATCCATCCATGCTTCTTGATCATCTTGTGCTGCTTTGCTATGAAGTCGCATTGTTGGAATGTTGAGCTCAATTGGTTGTAAAGCCTCTTGACCATAGACCAAGTGAAATGGTGTGAACTCCGTGGCTTCCCTATATGTGGTTCGATACGCCCACAAGGCACCATCCAAGAAGTCATCCCACAACTTTGTCTTGTTTCTCACCATCTTTCTAATGATGCATGCAATGACTGTATGGTGTAATAGCAGCTTCCTAAATTTTGCCCGCTTCGTTCTGAGCCCCATTTCAGCTTGCTCTGCAGCTCTCGATGCTTCATTCCTTTGACTCTTTATGATCATAATTTCAGACTCAGCTTTAGCTAACTTTTTGTTCAACAACTCCTGAGCTCTCTCTGACTGAGCTTGCAATACCCTGTGTTGTATGTTCTGTGCTTCCTGGGCTTTCTGGAGTGTGGCAATCTGATGTTGTGCTTCTACCAATTCAGCTTTAAGCTTTTTAGCTTCATCTTTTGATCCAGCAGCTTCCACCAATTGTCCCATACAACTGACAATGGTATTCCAAGAGGTCTGTATCAGTACTGAACATCTGTCTTTGACCGTTGTTGGATCAGAATCAACTGGTTCATATATTGCCACAGGAGCCACATAAGGTAGAGATGCATAATCCGTTTTGGTGAGTGAGAGATGCCCTCTCAATTACACCATTAGCTTTTTCTACTAGACCATTGGATTGGGGATAGTAGGGTGTACTATGACGATGTAGAATGTGAAGTTCTTCACAGACTTCTGTAAGCAAGCCCTTTCTAAACCCTGGACCATTATCAGAAACAATCTCCAAAGGTGTGCCAAATCTACAACAAATGTGAGTGTAGACAAATTTTCTCACTGTCCTCTCATTTACCTTTGCCACACTTTGTCCTTTTACCCATCTCGTCATGTAGTCTATGGCCACCAAGATATACGATTTCCCATTTTTAGTCCTAGGCAATGGACCCATAGCATCAATGCCCCATTTTTCAAATGGACCATTTGCAAGGACTAACTGACGTGGACCATGTAACAGACGCTTGTTTCCATTAATCTGACAATTGTGACAGCTTTTACACCAATGTTGAACATCAATGTGCAAGCTTGGCCAAACATATCCGGCAAGCAAAATCTTTTTTGCAATGAGTTCCTGTGCAAAATGACCACCACATGCTTCCTCATGCAAACCTTTTAGAATGGCTGGGATTTCCTCAATAGTTGGTACTCTTCTGCACACTTGATCCTTCCCTCTTTGGTAGAGGGATCCTTCTAGGAAGAGATACCTGCTTGCCTTATTCATGAGTCTCCTCTTCTGAGCCTTCGTGAAGTCTTGTGGAAACTCACCCTCCAAAATGTAGCTAATAATGGGAGTCAATGACTCCAATCCCTGGTATCTCAGTTGCTTGACAGTTGCTGCCACCATGATGACCTGCACTTCTTTCTCAACACATGTAACTGCTTATTGTGCAAGTAAATCGGCATCTTCATTCTGTTTCCTAGGAATATGATATAGTTGCACTTCTTCAAATTGATTAAACAATCTACGAATGGCATGAACTTTTGTCCTTAGGCTTTCATTCTTGCATGCCCAAATGCCTAAAATTTTCTTCACAATGAGAAGTGCATCCCCTTTTACCATGAGACGCTGTATACCTTGGCCAATGCATATCTTTAAACCATGAAGTAGTGTGTCGTATTCTGCTTCATTGTTGCTAGTTGAACCTGGTAGATTGACCTTCTCTTTCATGACCACCTCTCCACTTGGGTTGAGCAATACTAGCCCTCCCCCTGCTTTTCCTGTGACTCATCGAAAAGCTCCATCAAAGAACAAGGTAAAAGCATTAGGAATAATTTTAGCTGGTGGCAATGGTAGGGTCTTTACTTCAGGCACCTTAATCTCCTTCTCATGTACCCTATAAGTAAGGATCCCTGCCAATTGTACACGCACACTATCTTCTACCTTGAAAGAGTATTGGAACTCTTGCAATTCCATAATCCACTTTGAGATCCTGGTGCTAACATTCATTTGAGATGACACCCAAGGAAATAAATTTTCTGCAGTGAGAATTACAAAAGGTTTTGGTAGCAAGTAGGATCTAAACTTTCTCACCGCAAACATGAGAGAAAGCATCATGAGTTCTGCCTCCATGTAGCCTCTCTCCAAAGCATTCATGACCCTACTAGCAAAGTAGATGGGTCGCATCCTGGTACTGTGGGGATCTTGTTGTAATAAAACTGCACCAGTTGTTTCCTTCCCAACACTAGAGCTAACAAAGAATGTGTACTCCCAACAAGGAGACATGAGTGTTGGTAGTGATGGGGGCTTTTCACAAGCCAAGCTCCCATACCCCTCTTCTCTCGTCCCCACCCCATGAAAACCCCCTCTTAGGGAGGGAGTGATAAAAGACATTGGAAAAAGTAAGAAAAAAATAAAGTATGATTATGTAAATATATGAAAAGGTAAAATAGGCCACCTCATGCCTGCGGGGCAGCCCATCCCCACCTTGCCTCCTTTTTCTTCACTGTTGCCCCGCCGTGTGTCCCTTTTCCTCTCCTCCACTCAAAAGGTCAACCCCCTCTCTCTTCCCCTTGTCCTTTCTCTTTTCTCTCTCCCCTCAAGCTACCCCACCTCTCACCAATAATGCATTCTAACTCACCAATAATGCACCCTAACTCACATGCAACTTACCCTATCTTCCAAAATAGTATACCCCTCCCCCCCTTTCTCTCTCCTATCATATCCCATGACCCAAATACCCCCCCCTCTCTCTAAAGGGCGCCATGTCTCTTGTCTTGTAGCTAAATAGCCTCCCCCACACTCACACACACACACTCAATTTCACTAAAAAAGGTGCCCACAGACCCATCCCCACCCGGTGGTTACCTGATTTTTCTTGTGTTCACACACATCTGCACACAGATTCACTTCTGAACACACTCCTCTCTCTCCCCTCTTGTAATTACTTTATTCTCCATGTCACCTCTCACTTTTTTTCATCTCTCTCTCTTAGTCTCTCTCTCAAGAGACTGCTGTTCTGGCACATATACACACAGCCAGACAAGTGGGGCCCACAGTCACATGGCCTATGTAGATAATGATTTCTTCATTTCTAAATTCTAGAATTTCTCCCCCCCCTCCTGCCCTATATAAAGAGGGGTCACCATCACACAAAAACACACAACATCACCAAAGAACACACTATGCACTGTGTGTGCCTAGTGCACACACACACACACACACACACCATCACCATCACCGCAATCACCATGCTTGTCTTGAGCATGACCTCTACACCCTTGGCTATGGAAGATGAAGGGCAACTAAATGAAGGATGATGGCCATAATCCTTGTGCGAGTCTTCGCCATCAACTCCCACCTATCCGCCATGTGCTCTACCACTCTCTCCCTTCTCATTCCCCTACCCTATGCTCCCCATTTCATCACCTAATTCTCTAAATAAAGCTTGAGGTTTTGTGAGTATGTTTTCTTGCAATGTTTTGCCCATGTGAGGTGTGCAGAATCGCCACCTAGTCTTGTGTTTTGGAGTGAGCTTGTGTATGTGTGAAGGGTGTGCGAATTCGCCATCCTTTTGTGATGCCTAAGTACTAAGCCGCTATACCCCCTCCCTCACTCTCTCTCTCTCTCTCTCACTTGATCTCATTCCCTTTCCTTTTCATCATTACTCCCAAGCATCCATCTCTCTTGGATGAAAACTTTGTTATGGTGGTGTGTTGTTTGCGTCCTAGCCGCTGAAGCTAGGTGGTGCCCCCTGTTTGCTTTACCATGACAGGCTCGAGGCGCGCCATTCGGTCCCCGGTGTTTTAGAGGCCGTCGGGGTTCGGGGTTCGCTTTTGCTCCCGTCATTTGGTGCCCCCACTGAGGATCTTTTCATGAAACCCTTCAGTTTACAAGACTGAAACCCTTAAACTATTGTGAATGGATGAATGGCTAGCAGGATTTGCTAATTGGACGAGAGAAGAAGAAGAGCTCCAAGCACAACTAGACGAACTCCGCATCTCCATCAAAGCTCGAGTGCCAGGCGTAACAGTAATCAATTTACAGTGGGAGAGTCAACCAACACGCCAAATCCAGTGGATATACATAGGCCAAGTGCCAAGAAGAAGAAGGAGAAGCTCGAAACCATGTCCGCAACCTACAACCAACCCACAACAACAAAATGGAAGGAGCTCTACACAATAGAGAATCAACACTATTCTACTTTGAGAATCGGGTAACTCAAGTCACCGAGGTAATTATGACAGTCAGTTTTCAAGTCGCACCTGATGCTGCAGCACAGATAACGGAAGCATTGGCTCACACTCTCACTAGAGAAACTAGGGATCTACTGAGTTTGTTTCAGGAAAGAACACCACCCTCTCCCACAAGCTTGGACAGTGACTAAGCACCTCTAAGCTTCACATGAATCAGTACAACCTACCTCAAGACAGATCACACATACCAACACGTGTACGCTCAATCAAGGTAATACTGGATTTGAAGGCTCACTACCAGCACGTCATTAACACCATGCCGGGTGGGGAGTGGTTTTTGGAGGTTTTGGCATCAGATCAACCATTTGTCTTACCTTTGGTACAAGGCAATGTACCGTTTGAAGTTTTAATCTATGTCCTAGTATAAGAGGGTATACACGCCTCCTTGTAAAGAAGAAAAAAACTTTTGCAAGTTAAGCAGTGTGTCTTTCTAGCTCTCTCTCAGTAATCATGGCAAGTGTAGCATTTCCAACATTTAAAGGAAAGAAGGGGGAGGATTTGGTAATAGACTTCCTAGATGACTTTGAAGTAGCATGTATAGTGAGCAACAAAGATACGGATGAATCCAGGGTTAGAATCTTTAAGCATCTCATGAAGCTAGAAGCTAGATCATGGTACAATGCACTTCCACAAGCAACCAAGGATGACTGGGAACCCTTAAAAACTGCTTTTAAGAGGCGCTTTGGGGGAGGTACCACTTCAGAAAAGTTGTGGGACAAGTTGAGAGACTTGAAGCAGGAGGGTCTTTTAGAATATGCCACCTATGAGTCCAAATTTGTGGATTTGTGGGAACGGTGGGTTGAGTCACTGGCTAGGGGGGAAGCTGCACCCGATTTCCTAAAAAAAGATCGGTTCACGCATGGCTTATGGCCGCTTCTCAAGGAGAAGGTGAAAGGTAGATTCTCGGCTACGTACGAGTTAGCCGTTGAGATTGCTCGCCTTAAAGACAAGAAGCTGCGAATGAAAGCCAAAGAAACTGAGTCAACAGAATCAGGAACATCGCGTCGACCAGCAACTACGACAACCACCATTCCACCACCACCACCGGCTCTTGGGGTAAGAGATGACCAACAAGATATGTTGGCCCATATTACTGACCAACTACAGAATTTGTCTGTCCACTTAATACAACAAGGGAGGAGTCAACAAAGAGATCAAGACCCTGGAAGAGCACGACGACAAAACAGGGAGTATCATTGCTACAACTGCGGAGAAGACGGTCACGGTATGTACTACTGTCCCAAACCACGACAAAACTATAATAGAGGAGGTAGGAGGAACCAATTGTCACCCCCTAGAGAAATAACACCCCCACCCCGAGCACCACCCCCACCAACACAAATTCTACATCCACCCCAGACACCACTACAAGCATCCATCCCACCTCTTCCACCAGTCCCACCACCTGATCGCCCTGTAAACATCATAAGGCTAGAAGAGAAAGGAAAAGCCATAGTAGTGGATCCACCCAGAGCAAAGGAGAGGGACAAGGGTAAGGAGAAGGTAACCTTTTTAGAACCACTTGAAGCCATGACTGTGAAAAGAGCTAGGAGGGAGAAAGCTACACAATCAGATGATGAGAGAAGCATGAGAGGAGAAACTAGCAAGAGGCCATCCAGGCCACGACGGAAATTGGGCATCACCGACTTCCAGCTAGGGGAAAGTTCTAAGCCCTATGATCTAACATTGGATGTGGCAGAGCAAGGACCGAAGATTACATGGCCACAGCTGCTACATCTTGCACCAAAAGTAAGGCGACAATGGTCTAAAATGGTAAGTACAAGACGCTCTAAAACAAAGGTAGCCGGAGCAATTTCGGGATGCAACATGGATGACATCCTTCCAATTGTCGACATAAACATAAAAGGAAAGAGGGTTGGAAACACCTACATTGATGGAGGTGCACAAATCTGTGTAATGAGTGAAGCTATGATGCTTCGATTAGGGCTCGAGGTTGACAGGCCTTCTCCATGCAAGGCAAAGATGGAAAACAACGCAAAAGTAAAGTGTGTGGGTGTGGTAAGTGCCGTGAAAATCAAAGCTTTCAACATTGAGGTAGAGGTAGATGTTTTTGTAATGCCTACTAAGGGGGAGGGCTATCCACTAATTTTGGGAAGGCCATGGTTGATGGCCATGAAGGCAAAACAAGACTGGGGTACTGGCCTTCTACGCATGACCGGTAAGAAAGGGGAGACAATCTACTACGACATGAGGATTGGCAAGCAGAAGCAAATGAATCTGGAAACATCGGCAGATGAAACCACTAGCGAATCTTCCAGTTCTGAGGAGGAGACCACATCCACCGACGAAAGTGACAGTTCCATTGATGTGATGGGTATCATTATGAAGGATCCACAAAGGGTAAGCACAACTGGTGATCCATCACCAAAAGGGAAACCCAATGAAGAGGAGAGAAAATCACTTGGCCTAGGAGGAAGTAGGTTGAAGGGTATGTTGTCTACGGAATTAACACTTGAGGAGAAAGATAGTTTTTTGCAAATGTTGATGGGATTTCCTAACCTGTTCATTGACAACTATGAAAGAATCACAGGCATTACAGTGGTGGAACATCATATTAAGCTGAAGGAAGGGGTAAAACCAGTTGTGCAAAAGCTACGACGATTGGGGGTCATACAAGAAAAGGCACTCTTGGCCGAGGTAAGGAAACTGCTGGAGGCGGGATTCATCTATCCTGTAGAAAACTCAGAATGGGTGTCACCCGTAGTGGTGACGCCTTAAAAAAATGGTAAGTGGAGGGTCTGTGTTGACTACAAACCACTAAATGCAGCTACAAAGAGAGACTACTTTCCTCTCCCTTTCTTGGATGAAATTCTGAATGAAGTAGCGGGTTTTGAATGCTATACCGTCTGTGATGGTTATTCTGGATACTTTCAAATACGCATAGCCTTGGAAGATCAACTAAAAACCACTTTTATCACGCCATGGGGTTGTTTTGCATACAGGGTTATGCCATTTGGTCTCACAAATGCACCTGCCACATTCCAAAGATATGTCACATATGTTTTTTAACCGTTCTTTGGAACATCCATAAGAGTGTTCATTGATGATTTTTGTATATATAGCTCCCGTATTTCACATTTAGAAAAGGTAACTGAAGGTTTGGCCAGGCTGCAGAGCCTAGGTGGGCAATTAAATATGGATAAATGCCACATTGGGGAGAGTAAAGTCATTCTACTAGGCCATGAAATTTCAGCAAAAGGTATCAATGCCGACCCAAGTAAGGTGTCCGCACTCATAGCCCTACCTTCACCAACGACCGCACGTCAACTGGTCTCGTTTCTACAGAAGGTGAGGTACTTAAGTAGATTCATACATCTACTATCACAACTTGTTCTACCACTGCAACAACTCACTCAAAGATCAACTTTCACTTGGGACGAGGAAAGCGAACATCACTACAACAAGGTAAAGGAGGTCTTAGCCACTCTGCCAACTATCTCACCACCTAAGTGGGAAGAAAAATTCTATGTCACCTCAAGTGTTGGTGATGACTCATTGGGGGCTGTGCTACTCCAAAAGGATACGACGACATCTTTCATGAGGCCAATCTACTTCTCTAGTCGAATGATGACAGTAGGAGAGAAAGGTTTCACCCATGTGGAACACTTAGTCCTAGCTCTTAGATTTGCAACTACAAAGTTTAGGTCATATTTGCTGCCTAAGTAATTTGTGGTTCTAACCACGGATGAAATATTTCCCTATGTTGTACAACACATGGATGTGTCTGCTAGAATTACTAAATGGCTAGTTCGTCTGCAAGAGTTTGACTACACGGTACAGGTAGAAAGCACGACAAGGGCAAGTTTGGGGGGACTCATGACCTACCAAGTCTTTGAAAGGAAGGAGAAAAAATCTAAGGAAGGAGAAGTCCGATTACCTCCAGTACCACCGATGGTAGAAGGAGCATACTCTCTCTACTTTGATGGAGCCTACAAGCGAGCGTCCGACAAAGCAGCTGCAGGCATAGTGGTCTTTGATGACAAAGGGACAAAGGTATTTTCGTTGGGCCAATTGTTAGATTCACATTCTAACAATGAAGCTAAGTATGCAGCACTAACCAAGGGTCTACAATGGTGCGTCTCGCAAGGTGTACAACGCCTTAATGTATTTGGGGATGCTCTACTTCTGGTAAGGCAAGTAAATGGAGCATGGACATGCAAGAATCCTAGTTTAAGGACTCACTTAAGTGGTGTAAAAACCTTGTTGGGTAAGTTTGAAGAAGTTCAAATACACCATATCCCAAGGGCTCAAAACCAAGAAGCAGATGCCCTAGCAAGTGAAAGACTACAGGAAGTGGTGGTTGGAGCAATAAAACTAAAGCTCCCTCTATTTCAAGGAAGTGATGCCTTGCCTGACATCATGCATTTTTTGGAAACAGGGGAATGCCCATCAGATTTAACAAAGGGACAGAAGCAATGGCTGACGCGGAAGGCCACAAGGTATCAACTCATCAATGACGGTTTGTATTGTAAGGGTAAGGACCAAATACTCAGGAAGGTCCCTCTCTCTCAGGAAATCACGGGAGTAATTGCTAGCTGTCACGACGGGGTTTGTGGTGGTCACTTTGTCCTAAACATAACAAGTAGGAAAATCTTGCAGGCAGGCTTCATATGGCCTAGCCTCAACCGTGATGTACACCACTGGTGCAAAACATGTAAGTTGTGTCAAAAGTCCGTCACTAGGTCACTTATGCCTGAACCACAGACACCTATTCTCTCATATGGCCCATTTGAAAAATGGGGTATCGATGCCATTGGGCCATTACCTAGGGCCAACTCAGGAAAATTCTACATTATCATGGGGGTCGACTACATGACTAGATGGGCAGAGGCTACAGCCACCACTAGAATCACAGCGGTAGAGGTAGCTAAATTTATCTACGAGCATATATGCTGTAGGTTTGGCACACCTTTAGAGATCATCTCTGATAGAGGGCCAGGTTTCAGAGCAGACTTGGTAGGAGAATTAATGCAGAAACTGGGCATTACAAGGAGGCACTCTTCACCATATTACCCTCAATGTAATGGCCTAGTTGAAAAGGTAAATGGAATGGTTTCTAAAATTATTACCAAGCAGGTAAACAATCATCTTGGAGACTGGGATAAGTATCTACTACCAGCTTTATGGGCGTACAGAACTTCATTTTGTACATCCTTGGGATTCACACCGTATCATCTAGTATTTGGTAAGGAAGCAATCTTGCCCATTGAAGTGCAACTACAAAGTCTCAGAGTAATGGCAAGCCAGCTTCAACAGCCCAACATGCATTTGAGAGATCACATCATCAACTTGGAAAGACTGCAGCTGGACAGAGAAGAAGCAATAAATTATTATGCAGCACAAGCAGAGCATAGACGGCTTAGCTTTAACGAGCATCTCCGGAAAAACAAATTGAAGAAAGGAATGTTGGTGCTCCGCTACGACAATCGCTTCAACACGCGCAAGGATAAGAAACTCCTACTCCGATGGGAAGGTCCTTTCATCGTCAGGAAAAAGTATGCCAATGGAAGCTACCAGCTTATGGAGGCTGATGAAAAACTTCATAAAACCAGGGTAAATGGTTGGCGACTTAAACCTTATTTTCTTCGATTTGACCAGGCTCCACCTATTGACATTCCAGACGAGGACACACCATTAGCCGCCACCTCCGACGATAATGATCAAACAGATGAGCTAGAGACATGAATGCCTCTAGCCAAAAGGGGAGGGCTAATGATGGGGGCTTTTCACAAGCCAAGCTCCCATACCCCTCTTCTCTCGTCCCCACCCCATGAAAACCCCCTCTTAGGGAGGGAGTGATAAAAGACATTGGAAAAAGTAAGAAAAAAATAAAGTATGATTATGTAAATATATGAGAAAGCTAAAATAGGCCACCTCATGCCTGCGGGGCAGCCCATCCCCACCTTGCCTTCTTTTTCTTCACTGTTTCCCCGTCGTGTGTCCCTTTTCCTCTCCTCCACTCAAAAGGTCAACCCCCTCTCTCTTCCCCTTGTCCTTTCTCCTTTCTCTCTCCCCTCAAGCTACCCCACCTCTCACCAATAATGCATTCTAACTCACCAATAATGCACCCTAACTCACATGCAACTTACCCTATCTTCCAAAATAGTATACCCCACCCCCCCTTTCTCTCTCCTATCATATCCCATGACCCAAATACCCCCCCCACTCTCCCTAAAGGGCGTCATGTCTCTTGTCTTGTAGCTAAATAACCTCCCCCACACTCACACACACTCAATTTCACTAAAAAAGGTGCCCACAGACCCATCCCCACCCGGTGGTTACCTGACTTTTCTTGTGTTCACACACATCTGCACACAGATTCACCTCTGAACACACTCCTCTCTCTCCCCTCTTGTAATTACTTTATTCTCCATGTCACCTCTCACTTTTTTCCATCTCTCTCTCTTAGTCTCTCTCTCATGAGACTGCTGTTCTGGCACATATACACACAGCCAGACAAGTGGGGCCCACAGTCACATGGCCTATGTAGATAATGATTTCTTCATTTCTAAATTCTAGAATTTCTCCCCCCCCCTCCTCCCCTATATAAAGAGGGGTCACCATCACACAAAAACACACAACATCACCAAAGAACACACTATGCACTGTGTGTGCCTAGTGCACACACACACACACCCACACCATCACCATCACCGCAATCACCATGCTTGTCTTGAGCATGACCTCTACACCCTTGGCTATGGAAGATGAAGGGAAACTAAATGAAGGATGATGGCCATAATCCTCGTGCGAGTCTTCGCCATCAACTCCCACCTATCCGCCATGTGCTCTACCACTCTCTCCCTTCTCATTCCCCTACCCTATGCTCCCCATTTCATCGCCTAATTCTCTAAATAAAGCTTGAGGTTTTGTGAGTATGTTTTCTTGCAATGTTTTGCCCATGTGAGGTGTGCGGAATCGCCACCTAGTCTTGTGTTTTGGAGTGATCTTGTGTATGTGTGAAGGGTGTGCGGATTCGCCATCCTTTTGTGATGCCTAAGTACTAAGCCGCTATACCCCCTCCCTCACTCTCTCTCTCTCTCTCTCTCTCTCTCTCTCTCACTTGATCTCATTCCCTTTCCTTTTCATCATTACTCCCAAGCATCCATCTCTCTTGGATGAAAACTTTGTTATGGTGGTGTGTTGTTTGCCTCCTAGCCGCTGAAGCTAGGTGGTGCCCCCTGTTTGCTTTACCATGACAGGCTCGAGGCGCGCCATTCGGTCCCCGGTGTTTTAGAGGCCGTTGGGGTTCGGGGTTCGCTTTTGCTCCCGTCAGTAGCTCTGACAAAATGACTTTAATGTTACAAAAGTACTCTTCAAGATCATAAGACCATGAAAATTCTACTTGTTGTGTCAACTTTTGCAAAGGATGAAGCAACTCCGAAGCTAAGTGAATAAAGCGTGACATATACTTCACCTTTTGAATGAATGAGATGACCTCTTTGAGATTCTTGGGTGATGGGAGCTCAATAAAAGCCTTTTCCTTTGAAGCATCCACCTCAATGCCTTTATAGGAAACCTTGTGACCAAGCAAGATCACTTCATCCTCACCTATGTGACACTTGTCAGGGTTGAGTTGACCTCCCATGTCGTAGAGCTTCTTTAAACCTTCTTCTACCCTTTGTAGATGCAATGATTTTGAGCTATAAATGCAGAAATCATCAATGAACACCCTGATTGACTTTCCAAAGAATGCTTGAAACACCATGTTCATAAAACGTTCGAAAGTTGCAGGAGCATTTGTCAGGCCAAATGGCATAAATCTAAAAGCAAAGGAGTGATAAAGGTTGTTTTTTATTGATCTTCCAATGCGATACCTATTTGAAAGTAGCCTGAGTAGCCATCACACACAGTGTACTTCTCATGACCAGCTACCTCATTTAGTATCTCATCCTGAAATGGGAGGGGACAGTGATCTCTTTTTGTTGCCTCATTGAGTGGACGGTAATCCACACACACCCTCCACTTGCCGTTTTTCTTAGGAGTGACAACAACGGGAGAGACCCACTCTGAATTCTCCACTGGATAAATGAAACTTGCTGCTAGAAGCTTTCTTATCTCCATGAGTAAAGTCTGCTCCTTGATGACTCCTAGCCTTCGTAGCTTCTGAGCCTTAGGTGTGGCCTCTGGCTTCAACTCAATTTTGTGTTGAACAGCATCTACTTCGCGCACATCGGTGTAGTCTTTAGCAAAAATCCTAGGAAATTTCCTTAGCACACATTTAAAATCCTCTCTTTTGTCCTTTGTAAGTGTTGTAGACAACATACCTTCTAACATTCCTTCATCTTGCACATTTTGGTTCTCTTGGGAACCTACCTCTTCCAAACCTGGGCAAGAGGTCTCTTGGTTGTTTGGATTAAACCTTACCCCCATGACTTTGATGGAAGACTCCTCTTCAGTAATGCTGCCGCTACTTTCTCCTTCTAAAGTGCTATCGGTCCAGCCTTCCTCTGTCTCACTTTGAGATGATTCTTCATGGAGCTCCTCTTGGCGTTGCTCCTTCATGTCAAAGACAACCTTCTTATGATTGTCATTCCTGCAAATTAGCTTTCCACTCTCCCAATCCTGCAAAGCTCGCATTTTCATTAGCCATGGTCTCCCTAGGATAAATGGGTAACCATTTCCTTTGGTAAACATGACATAGAAATCCATTGCCTTCTTAATGCCAAAGGCCTCCACAAAGACATTTTTACAAATGCCTATGCACCTAGCCTTGCTATTGTTTGCCATTTTGACTTTAATTTTAGGTGTCTCATGGATGTGCATGCATAGTCTTTGCATGAGTCCTTTTGTCATGATGCAAATTTGTGCACCCCCATCCACTAGACCTTTCCTAACCAATCTTCCTTTGATGTAACAATCTAGCACAGGTGTAATATCCTCATTCATTTTAGCATGTGCAATTTTTACAACAGGAACACTCTCTTTTATCTTTCTCCTAGTGCTAACTGCCACTAGGTCCACTAGCTTTGACGCTACGTTTTTTCCACTCTTGACCTTCCTTTGGGAGCGAAGGTAAGTGAACATGAGTAATCAATCACCATGATGCTATCTTTCAAGAGAAGAGGCTGAATTTTGTGGTTTTTTTGAGAGATATGGGTAATATGGAAGAGGAAAAATGAGACTAGGTGGTCAATTTTGGAATGGAAGTGTGTGTAGGAGGCATGAGTTCACCATGGTTTCTCTTATTCTTCAAGGTTGAGAAGAAGGTGAGTAGGGTGCAGAGAGGAGTGGTGAGAGAGGTAGGGATGATGAGTGGAGAAGTGTGTGTGAAAGAGGAAAATGATAAAGTGGAAGAGGGAGTGTGGTTGCATAGCATGGGCAAACTGGGGTCCACCAATAAAATCATAGCTCATAGCTTGTAGCTCAAAAAAATATGAAAACATTTAAGGTGAAATTTCAGCTCACAAGCTACAACTTTTGTTTGTATCACCTTTTCAAATTTGGAGAGCATGTGATCTTTAAAAATTCAGCAAAACCGACTGTTTTTCTCCACTGCACAAAATCCTTGTGAGGTCCTTCTTTGGATGATTCTTTTGAATACTTCCTAGAGTGAGCGCCCCATGGCGCATGCATGCATTCCACATACCCTTGACCTTATTTGGTAGGTCTATAATTGAAGATATTGTTGAGATCATGATATAAGTGAATAGTACAACTAAGAAAATCAAATATTGAGGGGTCTAAAAAAAATATGTACATGTCAAATATAAATAATATAGGTGAAAAAAATATAAAGGGGTCAAAATAAATCTCTCTCATTATAAGTCTACCATAAAAAGATGAATATTTTTGGAGGTCTAATTTATGAGATTAATAGAGAATAGATGTAGGAAGGAAAAAAATCACAATAGTGAAAAAATATACACATAAATAAAACTAGTTTTTTTAGATTTTTATTGGCATGAAGTTACACCAAAAATAAGAGGAGCTTGCATGAAATTATTTTTATATGGAATAAAGAGTATGCAAAATGGTAAGAAAAAATATGGTAATGGTGAGTCAATGTACATAGCATAAATAACACACCATAGGTAGAAATATTTAAATAAATACCAAAATAATTATGAAAAATCATTTTCTTTAGGCCCTATATACAATGATATTTATACACAAATGGGCCATAATTTTTTTATTATTTTATTTTTTTTTGGCTCAACTAGCCTAGTGACTAGCTAATTAAGGGTTTTTAAGAAGATATAGGAAAAGTCCCCTAACTCACACACGCCTATGTACAGTGAAATGGTAGGGATAACCAAAATGTTTGAGTGATTTGATAGGGTGAGGTAGCTTACTATGGCAATTATGGAAAGCCAAAAAACGGCTATCAATATATATATATATATATATGTATGTATGTATATGTGTGTCATTTAAATGTATATATCCCTTTCTCTTTGTATCCATGCAATCTCTGTATCTCTCTATGTATAGACTATTCATCTATTTAGGTAAACATTTTTCATTGCATCAATCATGTATCAATGGGTCTATCGATCAATAAATAGTAAGCTACCAAACATATATATTGAGCCTATCTATTTATGATAATGGGTATATCTATCAATAAATAGTAAGCTACCAAATATATATGTATATATATATCACACACACACACACATATCCACCTAATAAATGTCCATTTATATTGACCTAGCTATCTACAATATATCATATATATTGATTGGTCAATCATGTATCCATGGTCTATCTATCAATAAATAGTAAGCTACCATATAATATATTGAGCCTATCTCTCTATGTATTCACGTATCCATCTATCTATCGCATCCCTGTTTATCTATATATTCACCTATCTATTATTGATAAATGATCCAACTCTATATTTATATGTTTTGACTTGTTATGTGCCTGACAAGCCACTATCCTCCTATCTCTCTATTTAATTCATGGACTATACATCTATTTGTGCAAACATTTGCCTATATCTCATAATAACATTTGTATATCCTATATCCAATGTCCATCCATTATCACTTTACCTAGATTTATTATAAATCTATCATTATGTCTATTTTAGTTGAGGTTTAATTAGTGAACAAATGGAAAGTATAAGCAATCAAATGTCTACTGGTGAGATAGACAAATAATATATAATATAGAAGCTTCAATATATCGTGCTAGTGGATAGATAAATAATAATAAGTAGATAGATAATCAGTGGCAAGATAAACATATGGACGTATGTATACACATACGTACACATGCACTCATGCACATACACACACCCATTTATATATGTATATATATATATATATATATATATATATATACTTATATATCCAATTGACAAATAATTTATGCATGTATAAGTACCCATCTACATATTTATCTATCAACATGATTGTATGTCTCCTTCTATCTCTATCCATCCACTATCTATATTATATCTACCAGTTATATTTATCTATGTATCTAAATATCTATTGACTTGCCTATTTCATGTATTATAATGTCTACATGCCTCTCTTGTTCTCTCTCTATTATCCATGTGATCGTATATCCATGATTAATATATATGTATCAATCTTTACATTTGTAGATGAATATATCTATCACCATATTAACCTATCTCTATACACTAACTTGCCTATATCACGTTTCTCTCTCTATTATCTATCTTATGGTCCATCTATGAATATATTACATATTGACCTATATTCTATATATTTATCATTATAGTTTATATGTATCACTTTCATATGTATCATGTTTCTCTCTCTATTATCTATCTTATGGTCCATCTATGAATATATTACATATTGACCTATATTCTATATATTTATCATTATAGTTTATATGTATCACTTTCATTTTCTATCTATCCACTATTTATCTATGTATCAATGCATTTGTCCATGTATTCACCAGCTTCTCTCTCTCTCTCTCTCTCTCTCTCTCTCTCTCTCTCTCTCTCTCTCTCTCTCTCTCTCTCTCTCTCTCTCTCTCTCTCTCTCTCTCTCTCTCTCTCTCTCTCTCTCTCTCTCTGCCTTGTCAAGAGGACAGAATAAGGTGGAATTGGGGTTATCTTAGGGAGCAAAAAATAGGAGTGAAGAAGGAATTCAGGCGAGCTTCTATCACAAAATTATGATAAGACATATCTCACTCTTTTGCCTTCTACTGGCTAAGCCAAAGCTGTGCAGAATCCGGTGGAGAATCTCTCTGACAATCAAGGATAATTCTAGCCCTCTTGGGTGGATTTTTGGAAGGATTAAACTTTCATAAGCTCAGTATTGAATCTAGCAGTGGCTATTAAAGTACTGTCATTAATAGCCAGGATTTGTAATCGACTTCCACTTTGGTTAACCATCAGCAGCTTAAAGCATTCAAGGTGTCATTTACAAGTCTTCCAAGTGTCATTTAAGTCATTTCCTTTGTGTAGTGCATCTTGTCTCTCTCTTTTTTTCCCCACACTGAGCAGCTCGGTGTCAACCCGGCTCACCTCGTGAACCCATTAATATCGACATCGTGGGCTCTTTGGAAGTTAGTGTTGAGGTAGCCTAAAAAAATTGTTCAACTGTAGGCACCTTGCACCCTCCAATAACTTACCTCTTTTGATGCACGATCCGTAGTTCCCTTGGAAAAATTTTGGTCTTTACCTTTGTCCTGTCGGTAGCTTGGAATTTACCAATGGAAATGTTTGCAGGTATCTGAGCTATATCCTTGTCTATGACATGGGCCTTTTCGTTTGAGAAAATGTCCATGACTTGATATGGAGAAACTTTCCATTATTTTTTAGGCTTTTGACGAGGCATCTTGCTACCAAAAATTTAGTTGTTTAGGCCTGGAAACTGATTGAGAAGTTGAAGAAAAGTCAAAATAATGCAAACTTGACCATAAAATGAAAAATGAGCATAACTTGGTCAAAACAGTTCCAAATTTAACCAAACTTCATCAATGTGACCAGGATAGCTATAGGCACTAGGTCAAAGTTGCAGATCAATTCTGGGTCAAAGTTACATGGATCACAATCCATGTTGGAACACATATTGAAGATCTGATTTTACCATTTGATCTAGCATATTATTGGGATGCTATGGTTGAATTTTTTTGTGATTTGGATTGTTGGTTTGGATCCAAAACTTGGATCTTTTTTGATGGCCAAATGACTTGAAACTTCAAGGTTAGGCTCTGTTGGACATTTGGAAGGCGATGGCTAGGTTTTGGGCTGGAAATGTGAAAAAGGTTTGGTCATATCTGGAAGTGATATTTTGGGGACATGTTCTTATAGCATATCCTAGAACACTGGTAGAATCTTTTCAAATTTGGATCTATTTTTCCTAAGTATACCCACTTTCTTATCCTATGGCACAATTTTTTTGAGTTTTTCCATATGCGTTTCTAAAACCATGTTGAATTGATCCATGTGGATAGTGTGTGTTGGTTCTTGTTGATCTAATGCTCTGAGGTTGAATTTTACCCCCAAGGCTAGTTGTTTATCAAGTTTTACCTCATTTGGAGTCTGTTTGGACCTTCTTTTGAGTTGAGAAAACATGCCAAATTGGTGAGCATTTCTAGACTTCTATTTGGACCATTAAGCATACCATAAGTCCATTTGCTTCCTAAGCGCTTGCTTATAGAAATAATTGAAACAATCTTGCATCCATTTCCTGATCACTTGATGATGTTCTCTTTTGCAACCACTGTGGACTCTGACTTTGCTAATTTTGTCCCTCATGCACATGGATTGTGATCCATGTTTTGGACTCATTTGCACCAAACTTGAGGGGAAGGTTTTGGATAAGTCTCCTACGCTTATTGGTCAAGCTTTTTTGAAGTTTGGATCAATTTTCCCTTGCATGGGTCAAAATGACCATTTGTAGACTGAATTTTTAAAATTTTGGGGTTTTGGGTGGAAGGACCTCTATTTTTGCCAAAAATTGCAAGGTGACTACCCAAGATTGTGGTCTAACTACTGATCAATTTTGCAAGATTTTGGCATCGTAGGGTACATGGATCGCGATCCATGTTGAGAAGGATTTTTCAATTGTGATGCTCTCAAACTAAGTTTGATTTGGCAATTTTTGCTCGTCCTTGATTGGCATGTTTCTTGCAGCTTCTTGAGCTTGAACCCTAGTTACCACATTGATAAGAATCATTGGCTTAGTCTCTGATCGACTCAAACAGGGCAAAACTCCAATGATATTCATTGTTGGTTTTCCTTTGTTTTCAAAATTCTTAGGGTAGTTTGGAAGTAAATGGTCTATCACACAACTATCACACAACCCAAAAAAAATTGTGTATTCACCCTTGTGTGGAAAAACTCGTACCCAATGATTACCTTCATATTCATAGAAAGGACCTTCTTGTTGAGTAGCTTGTTGTGGCCCCATTGGCTATCCTATCTTGGGAGGATATCCTCTAGGTTTGTAGTTCTGGTTTTCTATGATCATGAGCATGTTTTCATCCATCCTATAATGACTCTTTGTTGGTTGATCAATATATGAAGGTTCTGTAGCCTCATCTAAGCTTACCCCGTAAGGATAAGGGTGAAAGCATGTTAACATGACGTGCTTTTTGTGCTAGTTAGCATTTTCAAATTAGCACGTCTTAAAATAATTGGGCGTCCGGTAAATTTTTTACAAATAATATCAAAACTTGTCGTAGTTTGTACATTTGGATTCCTTGTTTCAAGAGATTTCTACGAACATATCATACGTCATATATCCTGGAAATATAGCTCATGTTATTGTACTAGTTAGCATATGTCAAAATTGTTCTAGTTAGCATTGTCCAAGACATCAAATTCAGTGACAAGTTAACATGCTTTTACCCATAACCCTTGTCAATATACGCAATATTGTCAGGTTCTCTTTCATAGTTATCCAATGGCTCTTCATAATACGAAGTTGGTGGAAACATTTTTTGATTTTTGAGGTTTCTACAGGCTGCATATATTGAACAATTGCCTTGTTGTCTTAAGGTAAAGGAGGTTGTTGGCCCAACACAGGTTAAGGCTTATCTCTCCCTTGAGCTGCATTATTTTGACATATTTGGTACCTTGGTGGTGGTGAAAAAGGTTTCATCCCTAGAGATTTGTATGGCCTTTCCCTCACATATTTTTTGTTGTATAAACATTCATTTATCTCATGATTGGTACCCTTCTACTTGATCGCACACCACTTCAATGCTCGCAGTACATTTGCTGCTAGTGTCAGTTGTTATCATAGCTTGGATTTTGTCGATAGCTCTAGTTCATTCTCTAAATAAATTCCTTCACCATTTGATCAACATTTGGTTCATTTGAAGCTGGAACACTCCGCTTTCTTATGGGTTCGTTTGTAGTTGAAGAGGCACTACTGGTAGTATAGTCCGCATCTTCTAATACCTCTCCATAAACCTTGCAATTTTCAACTAGATACAATGCTTCTCTTGTGACTTGCTCAAATGTGGTGTACCCTTTCATGTGAAGTTTCTTTTTGAGAATTTGTTTCTCATTCCCTCTATAAAGAAAAGCGATAATCTCTTGTCTTGCAGTAATTTTTTAACATGACATTTCTCAATGTATTCCTTGAATCAAAGCTTCACTTTTCGTTCTCTTTCTGTATAAAAGCATAGATTTGGAAAACAATGTTATGTTTGATTCCCCTTTTTGAGAATTCCTTTGCAAACTCTCATAGGAGTTGCTCTATGTTCAAGAAATCTCTGTTGTTCAACGGGTAGAACCATATCAACGCCATTCCTTCCAAAGTTAACCCAAATCCCTCGTAATAAGTATGGAAATCTGCTACTTTTTCAACTCTCAAGACTTGCTTGAGGCGTAAAACATGTGCATATGGATCCCTCAATCCATTGTACTTTTTGGAGAAACATTTTTCCACTTGAGATGGTTGCATCCATTGAGTTTCAACAACCATTCTCATAACTCTAGGTTTTCCTAAAGTGACATCTCTCGTTTCATAACCCCCATTTAGAACTCTAATTGGAGTTCTCTCAATAGATCTCTTGTCCAGTCACACATCCATCCCTCACATTAGTCCAGGTTTTTGGGACTCTCGTTGTAAGGATTGTGCTTGGAGCTTCATTGCTTTTAGTACTGAAAACTATGGTCGATTGAATGAGTCTTCCACCTTGGTTCTATTAGGACTCACTCTTCTCGTTTTTGGTTTGGTCTTTAAGAAAATAGGCCTAAACATGCTAAGAGTCCACTGCAAAGTACCTTCACCCATTCTCTTCAAGTATGATCACATGGGTATCTCAGCCTTCTATGTACGTGAAAACATAAAATTATTTGTGCTCCAAAATCTCTCCAATGTAGGGTTCGTTGTACTTATAATTGCACAACCCCACATGAGTGTTATTTATGTTGACTCGAGTCGTCTCATTCACTTGCCTCAGCTTTGCATTAGGAACGTCCAGCTTTGGCGGTTTGTCTTCAGACTCTACGTCAACCTTGTCCTTGGTGCCTATCAATCCTCACTTGTCCACAATGTAAGGATTTTACACAACAAGATATATTGTATCCTCGTCATCAAAGTATCGATCACCACTATTTATAGTCCACAGGCAATATGTCCTTGAACTCACTAGGTCTTTCTTCTAACTTTGCATAGTAATGATCCATATTGCCTTTCTTAAATTTTTGCACTTTGTTAATTTTAAAAAATGATATTTCATGTGCAATAGTTTCATGGTTGATGTGGTTTGGGATACTCCTGCTCCCATACTAGTCCACTCTTTGAAATTCACTCTCTTGAATCTCTCAGTCATGTTAGTTTAAGACATCTCTAAAGAAATATCAAATAAAATTTCCTCAAGAATGGGATCTAATGTTGGCAACGCTCCTTGATTCACACTCTCTTCCCTGGAAGTGTAGCTAACCTGATCTCCTACAGTAGGGTTTCTACTCTAATATAATGTTCCGGATTGCAAATACATCAAGAAAAACACTATTGCAAAACCCTAACCTGCTACCTCTTTGGTTGCTTGCCCTTGGTACCATGAACCCATATATACGCTTTTTGTGTGGTTTGGAATGGTTTAAATTCTTCAAAAGTAAAACCGTAGGTCTATCCTGGTTGTTTTTTGCCTTGAGGTGTTTTTATCCCTTTTGACCCACTTTTGGAACTATTCTGGCTACCTAGCTTTGGAAAGTATGGCTCAAGCAGACCTCTACTATAGGCTGGTACTCAGAACTCAGAAAAGATGCATGTCATCGCACGATCCATGTTCCTTCATATCTAAACTTGGAATTTGGTATAGTGGTTACTTATGATGTCAATAGGCTACTCCCAAAAACTCTTTTGATTTGGATCACTTTTTGCCAAACAAAAGTGAAATTTTATATCTGCTTTGCAGTTTTTGACTAATTTTTTATTTTTTCTCTTTTTTCTAACTTTTTCAAAATTTTTGCTAATGTGCCCTTTAGGAAAAATGTTTGAAATGGGTCTCAGCTACCTGTTTCCCTAATCTTAGTCAAAATTTCATGACAAGGTACATGGATCACGATCCCATGTTTAACCTCATTTTGGCATGAAACTTGGTCAAGTGGTTGTTTATGTTTTGTTTATGCTAACTCTCAAAACTTCTTGAGTTTGGATTACTAGAAAGCCCTAAATTTTGGTCAATTTTTTAAAGTTTTGAAGTTTTTGTCCAATTTCTTGGTTTTGAGTGTGTTTTTGGTGTCAATTTGATCCCAAATTCTAATTTCTATTGCTTGGAAGCAATCTCTGTCAAATGGTACCGGTTTTTGTTCAAACAGCCTCAGAGGTACATAGATCGCGATCCATGCTCCTTCACGAAAGTAGATGAAACTTCTCAGAGTGCTTCCTATGAGTTTATTGATACCCTTTGGCACCAACCTTTTGGATTTTGATCAGCTTTTATGCTTTGACCATCGAATTTTTTCTTCTTTTAGAGTTATGGTCTTTGTCGACAAAATATGATTTTTTATGGTTTTTGTCATTATCTTTCGGCCCAAATTTAATGGTGGTAGTTGCTACTCACTCTACTCCTAGATATTGAAATGATTATCAGAACCAAAATCAACAAAGTTGTAAAAATTGAAAGAGGAATAGAGTATAGAATAATGCTTTCAAAGCATTGAGAAATTTGAAGATTGAAATGCCTATCGTATCTCACTCAAAACTTTCTTTGCCTCTCAAGAATAGCTCTAGCAAGTCCTCGGCTTCTCGCCCCTACCAAGCATCAAATCCTGTGTCTAGTTGCTTCACTGCTAAGGTGTAAACGGAATGGGTAAGAAAATCTCTAGAAAAGAAGGCTATGAATATGACTAGGTCACTCACCACCTAAGGAACATTTTCCCAAAAACGGTGCCAATGTTAGCGGATCACCATGATCAAACGTCTATAGCATAGCGATCTAATGCTAACATAATGTCAATACTCAGAAAAGTGATTCGGATGGGGCACGGAGACTCCTTGAGGGTGTGAAGCTCAAAAAGTAAACCTAATGAACTAAGTTATCACCACAACTAGCAAAAAATTTCACTCTCTAATCTAGGAAATCCGCCTATGTCCTATCTCAATGCTTTAGGTCATCATGCCATTTCATTGACCAAATGAACTCGGATTGCAACGAAACTTTAGGAGAAGCTATGTTAAGCATAAAGGTATTAATCTACAAAGTTTGGAAGTCCAACAAGGTATCAAAATTTCGGTCCATCATGGTCCAAGTTCTAAACCTACAACATAACAGTTTAGATAGGTCGCCCTGTGGTCTAGTAAAACTCTCCTATGGTCAAAATGTAAAAGATCAATCGTTTTGGGTCTCAAATCTACAGATATAACTCACATACATGTAATCACAAACCATAACAAAAGTAAGAATGATTATTAAATGAAAGAGCATGAGACAAAGAACACAATGCAATTCACAGAGTAGAATTCTAATTACCAAATCATGAGGAAAATTAGGTTTTACAAGTTGTTGCTAAGTAGTCGCTCACAGTTGTACATACAAAAGATCTTCAAAAACTTTGAGTTAAAGTTACAATGTTGTTTTTAGACTAAGTGTTTTTGAGCTTTATACGTAGGTCTTTTTATATGGCCAATGGTCGGCTTAAAAGGCTTTTAGGCTCGTGACAAAAGAATACATCGCAAATATACAACATTCAACTCAAAAATCATAATGTCTCTTTACACGAATTTTTGAGAAAAATGATATAGATTATACCAAAATTTTGGACTTAGGACAAGGTGTGGTCGGCTAGGAGGATGCCCGTCAGCTGCATTTTCCAAACAGGACTACAGCCATTTGTACATCAATGCCCATCGCATTTTTCATGCTCTTGTAAATGACACTAAGCATGGTTTTCGATCACTTGCTTTTGTTGCCCTTATTGATAAACTGAGCATCATCTTTTCTAAGCTCGATAGGGAAGGGCATGTAAAATTTCTAGCCAAGAATCACTTCATTACCTTCTATTCCCCAACCAAGACTTCATCGAGTCTCACTTTCACTTTCCCCATGTGTTGAAATACCTTGACCCGTGTTGCAAGCATGTCCATGAAACTATCCTCCAATTCGTTCCCCCTTTTTTGGCGGGGCTCCCCAAACCAATTCAGTAAAGTTGAGAGCTCAAGCTTAAACCAAAAGAGTCGCAACAAAATAGAGAGCATTCTCACTTTGAACTTATCACCTCAAAAACTTTCAACTAAACGATTGAGTAAAGTTAAAAATCCAGGTACAATGCATATTATTTTTTCTAAACAAGTTGAATTTATTTATTTTTGTATATTTTTAATTTCAATGAGAGGTTCAATGCATATTATTTGCTCTAACAAGTTAAATTTGTTTTTTTCGTATATTTTTAATTTCAACGAGAAGTAGCATTGGACAATAAATAAATAGAACACGAGATTCAAAGTTTTGGAAAGGATTTTGTATAGGAGATTCATCCATTCTATTTGGTTTATGGACTAATTTTTTTATTTCAAGTTTTTTTGAGAAGGGCTATAACCTTCAAAAAGTTACTATCTTGTGAGATTAAAACGACAAACCTTATAATTAAACTTAAATCAAATTTATTTAGAGAAGTTTCCTAAAAATATTATTTAAGGAGTACTAGTAATTTTAATAGTTGAAAACAGGTTTAAGTTATACCAACAATTTAATTAAATTGATTCCATCTTTTAAGCTATAAAGGTGAATCTATATTAGAACCTACCTATAAGGATAACTTTCCTAAAAATGAAACTTGAGAAAATTGTAAACAATATAAGTAAAACCCTATATTGTAAGGGCCTTTTAATATGTTCTTTGTTATAGTAACTTGTTACACAAACTTAATGATTTGTTTATAGCATTTAAAATATAATCTAGTAATTAATCATCTCGTCGATCATAATTTTCATCAATTCAAGCATATCTTTTGAAAGAAAAAATAAAAAATGAAAAAATCAAGGAAATGCAATGATTATTTAAGTATGCCTATAGCCTTATATGTATAACCATAACAACTTCTATACATCACTGTCCTCCTCCTGGGGTGGGCCATCCAAGGAGGAGGTTCCTAGCTTGTTGCTACAAGTTCTCTCTATCATTCCTAGTACATGTAGTGCATGTATTAGGTGGCCATGGTGATGCCTACGTGTGGCTCTTGCCCAATGGTACCCTTGTTGTGTTGTACTAGAATTTTCTATTTGGCTGTTAAGACTACTAAGTATATGATTTCCTAGGATTAGTAAATCCTTTTGAGTTTAATCTTTTCAAATTATCTCTAGGCCATTGAATACAAAAATTATTTTGCAAGGTAATGATCTAAGTTAGACCATTAATAATTTCAAGGTATCATTAAAACAAAGATAGACACTTCAAAACTACTCGTCGAGGAGTTTTAAGAGGGGATTCTTACTAGTTTATTCTCTCAAACAACATATTTCTTGTCTACACAATGAGTTTTGAAGTGCATGAAAGATTTCAGCACACATCAATTCAGACCATGGAACTTCAATAATACTTTAAGGAAATCCATCTATGGCTATATCTCAATGGCATGTCATGTCCTCATGAGATCTATATCCTGCTCGACGTTCTGGTGGCACTGGACCCTCAAGATCGGGGATCGGCTTCAAGTGCACTTCAAAGCGATGTGAGTGGGCATGACACACATGCATTATGCATAGAACTGAGCCAGATTATTTCAATGATACCTTGAAACCATTGATGGTCTAACTTAGATCATTACCTTGCAAAATAATTTTTGTATTCTATGGCCTAGAGATAATTTTTGTATTTCAACTTCAGATGGCCCCTCTTCGTTGAGACAGCGGTAACCTCCATGTGCCTTTAGGTGCTGATGCCACCCACCTTGTCTCTACACCCCTGGATAGCTCTACTAGATATGAGATTGCTATACTGACTCAATATTTTATATGAGGATCACATTGTATATGTCGAGATCTCAGAGGTTTAGTGATTCTTGAGCAGCAGCAAGTTTGCTCGAAATCTCCTGACTGCCTTCCTTCTGAGACGAATCTTCACCTGTCTTTGCAGCAACAGATCTCCGCCTGCCCAACAACCAATCAGATCAACCCTCGCGTTGCAATGACACATTTCAAACAACTCACTTTCAGGCAGTACCTCCTTCCTTTGACATCTCGTCCTTTGCCATCTGATTTGCTTGGTACATACTTTGGTAGACATGCAGGCTCACATGCAAAAGGTTTAGTGTTGAAGAACTGGAAAAATCCAAGAGCTGAAATATGAGTGCATCTTTAAGGACAGTCAAATCTTGCATAATCTGGCTCAGTTCTATGCATAATGCATGTGTGTCATGCCCACTCCCATCGCTTTGAAGTGCACTTGAAGCCGATCCCCGATCTTGAGGGTCCAGTGCCAACAGAACGTTGAGCAGGATATAGATCTCATGAGGACATGACATGCCATTGAGATATAGCCATAGATGGATTTCCTTAAAGTGGTGTAAAAAGAATTATTGAAGTTCCATGGTCTCAATTGATGTGTCCTAAAATCTTTCATGCACTTCAAAACTCATTGTGTAGACGAGAAATATGTTGTTTGAGAGAATAAACTAGTAAAAATCCCCTCTTAAACTCCTCGACGAGTAGTTTTGAAGTGGCTAATTTATAGAAACTAGTGTTGCTAGAAAAAAAAAAACTTTGTAAGTAAGGATTATGTTGAGAGTAAAAATATAATTTATTTAACCTAGTTGTTTCAAGAGGTTTGAATGACAAGATTGTGATAGATGAAACAAGAAAATAAAATACAATAATTATTTAAGTATGCATACAGATTTATATACATGCACATAACAACTTTTATACATCAGCATAGCAGAACTGAACGACAAGTCTGTCATAGATGAAACAAGAAAATGAAATACAATGATTATCTATGCATGCCTTACATGTATGCCCATCAAGGTGGAACCAAACGTAAAATACTGTACGTATTTGGTATGTAAGGTATGGACTGAGGTTTAAGGTACGTAAAAATAAATCCTTAAAAATTAGATTGAAATTTCACAAGAGAAGCCTACAAATATATAAACTATCAGTGGCTAAATAAAAAGGCATACGGCTCATGACAACTTTTATCATCAACATAACTCGGTTAACAACTTTTATACATCAGCATAACTGGGTTCACCACTTCCGTAGGGAAAAAATTTATTGTGTTCTCCACAGACAGTATGGCTAGTCTAGGGAAGTCCCTAAACAGCCTCTCCTTCTCAACCTGTGTGCCTCTAACCCACTGGTGAGAATAACCACTCCTATCCAATTCGTTTTCATGGATAGGTTCATCTTCTTGCACATATTATAAATGGACACCTCCGCTGGCTGACCCTCATTGCCTCTTTTCGACCCCACATACGGAATATCCTGTTCCCAACCCTTGAGCTGGAAAATGCATACTTTATGGCAATCTGCAGCCATTCTTACATCAACGCCCATCGCATTTTTCATGCTCTTGTAAATGGCACCAAGTAAGGTTTCCAATCGCCTGCTTATCTTGCCCTTGCTGATCAGCTGAGCATCATCTTTTCTAAACACGATGGGGAAGGGCACGCGCAATTCCTGGCCAAGAATCGCTTCATTGCCTTCTATTCCAACCAAGAGTTCATCGAGCCTCACTTTCACTTTCCCCATGTGTTGCAATACCTTGAGTCGTACTGCAAGCATCTCCATGAAACTGTCCTCCAATTCGTCCCCTTTCTGGCGGGGCTCCCCAAACCAATTCAGTAAAGTCGGAAGCTCAAGCTTATACCAAAAGAGCTGCATCAAAGCAAAGGGCATTCTCACTCTGAACGTATCACCCCGAAAACTTTCGAGGAAAACATAACCAGGGAAAGCTGCCTCAGCAACTTCAATCTGCTCTAATTTCACAGGCATCCCTGTTAGGCAATAGTACATGATCATCTTCAATTCAGAACCTGCATGTTGACCAAAGCGCACATAGATTTCCTCCTCTACAGACACCCTCACAGCCCGTGCAACATGCTCAACCTTCCTAGCTCTGCTTTGTTCTCGGATATGTGGCTTAGCCAGGGCAAAGTGGATAGATTGCAAGAATCTCGGAATCACCATGACATCATTCAATAATGTTTTCATGCCCTCAGAATGCAGTACATTGTCCCAGTTCTCCCGCAGTGAAGAAGCAAGCATCTTGACACCCGTTTCAACAGGCAACAATGGAAGGGCAATTGGTTTTTTGCCCCATCGATTAAAGGATGGGGACATGTCCCTAATCAAAGTACCTGCACAAAGGGGGAATAGTGCACAGACACCCTGTACTTGTACATCGCCCCACATGCATCTGTGACAAAATCTTGTGCAGCTTGTGCTGTGAGACCCCTGTCCTGCAGCAATGGTCTTAGCAGCTGGAACTCATCCAAAAGCAAGAAAAACAGAATCTGCTGCTGCTCCTCTAGAGACAGCTTTGCCCTGTGAAACGTGACAATCATTTCAATGGCATCTGCAAAAGTTAACAGCTGTAGTTGCTGCACTCCATTGTCAATTCATGCTAATCTCATGTAAGCATCGTCCAGACAAATCCCAAGGAATGCCCGGCATAAAAGTGCCATGGATAAAAAAATTTCCCCCTGCAGCAGTTTAAGGTGTTGAGCTGTGGGAGCATCACTTCCTGATCTATTGAAGTTGAGCAACACAGAGAGGACACCCTTAGATTTGAGAGGGTGCATTGGCACACCAGCCCTGTAGGGAGCTTCAAGAAGCATCCGAGATTTTCCAGCACCTGAAAAACCTTCCAGTGTGATGAAGAGGGGGCAATCAACCTGTAGGGAAAATTCAATCTCCTGCTGGAGTTTCTTCATCTGTTCTTCCCTGCCAGTGAAGACCAGTGGGGAGCCATCATACTCCTGAGCGACCAGATCAGGGACTCCTCCAGATGGACAAAGAAGTCTCAACAACTTCCAAGCCGCAATCTGAAAATCATTCCGTCAAGGTCGTGGGTCGGGGGGCTGCAGATCAGAGTCGTCCATCACCTCATCTTTACTGGCGGGAATTTGTGCTTGCAATCATTCGATGCTGGACAGCTCAGCACTGGGAATGTACACAGTCTGCGTGCCAATTGTTTGCCTGCAGCTCAGCACGCAGAATTGCAGTTGCACGGAATGCTGACACGTCAGCCTACGGAACTGGTCACCTGCCTGGGGTTGACCTCTTGAACCGGTGGCCCTCCTCCCCACGACCGTTGACGGCCGGTAAGGGACCATTCCTTGCAATCCTGCTCCCACAGGACTCCCGGCTCTGCCGGTCGCCCTTTGGTCGCAGGGATTCCATGGAAGGTCGTGGGGAGGGGGGCTGGCAGTTTGGGCCGTTAATCTACTGGCGATTATTTTGTAGAATTCAGCTTTGCATCGTCTGGATGTACAACACATCAGCACTGGTAATGTTAGCCATGGAAGCCAATCATTGCGTCCCAAATCAGCAAGGGGAATGGCACCTGCGATGGACATCTCAGGAGCCGTAATCCAAAACTTGTCATTCACTCTACAGCTACCACATCAACACGCAGATTTAAAATTGTCGCCCCTCTGCTTCGTGACTGTATCTAACACACAGATTTCAGATTGTCGCCCCTCTGCTTCGTGATTGTACCCTACGCAGGTCAGTGTGTTGGCCATCCTCTCCCACGACCATTGACGGCCGGGAATGGCCCTGCAGTGGCCATTCCCTGAAATAATGCACTCCCATCATGGCTCCCGGCCTCCGCCGGTCGCCATGAGGTCGCCCATTAAGGGCCATTCCCTACACCATGAAAGCTTTTGTACAATAATATCAATATCTGCACCATCAGAAGAAGTCGAGTAGTGCCTCCTCCATGCCTGCTGCCTCCACCGCACCAAAACACGCAGCATAACTTTTCGGCTCGATCTTTGGGACGCACCTCCACACAATGTTCGGGAAAAATTCCGTTCCTTAGATTTGCCAAGAGGTTACTTTTTCATGTTTTTACACTATTTTTCTCTATTTTGGGGCGGATTTACTCCTTTTCCCCTTGCCCTCAGCCGGAATTTTTGAACGCACTGCCAAGGATTCTACCAAACCAGTGCTTCCAGCGCGATCTGAACAATGCACCCATGCTTCCAGTGCTAGAAACGCCAAACTAGTGCTTCCTATGCGCAACATTAACACTCAAAAAACCATTCGGAGCCATGGTTTTTATTGCAAATAGGGTCACCCCTGCCCGACCCCTACTGGCCGGCCGCCGCCGCCGCGCAGTCATAGGATTTGACGCCCATCGGGCCATCTTCCCTTCCTATGGCCCTCAACCCTTCGTATGATGGGCTAGCAAAAGATGTTTCCGTATTTGGATGTGTTCAATTAAAATTCTGCCTTCAACCAAGACAGGGTATCTGCTCAGTAATCTATCTTTGGAACGGCAATCTTACAAATTGTCCGTCAAAAACCAATTTGCATGTTAAGCAGTGTGGTATCTCTGCATTGGGACCTCGAGGGTCGGGAGTTGAAGCCTGACTCGGAGGTTGGAGCCTGGAGAGACTAAAATATGTGTGGGACTTGGACCTTAAGCCTTGGAAGTTGGCCCTTAGGATTGCAAATTTGCATCATGGTGCTGAAAGGCTGATTCATGCATGCATGCAACATTCAATGTCACGCAGGGGCTAGGACAACATCTCCCGACTCCTGAGTCCTCGTCGCTCGAGTCCCGACTCCCCGCTCAATTTTCAATCAATCTAAAGTTCTAAACTTTAATACGAAAGTCTAAAGAGTAAAGACTCCAGACTCGAGTCGGAGTCCAGAGGCCACTGCCAGCCAGCCTCCAGGTCAAGGGCCGAGGCCCCATTGCCACTGCGCCGGCCCAAGCTATAGCGTCCGCCGTCCACTTGAGTCTCAACGTTGTCCATATTCCAAAGGCCTCAGGCCATTGAAGATTTTAAACTACCTGGGCACGACTCAGTAATCCTCAAGACTCAGGAATCGACGGAGTCACGACTCAACAAGCAAAGCGCAGGGGCCTTATTACCAGGCAATCGCAGAGGTTGCTGCCTTATTAGCAAGCAGAACATAGACGGCAGTGGGCACTGTCTGAGTCACGACAGAGGCTCAAAGATACAACATACAACCTTACAAGTTACAAAGTTATAAGCTACAGGTAAGTTCCCCATCTTTCAAGTTGGTATGCGTGTGATTTTAATGTTAGTGTATATCAATGTCAATGCTTAAGCTGTCTCCTTTTGTGGCTTTTAGCATTTTGTTATTTGTTAAGAAGGAAGTCTAATAAAATGCTTATGAAAAAGAGGAGTTCATAATGCTGTCCATGCATGTTTGTGGTTTAAAGATCGGAAGAGATTGTCAGGAATCAGGATACACATACCTTTATGCATCATTGCATGCATGATAGAGAATGAGATAGGGCTATGGAAGAGGAAGTATATCAAAATTCAAATCACTAATTCTCTGCTTTCAACATTATAGATGACGCAACATGGACTCATCAAGAGAAAAGGAAAGAGACAAAGAACAATGGAGCAAGCACTTGGCCTTCACAGTCCACTTGTGAATGCAATCACACAAACATCAACACATCTAGGAGAAGGTGAAAATGCCAGTGAAGGTGCTGGTACATCCTCTTGTGTGGCCACTAGTGCATCTGCAACAGCAGTTGAGGAGGCACATCAGGCAAAGAAGAAGTACAAGCGCGTATTCCTTCATAGTTGGAAGATAGATTACCTTTGGGCCTTTCCAATTCTAAACAAGGCTGGAAGAGAAAGGGTAAAATACAAGTGGTGCACTGATGCAAAAAGAAACACCCCATTCGCTTCACTAGAAGGAGCTTCAACAAAGCAAAAAAGTTCTCTATTTGACCACAACAACTCAAAAGAACACAAACTAGCTGCAAGTATGTGGATTGAGAAGGAGAAAAGATCTACAATGCACATGGAGAAGCACATTGACAAAATGGCAGATGAAGAGAAAGAGAGGATTGTTACAGTGATGCCGACCATGTGGTACGTTTTAAAGAGGTATTTGCCCTTAGAAGAATTTCCATATCAATGCAACTTCCAACGCTTTCTTCGGACACCGAGTATGCCAATAACCAGTGAGTATTCAGCTTATACAAGTAAAGATGCAGGGATCGCATTTGTAAGGGCATTAAAGTTTGTCTATTGGAATCATTTGAAGAAAGAAATCAGTGAAAGTCCCTTCTACTCTATCCAGATCGATGAAAGTACTGATATCAGCAATCAACAGTACATGATCGTCTATGTTACTTATATGCAGGGTTCAGGAAAAGGATTGGTTTCAACAAGGTTTTGTGATCTTTTGCAGGCTGAAAAGGGAAATTCAGAATCATTACATTCTATACTAGTTTCATTCTTGAAGTCTGCAGGTGTATCGAAGCAAAAGATGTTTGCAATTTCAACAGATGGAGCCAGTGTCATGACAAGATCTGCAACAGGTGTAATCACAAGACTAAAACAAGACACTCCACATTTATTGCGCTTTTCATTGGGGGATGCTTTCAAAACCTTTCAAGAGTTTAAGCTTATGGACAAGATTGCAAAAAAGTTTTATAAACGGACATGCAGATCAGCCAAAACGCATGCTATTCTTACAGATGTTGTAAAAGACTTTGGCATTGGTAGACATGGAAAGCTACAGCTATTGAAAATGCATGATGTTCGATGGCTTTCAAAAGGCCAGGTTATCATAAGGCTTGTCCGAATCATGCTAGCATTGCTTTCAATTATGAAAAAGGAGGAGCATGAGTTGTACTTTTCATTAACAACTTATAAAGTTCAGTTTCTCATGCATTTTTTTGCTAACGTACTTGGAGAATTGAATGTGCTTAGCTGCAAGCTTCAAGAGGAGCATCCAGACATCTCCTCGATTGGAAGTCATCTCAAATCAGCAGTAGAAGTGTTACAACTATCATTTCTTAGTGGCACCTTTGGGTCAGATGCAAAGCACGCCGCAGGCTTTATCAAGATGGTGTATGAGCAAAATGGAGCACTATCTTTTCAAGATAAAGCAGGTGTAGCACATTATCATCCTCTCCATCTGGGTCCAATGTGTGACGAAGATCTTGTGAATTCACATGAAACACTTAACAGTGTCGTCAACAAGCTGGTGTCAATGTGTGGTTCATACATAAGAAGCTTGGTTCAATCTTTATCTGACCGTTTTCGGGTAGACTTCAACTTTTTTGAGGCAACAAAGTATTTCAGCCCAAAAGACTATTGTGAGGACTTGTCAAAGCTTGAGGATGCATCAAGAGGCTGGCTCAATACGTTATGTAAGTACTTTGTTGAAGGATCAAGCACATTAATCAATGATGCTGAATGCAAAGGGAAAAGGCGATCTTTCATCACAAGAATGAGAAATTGCTTTCATGGTAGGAGCATGCACTTTGCATGGCAGGAGTGTTCTGATCATGTTGAATGGGAGCAATCATTCCCTTACACAATGATTCTTTGGCGGATCTTGCTTGTCTTACCTCTTTCATCAGTAGCATGTGAGAGGGGTTTCTCCAAAATGAACAAAATTAAAGATAAGCTACGAAATCGATTATCCTTGGACATGCTGGGACTCATCATGTTTGTTGGGATGGATACACCAAAGCTTAAGCATCCAGAAGAGGTATTATGGGAGGAATGCTTTGACGCTTGGAAGTTGATGAAATACAGGAGACCAGCAAGACCGAAGACAACGTCAACCTTGAAGGCTTAAGAAAAAGTTGCTTTTTGTATCAAACACTTGTGTTATTTATTGTGGTGCCATTGTAATATTGTTTTGGCGAGCAGGTTTTAATCATATCCATCTTCCATGTACTTATATGTATATATGTGTGTTGGAGGAAACTCAATGACATTGTTTTGAAACTATCTAATATGTAGTGACTCGTTTATTTAGTGTACCTTGTCTATTTGCCATTTTGTTAAAGTTTGGGTCCAACTCTTGCAGCACCTCCTACCAAGGTAACTCTAAAGGCTATCCTATGGCTAACTCTTCGAAGATACTCGAAGTTATAAATTGTAAGATTTATATATATGCATGCTTTTGAAAAATGAAATGTACAGGTGATGAAAGTCTAGATATTCTTGGTGAGGAGACCAAAGAGGAAAAGCAGGTTGTAGTAAAGGGAAGCACAAAAGATGGCTGATGCAATTGAAAAGAATGTATTCCTTTGAGCTTTCTTACTAGATTGTTTAGACTTGTAATTTTGTAGATAATGCAGGGTTGATTAAGTTGTTAAGTGCATGAGATTGGAAATCATCCAATCAATGGATTCAAGACTTGTGATGACAAAATAGCCACTGTGAAGTGGTTGTTTTAGTATATTGTTGGGCTATCCTTTTATAGGGGTTTTGTTGTGTAGAACATGGGAAAGTCCAGTACATATTGGTGTTCCTTTACTTTGGTAACCAGGTAACAATTAAATACTCTTTAATGGATCAAAATTTGATGCTAGTTTTGTGGTTGATTATTCTCCCTGATATCTCAGGATTGGAGCTAGGATTTTAGTACGAGAGGTCTAAGGATGATCAGCTAGGCATTGTGGCTACCTAAAGCCACTTGTTGTTTGATGTTCATCTCCAAGCTTCAGGTATTGTGAGTCTTGACTGGATCTCCTTTTAATGTCAATGTATGTAAGATATCGTTATGGTATAAGTTCAATGCTAGGTCATGTTTTGAAGGCGATGAGGAAGTAATCTTTACATCTCATGATGTCGAGCTGGAACAAATGCAATCTTGACCTCAGGTAAGTACCTCAAAGACTTTATGATTAACACAGGTGCATGAAAGGTTTATATGTGTTATGTTGTTTTCTTCCTACAGTACTGATCTAAAGGGTACCTCAAGGATTTGTGATTGACAAAAGTGTATGAAGGTAGAACCAAGTTATATGTGTTATATTTCTTACTTCATGCATTGTAGGAATTTTTCTTTTAAATGGAAAGTTAGTTTGAACACGCTTTGAATAGTTTACATAATGTGTGAAATAGGAAATGTTTAGGGAGAGATCCAGGCGTCATTATCAACGTAATTTACGTTGCAAAAAGGTTAGGTAGAGCCGTACTTAGATGAGGTGATCTCGTTACTTGACTCCTAAATCCCAATTAGTGCTTTTTGCTTGTAAGCTAAGAGAGCACAAGGTTGAAGATATTGCATTCAAACACCTCTTGCAAGAGGTTATAAGCATCTTTATGAGGACCTATAGGCTACAACAAGAATAAATACTAAACTTGTACAAAGTACTAATGAGTTGCACATGTCAAAATCCGATAAGAAACATGGAAGAGCAAATTTGCATCCATTTCTTCTTTTGAAGGGTGGAGTGAAAATCTACCTATCTCTTGGGAAGGGCAAGCTTTGGTGGAACCCATCCTATGAAGGAATAGGGTGCCCCGCCAATCCTATCACAGCCCCTACCACATTAGAGGATAGATGTAAAACATATACAGCTTCTCCAAATATGTGCAACCGAAGTAGTCAGAGGTAGTCGCTCTCGAAAGATAAAACAACACTGCTAGCCATAGAAGAAGCCCAAATGCTTGCAATGCTAGGGCGCTCTACATCCTTGCATGCCCAATTAAGGTCCTTTCGTATTCACCGTTTCAAGAAAAGGACCCATTTTGACTTTTCGCTTCAATTGCTGCATCACCACCATAACCTGTAGATAAATATCTCTCGGCACACCTATTGGCAGGCCGCATGATCGGACGGAGTAGCCTACCGAGAACTCAAATCAACATAAATATCTCAATCCGAGGACATAGCTAACCTGACTAGTGCATAAAAACGTCGAACACACTGAGGAGAAAGGTTTCACTTATCGCAAGCTAGGAAGCAACTAAAGAGATAATGTCTAAGTCTCATGTATGGTCTATCTATCACTCTAATTGTCATTACGATGTTAACTGAACTCCAAATGACGTGAAGCTTGAAATTAGGGGTCTTTAAACTATGGGCAATAGGTTCCTAACAACCAAACCTGCAAAAGCCACCATTAGATAGGTGAGAAACCATGATCGTAGCCATCTCTTACTATCATAAAATCTAATTTCTACATATCCCAAATGATTTTGTCATATTGAACTAATCATTTAATATGAAAAGATGAATCGGAACAAGACGTAGAATATAGATATGTGCTTGTAAAGCTATCTTAGCACGAGACCAAAAGGAGAGATGGATACATCTCAATAGGGGTTCAAAAGGAGATGGTCTACTAAGGAGAAATGTGCATATATTGGAGCTTAAAAGGCCTTAGCTTCATTAAAGACCTCCAAAGATTAGTGTTAAAAGTCCTTAGACCTAGGACCATTAGATACTTTAGACCTTGGACAAGCTAGAACTGACCTTGAGGTGGGAACCTTGCCCAAGTTTAAGCTTCTTGTGAGCAGCTTGAGGTGCTTAAGGTGTTTCCTATAAGTGAACAGGAGCCTACAAAGAAGGGGGTGATCCCTCTTAGTAGGGATGAGAGAGAACATACGCACGCGCGCGCACACACACACACACACACACACTCCAGGCTTACCCAAAGACCTAAGAGGCATTAAGGACACATGTTCAACACCTAGCTAAGTTGCCCTCAATCAAGCTCTGATCTTATTGGATGGCTTATGGCAAGGACCAATGAGAATTTAGTTATATCTAAATAATAATCTAAGCTCTCTCTCTTGTTGGGGTATAGGCATATGTCCCTTGCCTGACCGCCCAGGTAATGGGCGCCCACCCACTGACACTACCTTATTCTTGTACATATACCAAGAATAAGGAGCCCTTCACTTAGAGGTTGACTCCACCCACACACTGATATCAAAGCTACGGCTTGGTGATGGCGTGGAGCATGGCTGTGTCGAGAGCTTTGAGGTGGTAGCTTGCTCTCTCACCACGGTAGAGAGATCAAGAAATCTTGAAATCTTTGTGAGAATTCAATGGGAGCTTGTGAGCTCATCTGAGATTGATGTATGCTCTTGTGGAAGTTCATAACACAGTGTGGAAAATTGTGTGTAAGTGAAGGTGATGTCCAAAAACTGTGTGCGCAGCAGCACTATTTTCAAATTCGTTTTTCTCCTTATAGAATGTAGATCTGAATATTTTGCCTGCAATACCCCTCCATTTAGAGGTAATCTACAACTTTGCAGAAAAAATTTATGCAGATTCTTGACACTTTGCCAATATTCAGCTCAAACTAGTTGTATACTAAAATTTCAGATTTTTTGTTGACGCATTGTGTGTGAGTTTGCTGCACTTTTGGAAGCACGGGAGGTGCTTGAGGTTGGGTGCATAAATTATGAGCTGAATATGCAATTGCAGCTTGTGAAAAGCTTGTGGTTTGAGGGTTTTTTGACAGATTTGGGCAAAGAGTCACGGAGGCATTTGCACACCATTGAAGCGGTCTGTTGAGAGACGCGGTTTTTGGAGCACACACATGGACTTCTTTCATAGGTCCTCATAGGATACTTTGGAAGTTATTTAGTGATTTGATTCATGGTCTTTGCGGATGAATTTTGAATATGGTTATGGCACATGGTTGAAGCCCATTGTACATGCATTTCGGCCAGCAATTTCATGTGTCAGTGAGCTCTCTTCAGAGCATTGTTTTCACATTGATCAGGTTTCAGGATTGCAACTCTTTTGGCGCTTGTTTATGCGCGGTAACTCCGTGGATGTACGTTGAGTGGGGATTGTCATTGTATGTGAAATTGTGGTATTTTGGCATTTCTACTTATTGGCATTGAGTAGTCCTCTTTCGGAGACTATAGTGGTCCAGGTTTACTCCCACTCTGGCAGTTATCTGCAGTTTTTTGGCTTGCGGTTTGCGTTGAGTTTTGGCTCATTTTGCAAAGGAAACTCTACCCGTTTTTTCCCGTCTTCTCGCCATACAATATATGCCCACTTTGACAGTGATCGAGTGTTAACTCTTACTTTGACAGCTTGGACACAGTTTAGTGTTCTTGTATCCACTGTCGTGGGACTGAGGATTGCATATGCTTGTGTGGATACAGACAGGTAGTCACAAGTTTCACAAATTTTTGCAGGTAGTTTTTCTAGTGGGATGCCTTTTGAGCTAGTTTGCTCACTACTTGCGTATATGGTTATGCGCTTCACGCTCGGTTGAGTTGTTCGTCCCACATTGTGTGCTTGCAGTTTGCAGATTGTGAAGTTGTTTTATGCATATGTGAGCATCAATTTTTGATGCAATTTGATCATGGTTTCATGATAGCATAGTGGTCCAGTTATCTCCCACTTTGTTGCCAGTTTGGCATGGTTTATGGTAGAGATTGTACTTGAAGTTTTTCTTAGTTTATAGGGGAGCTTTTGCCAATTTTCTCCCAGGTTTTCTCGCCATTGTTTGGTTGTTTTCCATTCACTTATGGTCTCACGCTCCAAATATGCACCTCACAAGTATATTTAGATGTGAGGCATTTTCACATGTCCCAAAAGAGCTTAGTGGACCACAAAGCACACAAGTGCATCTTCATTGGATATGATGTAGATGAAGAGATGGGATATTGTCTCTAGCATTCGGAATCTAAGAAGGTAATTTGAAGCTCACAGGTGATAGAGTCTAAGATGCATACAAGGCCAGTGAAAGACATTGAGTATCGCCGTAGAGTATGGTTTAAGGATGTTGCTAGTGATGCACCTTCCACTAGTACATACACACATGCTGCTATAGAGAGAGTGAAATCCAGTAGAGTCAAGCACTTCAGAGATCTACTCATACATCTCATGCACCTGAGCGTTTTGAGCCCTGATTGGTGACTATTTACTAGTCAATCACTGACTGAAGTGAACCCACTTGCTACAAAGAGGTCATTCAAATGGATGATAGCATGAAGTGGGAGCAGGCTATGCAATCTGAGTATAACTCAATTTTTAGCCAACCAAACTTGGGAATTGACAGAGTTATCCGAGGATAAACAGGCATTGCCATGCAATTGAGTGTACAAGAAGAAGTACATGGCAGATGATCTCGAGCCTAAGTATAAGGCAAGATTGGTTATAAAAGTTTTCAAGCAAACAAAAGGCGTGGATTTCGATGAAATCTTTTCTCTAGTGGTCAAGATGACTGCATTGCACTTTATGCTTGGTCTAGTAGCCATGGAGGACTTGGAATTGGTCCAAATAGATGTGAAGACAACATTTCTTCATGGGGATCTCGAAGAGGATGTCTACATGAAACATCCAGAGGGTTTTGTGATAAATCCTGAGAAGCCATCAAGGGCAAAAATGGTTTGTAGACTCAAGAAATCTTTGTATGGATTAAAGCAAGGCTCAAGGAAATGGTACATCAAGTTTGATCAGTACATTCAGTTCCAAGGTTATGTAAGGAGCCAAGAGGATCATTGCTTGTACACTTGGAGGTTGAACGATGATTCCCTCATCATCCTGATTTTGTACGTTGATGATATGCTCATAGAAGAGGAGTCAAAAGATGAGATTGCACTTCTCAAGGATGCCTTAAGCAAGCAGTTTGCTATAAAAGATTTGGGCGATGCAGATCACTTTCGTGGTATGCATATCAAGAGAGATCGAAAACGTGGTATACTTGAACTATCACAAGAAGAGTATATGCACAAGGTCTTGCAACGTTTTAACATGCAAGGGGGAAAAGCATTGAGTACCCCAATGGCTGCATATGAAAAATTTAGCAAGCATGATTGTCCCAAATCGGATGCTGAAAAGGAAGAGATGGAAAATGTGTCGTATTCTTCGACAGTCGGCAGTCTCATGTTCGCCATGGTAAGCACTCGGCCAAACATTGCATATGCAGTGGGAGTGGTCAGCAGGTTTATGGCAAATCCATGCAAAAAGCATTCGGAAGCAGTGAAGCACATCTTGAGATACCTCGAGGGCTCAGCTCTAGCAAGTGCTTACGCTTTGGAAACAATGATTCATCCATAGTTGGATACAACGATTCGGACTATGCAGGTTGTGTGGACACTAGGTGATCCACATCTAGCTACATCTTCTTGTTCGCTGGAGCGGTAGTTTCTTGGAGATCATGCATCCAAAATTGCACTTCGTTTTACACCACTGAGGAAGAGTATGTTGCAGTTTCCAGTTCCAATAAGGAAGCTGTGTCTAGTGGGAGACCTTGGTATACACCAGACTCTAGTGCTACATTGTGATAGTCAGAGTGGATTTTTGAAAGAACCCCGTGTTTCACTCCAAGTCAAAACACATAGAGGTCAGGTATCATGTGGTACGGGATATTTTGACAAGAAAATGCATTGACTTAGCCAAATTTCACACGGATGACAACGTGGCTCATTAGTGATTGCCAGAGGATCCCGTAGCGGCTTGGTATATCCTATGCATGTGTCTGAGGTTCGAAACGGCATAGTCTCAATTTTGTTGCTGGCATGCTTTGAGCGAGAGAAGAGACGTGTCTCCTTCACAGGTGAGCTTCACCATGCTCAAAAAATAGAGCATTTAGTTGTGCAGGATGTGCCAATGGACTCTGTAGAGATAGAGGTAGAGCGACAGTGCTCTAGTGAGACACTGCAGGTGTTGTCAGAGTCTGTGCACGGAGAGGTAGAGCGGGTCTCCTCCCTAGAGACACAGATAGAGATGATGAACATGGAGTTCTTTGATATGATCATGTTAGAGGCTGATGAATTGGTGCCAGGACGCATAGTTTTGCTTATGGGTGAGAGGGACGTAGCCATTCCAGTGTTGGCATTGACACATCCATACGCTATGGGTAGTCTTGATGCTACAGTGATTGCAGTTAGCACAGGGGAGGCAAGTACAACCAGGTTTTCATATATTTTGTCAGTGTTTGGGCGTCTCATGTGCAGCTTACTAGTGTCAAGGCCCGACCTAGCAGCTGCACTGAGAGCATTTGCAACAGGGATTGTCAGTCATACGATGACTGACACTAGCATGATGAATAGTGGAGTTTTGCAGACCATTCAGAGTGGTTTGTGGGATTTACATGCAGGCTCTAGCGTGGATATACACACACACCTATCACTAGAGCCGATACGACTGCATGTAGATCGACTGAGCGAGCCAGTGGGCATAGGTTGAGAGAGTCTCTCACCTGTTTCTTATACATACTAGTAGTTTAGTTAGTAGGATCCACTTATGGACACATTCGACTTTAAGTGGGAGGTTGTTGGGGTATAGGCATATGTGCCTTGCCTTACCGCCTAGGCAATGGGAACCCACCCTCTGACACTACCTTATTCCTGTACAGATACCAAGAATAAGGAGCTCATCACTTCGAGGTTGACTTCACTCACACACTGTCTACCTTCTCCTTCTCCCCTTCTCGCACGCACTCTACATCGCACACGCACGCATCCGTGCTCACACCCTCTTCATCTCTCAAATTGGAAAGGAGGACATTTGTCACAAGGCTACACCCCTTGTTTTTTATAAAGCATTCCCCCCATTGGCCAGCCTCTAGCATGGACCAATAGGGTACAAGCATGAGTTAGGAGAGAGAGAGGGGTTGACCAAGGCAAGAGGGGAGGCTCATTTTTGACATTCACAACAGTTGAGCAAGGAATCTATCTCCTTCTCCAAACTTGAGAAGTAGAGAGCCTATACCAACAACTCTTGACTATGGAATGCAAATCCAAGCAAGAGACAAGCTTCAATGGCATGCTCATCTTCTCTACCATCTATATTACTATGCTAAGCTAAGCTCTAAGAGTAATCAATTTGGGGAGAATACTTCTTTCTCGTATGCTACATCTTCTTCCTCTTCACTTTTCTCACTTCCTGCCAGCTATCTCCACCTGTGAAGGTGTTTGAGGTCTTGGGATTGAGACCGGGGACAAGTTTATGCTTTTGTAAGTAAGTTTAATTGTTGCTTTAGGCATAATATTGGTGCATGAAGCTTTTTATATTCATGGAATCAACAAGGTCTCAAGGAACACAAAGAATGTATTGTACCAAGTCTCTCTTTATAGGAGAACATATAATACAAAAGCCTTTGCGAGGAGGGGTTGGCTCCAAATATATTCGATCCTCAAGTGTTGTCAATTTCTGTAATTCTCTCTCGTTTACAAGTATTGCCCATGCCAAGCTAACTAGGTATGATGTTTATTTTGCTACAATCAAGTACTCTCCCTATATTCATTAGAAATTCTCAAAAACAAAAGCTCACTACTGTCATTTTAATTCCGCTACAATCAATGCTACTAGCCTAATTTCGTTACATTGGTATTAGAGCTATTGGTTTCTCTTTTCTTGCTTAAGAAGAGAGGTCCTTAAGTTGTCCACAAAAGGTTGGAGTTTTTCATTGCAAGAGGGTAAGTGGGAAAGGGATCTATTACCTCTATTGGATGAACAGAGTTCGGATTGGGAACTATAGATTTAATAATGGAGTCTTTTGGGACTTGCCTTTGGCTTAACCATTATTGAGCTACTAGCAAGCTCGACAAGAACCATATCAAATGGGCACTGTTAGACCCTCTCCACACTCTTTGCAATTATCGATTTCTAAACCATGTGTGTGGTTCCTGAGAGCTTATTTTCTTAAGTTAAGAAGGGTAGAAACTAAGGTTTTGAATTTGCCAAAGAACAAAGTAGCATACACATAAATTCAGTTAGCGCATGAAGGTGCTACTAATGATGCCCCCAGGTTTGTGAACTATCTTGTCACTAGGTTGCAACAAGCTATGGGAAAGCCCGCTTTACAAACCGAAGTTGCCCGACAACTTCGCACCCATGGGATTCTCCAATCTTCCCAAGAGGAGAGAGAGCTTAGGAAGCCTCTTGTTGAGACTTTCGAAAGAAGAATTTCTCCAATAGGAGAAGAGGAGGGACCATATGAAAGAGAAAGAAGTGAATCTCCAAACCCTTCGGAGGATGTGTCTCTGCAAAGACGGCGGTCCCGAGACGACAATCTCCAATTCCTCCCAAAAGGAAAAGGTCACCGTATAGTCCTTCTCCTCGCAATTGTGAGGCGGAAGAGAGGAATCACAAGAAGAAAAGAGAGAGAAATTGGTCACCCTCTTCTCCATCTTCATCATCTTCCTCCTCTTCCGATGAAAGCAACGGATTTCGCACGGTGTGTTGTAGTGTACCTCTAGTATGCCGCCATCGAACACCGCTATGCCATATATGTAACATATGAAATTTGGATACATTTCTGTAGCCACCACCCAACAAGACTTTCTCGGTTTGCCATACAACAGACCCTGTGTACGTTCAATTCTTAAACGCAATCTGTGTCAAATAGCCCACAGAGAAACAAATGGTAGAGACACAATCACAGTGTGTGCAATTTATGAGCCTGAACTCCTAAGAACAAGTGATGACTCAACCATGATAATATGCACACATAGGGAAGATGTCCATAAGTACAACAACTTGATTCTTAAAAAGTCTTTCCCAACATCCGATTTAGTCACCATTGCACTTAAGACCAATGCCCTTTGACGAGCCACTATTGCAGCATTGGGTAGATGATAAGGCTTTTATGAGCTGGACAATATTGGGATTGGTGCTAAGTATATGATTTTAGAGAACATTAACTGGGCATTAACTTGGCTATAGGTGCAGCGAATGGGTCAAACCACTACAAGGCATCTTTATAACTAGGAATGCTTTTTTGCATCATATAAGTGACAAAAACGACAACGCTAACAGTGTCGCTACAGGTGAGTCATGTATACGACATCCGCAGCAATTCAATTTGTCATATAAGCAATTATTATTAGCATCACTTAAGTGACACCTGTCATCGCTTAAGCGACGCAAATTGTTACTGCTAGGTTGTGTCGCTTAATCCATGAGACGGATGTCACTTAAGCAATGCTAAGCCATTTTTTTCAATTATATTTGTGGTCGGTCATTCCAATAAGGCTCTCTATATTCTCTCTCTCTCTCTCTCTCTCTCTCTCTCTCTCTCTCTCTCTCTCTCTCTCTCTCTCTCTTACACAAAGCTCTCTCTTCCGCAACAAAAAGATTTGAAACGGAAAGTGTACACTGAGAAGCGTTCTACATACTCTACAAAAAAAAGACAACCGGTGAATTTAGGCAAACACAAAATAAAAAGTATGAATGATCAAGGTATGGTCTTTTCTTCCTTGGCACGTTGGAATTAAACAAAAATGATTATAATACTTTGAATATGAACAAAAATACTTGATAGTATAAACAAAAACAATTGAAACAAGAAGCTTAACAATATTATACAAGTAGACAAAGCAGATTGAAGCAGCTGAATATATAAATCATCAGTGTATGTATGTATACAATGTCAAAACTCGAACATAATCATCTATCTAAATGCCTCTACGACTATGTATCTGATGTATCAGACTCATGCGTACAATCGTCTTGTCTCTCAACATCTGAAGACAAGCAGTGGGCACGTGAAGACGATGCAGCACGTGCCCGCTGCTCCTCTATCCTCATATCCTCCTCCTCCTCTCTCTCCAACAAGCTCACGATCGCTCTTGACGTGAACCTCCTGCATTCATAAAAGTTAAATTAAATTGTTTGAAAATTGACAACTAATACAAAAGTCATTTTAACTTAAAAAGATAGCTCAAATTTACAAATACTACTCACAAAAGGGCGTGCTGGAGGAAGGATGTGTTGCAAGGCTCTATATCCCTGGTAACTCTCCATCTCGATCTCTACTGGAGTCGGAGGTCGACTATAATCTTTGGTCTGTACAAAACAGGTCCAAAGTTAGATTATGTATATTCACATCATTCTAAAAGCTATGGTATGAAAATCTATAATTATATACTTACAAAAGTGGCTATGAAGTCTGCCTTGCCCATGCGACCCAAGTGGGATGTATGGCCGCTCACAACTCTAGCATGTGCTACCTCCTACATTACATTCATTGAAAATGAAATGATTTAATAGTTACATTACCGGTGAATATATAAGTAATTTAATTAAAAATTGAAATTGTAAATTGACGTACCTTTTACTACGAAAATGCTACCCGTAATTGCATCCCCGTCGAAAGTGGGTCCATGACTCCTTATGGAATCTTGGAGGTCTCTTATTTTCAAGGACCATCGCATACTTCTTGTTTGTGTTCACAACAAGTGGAGACAACATATATTTGCATGTATAAACGTATGTATATAATATGTTTATATATGTATGTATACATGTATATATGCATCTGAGTATGTATGTACGTACGTACACACACACACACTAGTACTTTAGTCAAATTAAATTTAACTTCTTTTTTTAAAATATAGATTCATATTCCTCCCATACTCCATCGCCTCCATATTATATTCATGGAGACCACTCTCATACGATGGGGCATGAAGAAGAGCCTTTAGAGAGAGCACCTTCAACTTATTATTATGAAGAGGAGTGGATTCCATGTTGGTGCAATAGATGTCGAGGCTTACATCGAAGGCCGTGACATCAATGTCATACACATGAGTTGGATTGGGGTGTTTATGCTCATGCACCAACGCTCACACACCAAGATGAACCTATGGTTAGTATTCTTAACTCTAATTTATATTTATATAAATTTGTATAGTTAATTGTGTCAATAGTATAAATAATATTTCACATGTAGGGACATACATCTCTAGTTGATGATGAGAATTCCATCTTTGATTAAGTTGCTCGTCATTCTCACACACGACATGGTCATGCAATCTAAGAATTGCAAACGTCTTGCGACAACCTTTGCCTCCAGCTTTGAGAGTGAGACTCGTGGCGATTATGCATTGCCCAATCGTCTATTGTCTTTAGTGCATACATACAATTGCAGGCACTATGGGGGATGGCATGGAAAATCTCTTCCTAGAGATGGAGAGGTTTTTAGCTTTTGGGGTGCTCGTTACATGATAGCTCCTTCTAGCCTTCCAAAAGGAGGACGTGTCCTATTCATTACACAAAATCTACAAGTCCCACCACATTCAGAGGTGACCCTTATGTGCTTTTTTGGACCTATATATGGATGGGGCCCTTGGCATCAGTTGGCGTGCTACATCCATAGCATAACCACTTATGGTTTGTGTCTCAATGCAGCATCCCTTTCAAACAGAGGCATTACCCATGCAGAAATGCAAAGACTTTATGTAGATGGTAGACTACATATACATGGAAACATACATGGCTTAATTAATAATAGTCAGGGAAGGAATGCAAGAACCAATTGCACGTTTGTGGAATGCAAAAATGGACATGAACCGGAGTAGATGAGCATACATGGTCCAAGATACATTCTTGTAAATGCCATTAGATCATTACGTGCCGGTGATGAACTATGTGAACTATGGATTTCATAGGCCACAAAGAGCACCTCCACCTCTAGATTGAATATGTAAAAGTGTATACAGGAAACGTGCAATTGTGAATTATGTATCAAAATTTTAAAATTTACATGTCTATGTTTGATACTATTGAGTTTTTTGCTTAATCAATTTGTTTCTTTTTTAAATGCTAAGTATGTGTTACAAAAATTAAGTTTGATTTTTGTATATAAAATGCTTATAATTGTGTCTCTGTGATAGGTTCCAAAGTATGATGTTGAAAATGATGTGCGTCTACCTAGCTTCTCATGGCATGTCACATATGTCAATTGAGTGTATGAAACTCCTTCATAAAAATGATCCAAACAGCTTTGAGAAATTAAAGAAACTATATGGTTTGCATTTCGACAAAGAGAAAAATGTTTTTGATGACGATGATGGCATGGATGATTTTATTCATGATTGTTACAAAGAAAGTAAAGCATGTAATAACGAAAGTTTTCTTGGAGCGGAAGCATTAGAGAAAATCTACGAAGGAGAAAATTTGTCACAATTAAGCGCAAGTTTGCTTATTTTGAACCTTTTCAATTGTTATGCTTGGAGTAATGCATCCGTTTTTGCACTATTAAAGTAAATGTCTTCTCCATTGTCAATGTTTTTTGTAATATTTTTGAATGTTTTAATACTTAATTTGTATGTGGTCTTTGCTCGATATGTTGTAAGCTACTATCTCAAAAGTTCTTACCCTCAAACAACGCCCTTCTTACATGAAGAGATGAAGTGAAAAAGATATTGAGAAAGTTTGGACTCAATTACAACACCATACACGCATGTCCCAATGATTTTATTTTGTATGAAAATGAATAAAATAAAAAAAACATGTCCAAAATGTAAAACATCCTATTATAAAGATACGAATGAAACATGTCCAAAATGTAAAACATCTTGTTATAAAGATATGAGCGAAAAGATCCCTTGTAAGTCGCTTTGACATTTTCCATTGGCACCCCCATATACAACACATATTTGGAACCCTAGATTTAGCAAGACTTATGGACTGGGGAGAAAAAATGCAAGTACAGATGGGATTATGAGAAGTTCCTCAGATTGCCCTGCTTTCAAACATATCAATACAAAATGGCCTAAGTTTGAAATAGAATCACGACACATTAAAATGGACATTTGTTTTGATGATGTGAATCCATTCTTCGTGCGCTCAAGTAAATGGTCTACTTGGCTTGTTGTTCTAGTTAACTACAATCTGTCACCCTTTATTTGTTTTAAAAAAGAGCATTTACTTTTGTCTCTCATAATTCCAAGAAAATGTCAAATTAAAAACATTAATATATACTTGGCACCTCTAATTGATGACCTCCAAGAGTTGTAGAGAGGCATAGACATGCTTGATATGTCAGAACCGGAAAATGAAAGGAGATTAGAGTGCAAGGAATTTTAGCATGGACTATATACAACTTTTTTGGCTACGGATTTTGTGCCAGTACTGATTTCATTTTAGGTAATACATACAGATACACTTTTTTATTTCATTCTATTTTTTATTGCCATACTAAATATTTCACTATTTATGTAGGGTGCTCAAGAAAAGGTCATAAAGCTTTTTCCTCATGTGGAAATTGGTTGAAATCTACGTATAGTAAGCAGCTAAATAAAAATATATACCTTCGACACATGCGATTCTTACCTGAAGATCATTTTCTATGTAGAAGCACACAAACTAGACATTTCAATGGAAAGGTTGAGAGTCGAAAACGGATGACATATCGAGATATATATCTAAACGACAAAAAACCCATTATTGATCTAGAGTCAGAGCTTACAAGCGACGGAGATGATGATTGATCTCAAGGATGACCCTCTCTGTATGGTTTTCTTTGGAGTATTGGAAGATTTGAAGATCGCTCATCTTCTTGATCCTATGCATATATTCAAAAATGTAGGCTACTCTTTGTGGAAACATCTTATTGGTTTGAAAGACACAAAAGCAGCTCAAAATGACTTAAAAGATCAAGTTTACAAACGCAACTGATGGTCCCATGTTGATGAAGAGTCGGATCGAAAAGAATATGCACCTTCACCATGGGTGCTTACCTCCAAAGAGATTGACACAATTAATCAAAAAAATACAATCTATCCGCACACCTACGGGATATGGTGCCTCATCGAAGAATATATTCACTATGGATGACACGAGTTTTTCAAACTTGAAGACACATGATTGGCATAATTTCATCAAGGTAACCCAATATTTTTTTAATCGTAACAACTCTTTCCTCCAACCAAGAGATACTAATTTGATTGTAAATTGATACATGTAGCATGATCTGCCCCTTGTTCTTGATGTTTGGTTAACAAGTGGTATTCGAGATGTTATCTATCGTTTAAGGAAGCTAGAAAATTATGTGTATATCTTGAGAATGTTTGTATATGTATTTTTAATAAACATTTTTCACATTGTTCTTCTATTTTTGTATAGATGGATAACATCTAAGGAGATTGATACAAGGTCAATACTGCAAAAGAAAAGAGAATGCATTGAGATCCTTTGATTGGCAGAGAAAGAGTTAGCGACATCCTTTTTTGATATCCAAGTCCACGTGCTCATTCATCTCGTGGATGAGATAGAGATTGCAGGTGTTGTTAGTACTCATTGGATGTTTTGGGTTGAAAGAATATTTATGGGAGTTTTAAAGGGGATTGTTTGCCAAAGAGCATGACCAGAGGGTTCAATGGCCAAAGGATGGGTGCTTGGAGAGTGCATGTATTACGTTTCAGAGTACCTTGAGAGTGTTGACATACCTGCTCCTCAAAGATGGACAATGGAAGAGTCTCCTACATTGTCAAATGAGGTGTTATGTGGCAAGGGTATCCCTCACAAGCTCACAGCTGCTAAACACTTGCACATATCCACATTTGTTATTTACAACTCACAATGTATTAAAAGATTTGTCGAAGAGTACCAGAAACTTTGCAACTCACAAAAAAGACAAGGAGCTCGCAAATCTACCAAGACTGAACCTCCATCCATTATTTCATGGTTCTTTAAAAGTATCAAAGATGGAATTATGGAAGGAGAAGGCATCATTGATGAATGGAGAGAGATTGGATTTGGCTGTGATAGAGAAGTAATAATTTTTTTATGAAAGTATATTTATGAAGCTGTTTGAATTACTCTATGAATGTATATTACGAAGTTGTTTGAATTTCTAACATTCTTACTTGGAGTTTATGTACTTTGCTCTGTGCTTTTAGGTTTTTGTGTATGGCAACATGTGGGCCTATGGAAAACACCTTCGAGTTGACAAAATTGATCAACGACGCGTTACTCAAAATTCTAGAATTATTTCATCTTTTATGCAACAATCACGTGCAAGTGCAAGAGATTCAAACCCTATCGATGAAGATCTTGGCTATGTGGGAACCGTAATTGGTATTTATGAACTCAACTTCCATGTTTGCAAACAAATAATAAGATTTTATAGATATACACAAATATGGATGCTTGTAACTTTGAAGTTTCTTCTAAGGATTTTTTGAATATCTTATGTTGAACATATTATATTGGAGATAAATTGGTTCCGTTGTAATGAAATTGGCCTATTAGCTTGAGAGTAGCAAAAATTAATGAGAGTACTTTTGAGAAATTACTTTGTGAGCATAGCAAGTGATCATAATTGAAGATAGCAACATAAACATAGAAATTGGTTAACTTGGCCTGAACATTACTTTTGCAAGAGAGAGAATTTAGAGAACATGACAACAATTGAGGACCGGATTTATGTGGACCCGGTCCCCCCTCCAATAGGTATTTGTATTATGATTTCTACCATTAAGAGAGACTTGTTACAATACAATCTTGGTGTTCCTTGTGACCTACGTGATGCAATGAAGATGGAAAGATTCATGTATCAAAAGCATAACATAAACTTTGAAGAAAGCATTAACTATCCCAAGACCTCAAACACCTTCGAAGGTGGAGAGAGCCAACATGGAATGAGGGTAGGGAAGAGGAAGAAGAAACATTTCATAGGAGAAAGAATAAGTTCCTCACTTATCATCACTGTTCTTGCTAGCATACATAATAGCATAGTAATGAAGATGGAGAAGATGGCAAGCTTAAGCATTGAAGCATGGCTCTTGGTTGGATTTGCACTCCATACCCAAGAGTGTTGGTGTAGGCTCTCAACCTCTCTACTTGCTTGGAGAAGGAGCGGTGTAAGAACTAGGGAACTAGAATCAGGATCCTCCTCCCAACCCCCCATTATATAGGTGGGCTCCTAGCCCCTTGCCCTAGACGGATCCCTTGTCCACACGGTCTAGCCCGGCCCCTGGCCGAAGTCCATGACTGCCCTAGCCCTTAGGTTTGACCCTTGTCCTGACATTACTTCCCCCTTAAGGAAGAGTTTTCGTCCTCGAAAACACAAGCAGTACTATCTTCTTAAGAATACTGATGTTTTCTTTATTGACGTCTATACATGGGCCAGTTGTCTGAATGTCTGATAATTGGTGTAGTGAGGAGGTTCAATGAAACCAAGAGCAACATCTTGATTTTCAACATTGTTGTCCTTTTGCAACCACTTGTATCGAATTGGTAACTCAATTTGTAACTTACTTGAGTACTTGAAAGGAGTAACCACTAAGAGTTATCCAAAGACATAACCAGTTTTTAGTGTAAGGCAGAGGGAACTAGAACATGCTAATCACCACCTAGGCATGCCCTAAATAGAACCTTGGCCTGCTAAATATAGGGACCCCCTTGACTGCATGTCCGTCTTGGCCCTTGGCCGTGCCTGGTCCTACCCTTGGCATGACATTTCTTCTGAAGGTACTAAAATAATGCAAGAAAGCCTTGGCATAACTTTCCATGTAGTTGTGAGCCAGATTTCCTACTTGAGTGAGTATCTTGAAAAGTTCATAGCATTGAGGGATAGAATAGGGAGTGTCCTCACGTCAGAATTCTGAATAGTTTGGAACACAAAGAACTACATGTTCATCCCGAATGAAGTTTACTTGCCAACATACTTTGTCAGCACATCCTTGACTTATGAAACTATTGAAACCATATCCAACCCCACCACAACAGGTGTTCAAAGTTGAAAAAACTTTACTTAAGCAAATTCTAGAATAGGGAGAGAATCACCGAGTCAGAAATGCATTGTGCTAACGTATGCTCTTAGCAGATCCTTTAGCAAAAAATACTTGTAAGCTACCCATCCAACGCTTGATGAATAGCAATAGTAAGAGTGAGGTACTGGCCCCCAATCACTTACAGACAGTATTCTATGACTGATGATAAACTATGACTCAACCAATGAGTATCCAGCCATATACTCGATATGCTACAAACACTCTACGACGCGAGTGAGAGGGACCGCCATTATCATTGCTCCACATTGGCTAAACTGAACTCCTTGAGTTCCTAGATCATGTTGTATCCCATGCGAACATGTGCTAAATCGAACCCGACAAGTGGGTTCATAATAGCATAATGTATACTGGACACTACGGCCCAAAATACTTTGTTCCAACATGCCCTTGGCATGGATCTAAAATATTCAAGTGTATTTAAACGACTTGAAAAAAACAAGCAATGCATACCAAAAACTGGAATAACACCAAATCAATAGGTGCGTGCAGCGTACCTGGAGATTGAACTGAATGTTCACTTACCTATATTCAGATACAGAGGAGCACGTCGTCCACCTGTTGAGAGAACAAGCAACATTGTACTGGAAACCCGGGGTGTTGCCTTTGCAATCCAAACCTGTTGATTGGAATCTACATGGTCAAACCCCTTGATAAGACCCTTTGTAGAAACTGCTCAACTAGCAGGTAACAGTAACCAATATAGTCAACCGTATACAAAATGATTGGAATAAACTTGAGAAGTTGAATTTGTCCCACTACCGCGTGGTATATTGCGGACTTCTTTCCTTGAAAGTATAATGAGAATAGATCAAACTGTGATCCTCCATGACGTGGGGGTGATTTAGCAATCATCCGCCGGGTCTTACCCCAAAACTGTGCTGCCATAAACACTCGTAGTGCTATGGAGAGAGCAGGAGATCCACACAAGTGAAATACCTAGCCATACGGACAGCCATGATGTCTCAACTGATTGCTGCATCTATACGCCGTGTTATAGATCTACCTATACGAGTGGAGTTCATTCAAAACTCAACTCCATCGTCACACCAAAACATGTAGTGCATACAAAATATCCAAAAGATCTGTAATGGCAAGACTCTTGCTTGGCCAGTAACATCAATGGAAACTCCAAGGGATAGATCTCTTCAAGCTGGAGAACAATCACCCAAGAAATACCAGCCTTGGGTCTTACCCCAGGTCTTGACAATGGCTCTTAGCCTGTGTGGCTCATAGCCCTTATGTGAATAACAAATTAGTGTTCAATGGAGAAACTGATGAAGAAGAATTGGAGTGGCGTCTTGACCACTTACTAGCTAAGAGTGAGAGCACCATGGCTCAGGCTGACTCACGAGCAAAACATGTATCAAAATATTCGTAAAAAATTTTCATTATGTTTTGAGAGAGAAAAGAGCATGTTGGGCTGAGGAATTGTCCTTATACGACTATGACGTGTATAGTTGATTGCCATGCCCCTATGCTTCTTATGCCTAACGTGCAGCTTATCCTATAAACATGCAACAGTTTTCTAGTAGGACTCACGAAAGAGGGATTAGAAAAACAACAGACGGACCCACCTATCTTGTATGTGGTTGTGACGACAACAGTGTGACTTAATGATAGAACGTTGCCTTTGAATTAAGTCCGAGTTTTTAGGTTCTTTTAGTGGTGTTGTGTTTGGGCAGCAATCAAAAACCATTCGTAATGAATATTGTTCTTGACAGAGTGATTGTGTGAGAACATACTTGATACCACCTAGGTAGCATGCCTTGCATACAAAGATGGAATCCCATGGCCACCGTGACAGTTGTAAATGTAAAGATTAACACCAGAAGTGCCTTGCACTGATTGGACTGGTAAACTTTTGGTTTCCACCGCTCTTGACTGCAAGTCAATGGTAACATGATTTAGAAGCCTTGTTGCACATGAAATTGGTTAAGCATTTGGCGGTTCACAATAAATCATATTGTGACACGTATACCCTAATGCACAGATCTTGTATGCATCTTATAATGTTGTCGACGGATTGTATACGCCGAGATTATGAAACTAGTCGTAGCAAAAATGATTATTGCAGAAAAGAAATTGGTGCATAACACTACCCAATGCCAAAAAATGGACAATACTCTGAAAAGCCACATGCGTGTATGAAGACATATAACTACTGTGCCCTGCACCAAAACTGGAGTTTATGTCAAATCGCCAACTAATGCATCATGCTTACGTTGTTAGACATGTGGACACTGCTTTTTTGGATGCGTTCCTAAGCAAATAAAGCATAATTTTTTACTTTTTTCACGTTGAAAGTCGGATTGTGGTAGTCGCTCCCTGACCATGTTGGTCGTGACCAGATTTGTTCCTACAACCGAATTATTTTGGACATGTTGGACCTCTTTGGTCATAACTGGTGGATTGACAACCCCTTGGGTTGCTTCTGGTAGCATTTTGTAAATTAATTGTGTGAGATTTTCTACTTGCGTAGCCAATTTTTGGACCCTTACAACTAGCTTGCGAAATCGGGCATCAAAAGTTTGCCAATCCTGTCGAGTGATAAACTCCCAGGCATCTGGAACGTTACTGTCATCCTCTAGAATATCAAACACACTCTATGGAAGAGGAGATAGATTGTCGGGGTATGCATTATCTGTCCTTGTGGTACCCTCCGTGACAGTATCCGGCCACACGACATCCACAGGTGGAGGTGACTCCAAGTATTCAAAGTCAAACATGTGTTGATCATCAATTTCCGCACTCATGGCAAAAACGTGGTGTGCGAACAAAAGAGAAAGCAATACCTTGGAGTACAGAAATGCGCACTGAATGCAGAAACTTGTAGCAGAGGTCGTTGATTAGCCGTGCTAATTACACCTGCTCTTGTATAGAAGGTGAACTCCAAATTGCCGATGAAATTGAAGGTATTGAAAAATTGGAGCGTCCCAAAGAACTTGCTCGCATCGTGTGCAGTCCAGCAAGTTGCAAGTCGTCGAATGTAGACTTGATGAATGATCTTGCAAATGTTCGTCTGCAATTTGTGATCCGAAATTTTTGGTGTTTAAACCCTGATTCGAAATGAGAGGTCATAGCAGTTTGCGATAATTAACTGAATAATTATGCCTTCAATGGAACCAAACGCCGAATTCAAAGCCGGATTGTAAATCCCAAGCAACCGTGAAATCAACAATTAACTTGAAGCCGAGGATGCACTTGAAAGCACCGATCAATTCATAGTGGTTGACAACTGGGTTTGCATCTTATCCAATCGCAAAATCGATGAAAATTTGCAAGTTTTCGAAACTGCAAAATCTGGTTTTCAGAATCTACAGAGCTCTAAAAGATGTCTAAAATTTGCAGACGTGCCAAACCGTATATGCTTGAAGGTAACTGTGTATGCCGAGATGTCGATTGTATGGGGGTGTATGCCGGGGTGGGCATGCACCCTTCTTTAGATACTTTGCCCAAGGTCGTTGGCCTTAGGGAACTTCATGTGAAAAGGAGAATGAAGTGGGTGATGGCGTGCTGCTACAGAGCTACCGGGAGAGAGAAGAAGAAGCGCTACCACCTGCTTTGATCAAAATTGCCCGACCCACTGACGAATTAGGTGCAGCTCGGTCTTGCGCTCAGTTCAAGCCCGCCATCAGCCGGTTTTACGCAGGTGACGATTCCACCTCCCTCCTCGCAAGCGGGGTTGCCTAGGCAATGGGCGCAGCAGATCTTCCTGTGTAGAGCGGTTCACGCCTCACCTTGTCGCCTCATGCACATGCAACATGCAAAAAGGACCACGCCCTTTCTTCTAAATTATCTATGATACCAGTGTAAGAACTAGGGAACTAGACTCAGGATCCTCTTCCCAACCCCCTATAGGCGAGCTTTTAGCCCCTTGCCCTAAGGTCTTCAATGAAGCTAACCCTAATGTCTTATGCTCCATTTGTTAGCCTTGCTCTTTGATAGGCCATCTCTCATTTGGCCCCCTTTACCATTGGCCCCGTGTTGAGATAGATCTATAAGCACATGTCTATATCTTAACCCGTGTTCCCGTTTATTCTCCCACATTAAATGATCAGTTTAATATGAGAAAATCATTTGGGTTGGTTAGATATTAGATTTTATGACATTACCTCTCTCTCGAATTCATAGTCGTCTCGACTATGAGATAGAAGAGATAAAGCCTTAGTCATTAATCAATCTTACTTAGCGGGTAGAGGATCCCTTTTTACCCTACGACATCTTTCCAAGATGGATGACTAATCCATTTGGTGCTTGGGAGACATAGCTGCCGCAAGCATGTCTGCTCTTTAGTCCATTTCATTCTCCCAAAGTAGAGTAACAAATTCTACTTCATGTTTGAGAGACGTTGTCATCACAAACATGATTCTAATCATGCATACTATTTAAAATTTGTGCACAATTAAAAAGAGAACTAGTCTTATAAGACAAAAACATGGTCATTTAAAAGAAATTTGTACATTTGCTTACTCTAATGTAGCATTGTAAGCATTGACAAGGTTCATACTATCCTTAAGTTGTATTCTTTGCATCCATCTATCATCTTCAAAAGGATAATTTTTGAACTTGATAAGATACCGTCGGATAATCTTACCATGTCATAGTATCTTGTCTTCATGCCAAAGGATAGCTTTGGGTTGTAGCACCTCTTCTTGGTCTACAACTTCGGGAGGGTCTTCAATAATTGGTTCATTTGGTGGCTCTCCTTTGTAGGGCTTGAGTAGGCTCACATGAAAATCATTGTGTATGAGCCAATGGTTGGGCAACTTGAGTTGGTAAGCCATCTCATTGATAGGCTTCAAAATTTGGAAAGGACCATAGTATCTTTTTGCTAGCTTAGCATAATACTTTTGATGGCCCGTAGGATTTTTGCCCGTGGTTTGCCTCAATCGGGCCTTAGGAAACTTAAGCAATATCCAATCATTTTCTTTGAACGTTAAGACCCTTCTCTGCTTGTCAGAAACAACTTTTTACCTTTGTTGAGTGATGGATATAGACTCCTTAATTTTTTGAAAAGATTCTTGTAGGTCACGGAAATACTCATCGGCAATGAATATATTCCCATGTACTTTGAGTAGCAAGGGAGTTTTAGGTCTTACCTCAATAATCTCAAAAGGTGCTTTTCCCATAGAAGTATGTACAATATTATTGTAGGCATACTCTACAAGAAATAGTACTTTTTCCATTGTGAGCGTTGATCTACTTCGATAACATAAGTCTTCAATAGATCGAGTATCGTAAGATTGGCTATCTCACTTTGGCCATCCGTTTGTGTGTGATAGACTGAAGAGAAATTCAATCTTGTTCCTAGATTTTCAAAGAGACCTTTCCAAAAGTTATTGGTCATTCTAGGATCTCTATCTGACACGATGGATGTTGATAATCCATGGTGTTTGAAAATTTGAGATATAAAGAGAGTTTTCATTTGGTGTGCCTTAATAGTCTTTTTGACATGAATGAAGTGTGCTTGGTTGCTAAACCTGTCGACTATTGTCCATATTCTCGTATTCCCATGGATAGACTTGGGCAATCCAAAGATGAAATCCATGGATATACTCTCCAATGGTGAATTTGGGATAGGAAATGGCTGGACTAATCCAAGTTGCTTCCCTCTATTATACTTGGTCTTTTGACATACTACGCATTTTGAAACATATTCTTGTATGTCCACTTTTATGGTAGGCCAATAGAAATACGTCTCTACTCCTCGAAGAGTAGGTTGAATACCTCTATGCCCCGTATAGGAAGGAGCATGGGATTCATACATAACTTTCTCATGAAGGGAATGGGTAACACATAGCCTATTGCCATGAAGAACATAACCATCCTGCAAGGTGAATGGTTCCTCTTTCTTCCCCAAAGGACGGGCTCACATTATGTCTCTAAAGTCAGGGTCAGTAGCATACTCATCTATTATAGAGGATAGATCATTGTGAGTAGTCATAGACATCACATTAACTTTTGTTGTCATGAAAGTGCATTGGCCACTTGATTGTGCTTACCAAAAATGTGAGCAATATGGAAATTAAATTGCAAAAGAAAATTTTCCCACCTCATTTGTTTGTCAAAAAGCTTGGTTCACGTCATGAAATACTTAAGACTTTGGTGGTTGGTCCATAGAATAAATGGAGTCCGCAATAAGTAGTGCTTCCATGTGTCTAGGGCATGTAGAATAGCTAAAAGCTCTTTCTCGTAAATACCCAAGACTCGTTCATCGGTATTGAGCCTTCGGCTCTCATATGCTATGGCATGCCCTTGTTGAAGCAGAACTTCTCCAAGGCAATCACCACAAGCATCGCATTGGACCTCAAATGGCTTTGAGAGATCCGGAAGCATGAGGACTGGTTGGGAGGTAAGATTTTCTTTGAGCTTATCAAAAGCATTTTTCTCCTTAGCAATCAATGCATACTTAACGTTCTTCTTAGTTAAGTCATGTAGTGGTCCTACTATTTGAGAGAATTTTGCTATTGCGCGTCTATAGTATGCGCACATACCAATAAATCTTCGTATCTCATGTAGATTCCTTGGATTAGGCACTTTTATTACCTCTAGCTTTGATGGATCCATACGGATACTATCTTGAGAGATAAAATGACCTAGGTATTGAATCTCTTGAAGGAAAAACTCACTTTTCTTTCGATTGAGAAAAAGCTTATTCTCCCTAGAAGCTTGAAAAATTACTTGGAGATGTTGCTTATGTTCCTCCAAAGACTTGGAGTAGATGATGATATCATCAAAGAACACTTCAGTGTATTTGCGGTAAGGTCCAAAAAATTTCTCCTTTAGACGATTGAACGTAGCTGGCGCATTAGTCAAGCCAAAAGGCATGACTAGATATTCATAAAGACCAAACGTTGTGCAAAACGCGGTCGTTAGGATATCTTCATCCACTATCCTTATTTGGTGATAGCCACTTTTAAGGTCAATCCTATTGAAGTAGGTAGAGCCTTGTAGCATATCAAACAGATCTTCTACCCGAGGCACGGGAAATCTGTTTTTGATAGTGATATGGTTTAGTGCTCGATAGTCCACACACATACGGTATGTACAATCTTTCTTTTGTACTAAAAGGACTAAAGAACAAAAGGGAGAGGAACTAGGCCTCACCATCCCTTTGTCTACCAATTCCTGTACTTACCTCATGATCTCCTCTTGCTAATCTTGAGAGACTCGATAAGGAGGCTTGTTAGGCAGTAAGCTTCCTAGAAGGAGCTCAATGCGATGGTCATCATCCCCTTATTTTGGAGGTAAGTCCATAGGGATATCATCAATGAGCACATCTTCGAATCCTTTGAGAAAATTAGACAATTCTAACTCTTCTTGATTCCTACCATTTACATTAAATGAAACATTAGGATCTTCTAGAGAATCTTTGACAAAAATCATGTATGCAAAAACTGAGCTCTTCATTGATTTATCAAAAGCAGGAATATTTACAAGTGAAATAGTACGACCACGCTCACTAGCACCTATATACAAGTTCTTTCCCCTATAGGTGAAGTAGATTCTCCTTTCAAGGAACTTCATATTGGTAGCCATGCAATCAAACCATGACGCCCCTAGGATAGCATCCTCATATTGGAGAGGACATGAAAAAGTCTTCTTTGTCGACATAGCTTTGGACATGAAGACTCAACTTCCCAATCAAGGGAGTAACGGAGGCTTGCTATCCCTTGAAATCTGTGTTAGCCATTACCATATCTCCTATCTCAAAATCTTGAATGCCCAGCTTGGTGGCCAACTCCGTTGATATGAAGTTGTGAGTAGAGCCAGGGTCAAACAAGATGAAGGCATCATGCTCTCTTAACTTTCCCCAAGAATAGGAAAGTGATGATCCTTCAATGAACATCCTCTTTTGGAGCTTCAATGGTGGAAGCCCTAGGAGTCTCATTGCGAGCATTCTTCTTGGGGCAAGAATGATAGCCACACACTTGAAACACTTATGGTCCTTTCAAAAAGCATCAAGCTCTTCAGGAGAGAGTTTTTTTTTTCCCTTTGTATACTCCCTTCTCCTTGGACCGATTGTTGTTGTTGTTGTTGTTAGAAGTGCCTTGGGAAGAATTTTAAGCATTGGTTTTTCCCTTTGCATCATTTTTGTCTTTGTTTTCCATGGGCTTGACATTCCGTCTAGCTCCTTGATGGAAATTGATGTGTGAAGAAACCATGCTGTGATGGATTACTTTGGTGATAGAACTAGGCCGTTGAGAGTTGATGTATTCGGCTATCTATTCAAGTAATCCCGCACAGAAGCGGCTACTTTTGCACAACAAAGTCTATTTTTTGAAAAATAATAGCCTAGAGATGTAAATCCCAAAACTTGTCTACATACTTGTGGATAGACTCATGAGAGAGAAGCTTCAAGCTGTGTCATTCAGTAAGCACTTTGTCCTTTGCATCGCTTGCAAGGAATTGCTTCATGATGGAACCTCGTAGAGTTTTCCACGTTTTTGGGGTGTAGACGGCTGGCGCGTTACCATGTGGAAACGTGTTCTTAGAAGATGGGTAGTGAATCACTTAGTAATTACTAAAGTAATTACTATGGTAAACCCGAAGCATATAAATAGGGCCCATTACTTTGATATCGGGCTGGCAATTGTTATCACTTGTATTAGCGCTTTGAGCTATAATTGCACTTGAGCATCTGTGGCAGTATTATCGGCTACACTTTCTCTCTCTCTCTCTGTAATCATATTCACTGTAATCTCAATCATGATATATATATATTCCAATGATACTTACTTCTCAACAGTCTTCTGAATCTGAGTCTGAACTTTATTCCAGTCTTTAAGTCTGATTCTCATTTCAGTATTCATATTTCAGTTTAGTCACTGATTTCTGCCTAGTCTGCTATCTGACTCTTCCTACTCTAAGTAGCTGAAATCCTTCAACACTGGAATTAGCTGTCTCAAGAGATCAGCTCCAATTCCATTTTGGCGATCACGATGGCTAGAGCTGAAGCTCGTTGACTGAAAGACTCTTCTCCCAGTTGAAGTTTTCAGCAATGGCACCAAAATCCAATCGTGGCCGGAAATCTACCAATCGTGTGGAACCCATTCCTGAGGAGTCAGGAAGAGAGTCTGATCCCAAGCAAGAGAAAATGACTGGCACTGAGGCTCCGGAGGAGCATAGTCAGGCTGATGAGGTGCAGGACTCACAGTATTCCAGTCATTCTCGACGAAGACGAACAGAACGGGAAGCACAAAAGGCAAAGAGTTCCACTCAGTCTCTCTAGAACGATGAGCATATCAAAGGCCGAAAGGGAAGTCACCGAAGTTCTAGCAGACAAAACAGAGAGGATACTGAGACTGAGACTGAGACAGAGATTGATTGGGATGCTGACACTGACAACTGCAAGAAGGCTCCCAAGCGTTAGTCTGAAGCCAAGAAGCGAACTGGTGGAATTAGCAGTAATCGACATGATTACTCTGCTTCCCTGAAGATTTCCTTTCCCATGTTCAAAGGAGGGAAAAAGGATGATCCTGATGTTCACATACAAGCTTTTGAGCAGTATGCTGAACTAAAAAACATTGATGAAGATGATTGGGGGGAATACTTTCCACAAACCTTGAAGGAAGCAGCAAGGAAATGGTATTACCATTACCCTGCATGCCAACTTAGATCATATAATAAATTACTTAAGGCCTTCAGGTTGGAATATTCCGACAATCGAGGAGATGAGGATATTCTCTGTGAATTGGATCAGATCAAACAGCGGAACATTAGGAAAAATTTGGACTCACAAAGGGGCCCTTTAAGGAGTTTGACTTTACCTCTCTCTACCAAAATGGGTGCATGGAGGTTTGACAGTTAGAATGTCCTCTTCAAGCTCTATCTATTGATATATAGCACACCATGAGATTCCTCATATTTTAGAAGATTCTTTTTTTTATTCACTTAGATTCCGACAGAGTTGTCACATCATAGGTGAATCAAAAATAGAATCTTCTAAAATATGAGGAATCTCATGGCGTGCTATATATCAGTAGATAGAGCTTGAAGAGGAAATTCTAAATGTCAAAGCTCCGCCAACGTTGGAGTTTGTTTGCAAAAATTTATCCATGCGCCCGTTTTGGTAGAGAGAGGTAAAGTCAAACTCCTTAAAAGGCCCCATTGTGAGTCCAAGTTTTGCCTAATGTTTGTCAGTCCGCAGCTATGTAGAAAAGATCAAAGAACTGACCAGACAACTGCAAGAACCACCGTCTAAGAAAAGATTAAGGACATGGTTTCTGAATGGGCTCAGAAGCAAGAAGCTGAGAGAACAAGAAGTACCAGCCCCTACAAATAAATTCAATGACCTGGTCCTGCGAGCATTAAAACTGGAACAGTAGGATAAGAAAGAAAAAAGCCACAAGAAGCGAACGACCAGTAGTAGTAGTTCGGCTACTGAAGCTTCTGATTCCAGTGCAACGTCCAGCAGTTCCGAGAGCAATTCCAATGAACGGACAAAGGAAAAATCAAAGAAAGGATCATGGACCAAGAAAATTGAAGAAATGGCTAGGCAGATTGTAGAGATTAGCCACACAAGACAGCCGGTCCGGAAGATGGAGACTTGGTGTTCAAGATGTAAGTCCAAGGACCACATCTCCACGGAATGCCCACAATGTACCTACTACAAGGCCTTCGGTCACCTATGGAATAACTGTGGCATCCGAATTCACCATTTTAAGAAAGGAAAGGATCTATCAGTGGTTGCCTACACTGAACCAGTGAAGACAGAGCCAATCAAAGTAGCCCAAGAAGAAGGACCAGGTACCAGTGGTACTGGTCAAGGACGAGGCAGAGGACGAGGCAGATACCAACCAGGAATGGGCAGAGAAAGAGGAAGAGGCAACTTCCAGACCAGAAGCATGAATTGCTATACCTGTTGGAAGTATGGTCATTTTGCAGCCCAATGTCCAGATGCACCGGTAACAACTGCTATTGAGGCTAAGGCACCAGAGCTAGTCCCAGTTAGAGTAGTTACCAGGAGCAAAGGAGTGATCATTGAAGAGATTCTAGACATGTCAGAAGTACCAGCCAACTCCAACAGCAGCAAGTGGGCCCAACAAAGGGAAGTTTGGAGGGCCAAGGGTAAGGAAAAGGTGGTAGATGAGTGGCAAGAGCAGCGGGAACTAGCAGCTAAAATCACAGAGGATTTAGCTAAGAAGCTATCAAAGCAGACAGAAAGTTCCGAGGCTAGAGTCATTCAGAAGATACTAGCCCAATCGACTGATAAATATCAATCAGTACCGGCCATGACAGAGACCATGCTGGGTGTGGTACATAGACTAGCTGGTGAGATGGAAGAGGAAGGAAAGAGTAGAAGTACTACTAAAGAAGAATGGCAGTATGAGAACACTAGATCTTCAAGCTCTGACAATCAGTCTGACCAGGAGTAAGAGGAAATTCAGGTGAAAATTTGTGATAGAATCCAGAAGCTGACTGTAGAGCTAGAGGATATAAGAAAGACCTTACCTGAGGTGGCCAACTTTATCAGGCAGCGTAGGAAGACTGAGGCAGACGCCAGAACAGTAGACCTGATGGCTGTCCGGGATGATGAAGTTCCACTTATTCAGGTAGATTACAAGGTCAGGAAGCAGTGGGAACCTCTCTCAAGTGTCATACTGGATGGAGGAGCAGGAGTCAATATAATGGGAGCCCATCTTCAGCAAAGAATGGGTATCACCAACATAAAACCAGCACCATTCAAAGTAAGAATGGTAGATCATCGAGTCGTACAAGCGACGGGCATGATTGAAAACATGCAGATAAGAGTGGGAAGGAAAAAATTCAAAACTAGTTTCCTAGTTTTGGATGTGCAGGGCACATATGGAATGCTATTAGGCCGCCCATGGTTAAGAATAGCACATGTTGTTCATGACTATGCAAACCAGAGTTTAACCATAGAAGGGGCCAGTGGCAGAATCAAAATCCAGACCAACAACACCAGGAGCTGGAAAAAGGAACTGAGGCCAAAGGAGTTGTGTCAGAAATACCGAGCTAAGAAAATTGAGCGAATGCTAGCAGCAATGAACATATTTCCTTTGGCAGAAATTGATTTGAATGCAGTCCTACTAAACAAAGAGCAAGCTGACAAGCAGAAGAAACAATTCCCTAACCAATTCACTGAAGTCAATACAGGGGAAAGAACCGTTCAGCTAACTGGAAGAATGGAGGAACCAACTGATACTGATATAATGGAAGAATCAGCATGTCCAGAAGAATATCCACCTTATCAGAATAATGATTCAAAAATGAATGGGCCTTCTTGGGACTACGCTAAAGAGTCGACAAAACGAAAAGGAGGGGGACCCAACTGGTTGCTTCCAGATGATCAGGAAGTAGAGGAATGGAACCTGGGATCAAAGGAAAATCCCAGAATGATCAAAGTCAACAAGCACCTGAAACCGGCAATGAAGGAAAAGGCACGGATAATATTCCAGAACTATAAAGATGTACTTGCCTGGGAACATACATATTTGAAGGGAGTAGATCCTGAAGTTTGTCAGCACCGAATACCACTAAAACCGGACGCTAGGCCAGTCAGACTACAAAGATACTGGATGAACCCTAACTATGCAAAGAAGGTCAAGGAGGAGATTGATAATCTTCTCAAGGCTGGGTTCATTACAGAAGTAGCAAGCAGTGATTGGTTATTTCCAATAGTTGTCGTTCCTAAGAAGAATGGGAAATTAAGGATTTGTGTCAACTATAGGAAACTAAATGCCCAGACCATTAAGGATCCATTTACCTTACCTTTTACTGATATGTTGCTTGATGAGATCGCGGGATATGAGATGTATAGCTTCATGGATGGTTATAGCGGCTATAACCAGTTACAGATTGCTTTGGAAGATAGGGCCAAGACCACTTTCATCACTGAGTGGGGAGCATTCATGTAGCTGGTGATGCCTTTTGGCCTGTGCAATGCACCAGCTACTTTTTAGTGGTGTATGATGGAGATGTTTAATGAATTTCTTCATCGGTTCCTCGCCATTTTCATGGATGACTTCACTATCTATTCAGCTGAGGAACAACACCTTCTATTCCTAGAGATGGTTTTTAAACGCTGTCAGGAGAAAAGGATTTGCTTGAATCCATTTAAATCAGTATTTCTGGTTTGGAAGGGACAGCTACTGGGACATGTGGTTTCCCGCAATGGAATAGAAATGGCCAATGACAAAATACAGTGTGTCCAGCAAGCTAAAGCACCCACAGCTACTTCTGAGTTGAGTTCTTTTTTGGGGTATGTGAATTTTTATAGAAGATTTGTACACAAATTTGCTTCTCAAGCAGTACCACTATATGAGCTTACAAAGAAGACCAGCAAGTTCAATTGGACTGCTGAGTGTGAGGAGAGTTTCCAGAATCTGAAAAAAGCCATTACCAGTAAACCAGTCCTCAGGCAACCGAACTGGGACATTATTTTTCATGTACACGTTGATGCTTCAGGATTGGCAATGGGGGCAATATTGTCTCAGCCAGATGGCAGAACAGACTATCCAGTCTATTTTGCTAGTCGGAGATTCAGTCAGGCTGAACAAGGCTATACGACTACTGAAAGAGAAGCCCTCGGAATGGTTTTTAGCGCTACAAAGTTCAGGCATTACCTATTGGGGAAGTTATTTCATTTTTATGTGGATCATCAAGCTCTTCTGTTTCTGATTAACAAAGTCATTATTCAAGGCATGCTGATAAGATGGATGATGTTCCTTACGGAATTTGAGTTCAGAATTTTCCATAAGCCTGGCCGAAACCACTGTGGAGCTGACTTTCTTTCCAGAAGTACAGAAGGATTTTCAGAATCACCTCTAAGAGATGAACCAGTGGATGCTGTTTTATTTCAGCTAGAAGCAGAAGAATCAGTGGATCCTGAATGGTATGATATTTATCAGTTCCTTTCCCAAGGTGCCTTTCCAGAAGATTGGAAACAGAATCAGAAGAAGGCTCTGATCATAAAAACCTTGAAATTTACCATCATTGGGGGAGTACTTTATCGGTTGGGGGTGGATGGTATACTTCGGAGATGTGTTCCAATGGAGGGACGAATGCAAGTTATCTCAGAGACACATAATGGAGAGTCTGGTGGACACTTTTCCAACGAAGTAACCTACAAGAAGATTCTGCAAGCAGGTCTGTGGTGGCAAAAAATGATTGCTAATGTCAGAAGCTTTTGTAAAATTTGTGATATATGCCAGAGAATGGGCTGACCAACAGCTGTAGACATGACTCCCTTAATGCCAATACAACCATTGGGAGTATTCATGAAATGGGGATTGGATTTTATGGGACCTTTTAAGAAGGTGACTCCTAGGAAGAACAAGTACATCATGATGGCTACTTGTTATGTTACCAAGTGGGTTGAAGCTAAAGCTCTTCCTGACAACACAGCCAAGTCAACTGCAAGGTTTCTGTTTGAGAATATTGTCTGCCGATATGGATGTCCAGTGGAAATTGTGACCGATCAAGGGACACACTTTATCAATGATACTATGGAAATCCTATTGGATATGCTTTCAGTCAAGCATCGAAAATCTACTCCTTACTATACCAGATGCAATGGACAGGCTGAAAGTAGCAATAAGACAATTAAGACTATTCTCACTAATGTGGTGCAAAAGAAACCAGACCAGTGGGATTTGAAGCTTCAGACTGCTCTATGGGCTTATTGAACAGCTTATAAGGTAACTACTGGAATGACACCATTCAGAATGGTGGATGGTATTGAAGCAGTGGTTCCTATGGAGTTTGTAATCCCCAGTCTGAGAATGGTTGTAAAGTATGGATTAGACTTCAACCATAATCTTAAGAAAAGACTGGATGAGCTGATGCAGTTAGATGAACTCAGGCAAAGGGCTATATTGGAACAGGAAATTGTTCAACAAAGAAGGAAGCACTGGCATGATCGCCCAATTAAAGTCCGAGAATTCCAGAAAGGAGACTTAGTGCTTCTATATTAGTCAAAGCTGGGTCCAAAGAAGCCAAATTTGAAGATTGCCTGGGCAGGACCTTTTGAGGTTGATTGGGTCTTTTCCAATGGCACAGTCAGATTAAAAGACTTATCTGGACTAATGTTGCCAGGAGTATATAATGGAGCAAAGATCAAACTTTATTACTCAGAGACCAAAGAAACTGGATCAGAAGAAGTCACTAAGGAACTGGAGGTTGTTGATCAAGAGATACCAGAATCAGATATTTTTGGTCTTTTCCATGTGCAACCAGTTCCAGCTTCAGAACCAGTACCTGAAGAATCAAATCAGGCTGATTTAAGAACCAGTACCAGTATGATCCAGCCAGAGTGGGAATCAGTTCAGAACCAGTATGAACACACTTTCCAAATTTTAAGTGTCCAACGGTCAAATGGTATGCGACCAGTGATAATTATTACAAGGATGGGATGCAGTCTTGTCCATTTCATGTTTGCCACGTCAGTGACGGCGCACACAAGTCTAGGAGCGACGAGTAGTGGAGCTTTTATGGCGCGAACACGTATAACAGTCAGGAGAGTTAACATTTTTCCTCATAAATCTTCTGCGCGATGCTTTCCGCCTGTCAACCATTCGCCATCGTCGAGCTCCGAGGTCTCTTCACTACAACCGCAAACTTCGATCTCCGATGAGACAGTTGACTATCAGACAACCTTACCAGTGACACCAGGCAACAGCTTTAACACAAGTAAGTCCTCTTCGCCTTCGCCTGTTTCATCGTCGTCGACCTCACAGTGTATGGGTAGAAGGAAACGATCAGAGAAGATGGAGGAAACTCTTGCAGAAACCCATGCTATAATTACTGAGGCAAAGCAAAGCCTTCCTGTTCTTCCATACAGTAAAATTCAACGATATGTCTTTACTGATCATGCAATGACTCTGCTACAACTCTGGGATCTGTGAGTTGTATTGCAAGCGACAAGGATTGCTTTTGATGCAGGGATCATCAAGCAAGTTCTTGATTCTTTTGATGCAGAAAACATTAGTGCTATGATAAATAATAGGAGGGTGTCCGTGACACCATAAGCCATTGCATTTGCATTTAGAATGCCTAATGAGCCTAAACCATCGGTGGCAACTGCGTAGCAAGTAATTATTGCTCTAAAGGAGGATGAAGTAGCTCGGAAGAATCTCAAGGCAAGTGCTCAAGGAGTTCCAGTAGCAGGACTGGAAGCCTCTGCTGCTTACAGGTTTGTAGCCGAAGCAGTCAGTCTTAAGAATAACCCACTTTATGTGTCAGAAAAATTATTTGCTATGTTGTTGGCCAAGATACTGGATCCACACGTCCATATCAACCTGTGTCAAATACTCTCGCATAATGTACTTCAACAGACTGCCAAGTTGAAATCTCAAACTGTTTTCAAGGCATGGTATGTCTGGCAATTTCTGTATTGGGCTACTGCTACAGATATTAATGAGCAGGTGAAGCTGGCATGGAATGAGAAGCCCATTTCTGAACTGAAGAAAATTGAATTGTCCTCAGACGACGAGGAACCGGACAGTCAAACAACTTCCAAGGTCCTGAAAAGGAAAGCTACTGCAGAGGAAGCTAGTAGTTTAAAGAAACCAAGAATTACACTGACCAAAAGCAATGAATTCTTGAAGCACATCGAAAGCCAGGTAAAGGCAGCGAGCACTGAGACAACTGTACCTAATCAGATAGTTGTCAAACAGACAGTTGCTACTGGGTCTGGGAAGGATCAGGTAAAGCCAGTCACTGAGGCGAAGGTACCAGATCAGTCAGGAGACAAAGGCAGGAATCAGCTGGATAAGGGGAAAGGTCCAGCATCCTCAACTATGTCTGAAACAGTTCCTGTCATTTCTCAAAACCCTCTGCAACTGGTTAAAAAGGATAAGCTACAGCAAATGCAAACTCAGAAATTGAGAGGGCATCTCTCACTCACCAAAACTGATTATGCATCTCTACCTTATGTGGCTCCTGTGGCAATATATGAACCAGTTGATTCTGATCCAACAACGGTCAAAGACAGATGTTCAGTACTGAACAGTCCTCTTGGAATACCATTGTCAGCTGTATGGGACAATTGGTGGAAGTTGTTGGATTAGAAGATGAAGTTAAAACGCTTAAAGCTGAATTGGCAGAAGCACAGCATCAGATTGCCACACTCTAGAAAGCCCAGGAAGCGCAGAACATACAACATAGGGTATTACAAGCTCAGTCAGAGAGAGCTCAGGAGTTGCTGAACAAAAAGTTAGCTAAAGCTGAGTTTGAAATTATGATCATAAAGAGTCAAAGGAATGACGCATCGAGAGCTGCCGAGCGAGCTGAAATGGGGCTCAAAACGAAGAGGACAGAATTTAGAAAGCTGCTATTACACCATACAGCTCTGAAGCGTTCGCTGACGGAGAGATACATGCATCTACAATAGCTTGTCTGAAATTTTGAACCCCGCAGGCAATGCTGTTTTTGATTTAGAAAATATAAAATCCTTGATGGAAAGTCTGCAAAGTGATTTGCAGGACAAGGTGAGTGAGTTCAACAATGCTCTGATGAACCAAGCCATCATGGAATATATTGAGCAGCAGACATCCCCAGAGGAGGATGAAGAAGAAGAAGAAGATGAAGCTGATAAGGAGGAGGATGATCAAGAAACCGGGCATACACAGGATGATGATGATGCCCCACCACCATCTCCACCTCCAGGACCAGGTACTGATGGGACAGGGCCAGATGAAGGAGGTCAGTCACAGCCAAAACAACCAGACCCGACTGAGGAACAATAGGAAAGACAAGAAACAGAACAACAGTCGGGTCATCAGCAGACTGAAGAACAGCAGCCCAGTAACACTGGAGATGAGCCAACTAATCAATTCCATCACAATAAAGAGGCTAAAGGAAAAATGAAGGCTCAGGATGAAGGACCAGTGAAGGATCATCAGCATTCACTACAACTCATTACCTTAAATAAGCAGCTGAGACATCAACAGGCCTGCATCACCATACAGTATCTGGAGGATGATACTCTGTGGACTGATTTAGAAAGGTTCCAAAGACTATATGTAGGAGCCAGGGAAATGGTGGAACATTGGAAATCTGCTGCTTTTCATGATAAGGAAGCTTGTAGACTACCTGTTGGGGTATAAAGCCCAATGTGGTCGCCCAGGTAAGTGGGCGGGCCGCCAGGTATGTACACATATTCTTTTGTAAAAACCTAATAAGAACTCACTATGCTCTACACATTACAGTAGAGCGATTTCCCCATATCGTCGTGCTCTTCTTCTCGCACTCTCTCTCGCATCGTACTTCCGCTCGTACTCCTTCAACTGGTATCAGAGCTCAGATCGAGGCTCGGGGCAGCACTCCAGGAAGCTAGAGTCACCTGCTCAGATTGGAGTGAGATTCGACAGGCGAAGACACGGCCCCAAATCCTGTGGGAGAACACAAAGGGCTCAGTGTTCTCATAATTTCATTCTGAGGTCATCTCGACCACTGTGCGGCTTCGACAGAGTTTTGCGCAGGCCATTTTCGACTACGTGGTCTCGGCGGGTGCAGATCCGACTCTGCAAATTTGGGGTTTCGGCCTACGACTACAGGTACTGAGGATATCGGCACTCCTAGAGTGCTGATTTGTGGCTGCCTACACATCGAAGGATGGCTCACAGTTCTTGGAGGCGTGTCACATACGACATGGGCGCATCTACACACAGATTGCAGGCGACATCCATACTAATTCATTAGGTAGCTTGTGTTTGCTGCTTGATATTCCAGATTTCATCTTGACATTGCACGTACTTCCACATGGGATGTATTGTCAGAGATGATGTATGTTTGTTGAGGGTTTGCTGGTTGTGAGTCACGCAGCAAACAACCGCCGCAGCGATTACAACATACAGTGGGAAATTTGTGGATGTATGACTTTGTGGGAAGTCTATGTACTATCAGATTTACAGCAACCTTTGTTGAGGGTCGAGTGAGGTTTTATTGAGCTGGGGGATTCTCGAATGTTGAGATCCTTTCGGTGATACAGGTCTTGGAGCGATCCCTCGAGCACCCTTAGATAGGCAGCTAGGATGTATTGACTGTGAGTTAGACAGTTGGGATTGCATCTTTGCTTTACTGCCGTTGAGTCATTGTCGCAGTCTATGCTTACAGGACAGTGACAGGACAATGAGAGACAGTACAGGTGCAGGACAGGTTTACCCACAGCTTACAGTGTTAGAGAGATAGTGGTTTTTTGAGCTGTTTTTGGTCTATTTTTTAGTACACCAGAGCCATTTTACAAAGGAGACTCTGCCGAAATTTCTGTAGAATCTGAAGCTTTTTGGTTCATTTGACAGGTTGATATTGGTTCAGAGGTCAGTTTATAGGGGAAACTCTGCCAAATTTTTCCTAGGAAAGTAAACTACTGTGAAGCGTAGCTATGGCTGGATCACAAGACAATGCTCTTTACAATATCAAGAAACTGGATGGAACCAATTTCCCATTGTGGAAGAAGCAGATTTGGCACGTGTTGGTACAAAAGAAGCAGATAAAACCTATAAAGCTCAAGGGGATAAAACCAGAAGATATGGACGAAGATGAATGGAGCGAAATGGATGAATTGGCACTTTCGATCATTATGCTGACTTTGGCAGAAAGCGTTTACTTCAATGTAGCAGACGAGATGTCGGCTTATCAAGCATGGTTAAAGCTGAGTGATCTTTATGAGAAGCAGAGTGCAGCTTCACAGGTATACTAGCTTAAGAAGCTTGTTGACTTGAAGATGAAAGAAGGGACACCTATGTCCAATCATCTGAATGAATTCAACACAATCTATAGTCCGTTTTCAGCTTAAGGTGTCAAGTTTGATGAACCTGTTAGAGCTATGTTCCTGTTGATCACATTGCCGGAAAGTTGGGACACTTTTCACACAGCTTTGAGTAATTCTATACCTCCAGATGGTTTGAACATAGTAGGTGTAGAAGGACGTCTGCTAACTGAAGAAACCAATAGAAAGACAATGGACAAAGGCAAAGGAACAGCCTTAGTTGTCAGGGGAAGGACCAAAGAAAACTATAAAGGTTGAAAGAGGAATTAGTCTCGTAGCAAGTCCCGCAGTGCTAAAGGCAAGAGTGACATAGAATGCTACCATTGTGGCAAGAAGGGTCACATGAAAAGAGACTGCAGAGAATGGAAAGCAGAAAAAGGCAAAGAGAAAGCTGAAGACCATGGTGAGAAGAACAAGTCCTCAGTGGAGGTTCAAGAAATAAATGTGGCAAACACTGTTGCAGAGGATGATAGTCTAGTGTCAGGAGACATCTACTTCTTGAAGAATACAATGGACTCAGCTCTTCTTACAGCATCTGATGGAAATGCACTGAGTGACTGGATTATAGACTCAGGGGCATCACTTCATGTGTCTCCAAACAAGGAGTGGTTTACCTCTTATGTGACCACTAAAGATCAAGTTTGGCTAGGCAATGTGCAGACATGTGAGATCTTAGGTGTTGGAGATGTTCAATTGAAGTTTTAGAATGGCTCTTCTTTCACGCTGAAGAATGTGAGACATGTTCCCGCAATTACAAAGAGCTTGATCAGCACAGGTTTACTTGATGATGCTGGCTACGTCACCACTTTTGGACAGAACATGTGGAAGATATCCAAGGGTTCTATGACAGTAGCACATGCAGTAAAGTCTGGAGGACTTTACATGATTTATGTATCAAATGTCTCTAAAAATGTAATCAATGTAACTGAGCAGCCGAACGTTTCTTTGTGGCATAGCCGGTTAGGACATATGTCCAAGAAGGGAATGGAAATCTTGTCTCGTTCTGGTTATTTGCCTGGCTTGTCATTTAATGATTTTGAATTCTGTGAACATTTTTTGTATGGTAAGCAAACACAACAGCCACATAAGCATAGAAGCAGTAGAAGAGATACACAGTTGGCACTTGTTCATAGTGATTTGTGTGGACCTATGCCTAAGCTATCTCTAGGGGGAGCTTCTTACTTTATGACATTTATAGATGATTACTCGAGGAAAGTATGGGTGTACTTTCTCAAGCACAAGGATGAAGCATTTAGTGTTTTCAAAACGTTTGTGACACTTGTGGAGAATCAGAGTGGCAAGAAGCTTAAATTCTTACGCACTGACAATGGTGGAGAGTATGTTTCAAAGGCCTTTCAGGACTTTTGTGAGTCAAAAGGTATAAAACGTGAACTTACTGCTCCTTACAATCCTCCTCAAAATGGTGTTGCTAAGAGGATGAATAGGACCATACAAGAGAAGGTCAGAAGTATGTTGTCTAATGCACAGCTGCCAAATGGGTTTTGGGTTGAAGCTGTATCAACAGCTGTTCATCTTATAAATAGATCTCCTAGCAAGGTTTTGCAGAAGGATTTAGTGGCAGAGATGGTATGGTCAGGCAAGGTGCCCTCATACAAGCATCTCAAAGTCTTTGGCTGTGAGGCATATACTCACGTTGCAAAGGAATTTAGAAACAAACTTGAGCCGAAGAGTAGAAAGTGCATCTTTCTAGGCTATGGTAATTCTAGTGAGATGGGGTACAGACTTTGGGATCCCGAATCCAGAAAGGTTATCCGCAGAAATGATGCTCACTTTAATGAAGCCAAATATCATTCTAAACCAAAGAGGGTTGAGGAGATTAGAAGAGTTGTCTTCCAAGAAGATGGACCTGCTGGTGAGATGGGGTACAGACTTTGGGATCCCGAATCCAGAAAGGTTATCCGCAACAATGATGCTCACTTTAATGAAGCCAAATATCATTCTAAACCAGAGAGGGTTGAGGAGATTAGAAGAGTTTTCTTCCAAGAAGATGGACCTGCACGTGCAAGACAAAATGTCAGGGCTCAAGAGGAGCAAGGACATGATAGAGTGGAACCACAGGTTGTGGCTGAGCCTGAGCCACCTATTGTGCGTAGATCTAGACGTATCACGCGACCTCCTGATAGGTTTGTTCCATCTATGAACTATGTCATGTTGACTGATTGCAATGAGCCTTCATGTTACCACGAAGTAGTGCAAATGAAGGACTCCGGGAATTGGCAATTGGCGATGCAGTCAGAGATGACAGCTCTGCATAAAAACCAGACATGGAAGCTAGTTAAATTACCACATGGCAAAAAGGCTCTACCTTGTAAATGGGTTTAAAGGTATAAGATCACCACTCATGATAGTCAACCAAAGTACAAAGCAAGGCTTGTTGACAAGGGCTTTAAGCAAGAACAAGGCATTGACTTTGATGAAGTCTTCTCTCCGGTGGTCAAGATGACTACATTGAGATGCTTTCTTGCATTGGTTGCCATATTAGATTTGGTTTTGCACCAAATGGATGTCAAGACAGCGTTCTTGCATGGTGATTTAGATGTGGAAATTTACATGCAGCAGCCAGAAGGGTTTGTTGAGAAAGGCAAGGAAGATTGGGTATGCCAGTTGTTAAAGAGTCTTCATGGCTTAAAACAATCACCGAGGGCATGGTACCATAAATTCCACAAGTTTATGCTTTCTCAAGGCTACAAACGTAGTGAGTTCGATCACTGTCTATATACAAAGAAGGCTAAGGATGGTAGTTGGCTGATCCTTATTTTGTATGTGGATGACATGTTGATTGCTGGCAAGCACTTGGAAGAAATTTCAGCTTTGAAGTCAAAGATGGAAAAATCGTTAGACATGAAAGACATGGGTCAGGCAAGTCATATACTTGGTATGCGCATTGAAAGAGACAGATCAAAGAAGTTGATTTGGTTATCTCAAACAGAGTATATTGACAAGGCTTTGCAACGTTTCAATATGGAGAAGGGAAAGGCATTGAGTGTTCCATTGCCACCATATGTGAAACTTAGCAAACAAGATTGTCCTGTGTCTAAGGAAGAACAGGCTGAAATGGATAAGATTCCATATGCGTCTGCAGTGGGTAGTTTGATGTATGCAATGATTGCTACTTGCCCAGACATTGCATTTGCAGTGGGAGTAGTAAGTCGATACATGTCAAACCCAGGCAAGAAACATTGGGAGGCAGTGAAAGGAATATTGAGATACCTGAAAGCTACAAAGAGTATGCGTATATGATATGGGAGTCAAGAGCTAAGTGTAAAGGGTTTTACAGACTCAGATTATGCAGGTGACTTAGACAACCGAAGGTCTACGTCAGGGTATGTCTTTACATTGGCTGGTGGAGCAGTATCATGGCGTTCTAGATTACAAGATTGTGTTACTCAGTCTACTACAGAGGCTGAATATGTTACAGCATCAGAGGCATGCAAAGAATCAATTTTGCTTAATCGACTAGTAACAGATTTGGGAATCAAAGAGGAGATGCCTGTGTTATATTGTGATAGTCAAAGTGCTATACAATTGGCTCGCAATCCAGTTTATCACTCAAAGACAAAGCATGTGGATGTGAAGTATCATTTCATCAGGGAAATGCTCGAGGATAAGCAACTTCAGCTTGCAAAGTTCACACCACAGAAAATCCTGCTGATCTACTTACAAAAGGACTTCCCTTAGAGAGCTTTGCGCATTTTCGCAAGCAGTTAGGTGTAGGGTAGTACATCACTTCTCTACATCTCTTGTATATTAGCTTGTATAGTAGCTTCTCTCACACTTAAAGTACCACATTGGACTTCAAGTGGGAGGTTGATGGGGTATAAAGCCCAATGTGGTCGCCCAGGTAAGTGGGCGGGCCGCCAGGTATGTACACATATTCTTTTGTAAAAACCTAATAAGAACTCACTATGCTCTACACATTACAGTAGAGCGAGTTCACCATATCGTCGTGCTCTTCTTCTCGCACTCTCTCTCGCGTCGTACTTCCGCTCGTACTCCTTCACTACCTGCGCATCCCAGTACAGTTCAGCTGTTGGAACGAGTTCCAGAATGGATACTCAATGTTGATGAGAAAGTGGTAAACCCGTACTGGCAAAGATAGTCTACTGCAGATTGTCAGTCCTTAGCTTTAGAACTGGAACTTCTGCTGGGTAACAAACCAACTTACTGCTGTATGAAGGACGTGAGGGTCCAACTTAAGGATGTTGTGGTTCAACTGCAAACTGCTAGAGGTGTTTTGGACCAAAGAGTGAAAGCAATCCTGGAGGACCAGACAGCCACTAGCAGAGGACCTCAAACTCGCATGTCCGTCGGAGCACAGGAAACTACTGTCTGCACCTTATTCCAGCTAGTAAGAATTATTACTAGGAAGATGATGCAACAAGAGAACCAGGCAGTTTTGAATTTCCTTGAATTTGTGCTTGATTCTCCAGTTCTCTTGTATGTTGTTCCAACAAGAGAAACTGAGTTGCCAAGATTTTTTCCAGCACTATATCCTCAACATCAAGAACCAGTTGATCGACTCACATATTTCAAAATAATTGATGAGCTTCAGGATTGGTATGAGCGATCAACTGTAGAATGGAAGACTTGGCAGACATTGTTCAATGATGTTCTTCAAATCAATGACATCCAGGCAATAAAGGAAGAGCTACAGAGGATTCAGCTGTGTATGGGCCAGTGGAAGATTCAGGTCAGAGGATTGACTAGGATTACTAATCAGTTACCGCAGCTTACATTCGAATCTTCCAAACTACCTGAGAAAGACATTACAGCAAAGCCGGGTCTAGAACCGCAGTACAGGGAGATGGATGAGATTCTGTTCGAAGCATGTGTCAAAACAAATCAGCCTCTTCCACAAGGATGGATCCATACTGCTTCGCATTGTCATAAACTGGCCAGAACCAGACTGACCAAGGGCAGGTGTACACTCTATGATCCTGACACCAAAACCTATCATTCTCTCACACCTTATGAGGTAGAGATGACCACAGACCGGCGGAATCAGCTTGAGCAGGAGGCCATTTATTGACTGATTCAGAAGGAGAACGGTGATGCTGTAACTTCTCAGGCACCAACACGATCAAAGAGCAAGGGCAAAAGGAAGACGGTCCAATGGAAGGATACTGGGTAGTTCTATCTCAGAATTCAGGCGCGACTTTTCTTCTCAGCAGGCAGGGAGAGATGACATCTCCACCTTGGCCTTTTTCAGCTGTCTCTCGCAATCTGTGAGCTTTCTAGAGCTCTGCATCCTTCACCATCTTCTCAATACCATCTTCTCAATGTCAGACTCTGACAATCCACCAGAAGATGGATTGTCAACATCAGAACCAGACGATGGATTTTTCAGTTCCACATCAGAACCAGACGATGGATTTTTCAGTTCCACATCAGAACCAGACAATGGATTTTTCAGAAATTTTGGAATCTTGCCAAAATTCAAGAAATAAGGGAAGGATGTAGACGGCTGGCGCGTCACCATGTGGGAACGTGTTCTTACAAGATGGGCAGTGAATCACTTAGTAATTACTAAAGTAATTACTACAGTAAACCTGAAGCATATAAATAGGGACCATTACTTTGATATCGGGTTGGCAATTGTTATCACTTGTATTAGCGCTTTGAGCTATAATTGCACTTGAGCATCAATGGCGGTATTATCGGCTACACTTTCTCTCTCTCTCTCTGTAGTCATATTCACTGTAATCTCAATCATGATATATATATATTCCAGTGATACTGACTTCTCAACAGTCTTCTAAATCTGAGTCTGAACTTTATTCCAGTCTTTAAGTCTGATTCTCATTTTAGTATTCATATTTCAGTTTAGTCACTGATTTCTGTCTAGTCTGCTATCTGACTCTTCCTACTCTAAGTAGCTGAAATCCTTCAACACTGGAATTAGCTGTCTCAAGAGATCAGCTCCAATTCCATTGGGCTTCATCGTTGCCACGAAGGCTAGCCCACCATTGACGAGATGATTTTTGGAAGTGCATAGCTACATGGTGTAGCTTGGAGGACTTTGTGAAGCCCTCGTCTCCAAAGGCCGCATCAAATTGCTGGATGAAGGCCAACACTTTGTCGGTAGCACCACATGTGCGTTCATAGGTGAGAAAAGAGATACTCTTTCCTCCCTCCTTGAACTTCTTTAGCTTTTGTGACCTTCGCCATGCAGGGTATGATTTGCGATGTTCTCCCCTCCTGTATTCTCTAGGAGAATAGCCATAGCTTTCATTAGAAGAGGAGGAAGGTAAAGAAGAAGGAGAAGAGGATGACCTCTTTCTTGCCCTTTTCTTCCTTTGTTTCCTCTCTTTCCTTTCGGAGACAAGGAGAAGGACTGTGTGTTGATCTTTTTCTCTTGGAAGGGGTGGGGGATTGTCTAGACCGCCATCTTTGTGGAGCCACATCTTTAGAGGAACTTAAAGTTTCATTGCTTTCTTGCTCTTTGCATTCCTCCTCCCGTATGGGAGAGAGTCTTGTTTTGGGGGTCTCTTCAAGAGGCCTTCTAAGCTCTCTCTCTCCTCTTTGAGAGGAAGAGAAATTCCATAAGCGCAAAGTTTTTGAGTAGTTCCAGCTTGCAAAGTAGGGTTGCCCATAGCTTGTTGCAACCTACTTATGAAATAGTTCACAAAAATGAGGGCATCGTCATTAGCATCATCATTAGCACCTTCATGTGCAAAATCAATGCTATAAATTTTCATTCTACTCTCTTGGTTATTGTTAGCCATGTTAACAAAACTTGTGCACGTACTTAGTGTATGCTTTGACAATTCAAAACCTTAGTTTCCACTCCTCTTAGCCTTTGAAAATTGGCTTTTAAGTATCTACACCCACAGCTTGAAGTGGTTAATTATAGAGAGTAGTGGAGTCGGTATAACATAGGAGAGTTGTCGAGGTCTAGCTCCTTTCGGACTTCTTATGGCTCAGTAATCGTAAAGTCATAGGCTAGTCTAAAACGACTCCATTATTAAGTGCAAAGCTCCCGAGGTGTGCACCATATCCCACATAGTGAGCTCAACGAAACCGATAATAGATCCCAGTTCCACTTACCCTAATATAATTAACAACATCAACCATTTATAGGATACTTAAGGATCTCTCTTCTTAAGCAAGAAAAGAGAAACCAAATGCTATGATACCAATGTTATGGAATTGGCCTATTAACTTGAGAGTAGTGGAAATTAATGAGAGTACTTTTGAGAAATCACTTTGTGAGCATAGCGGGTGATCATAATTGAAGAGAGCAACATAAACATAGCAATTAGTTAACTTGGCATGAACAATACTTTTGAAAGAGAGAATTTAGAGAACATGACAACAATTGAGGACCGGATTTGTGTGGAGCCAGCACCCCCTCCAATAGGCATTTGTATTATGATTTGTCCCATTAAGAGAGACTTGTTACAATACAATCTTTGTGTTCCTTGTGACCTAGGGGATGCAATGAAGATGGAAAGCTTCATGCATCACAAGCATAACATAAACTTTGTAACATTTTAATGGCCTAGTAACTTGTGTGTAGCGGAAAATAGCATAAAGATAGTGAGATTAGAATAGATTCCTAATGAGCATAGCAAGAGTGCTTGGATGGAGAGAGAGCAACAAAATCATAACACCTAGTTAGATAGGCATGAACAATACTTCAAAAGAGAGAGAAATTAAGCTATTGATAATAGTTGTGGACCGGATTTTCATGGAGCCGGTCCCCCCTCCAAAAGGCTTTGTATTATAGGTTTCCCCCATCAAAGGAGACATTTTACAATACAATAATTTCAGTTCCTTCAATAACTTGCTGGTGCAATGAAGATGGAAGCTTCAAGAACCAAGCTAACACTTGTAAAACACAACATCGATTCCCTCAGGGTCTCAAACCCAAGACCTCACACACCTTCAAAGATGGTGAGAGCTAGCGGGGTATGAGAATAGATTGAGAGGAAGAAGGAGTATTCTTATGAGAAATAAGTATATGTATATCTCCACACATAATCACTCATAAAAGCTTAGCATAGCTCAGTAATTAGCATGGTAGAGGAGATGAGCATGCATTGGAGCTTAGCTCTTGGTAGGATTTGCACCGCAAAGCCAAGAATTGTTGTTGGAGGCCTCCCTTCTCACAAGCTTGGAGTAGATGATGAGCTTTCCATTAAATCTTGAGAAGGAGAGAGAGTCTTCTTTGCTTCACACGTGAGATTGTGTGAGTGTGTATGTGATAATGCCTTCCAAAATGAGTCCCCCTCTCTCTCTTAATTGACCCCTCTTGCATTTTACTCATGCTAGCACCCCATTGGACCCTACAAAGCTTAGCCAATGATAATTGAGAAGCATAAGTGGTAGCCTTGTGACATGTGTCCCCCTTTCCCCTTTTGTGAGAGCTTTAGGTGTTTAATTAATGCGATTAAACTCTCATTGGATCCCTTTGTCTTTTGGCCAATAGGAATCAGGCAAGACATTGGGCTGCTAAATGCTCATTGGACCCCTTGGGAGACTGTCCAATAGTCTTTTAGAGAGCTTAATTTCTATTGGTTCTTTTATCAAGTGTTTTAAAATGAATTAAACTAAATGTAATCTAGCCTAATTATCATTGGTCCACCTCTATGGCCATCCAATAGGATTTGAATGCACCTTGGGGGCAACTGGGCTAGGGAGCTGACATGTGTCCGCTATTCCCTTTGTGTAAAAGGAGCTTGTGAGTGTGTGTGTGTGTGTGTGTGTGTGTGTTTCTCTCTCATCCCCTACTAAAAGGGCTCACCCCCTCCTCTTTAGCACTAGTTTGGTACCAAAATAGGACACTTAAGTGTAGCAACAGCCTTTTGCCTTTGTTGTGAGATAGAGATAGCATCCTTAATCTTTTGGAAATATTCTTGTAGTTCTCGGCTATACTCATCTGCAGAAAAGATCTTCTCGTGTACTTTAAGTAGAAGGGGACTTTTGGATCTTCCCTCTATTACCTCAAAAGGTGCTTTTTCTCGTGGAGGTATGTACAGTATTATTGTAGGCATACTCCAGTAGGGGTAAGTACTTCTCCCATTAGGACCTTTGATCTACTTCCATTACATAGGTTTTTAGTAGATCAAGAATTGTTAGGTTAGCTATTTCACTTTGGCCATCTGTTTGCGGGTGATAGGCCAAAGAGAAGTTTAGCCTTATGCCTAAATTCTCAAAGAGACCCTTCCAAAAATTACTCGTCATTCTAGGATCTCTATAGACACTATGGACATTGGAAAGCCATGGTGCTTGAAGATTTATGATAAGAAGAGGGTTGCCATTTGATGGGCTTCGATAGTCTTTTTGACAGGTATAAAATGAGCTTGTTTGCTGAAACTTTCTACTATCGTCCATATTCCCATATTCCCATGGATAGACTTAGGCAATCCAAAGATAAACTCCATGGATATGCTCTCCCATGGTGAATTAGGGATTGGCAAAGGTTGAAGCAATCCATGTTGCTTCCCTCTATCAAACTTTGTCTTTTGGCATACCACACATTTAGAAACATGCTCTTGTATGTTTGTTTTCATGGCAGGCAGGAATAAGTTTCAATCCCTTTTAGGGTAGATTAAATCCCTCTATGCCCCGCATAAGGAGGAGCATGAGATTCATATTGTACTTTCTCACGTAGTGAGCTAGTAACACATGGTCTATTACCATAGAGAAGATAACCATCTTGTAGGGTAAATGGTTCTTCTTCCCTAGTGCAAGGGCTGAAATCACATCTCTAAACTCGGGATCAATAGCATACTCATCTATCATAGAAGATAGATCATTATGAGTTGCTATGGATACCACATTCACTCTCAGCCGTCTTGAGAGTGCATCGGCTACTTGATTATGCTTGCCTGCAATGTGAGTAATATGAAAATGAAATTGCGAAAGAAAATTTGTCCACCTCATTTGTTTGTCAGAGAGCTTCGTCTACGTCATGAAGTACTTAAGATTTTGGTGATTCGTCCCGCAGAATGAAAGGAGTCCCCAACAAGTAGTGCTTCCACGAGTCTAAGGCATGTAGAACTGCGAGGAGTTCCTTTTCATATATGCCTAGAGCTTGCTCAACAGGGTCGAGCCTTCGACTTTCATAGGCTATGGCGTGCCTTCTTGGAGAAAAACAGCTCCAAGGCAATCACCACAAGCGTCACATTGGATCTCAAATGGCTTTGAGAGATCCAGCAGTGTAAGCACAGGTTGAGAGATAAGCTTTTCTTTAAGCTTTTCAAAAGCATTGTTCTCCTTGGCAGACCATGTATACCTAACTTTTTCTTTGTTAGGTCATGTAATGGTCCCATGATGTGTGAGAACTTTTCTATGAAGCGTCTATAATATGCTCACATAACAATAAATCTTCTTAGTTCATGAAGATTCCTTGGATTAGGCCATCCTTTTATTACCTCTAGCTTTGATGGATCCATTTGGATACCATCTTGAGAGATAATGTGACCTAAATATTGAGTCTCTTGTAAGAAAAAATCACTTTTCTTTCGGGGGTTAGTATAAAGTTTATTCTCTCGTAAGACTTGAAATATCACCTAGAGGTGTTGCTTGTGTTCATCTAATGAATTAGAGTAGATTATAATGTCATCAAAGAACACTCTAGTAAAGTTTCAGTGAGGCCTGAATAGCTTCTCCATCAACCAATTGAATGTGGCTGGTGCATTGGTCAAGCCAAAAGGCATGACAATGTATTCGTAAAGGCCAAACGTAGTGCGAAATACGGTCTTTACAATGTCTAGATCGACTATCCTTATTTGATGGTAGCCACTTTTTAGGTCAATCATACTGAAGTAGGTCGACCCTTGTAGCTTATCAAATAGGTCTTCTACCCGTGGAACGGGAAACCTATTTTTGATATTGATCCTAGTTAGTGCTCTATAGTCGACACACATACGATATGTTTCTTTTGCAGTAATAACATGGGTGAACAAAATGGAGATGAGCTAGGCCTAGCCATGCCCTTCTCAACTCATGGACTTGCCGCATAATCTCCTCTTGTTGATCTTGAGAAACTCTATAAGGAGGTTTATTAGGCGATGAACTTCCTGAAATAAGTTCAATTGCATGGTCATCATTTCCTTGTTTAGAAGGTAGTTCACAAGGTACGTCATCAATAAAAACATCTTGAAATCCCTTGAGAAAATTGGATAACACTAATTCCTTGTGATTATTTATATTTTCTTTTGCTAAAGCATTAGGTCCATTTTGAGGATCTTGAACAAAAATCATGTACATGGAAATAGAGCTTTGTTTTGACTTATTGAAAGCTTGCGTATGTACAATGGGTATGGTGTTACCCAACTCCTTAGCATCTATGTACATATCTTTTTCCCTGAACCTAAAGTAGATTTTTCTTTCAAGGAATTTAACATTGGCAGCCATGCAATCAAACCATGGTACCCCTAGGATTACATCCTCGTGCTTGAGAGGAAAGATAAAGAAGTCCTCTTTGTCCACATAGCTTTGGACATGGAGCCTCAATTTCCCAATTAAGGGAGTGACTAAAGCTTCTTGCCCCTTGAAAGCACCATCAGCGGGTAGGACATCTCCCATCTTATAGGCTTGGATGCCTAGCTTGGTGGCCAACTCTATGGATATGAAATTGTGAGTAGAACCAGGGTCAAAGAGAATAAAAGCATCATGTTCTCTTACCTTTCCCCAAGCATGGCATAGAGGAGATCCATTGTGGTGAGCTTCCTCTTCTTGGATCTCAACCAAGGTAGCTCTAGGAGGCTCTTTTTGTATATTCTTGTGGGGGCAAGCACGATAAGCATGACCTTGCTCCCCGCACTTGAAACAATGGTTATCTTTACGATAACACTCAAGCTCTTCAGGAGGAGAAAGTTTATTTTTGCTTTATGAAGTCTCTTCTCCTTAGCTTTGTTGTTATTGGCGTTGCCTTTAGGAGACTTTTGGACATTGTCCTTCCCCTTAGGCTCATTGTTACGATCCTTGTTCTCCATGGGCTTAAGATTTCTCTTCCCTATTTGTAAATTGATTTGTGAAGCCACCATGGTATGGTGTATGATCGCAGATATGGTGCGTGGCCTTTGGGAGTTGACATACTCCTCCATATCTCAGCTAAGCCCGCACAAAATTGTTGTTTTTGCTCTCCAAAATTCATCTTTTTGAAGATAGTGTCTTTGAGATGTAAGTCCCAAGACTTGTCTACATATTTGTGAATAGATTCGTAAGGAGAGAGCTTCAACCTTCGCCATTTGGTAAGTACTTTGTCTTTAGCATCGGTAGCCAGAAATTGCTTCATGATGGAAGCTCTTAAAGCTTTCCATGTTCATGGAGCTTCACCGTTTACCCATAGGCTAGACTTTTGAAAATGCATAGCTACATGGCATAGATTAGAGGACTCCGTGAAGCCCTCATCTCCAAACGCCGCATCAAATTGTTGGATGAAAGCCAAGACTTTGTCCATAGCACCAAAGGTGCCATCGTAGGTAAGGAAAGAGATGCTATTTCCTCCCTTTTTGAACTTCTTGAGCTTGGATGATCTCTTCCACGCGGCATAGGATTTCCTATGGCCTCCTCTTTTTGGTGGTTTAAAAGTTCCACCATAACTTTCTTCAGAAGAGGAGGAATTTGAGGAGGATGGAGAAGAGGGTGACCTCTTTCTTGCCTTGGTCCTCCTTGTATGCACCATCACTTTCTTCATAAGAGGAAGAGGATGAAGAAGATGGAGAAAATGGTGACCTCTTTCTTGCCTTTTTCTTCTCTTGTTTTCTGTCATCCCTCTTTGAATTACAGTGTGGAGAAGTGTGCGATGGTCTTCTCCATTTAGGAGGTGATGGAGAGCATTTTTCCCACTGTCTTTGTGGAGCCATCTCCCCTAAGGTGGCAGGAGACTCACTTCTTTCTCGTTCTTTTGGTGGGGGCTCTTGAGTTCTCCTTTAGGAAGGAGATATGTCATCAAGTAGTATATTTTGGAGCCCTTGATACGGATCCTTTTCTTCTTCCCGAATCGGAGAGAGTCCTCTTTTGGAAGTCTCACAAGGAGGCTTCCTAGGTACTCTCTCTTCTTGGTGGGGAGTCTGGAGAATCCCATGAGCACGAAGCTGCCGTTGCACTTCACTTTGGAGAGATGGATTGCCCATGGCTTGTTGAAGCCTAGAAACAAGGTAGTCAACAATCATAGGGGCATCATTAGTAGCCTACACATTGGCAAAATCAAAGCTATCAACATTAATTTCACTCTCTTTACTATTGTCAGCCATTCTAACAACTTTTAGGTGTAAACTTTTTTTACGTGTACTTTGGCACTTCAAGCCCTAGTTGCTACTCCTCTTTACCCCTTTAGAAAATCACTCAAGCTCTTGTACCCATGGCTCAAATGTCATTAATTGCAAGGAATAGAAGAGAGGGTCTTTCAACACCAAAACAGTACCGGCTCCTATCAAGCTTGTAATAGCTCAATAGTGGTTAAGCCAAAGGCAAGCCCCGTAGGACTCCACTATTAAGACCATAGCTCTCGACGGTTATGCCCTGTTATCTGCACGAAGCAGGTGCACTGCAAGGCTTAAAAATCCCCATTCTACCTACTCAAATGCAATTAATAATATCAACCATTTATAGCTAGCTTGAGGACCTCCCTTCTTGAGCAAGAAAAGAGAAACCTTGTGCTCTGATACCAATGTAACATTCTAATGGCCTAATAACTCGTGTGTAGCAGAAAATAGCATAAACATAGTGAGCACTTCATTAGAATACATTCCTAATGAGCATAACAAGAGTGCTTGGATGGAGAGAGAGAAACAAAAGCATAACACCTAGTTAGATAGACATGAACAATACTTCAAAAGAGAGAGAAATTAAGCTATCGACAACAGTTGAGGACCGTATTTTCATGGAGCCCGTCCCCCCTCCAAAAGGCTTTGTATTATAGGTTTCTCCCGTCAAAGAAGTCATTTTACAATACAATACTTTGTGTTCCTTCAATAACTTGCTCGCGCAATGAAAATGGAAGCTTCAAGAAGCAAGCTAACACTTATAAAACACAACATCAATTCCCTCACGGTCTCAGACCCAAGACCTCACACACCTTCAAAGATGGTGAGAGCTAGCAGGGCATGAGAATAGATCGAGAGGAAGAAGGAGTATTCTTACGTGAAAGAAGTATATCTAGCTCCTCACATAGTCACTCATAAAAGCTTAGCATAGCTTAGTAATTAGCATGGTAGAGGAGATGAGCATGCATTGGAGCTTGGCTCTTGGTTGGATTTGCATCACAAAGCCAAGAGTTGTTGGTGTAGGGCCTCCCTTCTCATAAGCTTGGAGTAGATGATGAGCTTTCCAACATTAAAGCTTGAGAAGGAGAGAGAGACTTCTTTGCTTCACACATGAGATTGTGTGAGTGTGTGTGTGATAAAGCCTTTCAAAATCAACCCTCTCTCTCTCTCTTAATCGACCCCTCTTGCATTTTACTCATGCTAGCACACCATTGGACCCTGGAAATCTTAGCAAATGATAATTGAGAATTATAAGTGATAGCCTTGTGACATGTGTCCCCCTTTACCCTTTTGTGAGAGCTTTAGGTATTTAATTAATGCAATTAAACTCTCATTGGATCCCTTTGTCTTCTGGCCAATAGGAATCAGCAAGCCATTGGGTTGCTGAAGGCTCATTGGACCCCTTGCGAGACTTCCAATAGTCTTCTAGAGAGCTTAATTTCTATTGGTTCTTTTATCAAGTGTTTTGAATTAAACTAAATGTACTCTATCCTAATTCTCATTGGTCCACCTCTATGGCCATCCAATAGGATTTGAATGCACCTTGGGGGCAACTGGGCTAGGGAGCTGACATGTGTCCCCTATTCCCTTTGTGTAAAGGGAGCTTGTGTGTGTGTGTGTGTGTGTGTGTGTGTGTGTGTGTGTTTCTCTCTCATCCCCTACTAAAAGGGCTCGCCCCCTCCTCTTTAGGAGTCTATGAAGACTTTGTGTACACTACCATTGGACTTAATCTTTGAATTTTGGAACCTTAGCATTTTGGAAGTCTTAATTGGCTGAACCTTAGGTCTTTGATGCCCAATTGCTCTTTTACAGATGCCCCCCCCTCGCCCCCTTGGATCCCTATTTTCCCTCCTTTGGATCCCTACTGTGATCGGTCTGCCAACTTAACCAATATTCTAGCTTTTTCTCCCTTGGTACTTCCCCATATTAAATGATCAGTTTAACATGAGAAATTTATTTAGGAGAATTAGATATTATTTATTATGAAAAACTTTGAAGAAAGCATTAACTATCCCAAGCCTCATTCCCAAGACCTCAAACACCTTCGAAGGTGGAGAGAGCTAGCAGGGAATGAGGGTAGGGAAGAGGAAGAAGAAACGTTTCATAGGAGAAAGAATTAGTTCCTCACTTATCATCACTCTTCTTGCTAGCATAGTAATGAACTTGGAGAAGATGGCAAGCTTAAGCAATGAAGCATGGCTCTTGGTTGGATTTGCACTCCATAGCCAAGAGTGTTGGTGTAGGCTCTCAACCTCTCTACTTGCTTGGACAAGGAGAGGGAGCTCTTGCACTTTGCACTCCATGCAATCAGAGTGTGTGTGAGTGTGTGTAGGAGAGTACATACCCCCTAAGCAATCCCCTAGCTTCCTTGGTTTACCCCCCCTTGTAGCTCATTCTTGAAGCTCATTGGACCCCTCTAGGCCTAGCCAATCACAAGCAGGAGGTAAATCAAGTAACAAGGGTAGCCTTGGGACAAGTGTCCCCCTTTCCCTTTGAGAAAGAGAACTTGATAAATGTAAATATATATATATATATATATTCTAAATTATCATAGGACCCCTTGGGTGGCCAACCAATAGGCTTCAGGCACACCATGAGGGCAACATCAGGAGGAACTTGACAAGTGTCCCTTTTTCTTTCTTTGTACCAAGCATACCTTGTGTGAGTGTGTGTGTGTGTGTGTGTGTTCTCTCTCATCCCCCATCTTGTAGGGCTCTCCCCCTCCTTGTAGGGATTAGCTTTGACTTTTGTGCCACCTCAAGCCCCTCAACCCTGGGCCTAGTTCTTGTTAACCCTCACGGCACACGGACACCCATCACCTACGATGGACGCGTATTATGTATTTGGTAGAGTCAGGTACCGGGCTTGTCGGACCAATAGGGAAAGGTAGAGTGATCGCCGATGAGAGGCGCACTTTAACTTGGACATTCAAGGGATTAGTTGGTTAAGCATGGGCGCCCAAGTGTGAATGGGGTGAGCTCCTATAAAAGCCAACTAAACCTAATTTTTACTCATTCTCTCATTTGTGCAATTGAAGAGTGCTCTTGCTCCATCTCCATCTTCTTCTTCTTCACCTCCTTGTGTGTGTGTGAGAGAGAGAGAGAGAGGGAGAGTGTGTGTGCGATCGAGCATTACGAAGGCACGACGGCGGCGAAGCGGTTGAGCGCGGCACGACTGCAGCTTCTTCTTCATCGCGGCGAGGAATCCACCACGAAGGCGAGCGTAGAGCGGTGAGTGACACACCCTTTGTTTTCTTGAGCTTGCTAGTTTAGGCTTGTTGTGTGCTTGGAGCCGTTTGTGGCTCGCATACGGTGTATTGGCAAGTCCCTTGCTTCGACAGTGCGGCAAGGAGCGCACATTTTTGGCGCCGTTGCCGGGGATATGCCCTACACTAAGCTCGGTTAGCACTTTACGCTTCCTTGTGGTGCAATTTCTATCATAGGAAAGGCAGGGAAGGAGTGTGTGAAAGATTTCTGTTTTTGCGTTTTCTGCAATTGCTGTCAAGTTTCAATTTCTGCTATTGTCTACGTTTTTTCAATTTCTGCAATTTCTGCATTTTCAAGTTCGGCGTTTTCAATTTCTGCAATTTTCTGCATTTCTGTCAATTTGCTGTAATTTCTGCGTTTTTTCTGCATTTTCTGTCAATTTCTGCAATTTCTGCGTTTTTTTCAATTTCTGCGTTTTTCTGCATCAAAAAAAAAAAAAATTGAAAAAAAAGTTTTTTGAGAAAAAAAAAATCGAAAAAAAAAATTTAAAGGAAAAAAATTCGGAAATTAAAAACGCGAGCGAGCGGGCGGCGAAATTTTTCCGAAAATAAAAAAAGTGTCTCTTAAAACGGACGGGTTGGTTTGTATAAAAGATAGATCTTGGTTTGTATAAAAGATAGATCGGGATCGTTTTCCCAAGCCCAAGCCCAAGCCCAAGCCCAGGCCTCAGTCCTCAGTCTTATAATATATACTAGACTCACTCTTATATATATACCCTACTCCCTCAAGAGAGAATGAGGGCATGTGGGACAAGTCCTCCACTCTCCTCCTTTCTCTTCCCACTTGCACCCTTAGACTTTCTAGTTTGGGCCTAGTTCCCTACTGGAAATTGACAGTTTTAGGGATTCCGAGGGCATAGAGTGACCAAACGGAGAGCTGTAAAGCACGGCACGACCCTCTGACCGATACGCTCGTTTTGAGCTATCACACGGCCCATTCCACGACACGCTCTAAAAAATCTAGCAAAAAAACAAACAAAAAACACGCTAAAAACTAGTCACAAGGCCTCCTAGAGCAGCTTTTTGACACCTTAGGGTATCAAAAGCACATGCACTTACGCTCTGGGCGGGTGCTAGAACACAAGCATATTGAGGGTGCCTCTGTTCATACGGACACCCATTACCCATCCACGATAAGCTCTAGACCCTCAGCGGGGACACAAGGTAGCACCACCCAAGACCCTAAAATAGCCGCTAGTGATTCCTCCTCCGACTCAGAAATCATGGAAGCATACCCTACCCAAAACACTGAGAGAGAAGGCCATGCACCTCCCGAAGCTCCACAGCCTAGTACTAGTATGTTTAGCCGTTTCATGGAAACATTAGGTAGAGCTACTCGCTCGGAACCTGATGTAGATGAAGCACGCGAAGGGGGTGGGGAAGTGGAATCTCCTTTCACATCGCACGTGGACCCCACACCCCCAAAGAGTGTCCATGTGGATATCCTACCAACTTCTTACCAAGAAGGCCTTGTTGAGCTGCCTCCTTCAGAAGTTCCCTCTAGAGTACCGTTGGTGGCAAGTAAAACCACGGGGAGCAACATTGCTTCTACTTCACAAGAAACCGTTAACACGTCGACTCTAGAAGGATTGTTCATTAATGATCATTGGACATACGACCTCCACACTGAGGTGTTGACGGATCTACACTCTGGCCACGCCTACCATGTAGGATGGATAGAGATTGTACAATCCACCTCTAGTGCCACGAGCATCGAAGATCAACAAAAAATGATCTGTAATGTTATCCATGGCATTATTCAATCAGAAAGGCAAAACCGAGGGGTAAATATACTCTCAACTGGCCCCATGAGATTTCTGGATACGAGCAAGGCTCAACAGCCTACTCTATCTCAAATGGAGACTCCTCTAATGAGCCCCATGGACCCATCTTACGTCATTTCACATAGGGTCTCTATGCAATCTGAGCCTCCGAGCGACAACTTTAGCTTCCCTAACTTGGCTCAACCCTCTATCAAGGAAAACACAGTGCTCACTCCAGGGATAAGCCTAACAGAGAATGTACCGATGACATCTACGGTTAGCGCAATGCCACTACCTAGTGTCGTAGTACCTAATATGGGGCCTCGACCATATGTGCCTCTAGCCCCTTATGCACACATGGCCCCTACACCTCCAATTGTACCACTTGCTTATGCTCCTCGAGTGCCGCTCCCTAGCTCTTATCCGAGTGGACCTATGCCCGGTTATGTTCCATATCCGGCATCATCCACACATATGCCAAGACCGGTACCCGTTCCTCTCCCACATATGATTCCAAGAGTACCTCCACCAGCCCTGCCTCCTCACATAGGTGACTTGGCAGCGTTTGCTCAAACCATAGGTCGATCTATCGCGGAAAATATGTGTCATGCATCTGATAGAGAGCCTAGAAGTAAGGCAGTACAAATTGCCAAACTCACGCAAAAATTCAATGGGGATGAAGATGCTAGAAAACACATTGAAGTGTTTGAACAAGTATGTGATTCCTTAGGGGAACGCAACGAACTACATAAGTGCAATGCCTTAAGCTTGACATTAAGTGGGAAGGCTGGAGATTGGTATAGGACCCTAAGGGTGGACGAGAAAACAATCTACCCTACCCTTCGAAGGTTGTTTCTAAAGGAGTACATACGAGAAGGTGTGCTTTGGGGTGTAGCATCTCAGCTACAGAAGGCCGAACGTAAGGAAGGAGAGTCAGTAAGGGACTTCATTAGTCGTCTAAAGCACTTAAACTCTCGTTGCCCTATAAATGAGCGCTTCAACAATAACCAACTGCTTGATCGATTCATTCGAGGGTTGAGGAATGAAGGAATCTATAATGGACTAGTTATTAGAGGTATCACAACCTGGGAAGATGTCACTGCCAATGCAATCCAATTAGAGGACAACTTGATGATAGCAGGCATGAGGGTGTCTACTGACACGAGATCCACTAGCTCACAAGCCATTGAGTATGAACCCATGACTGCAAAGCCCATTGCCAATGAGCCAAAGGTATTTGAGACATTCTTGACAGACCTCACCAAGGCAATCCAAGAGTCTCTTAAGGATAATCGACCCCCTCAAAATAGTCACATGTATCCAAGAAGGGAGCAACAATGGTGTTCCATTTGCTTAGGTCCACATAGCACTAGTGAGTGCCCTACGTTTAGAGTAAAATTTAATGGAACTTGCAACGCATGTGGTAGGTATGGTCACCAAGCTAAGGATTGTTTAATGATCAAACGTATGATGGCAAATAGACCACCTGTAGCCTGGACGGATGCACCTCGAGCTCCTGTATTGATGCCTGCTCCACCTGTTGAGCAACTACCGCAACACATGGTCCCTAGATCTCAAAATGTTGTACAAGCTACACCGTTACCACCTCCTGTGCTAGGACCGCAGCCCCCGCATCCAAGAGTCGCCCCTATGAACCAAGTGGGTTGCGAGCCATCAAATGCTTATGCAGATGGCTGTGAGGAGGAAATAGACACTAGTATTGTCTACGGACTTGATACATTGGAAGAATGTCCTATATACTACATGGAAGATTGTTGGGGACAAGTCAAGCCGGTTTATCAAGCTGCTGCTCTCGCATCCAGAGGTCAAAATATCAACACCCAGGCTAGGAGGCCACCTCTTCAATGCTACGAGTGTGGTGGACCACATCGAGTAGCGGAGTGCCCTATTAGGCTGCAAAAGAATGCTGCACAGATGCAAGTGAATCAAGGGAGCACGTCTGCAATGCCAATACTCACATGTAATCGTTGTGGCATAGATCACTTGATTGCCCAATGCCCCTATAACCCAAATGCGCCTAAAATCGCACCCCTAAATTTGGTTGAAATTGCTAGTGTGACATCACCAATACCACCCGTCGCACCTGCTTATGCGATTACACGGTCCATGCTTCAAGGGCCAGGACATATCCTCGAAGAGAGAGATACCGCGTCAATTATCCAAGCAAAGAAAAAGAAGACACGAAGGAAGAAGTCGCAGAATACGGAAAATTCAAAGCCAAGTTCCAAAACAAACATAGGAACAGGAGATGACCCCGTGTATATGAATGACCTCGAGGATGATTCAGATTCAGTCGAGACAATGGAGACTAGAACCAATACCACAAAGGGAAAGACCGACAAAGAAAACCATAACATGGAACCAAATGAAAACCGAATGAGAGAAAACCATAAAGAGCCTCTGAAAACACCACAAGTGTTTCCAAATCCAATCCAAGACCCCCAAGATAAACCGCAGGGGCAAAAAGGAAAAAATCGTAAAAAGAAGATTGGGACGTACCCAAACCCAGTAGATGAGATTAAGCAGGTGAAACATCTAAGAGGTTTAGTGGAGGAGACTCAAAGGAAACTAGAACCAGAACCCATGCATATCAAAATTCATGACACAGTGTTTCCCACACAAGTTCATCCACCCCACGTGAACCATAGACCGTTAGCCATATCTAGTATCATCCAAGAAGGGAGTGAGGACAGGACATCAGAAAGTGAGCATACACCCTTCTTGTTGGAAAGGATGTTTAACGAAGGAATACCTGATCCCATTGAGGAATATGAGATTCCATCCTCACCAGTTCCTAGTCAAGGACCTACACCCTGCAAAACGCCAATGAATGTTGCCAAACTAGTGGACTTCATGTCTTCTGAGGTCCGAACCACGATCATAGCAAAGCTGTATGGAGATCCTGAGTTATTCCTTGCACTTCGAGCATTCCTTAACGGAGAGCTACGAACGGGATTACCGCAGTTTGCGCAACCAAATAGGCCTGACTCGATTATGATTGATGAGGAAAATCATGTGCAATCACTTGACTTAGATGGACACGAGTCTGTGATTGAGGTACCCATTAACGAATTAGGGCAGTATTTTGAAGGCGACGAGTCTGATGCGACCCTACCCATCACTACCAAGGGATTAACTATAAAGGGACTTCTTGATGGTGGTGCAGGAGTTAGCATCGTTACAAAAGATTGTTGGGAATCCATGGGAAAACCCCGCCTCAGTGTTACTAACATTGTGGTAAAGATGGCAAACGGTACCATAGCCAAACCTATGGGGATGCTCAAGGATCTTAAGATCAAAGTTCTAGGACACAAGGTACGACATACGTTCATTGTAATGGATTTCTCTAAACACCTTATGTCATATGAAATGATTTTAGGACGACCATTCATGAGGGAAGCACAAATGGTTCATGATTGGTCTAAAAATCATGTCTATTTGCAATTCCAAGACTCTGTCCTTAGAGTGGATTTGGTGACTGGTAAGGTACACCCCTTAGGGAGTAAAACCATTATTGATCATCGCTCTGACACCACAGTTCACTCGGCCCCACTACAATATTGTTACACTTGTAAGAAGGATACAGACATTGGCCAAGATTCTCCTTACATGGATGTGTTACCGGGTATGACGGAATCAGACAATGTGGATTGGGTCCACCTAGCATCAACCATAGACACTTGGGGAAATAGGGGGACGACCTGGGTAACACCTGAGGGGGATGAAATGCCTATACCCTTAAATATGCTACAAGCAATGCATATCGCTTCCGACAAGACTCATCCTAATGTAACAGAGAAAACATACAAGTGGGTCCCTAAAACCTCTGTAGTGAGCATGGTTGATGCAAAAAAACGGAAACCTAGTAAGAACCGTACCACTCGCTCCAAGAAAAGTAAGAAAATGTTGCGATGGATCCCTAAACGACTATTGGAAGCCCAAGGCTACTATCAAGGAAATGATCAAATCTGGGTGCCAAAACGTAGATTGTGCTCTTACCTATCACCTGACCCAAGTGAGCCCAATCCCGTAGCTCCAAAACGAATCAATGATCGTGAAAAGAAAAAAATCACAGAATGCTACACACCCGCTCTCGAGCTAGTTTGGGTACCAAAGAAAGAACGATTTGTTCCACCTAGCTCAGGAAGGGGAGAGTCCCATGAAGATTCTAGCTCATCATGTAATACATCCATAGAGGTAAAAGCTTCTACACAGCCTCCATCTATAGTAGTGGACCTCCATGAAGCTACAAAAGAATCCACACCTCCCAATGTTCAAGAATCACCTAATGAACCACTTCAAGTTCGATCCTGGGAGAGTACCTTACCACCCTTGCAACTTGACGAGGCACCTAGGGTAATAGAAAACTACTGGCAAAAATCCTCACCTATTACCAACTGGAACAATTGGTTTCAAAGGGTGACAAGCTCATTTCAAACGGTATGATCTACCCAAGGAAGGGGGGAGTGTTTGCTGACAGTCATCATTCATTTGTTTCCCTCTCAACCTTTTTCCCTGACCTCTCAATTCCAATCTTAGGGAATGTACATATAAAGCTTTATACTCACAAAAAAAAAAAAAAAAAAAAAGCAAGAGCAATTAGCAAACGAGTATGCACAATAAAAGTCAAAACATTGACTCAGACCTACACATGTCACATTTGGTACAGTGAAACAGAAACCTATGCCATAAAACACCTTTGATCCTCATCACTTGAGTGATGGAGGGTAGGTAAGATTAGTACGATAGGAATGTTTCTGTTTTAGAGTTGAGAGATTAGCAAAGTTCTCTTTTCCCACTGATGTTCCTCCTAGAGGTATTGTTTGTGTTTCATAGTGTGTACAGGAGCGTGTTGCTATTGATAGGATTTGGACCTTCATGGAACCTTCAAATCAAGCGCGACCATCAACACAAACAGGTGTTTCTTATCCATTAGCATTGCCCTTATCTTTTTTGCATCCATGTTTGTCTGCTTTGATTGTGATTGGTAGCATAATATTCAGCGCATTGGCTTAGTATCCAACATTTAATTCAATGCAATCTTTTGTCATAATCACTTGTTTAGGTGTAAAAATCAAGCAGTCCGACTAAGCTAGTCTGACCAAGCTAAGTATTAGAAATCTTCTCTTAATACCATGGGGAATGCCTTCCTAATAAGCAATGGTTACTTAGGTTCTTAATCCGATTTAGGCAGCATTGTATGAAATGTACTAGGGCTTTCTAGTGGGCTTAACCCTATCGACCTTTAGCTTAAGTATTATAAAGGGAGTTTACTAATGTGATGAGCCTGGGGAGGGTAACAGTGTTATATGACCCCCCAAAGTTACAAAATTTAAATGCTGAAAATGAACAAGCAAAAAATCAAAGTGCCACAATGTAAAATTTTAAGCTGGAAGAGAAATCTCAGCTTGATTTGGTACTTCACTCACATGTATTGCCTATGGTACTAGAGCCCTAGAGGTTCCCAGTGTGGGCGCTTTTCCTTGAGAAGCAAAAAACCCAAGGCATACAAAATAAGCACACACATCATAATTGAATCACTGTGAAAAGACCTTGGGGGGTCAAAGAAAAAGTAATCAGTCAGGCGATGATTTCATGAGAAATTCCTTTTATGGTAGCTTAACTACAAGGTTTTCTAGATATAGCCTCTAGTCAGCCCTTGAACATGAATACTTGGCTCTCGCGATTAAACAACTTAATTGACCACAGAAAATTAAGAAGCTTACCCATGGTATTAATATTCGATCTCTAGTGCTTTTCGACCGTCAAATTAGCGACCCCAGACTTGTTTAATTTTTTACCTTTACATCTGTTTATGCATTTGATTACATTGCAATTTAATGTTCATTGCTAACAAATTGTTTGAAATTCTTTTTCCAATCAATGTGTCTACCTAAAACTGCATATGCTTTTTAAGAGAATGCCATTACTGTGCCAATGTTGTTTGATTTTGCAGTGACTGAAGAAGGCTAAGGACATTCATCTCAAATGCTCTTCCACCTCGACAAACCAGCTTCAACTCAATAGCTTCCGAGGACGGAATCTACATCAGGAAGGGGGGCATGTTAACCCTCACGGCACATGGACACCCATCACCTACGATGGACGCGTATTATGTATTTGGTAGAGTCAGGTACCGGGCTTGTCGGACCAATAGGGAAAGGTAGAGTGATCGCCGATGAGAGGCGCACTTTAACTTGGACATTCAAGGGATTAGTTGGTTAAGCATGGGCGCCCAAGTGTGAATGGGGTGAGCTCCTATAAAAGCCAACTAAACCTAATTTTTACTCATTCTCTCATTTGTGCAATTGAAGAGTGCTCTTGCTCCATCTCCATCTTCTTCTTCTTCACCTCCTTGTGTGTGTGTGTGAGAGAGAGAGAGAGAGGGAGAGTGTGTGTGCGATCGAGCATTACGAAGGCACGACGGCGGCAAAGTGGTTGAGCGCGGCACGACTGCAGCTTCTTCTTCATCGCGGCGAGGAATCCACCACGAAGGCGAGCGTAGAGCGGTGAGTGACACACCCTTTGTTTTCTTGAGCTTGCTAGTTTAGGCTTGTTGTGTGCTTGGAGCCGTTTGTGGCTCGCATACGGTGTATTGGTAAGTCCCTTGCTTCGACAGTGCGGCAAGGAGCGCACAGTTCTCACCACAAGCTTGACCCTTAAGCCCATCAAGCTTGGGCTGGGTTCTTACCTAAAGTACATCCCTAGCATCTCAAGCATGACAAGCACCTCAAGCATCTCAATCATCAAGCACCTCAAGCATCTCAAGCATCTCAGTCATCAGGCACATCAAGCACCTGAGTCATCAAGCACGACAAGCACCTCAAGCACCTTAAGCTTGGGCCAGGTTCCCACCTAAGCTCAGGTCAAAGGACTTTTACACTTATATTGGAGGTCTTCAATGAAGCTAACCCTAAGGTATTATGCTCCATTGGTTAGCCTTGCTCTTTGATAGACTATCTCTCATTTGGCCCCTTTACCATTGGCCCCGTGTTGAGATAGATCTATAAGCACATGTCTATATCTTAACCCTTGTTCCCGTTTATTCTCCCACATTAAGTGATCATTTTAATATGATAAAATCATTTGGGTTGGTTAGATATTAGATTTTATGACATCCGTGCTGAGTATAAGGGGCTAGAGCCACAATGAGAGAAGAGCCATCTGGTTTTTGGGCAGTTGACTCTTCAAAACCATTACAAACAACAAAAGAACCATATATTTTGCTGGCACATGGTGAGCAGGCTTTCTTCTACAGAATCTCTTAGTCCATGGAGGTAAGGCGTGCCTTTTAATCCTCGAGGACATTGAATATTTGACACCACCAACTTAGATTGGAATCTCAGATGATGTAAATCAAGAGAACGACACAACTTCTGTACACGTTCCCATCTCCTAACAACATTAGCACATGTTGACTATTCCAACAAAGAAGAGAGCGACACTAATGCAATGGATGATGAAACGAAAGATATGGCCTTAGAATTAGACATCTCTTACTCTTAATGCAAACTTGACAACAACTGAAGAGCTTCAAGAAGCAATGAAGTACAATGAAGAGATCAAATTGATCATTGACCTCTTCTCAAGTTTGATTGAACCGTAAAAAATAGAGTACCGCAGAAGACAATTGAGTACCGTGGCGGTTTGCAGATCCAGTTCAAGGCAATAACACTTTACAAATTTCAACCCAAATTTCAGCCCATCAGGTTATATGGTTTCATTTTTTTGAGCAATTGGATGGTTTGAGTGCATGTATGTCTAGTAGTACTAACCCGACTGCAGATACAATTAGTCACGAAGGACCGATCTTGACTCTCGAGTCGAGTCAAAAGTACCAATTTAGGAAGTACCCTTTTCTTTCATGATTAGTCAGTTTTCATTGTTAGAGTCTCTTATTTGTGACAGTTTCTTGTATGTTTGTCATCGTCTATGTTTGTATACAATAAATGCATTTATGGTCTTGTGTTTTAAGTGTTTTTAGGAAGATCCCTCAATGGATATCTTGGAAGAAGTTGGACCCGAGATCCTAGACCAAGTTGAAGACATGAACCCGAAGCAGATGAAGTGGAGTCATGCCAGGTTTTGGAATCCCTTGTCAAAATAAAAGGACTCATTGGGGCCTCACTCTGCAGAGCATCTGGACACAGAGTATGAGAGTAGAGGTCCCTCAGGAGGTGTTGTCATAAAAACTAATATCTAATTCTCCTAAATGATTTTCTCATGTTAAACTGATCATTTAATATGGGGAAGTACCAGGGGAGAAAAAGTTAGAATATTCGTTAAGCTGGCAGACCGGACACAGTAGGGATCCAAATGAGGGAAAAGAGGGATCCAAAGGGCGGGGCATCTGCAAAAGAGCAAGATGCAACAATGGGCTTAAAAGACCCTAAGGTTCAGCCCATTAAGACTTCCAAAATGCTAAGGTTCCACAATTCAAAGGTTGTGTCCAATGGTCAAAAGCTTAGGAAATTTGGATGCTTTGTATGTGTGTAAAAAAGTCTTCCCAAGTCCTACAAAGGAGCGGGCAAGCCCAAGAAGTAGGGGATGAGAGAGAAATACACACACACGCACTCACAAGCTTCCTTTGCACACAAGGGGAAAGAGGGACACATGTTAGCTCCCTAGCACAGATGCCCACAAGGTGTACTTAATTCCTATTGGATGGACATAGAGGTGGACCAATGAGAATTAGGCTAGAGTAAATCTAGTTTAATTAATTGAAAAACACTTAATAAAAGAACCAGTAAGAATTAAGCTCTCTAGAAGACTATTGGACAGTCTCCCAAGGGGTCCAATGAGCATACAGCAACCCACTGGCTTACCTGATTGCTATTGGCGAGGAGGCAAAGGGGTCCAATGAGAGTTTAGTTGCATTTATTAATTACCTAAAGCTCTCACAAAAGGAAAAAGGGGGACACATGTCAGAAGGCTATCACTTATGCTTCTTGATATTCATTGGCTAAGCCTGGAAAGCACCAATAGGGTGTGAGCATGAGCACATAGCAAGAGGGGTCGACCAAGAGAGAGAGGGGGCTGATTTTTCAAAGGCATTATCACTTACACACTCACACAATCTCATGTGTGAAGCAAAAAGACTCTCTCTCTCTCTCTCTCTCTCTCTCTCTCTCTCTCTCTCTCTCTCTCTCTCTCTCTCTCTTGTTCTCAAGCTTTAATCGAAAGCTTATCACCTACTCCAAGCTTGTGAGAAGGGAGGCCTACACCAACAACTCTTGGCTTTGTGATGAAAATTCAACCAAGAGCCAAGATTCAATGCATGCTCATCTCCTCTACCATGCTAATTACTAAGCTAAGCTACGTAATATGAGTAATTACGTGAGGAGATGTATATCTTTCTCGTAAGAATACTTATTCTTCCTGTCAATCTACTCTCATACCCCGCTAGCTCTCACCATATTTGAAGGTGTGTGAGTTCTTGGGTCTGAGACCGTGAGGGAATTGATGTTGTGTTTGATAACTATTTTGCTTAGTGCATGAAGTTTCCATCTTCATTGCACTAACTAGTATTGAAGGAACACAAAGATTTGTATTGTAAAATGTCTCTCTTGATTGGAGAAACCATAATACAAAGCCTTTTGGAGGGGGACTGGCTCCATGTAAATCCGGTCCTCAATTATTGTCAATAGCTTAATTTCTCTCTCTTTTGAAGTATTGCTAATGCTATCTAACTAGGTGTTATACTTTTTGTGGCTCTCTCCACCCAAGCACTCTTGTTATTCTCATTAGGAATCTATTCTAATAAAATGCTCACTATGTTCATGCTATTTTATGCTACACACAAGTTATTAGGCCATTAAATGTTACATTGGTATCAGAGCACAAGGTTTCTCCTTTCTTGCTTAAGAAGGGAGGTCGTCAAGCTAGCTGTAAATGGTATTTTTAATTGCAAATGAGTAAGTAGAATAGGGATATTTTAGCCTTGCGATGCGCCTTCCTTCGTGCAGATAACGGGGCCGTCAAGAGCTATGGTCTTAATAGTGGAGTCGTATGGGGCTTGTCTACGGATTTACGGATTAACCACTATTGAGCTATTAGAAGCTTGATAGGAGCTGGTGTTGTTTTTGTGTTGAACGAACCTCTCTTCTATTCCTTCCAATTAATGGTATTCGAGCCACAGGTACAGTAGCTTGAGTGATTTTTGTAAAGGGGTAAAGAGGAGTAGAAACTAGGGCTTGAAGTGCCAAAGTACACCTAAAAGTTGTTAGAATGGCTGACAATAGTAAAGAGAGTGAAATTAATGTTGACTCACTTTGATTTTGCTAATGAGCAGGCTACTAATGATGCCCCTATGCTTGTTAACTACCTTGTTTCTAGGCTTCAACAAGCCATGGGCAATCCATCCCTCCAAAGTGAAGTGCAACGGTAGCTTTGTGCTCATGGGATTCTCCAAGCTCCCCACCATGACGAGAGAGCACCTAGGAAGCCTCCTTGTGAGACTTCCAAAAGAGGCCTCTCTCCAATTCGGGAAGAAGAAGAGGATCCATACGAAGGGCTCAAAAATTTGCTTCTTGATGATGCATCTCCTTCTCAAAGGAGAACTCAAGAGCCTCTCCTGAAGGAACGAGAAAGAAGTGAGTCTCCCGCCACCTCGACGGAGATGGCTCCATGAAGACGGTGGGCTAAACGCTCTCCATCACCTCCAAAGCGGAGAAGACCATCACACACTTCTCCACACCATAATTCAAAGTGGGATGAGAAAAACCAAGAGAAGAAAAAGGCGAGCAAGAGGACACCCTCTTCTCCATCTTCTTCATCCCCTTCCTCTTATGAAAGTGATGGTGAAGACAAAGAAGATCAAGGCAAGAAAAAGGTGAGAAAGAGGTCTCCCTCTTCTCCATCTTCCTCAAATTATTCATCCTGGTGCAACTTTGGAACCATGAAAAAGAAGAGGCCATAGGAAATCCTATGCCGCATGGAAGAGGTCATCCAAGCTCAAGAAATTCAAAGAGGGAGGGAAGAGCATCTCTTTCATTACCTACGATGGCACCTTTGGTGCCAGGGACAAAGTCTTGGCCTTTATTCAACAATTCGATGCGGCGTTTGGAGATGAGGGCTTCACGGAGTCCTCTATGCTATGCCATGTAGCTCTGCACTTTCAAAATTCCGCCAGGCAATAGTGGTCTAGCCTACGGGCCTACGGGCCAACGGTGAAGCTCCATGAACATGGAAAGCTTTTAGAGATTCCATTATGAAGCAGTTTTTGGCCATCGATGTTAAAGACAAAGTACTCACTAAATGGAAAAGCTTAAAGCTCTCTCCTTACGAATCCATCCACAAATATGTAGACAAGTTTTGGGACCTACAACTCAAAGCTGCTATCTTCAAAAAGTTGGATTTTGGAGAGAAAAAGCAACAATTTTGTGCGGGCTTAACCGAAGAAATGGCAATGTATGTCAACTCCCAAAGGCCACGCACCATATCGATGGTTATACACCATACTATGGTGGCTTCTCGAATCAATTTCCAAACAGGGGCTAAAAGAAATTCTAAGCCCATGAAAAACAAGGGTTCCAATGAGCCTAAGGGAAAGGACAATGTCCAAAAGTCTTCTAAGGGCAACTCCAACAAAGCTAAAGAGAAGGGAGTTTACAAAGGTAAAAACAAACTCTCTCCTAAAGAGCTTGAGTGTTATCGCAAGGATAACCGTTGTTTCAAGTGCGGAGAGCAAGGGCACGCGTACCGTGCTTGTCCCCAAAAGAATACCCTCCATGAGCCTCCTCAAGCTACCTTGGTTGAAATCCAAGAGGAGGAAATTCACCACAAAGGATCTCCTCTATGAAATGCTTGGGGAAAGGTAAGAGAACCTGATGATTTTATTCTCTTTGACCCTGGTTCTACTCACAATTTCATATCCACGGTGTTAGCCACAATCTAGGCATACAAGCCTATGAGATGGGAGATGTCCTACCCGCAGACAGTGCTTTCAAGGGGCAAGAAGCTTCAGTCACTCCCTTAATCAAGAAATTAAGGCTCCATGTCCAAAGCTATGTGGACAAAGAGGACTTCTTTATCTCTCCTCTCAAGCATGAGGATGTAATCCTAGGGGCACCATGGTTTGATCACATGGCTACCAATGTTAAATTCCCTAAAAGGAGAATCTCCTTTAGGTTCAGGAAAAAAGATATGTACATAGATGCTTAGGAAATGGGTAACACCATACCCATTGTACATACGCAAGCTTTAAATAAGTCAATAAAGAGCTCTATTTCCGTGTACATGATTTTTGTTAAAGACTCTCAAAATGAACCTAATGTTCTAGCAAAAGAAAATTTACACAATAAAAAGGAATTTTCTCAAGGGGTTTCAAGATGTCTTTATTGACTACGTCCCTTGTGAGCTACCTCCTAAACAAGGCAATGATGACCATGAAATTGAACTTCTTCCAGGAAGTTCACCGCCTAATGAACTTCCTTATAGAGTTTCTCAAGCTCATGAAGACGAGATTATGCGGCAAGCGCATGAGTTAGTTGAGAAGGGCATGGATAGGCCTAGCTCATCTCCATTTTGCTCACCTGTGCTATAAGTGCAAAAGAAAGACGACAATATCGTATGTGTGTCGACTATAGAGCACTAAATAGGATCACTATCAAGAATAGGTTTCCCGTTCCAAGGGTAGAAGACCTATTTGATAATCTACAAGGATCGACCTACTTCAGTAGGATTGACCTAAAAAGTGGGTATCATCAAATAAGTAGTTGATCAAGACATTGTAAAGACCGCATTTCACACTACATTTGGTCTTTACAAATATATTGTCATGCCTTTTGGCTTGACCAATGCACCAGCCACATTCAACCACTTGATGGAGAAGCTATTCATGCCTCACTGAACCTTTACTGGAGTGTTTTTTTAATATATCATCATCTACTCTAATTCATTAGATGAACACAAGCAACACCTCCAAGTAATATTTCAAGTTCTAAAAGAGAATAAACTTTATATTAATCGAAAGAAAAGTGAATTTTTCTTACAAGAGATTCAATATTTAGGTCACACTATCTCTCAAGATGGCATCCAAATGGATCCATCAAAGTTAGAGGTAATAAAAGGATGTCCTAAACCAAGGAATCTTCATGAACTAAGAAGCTTTATAGGTATGTGTGCATACTATAGACGCTTCTTAGAAAAGTTCTCACAAATTTCAGGACCATTACATGACCTAACAAAGAAAAAATTTAGGTATACATGGTCTGCCAAGGAGAACAATCCTTTTGAAAATCTTAAAGAAAAGCTTATCTCTCAACCTATGCTTACACTACCGGGTCTCTCAAAGCCATTTGAGGTCCAATGTGATGCTTGTGGTGATTTCCTTGGAGCTGTTTTGCTCCAAGAAGGGCACGCCATAGGCTACGAAACTCAAAGGATCGACCCTATTGAGGAAGCTCTAGGCATATATGAAAAAGAACTCCTCGCAGTTCTACATGCCTTAGACTAATGGAAGTACTATTTATTGGGGACTCCTTTCATTTTGCAAACGGATCACCAAAGTCTTAAGTACTTCATGACGTAGACCAAGCTCTCTTACAAACAAATGAGGTGGGTAAAATTTTCTTTCACAATTTCATTTTCACATTGCTCGCAAGCATAATCAAGTAGCCAATGCACTCTAAAGACGGCCGAGAGTGAATGCAGTTTCCATAGCAAGTCACAATGATCTATCATCTATGATAGATGAGTACACTATTGATTCCGATTTAGAGATGTGATTTCAGCCCTTGCACTAGGGAAGAAAGAGGAACCATTTACTTTACAAGATGGTTATCTTCTCTATGAAAATAGACTATGCGTTACTAACTCACTACATGAGAAAATAATGTATGAATCTCGTGCTCCTCCTTATGCGGGGCATAGAGGGATTCAGTCTACCTAAAGGGGATTGAAACCTATTTCTATTGGCCTACCATGAAATCAAACATACAAGAGTATGTTTCTAAATGTGTGGTACACCAAAAGACAAAGTTTGAAAGAGGGAAGCAACCTAGATTGCTTCAACCTTTGTCAATCCCTAATTCACCATCGGAGAGCATATCCATGTATTTTATCTTTGGATTGCCTAAGTCTATCCCATGGGAATACGGGAATATGGACGATAGTAGATAGGTTTAGTAAACCAGCTCATTTTATACCTATCAAAAAGACTATCGAAGCCCATCAAATGACAACCCTCTTCATTTCACAAATCTTCAAGTACCATGGCTTGCCAATGTCCATAGTGTCGGATAAAGATCCTAGAATGACCAGTAATTTTTGGAAGGGTCTCTTTGAGAATTTAGGGACAAGGATAAACTTCTCTTCGGTCTATCACCCACAAACGGATGGCCAAAGAGAAATAGCTAAGCTAACAATTCTTGATCTACTAAAAGCCTATGTAACGGAAGTAGATCAAAGGTCCCAACGGGAGAAGTACTTACCCTTAGTGGAGTATGCCTACAGTAACATTGTACATACTTCCACGGGAAAGGCACCTTTCGCAATAATTGTGGGAAGATCAAAAAGTCCCTTGCTACTTAAAGTACACGGGAAGATCTTCGCTGCAGATGAGTATAGCAGAGACCTACAAGAATCTTTCCAAAAAATTAAGGATGCTATTGGGTCTTACTCAAATTTCACAAGGCTCGATTAAGGCACACGACGAGCAAGAATCCTATAGGACACCAAAAGTACTATGCTAAGTTAGCAAAAAGGTATTATGGTCCCTTCCAGATTCTTAGGCCAATCATTGATATGGCCTTCAACTCAAGTTGCCCATCCATTGGCTCATACATAATACTTTCCATGTGAGCCTACTAAAGCCTTACAAAGGAGAGCCACCTCAAGAACCAACTATTGAAGACCCACCGGAGATCGAGGAGACCAAGAAGAGGTGTTGCAACCTGAGTCCATTCTCCGACATGAAGACAAGGTATTAAGAGGCGGTAAGACTATCCGACGATATCTTATTAATTTTAAGAATTATCCTTTTGAAGATGCTAGATGGATGCAAGGCATACAAATAAAGGAGAACCTAATTCTTGTCAATGCTTACAATGCTTCCCTAGAGTAAGTAAATGTACAAATGTTAAAAATGAACAAAGTTTTTGTCTTATAAGACTCTCTTTTTCTTTATTGTGCACAAAATTAAAGTATTATGCATGCTTAGATCAATTTTGTAGAGACGACGTCTCCCAAACACCAAAAGTAGAGCTTGTCACTCTCCCGGGGAGGTCACCTTATAAAACTGTAACCTATCACGTGAGTTCAACAGAAGGGTATTTAAAGTTCTTGAAACTTACAGAAATATATATATAGAAGAGCATTATTTTTTCAAATTTGAAAAAAACTTACATATTTTAAAAGAAAAGGGTACATTATATTCTTAAAAAATTTTACAGATAAGGGGTTTTACAAACATGTCTTCAACACACGTGATATGGTAGTTTTACACATAGTGAACCCCCCGAGATCACTCTACTATGGAAGATTGATAGGACTAATGTGCAGACATGCTTGTGGGGCAGCTTAGGCTCTCAAGCACCAAATGGACTAGTCATCCATTTTGGAACAATGTCGTAGGGTAACATAGGGATCCTCTACCCGCTAGGAAAAGGACTAATGAATATGCTTTATCTTCTCTACCCCATAGCCGAGGATGACTATGATTTTGAGAGAGAGGTAATGTCATGATAATTAATATCTAATTCTCCTAAATGATTTTCTCATGTTAAACTGACCATTTAATATGGGAAAGTACCAGGGGAGAAAAAGTTAGAATATTGGTTAAGCTCGCAGACCGGCCACAATAGGTATCCAAAGGAAGGAAAACAGGGATCCAAAGGGGGGGCCATCTGCAAAAGAGCAAGGTGCAACAATGGTCTTAAAAGACCCTAAGGTTCAGCCCATTAAGACTTCCAAAATGCTAAGGTTCCAAAATTCAAAGGTTGTGTCCAATGGTCAAAAGCTTAGGAAATTTGGATGCTTTGTATGTGTGTAAAAAAGTCTTCCCAAGTCCTACAAAGGAGCGGGCAAGCCCAAGAAGTAGGGGATGAGAGAGAAATACACACACACGCACTCACAAGCTTCCTTTGCACACAAGGGGAAAGAGGGACACATGTTAGCTCCCTAGCACAGATGCCCACAAGGTGTACTTAATTCCTATTGGATGGACATAGAGGTGGACCAATGAGAATTAGGCTAGAGTAAATCTAGTTTAATTAATTGAAAAACACTTAATAAAAGAACCAGTAAGAATTAAGCTCTCTAGAAGACTATTGGACAGTCTCCCAAGGGGTCCAATGAGCATACAGCAACCCAATGGCTTACTTGATTGCTATTGGCGAGGAGGCAAAGGGGTCCAATGAGAGTTTAGTTGCATTTATTAATTACCTAAAGCTCTCACAAAAGGAAAAAGGGGGACACATGTCAGAAGGCTATCACTTATGCTTCTTAATATTCATTGGCTAAGCCTGGAAAGCACCAATAGGGTGTGAGCATGAGCACATAGCAAGAGGGGTCGACCAAGAGAGAGAGGGGGCTGATTTTTCAAAGGCATTATCACTTACACACTCACACAATCTCATGTGTGAAGCAAAAAGACTCTCTCTCTCTCTCTCTCTCTCTCTCTCTCTCTCTCTCTCTCTCTCTCTCTCTCTCTCTCTCTCTCTCTCTCTCTCTCCTTCTCAAGCTTTAATGGAAAGCTTATCACCTACTCCAAGCTTGTGAGAAGGGAGGCCTACACCAACAACTCTTGGCTTTGTGATGCAAATTTAACCAAGAGCCAAGATTCAATGCATGCTCATCTCCTCTACCATGCTAATTACTAAGCTAAGCTACGTAATATGAGTAATTACGTGAGGAGATGTATATCTTTCTCGTAAGAATACTCATTCTTCCTGTTAATCTACTCTCATACCCCGCTAGCTCTCACCATCTTTGAAGGTATGTGAGGTCTTGGGTCTGAGACCATGAGGGAATTGATGTTGTGTTTGATAACTATTTTGCTTAGTGCATGAAGTTTCCATCTTCATTGCACTAACTAGTATTGAAGGAACACAAAGATTTGTATTGTAAAATGTCTCTCTTGATTGGAGAAACCATAATACAAAGCCTTTTGGAGGGGGATTGGCTCCATGTAAATCCGGTCCTCAACTATTGTCAATAGTTTAATTTCTCTCTCTTTTGAAGTATTGTTCATGCTATCTAACTAGGTGTTATACTTTTTGTGGCTCTCTCCACCCAAGCACTCTTGTTATTCTCATTAGGAATTTATTCTAATGAAATTCTCACTACGTTCATGCTATTTTCCGCTACACACAAGTTACTAGTCCATTAAATGTTACAGGTGTACTTTGCAATGATTAATGATAAAGAAATATCAAAAGGGGCCCCAGTCCTTGGAGCCAATACCTCTGGGCACGAAACTACACCGCGGGCCGTGTCGACTCTCTCTCTCTCTCTCTCTCTCTCTCTCTCTCTCTCTCTCTCTCTCTCTCTCTCTCTCTCTCTCTCTCTCTCTCTCTCTCTCTCTCTCTCTCTCTCTCTCTCTCTCTCTCTCTCTCTCTCTCAAAGTTCGGTGATTAAGAAGTTTTTATTCGTGTGTTGATTTTGATTTCTTGCTTGGAGTGTCCAAGCCTTTACATACAGATAGGAGATGCTAATATGGACAAAATAATTCACGATCATATGCTTAGTCAAGGATTGTTGAAAGAAAAAGTCGTGCTTGGCTTTGCCCTGCTCAACATGCATGCCAGATGTGATGTACTTCATTAAACACAAAAAGTGCTTGAGGAGCATCTTGTCCAAGATTTTGTCTCATGGAATGTACCGATTGTGAAATATGCCCAACATATGAAGCTCTGGGCTGTTTTGGATGGATGCCAAGCCAGAGTGTCTCTCCAACTACAATCACATGGATTATATGTTAACCTGGGGAAAACCAAGGTTATGCTGTTTAACACTACACCATAGTGGGTCAAGAAGTCAACACTTACGTTTACATATGGCCAGGAGACGGTGGTGTACACAGATGCATACACCTATCTTGGGGTAGTTTTCAATGGACCAACGTTTTCATTGAGGAGAGCAGTAGAGACTAGATTCATGAGAGCTTATGCAACCTTGGGAGGTTTGGAGAAGATGTGTTTGTAGGTTCAATTTCAGGGACCTCGAACAAAGATGTGTCTTTTTGACACTCTAGATGCTTCAGCTATGCTCTACGGGGTTCAAATTTGGGGGCCCTCAATGGACCACCTGGGCAGATCTGGTGGCACTTCTAGATGGAGATGTATGGCAAGGCCTCTAGTCTCTATGATCTCTCAAATGACTTGGGCTAAGGCCTCAGTGCCAAATGACATTATTCAAGCTTAGCTAATTGCCCCCCCTCTTGTAGTTGAGGCCCTTACTAGATCAATTTCCTTCATGCATAATTTATGGGACCTTCCCAAAGATAGATATGCTCGGCTAGCCTTTGAATCATCCCGACAGCTAGAGCTACAAGGGCACACAAGATGTTGGTATGGGAAAATATAGACATGGTTTCAGTCACATGGCTTCAGCATGGATAGGTTGCCTCCATTCTAGTACTCCTTGGATGCACCCTCCCTTTCTCTCACACGGACAAAGACCACTAGACTTATATGTCAGGATTTGATTCAACTAGATATCAGAAGCACATGGATACAGTCAGTACAAGAGTTGGCCATGAAGATGGATTTCTATAGGAAGCATCTCCCCTCCAACTAACAGAGGATGGATTTGTGATCACATTGGTCTATATGGACACCCATTTATCCTATGGGATACGATGTGCTATTGGTCAATGTGCACATCATTGCATCAGCTAGAGATTGAGACTGGTAGATTTAGGAAAATACCAGTAGAAACCATAATGCTAGCTGTGTTATATAGATCCAGAGACAGAGTCACATCACATTTGTCATTCTCCGGTATACTATGAGATACGAGGCCGCTTTCACTATCTCTTCACAGAGGGTTTTGGACCATTGGCTAGTCATGAGATATCAGGATCAGAGATGCCTCGGGTTGTTTTTGCTAAAGCTGCACAGACATAAGGAAAGTATCTTGAGGAGACCAGGCAGTGGGAGACATTTACAGAGGGAGATCACCGATTTATTTAGAGGAGGGACTCCATGATCGGATGAGCATGCTTCACAACTGACTTCAAAGCCCACTTCTACCAGAGGTATATTAGTGGATAGAGCCCGATGTCGAGCATCCTTGGACATAGATGATGATGATTTTCAGTCTGACAATTTTAACTTTTTAGTTTCAGTCTTTTAGTCTTTCACTTCACTTTAGTTTATTCTTGTACCCAGACATTGGATTAGATCCAAAGGATTATTAGTTTGTTCTCATAGGTCATTTTGGCCTTTTGAAGATGTTTAGTAAAATAGTTCATTTCATTTCATTTCTCTCTCTCTCTCTCTCTCTCTCTCTCTCTCTCTCTCTCTCTCTCTCTCTCTCTCTCTCTCTCTCTCTCTCTCTCTCTCTCTCTCTCTCTCTCTCTCTATGTGTGTGTGTGTGTGTGTGTGTGTGTGTGTGAGTAATTACTAACCGTGCATTTTGGGTCATAAAAGCTTGGCAATTTCAAGCCCAATCTTTTTTGGGTCCCATCCCTCTCCAAACTCGCGTTGTATTGAAAAATCACAAACGTTTTGTCAATATCTAGTTGATCTATGCATTACAAAAAGATAGATTTGAAGGAGTACGAGTGGAAGTGCGACGCGAGAGAGAGTGCGAGAAGAAGAGCACGATGATATGGTGAACTCGCTCTACTGTAATGTGTAGAGCATAGTGAGTTCTTATTAGGTTTTCACAAAAGAATATGTGTACATACTTGGCGGCCCGCCCACTTACCTGGGCGACCACATTGGGCTTTATACCCCAACAACCTCCCACTTAAAGTCCAATGTGGTACTTTAAGTGTGAGAGAAGCTACTATACAAGCTAATATACAAGAGATGTAGAGAAGTGATGTACTACCCTACACCTAACTGCTTGCGAAAATGCGCAAAGCTCTCTGAGGGAAGTCCTTTTGTAAGTAGATCAGCAGGATTTTCTGTGGTGTGAACTTTGACAAGCTGAAGTTGCTTATCCTCGAGCATTTCCCTGATGAAATGATACTTCACATCCACATGCTTTGTCTTTGAGTGATAAACTGGATTGCGAGCCAATTGTATAGCACTTTGACTATCACAATATAACACATGCATCTCTTCTTTGATTCCCAAATCTGTTACTAGTCGATTAAGCCAAATTGATTCTTTGCATGCCTCTGATGCTACAACATATTCAGCCTCTATAGTAGACTGAGTAACACAATCTTGTAATCTAGAACGCCATGATACTGCTCCACCAGCCAATGTAAAGACATACCCTGACGTAGACCTTCAGTTGTCTAAGTCACCTGCATAATCTGAGTCTGTAAAACCCTTTACACTTAGCTCCTGACTCCCATAGCATATACGCATACTCTTTGTAGCTTTCAGGTATCTCAATATTCCTTTCACTGCCTCCCAATGTTTCTTGCCTGGGTTTGACATGTATCGACTTACTACTCCCACTGCAAATGCAATGTCTGGGCGAGTAGAAATCATTGCATACATTAAACTACCCACTGCAGAAGCATATGGAATCTTATCCATTTCAGCCTGTTATTCCTCAGACACAGGACAATCTTGTTTGCTAAGTTTCACATATGGTGGCAATGGAACACTCAATGCCTTTCCCTTCTCCATATTGAAACGTTGCAAAACCTTGTCAATATACTCTGTTTGAGATAACCAAATCAACTTCTTTGATCTGTCTCTCTCAATGCGCATACCAAGTATATGACTTGCCTCACCCATGTCTTTCATATCAAACGATTTTGCCATCTTTGACTTCAAAGCTGAAATTTCTTCCAAGTGCTTGCCAGCAATCAACATGTCATCCATATACAAAATAAGGATCAGCCAACTGCCATCCTTAGCTCTCTTTGTATATAGACAGTGATCGAACTCACTACGTTTGTAGCCTTGAGAAAGCATAAACTTGTGGAACTTATGGTACCATGCCCTCGGTGATTGTTTTAAGCCATAAAGACTCTTTAACAACTGGCATACCCAATCTTCCTTGCCTTTCTCAACAAACCCTTCTGGCTGCTGCATGTAAATTTCCACATCTAAATCACCATGCAAGAACGTTGTCTTGACATCCATTTGGTGCAACACCAAATCTAATATGGCAACCAATGCAAGAAAGCATCTCAATGTAGTCATCTTGACTACCGGAGAGAAGACTTCATCAAAGTCAATGCCTTGTTCTTGCTTAAAGCCCTTGGCAACAAGCCTTGCTTTGTACTTTGGCTGACTATCATGAGCGGTGATCTTATACCCGTAAACCCATTTACAAGGTAGATCCTTTTTGCCCTATGGTAATTTAACTAGCTTCCATGTCTTGTTTTTATGCAGAGCTTTCATCTCTGACTGCATGGCGAATTGCCAATTCCCAGAGTCCTTCATTTGCACTGCTTCCTTGTAACATGAAGGCTCATTGCAATCAGTCAACATGACATAGTTCATAGATGGAACAAACCTATCAGGAGGTCGCGTGACACATCCAGATCTATGCACAATAGGTGGCTCAGGCTCAGCCACAACCTGTGGTTCCACTCTATCCTGTCCTTGCTCCTCTTGAGCCCTGACATTTTGTCTTGCACGTGCAGGTCCATCGAAGACACGTGCAGGTCCATCTTCTTCGAAGACAACTCTTCTAATCTCCTCAACCCTCTCTGGTTTAGAATGATATTTGGCTTCATTAAAGTGAACATCATTGCTACGGATAACCTTTCTGGATTCGGGATCCCAAAGTCTGTACCCCATCTCACCAGAATTACCATATCCTAGAAAGATGCACTTTCTACTCTTTGGCTCAAGTTTGTTCCTAAATTCCTTTGCAACGTGAGTATATGCCTCACAGCCAAAGACTCTGAGATGCTTGTATGAGGGCACCTTGCCTGACCATACCATCTCTGCCACTAAATCCTTCTGCAAAACCTTGCTAGGAGATCTATTTATAAGATGAACAGCTGTTGATACAACTTCAGCCCAAAACCCATTTGGCAGTTGTGCATTAGACAACATACTTCTGACCTTCTCTTGTATGGTCCTATTCATCCTCTCAGCAACACCATTTTGAGGAGGATTGTAAGGAGCAGTAAGTTCACGTTTTATACCTTTTGACTCACAAAAGTCCTAAAAGGCCTTTGAAACATACTCTCCACCATTGTCAGTGCGTAAGCATTTAAGCTTCTTGCCACTCTGATTCTCCACAAGTGTCACAAACATTTTGAAAACACTAAACGCTTCATCCTTGTGATTGAGAAAGTAAACCCATATTTTCCTCGAGTAATCATCTATAAATGTCATAAAGTAAGAAGCTCCCCCTAGAGATAGGTTAGGCATAGGTCCACACAAATCACTATGAACAAGTGCCAACTGTGTATCTCTTCTACTGCTTCTATGCTTATGTGGCTGTTGTGTTTGCTTACCATATAGACAATGTCCACAGAATTCAAAATCATTAAATGAAAAGCCAGGCAAATAACCAGAATGAGACAAGATTTCCATTCCCTTCTTGGACATATGTCCTAACCGGCTATGCCACAAAGAAACGTTCGGCTGCTCGGTTACATTGATTACATTTTTAGAGACATTTGATATATAAATCATGTAAAGTCCTCCAGACTTTACTCCATGTGCTACTGTCATAGAACCCTTGGATATATTCCACATGTTCTGTCCAAAAGTGGTGACGTAGCCAGCATCATCAAGTAAACCTGTGTTGATCAAGCTCTTTGTAATTGCGGGAACATGTCTCACATTCTTCAGCGTGAAAGAAGAGCCATTCTGAAACTTCAATTGAACATCTCCAACACCTAAGATCTCACATGTCTGCCCATTGCCTAGCCGAACATGATCTTTAGTGGTCACATAAGAGGTAAACCACTCCTTGTTTGGAGACACATGAAGTGATGCCCCTGAGTCTATAATCCAATCACTCAATGCATTTCCATCAGATGCTGTAAGAAGAGTTGAGTCCATTGTATTCTTCAAGAAGTAGATGTCTCCTGACACTAGACTGTCATCCTCTACAACAGTGTTTGTCACATTTATTTCTTGAACCTTCACTGAGGACTTGTTCTTCTCACCATGGTCTTCAACTTTCTCTTTGCCTTTTTCTGCTTTCCATTCTCTGCAGTCTCTTTTCATGTGACCCTTCTTGCCACAATGGTAGCATTCTATGTCACTCTTGCCTTTAGCAGTGCGGGACTTGCTACAAGACCGATTCCTCTTTCCACCTTTGTACTTTTCTTTGGTCCTTCCCCTGACAACTAAGGTTGTTCCTTTGCCTTTGTCCATTGTCTTTCTATTGGTTTTTTCAGTAAGCAGACTTCCTTCTACACCTGCTATGTTCAAACCATCTGGAGGTGCAGAATTACTCAAAGCTGTGCGAAAAGTGTCCCAACTTTCCGGCAATGTGATCAACAGGAACATAGCTCTAACAGGTTCATCAAACTTGACACCTTGAGCTGACAACTGACTATAGATTGTGTTGAATTCATTCAGATGATTGGACATAGGTGTCCCTTCTTTCATCTTCAAGTCAACAAGCTTCTTAAGCCATTCTTAAGCCAGTATACCCGTGAAGCTGCACTCTGCTTCTCATAAAGATCACTCAGCTTTAACCATGCTTGATAAGCCGACATCTCGTCTACTACATTGAAGTAAACGCTTTCTGCCAAAGTCAGCATAATGGTAGAAAGTGCCAATTCATCCATTTCGCTCCATTCATCTTCGTCCATATCTTCTGGTTTTATCCCCTTGAGCTTTATAGGTTTTATCTGCTTCTTTTGTACCAACACGTGCCAAATTTGCTTCTTCCACAATGGGAAATTGGTTCCATCCAGCTTCTTGATATTGTAAAGAGCAGTGTCCTGTGATCCAACCATAGCTACACTTCACAGTAGTTTACTTTCCTGGAAAAAATTCGGCAGAGTTTCCCCTGTAAACTGACCTCTGAACCAATATCAACCTGTCAAATGAACCAAGAAAGCTTCAGATTCTGCAGAAATTTCGACAGAGTCTCCTTTGTAAAATGGCTTTGGTGTACTCAAATAACAGACCAAAAAACAGCTCAAAAAACCACTATCTCTCTAAGCTGTGGGTAAACCTGTCCTACACCTGTACTGTCTCTCACTGTCACGCATTGTCCTGTTATTGTCCTGTCACTGTCCTGTAAGCATAGACTGCGACAATGCCTCAACGGCAGTAAAGCAAAGATGCAATCCCAACTGTCTAACTCACAGTCAATACATCCTAGTTGCCTATCTAAGGGTGCTCGAGGGATCGCTCCAAGACCTGTATCACCGAAAGGATCTCAACATTCGAGAATCCCCCAGCTCAATAAAACCTCACTCGACCCTCAACAAAGGCTGCAGTAAATCTGACAATACATAGACTTCCCACAAAGTCATACATCCACAAATTTCCCATTATATGGTGTAACCGCTGCGGCGGTTGTTTGCTGCGTGACTCATAGCCAGCAAACCCTCAACAGACATACATCATCTCAGACAATACATCCCATGTGGAAGTACCTGCAATGTCAGGATGAAATCTGAAATATCAAGCAGCAAACACAAGCTACCTGATGAACTAGTGAATGTCGCCTACAATCTATGTGTAGATGCGCCCGTGTCGTATGTGACACGCCTCCAAGAACTGTGAGCCGTCCTTCGTTGTGTAGACACCCACAAATCAGCACTCTGGAAGTGCAGATATCCTCAGCACCTACAGTCGTAGGCCGAAAAGCCCAAATTTGCAGAATCGGATCTGCACCCGCTGAGATCACGTAGTCAAAAAATGGCTTACGCAGAACTTTGTCGAAGCCGAACGGTGGCCGAGATGACCTCAGAATGAAATTCTGAGAACACCAAGCCCTTCAGACTCTCCCACAGGATTTGGGGCCGTGTCTTTGCCTGTCACTCCAATCTGAGATGGTGACTCTAGCCTCCTGCAGTGCTGCCCCGAGCCTCGATCTGAGCTCTGATAGCAGTTGAAGGAGTACGAGCGGAAGTGCGATGCGAGAGAGAGTGCGATAAGAAGAGCATGATGATACGGTGAACTCGCTCTTCTGTAATGTGTAGAGCATAGTGAGTTCTTATTAGGTTTTCACAAAAGAATATGTGTACATACCTGGCGGCCCGCCCACTTACCTGGGCGACCACATTGGGCTTTATACCCCAACAAGATTAGACCAAGTGAATAGTCATAAAACATTTAAAACAATACATAGATACGTACACCCAAAGTATGTGGAGTCGGGGCATGTATGGCTCCTCCAGCTGCCCTATGCACTAACAAAAAAGGACGCCACCTCCAATGGGCACAACCCGCCCATCAATGTTGATGTTGCAAGTGACGATGTAAGTGCCAACACACGACCGAAAAGGTCCCTAGTGGTCAGAACTGGGTCCTAGGTGTGTTACCATATACATGTGGTAGAGATGTGTGTGAACACACTAGGACCGCTGGGGCATTTTTTCCCTCTTTAGGAGGTTTTTTCCCCCGTGCATTGTATATACGCCCATCACTCTAGGGCTATCTATCTTTCCATTGCACACTTAGTAATACACTCTCTATTGTGTGCCTTGAGCTTCCTTCGTCTTCTCCAAGCTGTGTGTGTTTCTCTGCAACCCTAATTCCAACAATTGGTATCAAAGCAGGTCATGTCTTCCCGGGCTTAGTCGTCAGCTGCTCCAGCACACGCCTGCTCACTTTCTCCGATTTCAGTGAGCTTTGGCAAGCGTTCGCAGGTCGTCAAATAATTTGGGAAAGTTTGCAGAGCTTGGTCTGCTCAGAATTTTGATTTGGGCTCATTTCGGCCTCCGTTTCCACTACAGGCAGTACTGCACAGGCTATTTCGTCATTTTGTGTAGAATTTCTGTCAGTGCCGTTTCCTGCATTAGAGGTGCCTTATAGTCTTCTACGATTTGTGCTATATAGCATAGGTTGTTCCCGCTCCGTTTCTCCTATTTTCGGGCAGTTTTCACATCAGGTGCAGCATTTACCATGGCTGACAACAACAACACAGATGTGTTCAAGATGTTTGCTGCTGAGGACAGGTTGGATGGGCACAACTACCCTATGTGGGCTTATATGATGCAACATGTTCTTGTGTCAAAAGGTGTCTCGAACATTGTGCAGGGCATTGATGTACGTCCTGGTTCTGAGGATGTAGGCGATGTTGAGGATGTTGCAGGTCTTTCTGCAAGGATTGTAGCTGTTAGAGTTGTTTTGCATACGGGGCAGAACAAGCTTGTTGGGATGTTAAGGATGCGTAGGCTCATGCATTGATTGCATTGTCTATGAAGCGCACCATTGTTCCTCACATCCGTTCAGCAAAATCTGCAAAACAGGCTTGGGATATTTTAGTAGGTCTTTATGCAAGACGCAATGAGGCTAAAATTGCTTTGCTGCATAAAGAGCTGGAGTCGAAGATTATGCATGAGGAAGATGATATGGACACTTTCCTTGCTAGTGTCAAGGATATCAATGAGCAGCTTATTTCTGCAGGTGAAGTCATTTCAGACAGTTCCCTTGTGCAAACTATTCTTGATGCCTTACCAGATTCCTACCAGACTTTTGCTAGTACTTGGAGACTGATGACCCAAGGAAATCCTGAAGTTGTCAAGTTTGATGCATTATGCACATTGTTGTTGCAAGAGTCACTTTCTAGAAAAAATAGGACTAGGTAGCGTGCAGTTGAACATGCTTTTATTGCTTCTCAAAGAAAGGGTGGTAACAGTAATGCAGCCACTTCTTATGGTTCTGCTGCGAGTGGCAAAAATTCTGTTCCTAATGCTTCTTCTAGCAGTACTTCGTCTGGAAATTATGGTGATAAGGGCAAAAAGAAGATGCGTTTCCTTTATTGTAAAGCCAATGATCACTTGATCAAGTAGTGTCCTAAGTTGAAGGCCAAAGAGGCTAAGAAGAAAGAGGGTGGTTCCACTGCAAATTCTGGTTCCACTACAAATGCAGCCATTGTTGAGTCTTCTGTGAAAGGAGACTGTAATGCTGATGTTGATGCAGAATGGGCTTTTAGTGCAGAGTGCACTTACAATCCTGCTGTCCATGATGCATGCTTGTCAGTTGCTGCAGATTCACATGTGTGGTATTTCGACAGTGGTGCTACAAAGCACATTACCTCACATCGTGAATTGTTTACCTCTCTTGAGTCTGTCCCTCATGGGAATTTAGTCACTTGTGCCAACAACGCCTCTTATCCAGTTCAAGGAGTTGGAAAGATTGTGCTCACTGCTGCTAATGGCAGTTCCTTCACACTCGTTGATGCACTTTATGTACCTGGGATCAAGAAGAATCTCTTGTCTGTATCCGCACTTGCTAGACTTGGACATGTAGTCAAATTTGTGGATGACAAATGTACAGTTCATGATCTCAGTTTTGGTGATGAAATTGTTGCATCTGGCCTTTTGTGCCGTGGGCTGTATAAGCTCACTTTGTATGACAAGTGTGGACAAAATTTTGCAAATGTTGTTGCAGATTCAAGGGCTATTTCAGATGCAAAACTTTGGCATGCACGTTTTGGTCATCTGAATTTTGCGAGTTTGCTGCGTTTGCAGAAATCTGATATGGTTTCTTCTTTGCCACCTCTTGAAGCACGTGTCAAACATGTTTGTGAAGGCTGTATTTTGGGTAAGATGCAGCATTCTAAGTTTCCAAAGGATGGTTCAGTTCGGGCCACATGCAAGTTGCAGCTTGTGCATAGTGATGTTTGTGGGCCCATGCAAACTCCGTCCTTGGGCAATTACCTGTACTTCGTGACTTTCATTGATGATTACTCCAGGCATGCATGGGTATTTCCGCTTAAAGTGAAGTCCGAAGTTTTTATGTGCTTTAAACAATTTCTGGCTATGGCTGAAAATGTCTCGAAATGTACTATGGGCACCCTCCATTCCGATCGAGGGGGGGAGTATATGTCTCATGAATTTAATGCATTTCTGTCTAGTCGTGAGATAAAACACCAATGTACAGTGCCTTATACACCTCAGCAAAATGGTGTATCTGAGAGGAAAAACAGGTCACTGACGGAAATGGCATGATGTATGGTCAAAAGTCAAGCTTTGCCGCATTCTTTTTGGCTTGAGGCCATTATGTGTGCCACTTATGTACTTAACAGGTGTCCTACAAAAGCTTTGCAGTCTATTACTCCATATGAAGCATGGCATGATAGAAAACCTTCTATTGAGCACATGCGTGTTTTTGGTTGTTTGGCATATGCTTTGGTGCCACAAGTGCAGCGCAGAAAATTGGATGATAAGGCTGTCAAATGTATTTTTGTTGGTTATAGTGCTGAAAGCAAAGGTTACAGGTTATATCATCCGCAAACAAAGCGTATTCTGGTTTCACGGGATGTAGTGTTTGTGGAAGATTCTGTTCAGCCCTTGTTGTCATGTAATAGAGACAATAATGTAAGCTCACAGGACATTTATGACACTTTGTTGCCTCTTTTTAGTGGTGGAAATACAAATGTAAGTTCCAATGAGGCAAATGTATAGCCTATGGGGGTTTTTAAAAATGTTTTAGATCAGCCTATTACTGATGCAGATGTACATGATGTACTTGATGAGGAAAGGGCTGAAAATGAGCAGGCTAGAGGTATGCCAAAATGGCTGGTGCATACTTTGCGTGACAGTAAATTGGATGCACCTTTGTCTAGTCGTACTCGCTCAGGCTCTCGCCATGCGTCTTATGCATCAGATTGTTATGCTTTGGCTGTGTCTAGCTTACATGATGTTGAGTAGCCTCTGACTTTTGATGAAGCACAAAATTCAAAAAATAGGATGGCTGCCATGCAATCAGAATAAGATGCACTTATAGAAAATGACACATGGACTTTATGTGATTTGCCTCCTGGCAAAAAGGCCATTGGTACGAAGTGGGTTTACAAGTTGAAACGCAAGACGGATGGTGAGATCGATCGCCATAAGGCTCGGCTTGTTGCAAAGGGTTATGCAGAGCAAAAAGGCATAGATTATGAAGAGACTTTTGCTCCCACTTGTCATATGACTACTGTGCGTTTTCTATGTGCATTGGCAGCTCATTTTGGTTGGGATGTACATCAATCAGACATTGTTACTGCTTTCTTGAATGGTGACATATTTGAGGAAGTTTATGTAACGCAGCCTCGCGGTTTTGTCATAAAAGGACAAGAGGACAAAGTGTGCAAATGTAACAAGGCTTTGTATGGGTTGAAGCAATCTCCTCGTGCTTGGTATGAGAAAGCTGACACTCATTTGGTCAAACAAGGCTTTTGTAATAGTCCAACAGAAAGCACATTGTATGTAAAGCGTGAGGGTGATGTACTTCTCATTGTGGTTCTTTATGTTGATGATTTGTTGATCACTGGACCAAATGAGAGACATATTGCTGAATTTAAGGCTGATTTGAATGCTACTTTCGAGATGAAAGATTTGGGGCTGTTGCATCATTATTTGGGTATACAGTTTAAGCAGTGTGATGGTGGTATTTCCTTGTGTCAGAAAAGTTACATAGAGACATTGCTATGTAAGTTTGGACTTGAGGATTGAAAACCTATTTCCACTCCCATGGAAATAGGTTTGAAGTTGAGTCTACATGATGCTGGTGATCCTGCTGATGTCACTCTTTACCAATCTGTTGTTGGCTGCCTCATTTATGTATGCACCACGAGGCCAGATATTCAGTTTGCAGTCTCACAGATCAGCAGATTTATGCATAGCCCAGGGTCTAAGCATTGGCAGGCTGTCAAGAGTATTTTCCGCTACCTTAGTGGCACTTTACATCTTGGCTTGTTTTATCCCAAGGGGAGATCATTGCCGCCAGACTTACATGCTTTTTCGGACTCAGATTGGGTTGGTTGTTTTGACACGCGAGTGTCCACAAGTGGTTTTTGTTTCATGCTTGGCAGTTCATGTATATAATGGTTGAGCAAGAAGCAACCTACTGTGGCCACTTCGAGTTGTGAGGCTAAGTACGGGGCAGTCTTCATAGCTACGGTTGAGTGTGTATGGCTCAGACGCCTTATGGCTGATTTGGGTGTTGGACAGGACACTGCCAACACTATCTACACTGACAGTCAGAGCGCATTGGCAGTTGCGAGGAACCCAGTTTTTCATGCTCGCACAAAGCACATTGAGGTGCATTACCACTATGTCAGGGAGAGGCTCTCAGCAGGAGAGATCAGCTTGGCTTATGTGCCAACACAGGACAACCTTGCAGATCTTTTCACAAAGGCATTGTCTCGTGAGAAGCTTGAAGCTTTCAACAAAGCTTTGGGCTTACTCCCCTTTGTGGACTGATCCTGTCCTCAGGGCATGGCACTTCCCTTTACTCATGTGACAGCTCTCGTTCACTGCATCACTTCAGGGGGGATTTGTTACCATATACATGTGGTAGTGATGTGTGTGAACACACTAGGACTGCCGGGGCATTTTTTCCCTCTTTAGGAGGTTTTTTCCCCCGTGCATTGTATATACGCCCATCACTCTAGGGCTATCTATCTTTCCATTGCACACTAAGTAATACACTCTCTATTGTGTGGCTTGAGCTTCCTTCGTCTTCTCCAAGCTGTGTGTGTTTCTCTGCAACCCTAATTCCAACAAGGTGAGGATCTGGTAGACACATGGGACCCTGATCAAGAGGGTGTCGGGGTCGAAGAAGGTCCCGAGGCCATAGAGATGCGTCGTCGGACTCGTCGAGTTTGTTGTGTGTTAGGGGCCTTCTGTGTGACCTCGCCGTCCGGTGGCCATTGGGTATTCTGTACTGGTGGCGGTTGAGTAGTGGTAGTAACTGTCTCTATCAGAGGGGTCCTACTATTATCACAAGTTCATCACATTTTGGTGAGACAAAGTATATATATATATACATACATACATACTTTATTTGAAAAGAGATTCAACCTGTGTGCTGCTCTTGCTAAAGGGTCTAAGAAGAGCCCTCGTCTGGACGTATGGGCCTCAAGACCTCCTGTAGTTGGTGTATGGTACTCTCCAATTCCTCATTGGAGAGATGCTTGTACTCTAGGATGTCCTCTGCTATCTGCTCCCTCAGAATGCCACTAGATCATAACATGCTCTTCAACGCCAGTAGTAGCCCTGCTCGACCGGAGGTGGGAGCCATCGAAATGATCTGTTTGAAAAGTTTAGGTTTTAGTCAAAGGTAAAACGACTCACAAAGCTTCTCTAAAGATGTTTTGTTTCTTATCAAAGAAAAAGAGAGAGACTTTACACTTCTACAAATCTTTACTTCTTTTCTTGCTTCAATGATTACTTTTGGCATGAATGATGCTTCCTTTTACTTTTCGTGAAGAGAGGGAATGAGAGAGCAGAAGAGATGTGTCCCCTGCTCCGGATTGATGGCGATCGATTGCAAAGAAGATGCAGATGGTGTGGACTTGATGTGATGCCAAGGATGGATATAGATCGAAACAATGCAATGCCTTCTCGGGAATGATGGAATGACTCCATCTTTCCTTCTTATGTTGACTACGTTGGATGCTTGTGAATGCATCAACCTATGGAAACTCCTCCAAACGGGTGGTTACTGCGGATGTCTGCTGCGCTGTAAACACCGAACAATCAAGTTACTAGGTTGCCTTACTCCTATCGCAAAATACCAGCCTTCGTGCTGACTCTGCCTTGTGAGCAAGTACAGCCACTCGATTACTCCTATCGCAAAACACCAGCCTTCATGATGACTCTACCTTGTGAGCAAGTACAACCACTCGAATAGGCCTACTGTGAGAACATTGCATGTCACGTGCACATCTAACCCTATGTGCATGTTGACAAAGTATTCTATTTATAGGGTTTAGGACAGCTTAGGTGTAACAAACTTGGGCAACCCAAGTCTGAATCTGGCCCAAGTTTAAAGATCACAATTAACTTTAGTCGACATGGCCCGACGTAGTTTCCCCAAGGGCTTATTTATTCTTACAAGGGATGCTAAAAACATAACCCCAAAAGTTTTCAAACTCAAAAGCAACTTGGTCCACGGACTACCAAGAAAAGAACCAGTGCAATTTACAAAAATTACATACACTGCCAGCGCAAAAAGCAGGCGTCCGTATAGCCTTGTGGTTGCTCCATATACACAGTTTCCTCCAAGCTTCCATTCAAAAATGCATTCTTTACATCCATTTGCTTCAACAGCCATTTCAACATGGCATCCATCTGCTTGCGGGTGGAATGATGTCAAGAACTGCAACCACGTGCCAATGCTCTCCCAAATTGCCCTCTTTTTGACAGTTTTTGAAGTATATTGCTTTTGGGACATTTTGCTTTTGAGTTTAAGACTTTTGGGGCTATGCTTTTAGACATCCGTTGTAATAATAAAAGGACCCTAAGGGCCTCACTCTTTAGAGCATCTAGATGCAGAGTGAGAGCAGAGGACCCCCGTGATTTTCCTTTCAGAAATGATACTACCCACTTGATTTTGGAGTGCTCTGAGTAGCGTCCTCCACAGAATGTTATGCCAACCTGTTGAATAAAGGCTAAAACCCTAGGAGTATCTCAAAATCCTGAAAAGGATTCAAACTTTATTGGCTATCTACCTTCCTTAAATTCCTTGGTTTTTGCCTTATCCTTGACTAAATCGTATTGATTTTCTCTATAAAAGTGTTTCTTCTTAGAATAATACATGTGATCATTGAGTCCGAACTCTTAAAGGAAGATGAATCCTCAATAGAAATCTCCGGAACGGGTCAAGATCTGCTCTTCTTTGCCTTCTTCTTGTTCTTTCCAAAGTGTTGATTCTTGCTTCGCTTCTTGCCCTTTCTATTCTCTTCGCTTGAGTCAAAAGAGGAAGAGCTAACCGAAGTGTTAGAAGAGGAAGAACTGGATAGTCCTTCGAAGCATACATGCTTCTTCAGTTTTTGTGCATTGGCAAAAGAAGACTGTTGGCCTAGATAACCGAGGTAGTCAATCCCCTTGTTTCTCTTCTTCAGTTTTTTTCTCTTCTTCAATTGCTTTTGTGCCCCCAACAGTTGGTTGACTCGCTTTTCGACGACGTCATTGAGTTCTTCTTCACAATAAACATCCTTGGGGTAGGAGGTTTTGTGAGGGCTGATTTGGTCGGTGTTTTGATGGTATTTTGCGAATGTGTATGCACTTCGTCAATCGGATGTCGGGGGTCAAAAATTTTGCATACCCTGGATCTTTTGCAAACTGGAGCATCGGCTGTATGCACTCATAAACCTGTTGTTGACGTTTCATCTCCGTGAGTTGATACTGCGTATGCTAGGGTGTCCTGTATTCGGGATTTGTTAATCCATTTGAGTCTTTCGTGCTTCCTCCCACTTTCGAATTGACAGGAGGGGTTGCCTAATACTCACCAAAATCCACGTGTGTCACCAAAAAAAAGGGATCGGTTTTCTCGATAGAAGAGACATTGACTGAGCTTTGATACCACTAAAACAAACTCGGACATCCCAAGTCTAGAATCCAGCACGACACACGAGAGAGTTTTTGAGATGTGAAAAACTTCACAATTTAAAAATCACAATTCAATTTGGTAAACACGGCCCGACGTAGTTTCATGCCCAAAGAGATTGGCACCCCTTTCGGTATTCCTTTATTACTAATCTTTGAGCAAAGTACAACACCCAAGTGTCCTCTGCTCTCAGACTCTGTGTCCAAATGCTCTAAAGAGTGAGGCCCTTAGGGTCCTTTTTTATTCTTACAAGGGATGCCCAAAAGCAAAGCCCCAAAAGCCTTGAACTCAAAAGCAAATTGTCCCAAAAGCAATAAACACCAAAAATTGTCAAAAAGCAGTCAGTGTAATTTGTGGAATTGCCAGCACAAATTACAAAAATTCGTACAAGCTGCCACGTCAGCATTGTCAACGTAAAATGTGAGCGTTCGTAATGCCTGCTACGTCAGCATGTTAGCGCATTTCTTGATGCTGTCCGTATAGTTTCTGTCGCGAGATTTGTGCCACATCATCAGTTTGTGACACCTAGACTGGCACTCTGTGAGGCTCTAGCATGGTGTGCATGCCTAGGCCGGTCATAGTTGCATAGCCTCTCTTGCACAGAATAGCATTTCAGTATATAAAGTGAAGAAAAGTTTCCCTTGTGTTTGTGTGGAGTAATAGATCTGAGCTAAATCCATAAACACTTCCAATGCACCTGACACGTTGTGAGAGGGATGAAAACACACACAACGCCTCTATAATGACCCGATACACACTCTTGGGATGATAAACACACACACTATGGGGCACCACTTGGCTTACACAACCCACCTGGCCGAGACAAAGAACACACCAATGGAGTGACAGGAGAGAGACTATCCATTTGCCCACTCCACACAAAGACACACACACACACACACACACACACACAAAACTCAGCTCAAAAGAGAAGAATTTCTGATGTTTAGATACAATTGAGCTTGGGCCAACACCAATGGGGCAAATAGCTCACACAATATGGGTAAAATATGCCAGATACAATCACAAATTTGAGCAGAAGCTTCGCTCATAGGAGAAACTTACACAGCCAAAACATCAAAAAAATAGTGAGGAATTTGGCAAAATTTACAGTGCCATCGCGTCTGGAACAGCCCAAAATCTTAGTCTACAATGTCAAAGTGCTCAAATCCGACCTCGGATGAGCAGTTTATTGCCAAAAACAGGCTCCAAAAACAACAAAAACTCACTTGCGGCTGTCCTCCTCTTCTCTCCACATTTTTTTCTGGTCTTCTCTTAGGTTTTTCAGTTCCCACACTTAGCTTTATTACTTGGGCACCTTTGGCCTTTTAGTTGACCTCAAACGGATCCCGAACAGGCCAAAACGTGGCCTCGCAGTGCATAGTTGTCACCCTGCTGCATTCATCCGCACACCTGGCACTCAACTTTTTCCAATAATGCATCCCGCAACCACGTGAAGTGGCCCCCAAATATAGTTCTCATGATGGCCTTTTTGCACAATTATCACAAGAAAACACCCACGTTCTGTCTGTACTTATCCACGTTCAAGTCTTGACCCCATTCGACCTCCTGACGCCACTAGATGCCATTTGACGCACCTGCTTACCTCATGTCGTCGACTCGTGGATAGATTTCTCGAGAAGTTTTACGTACTACCAACTCCTCATTATTATAGAAAAAAAACACTGATACTAGTGACAATGAAAATCGATGCACTATGTACATGCTCTCCTACCTGTACAGATGTGGGCCCCACGTAACCACCTAGCTCTGGAAAATGGGCAATTCTTTATTTTATGCACCATGCATGCGTATGTACATATGCGCAATCCCTTGCTCCAAAAAACTCCTAACATAGTTTGCTCATCCCCTAGCCTGCTAGATCATTCATGATCAGCAGCAGCAAAAAGAGATATGAGGCTCGCCGCGTTACAAATCTCCTCATCCCTCACCAACATTACTTGCTTCACCGACAGCTCATCTTGCTCCACCATCATTAACCTGGCATGATATAATTTAAGATGCAATCCATTTACCCTTGACTTATGTAGAATCCCATCCAGGTTAGCCAGCTGATATGTACCATTTGGGAAACACTCCACTACCTTGAAAGGGCCTTCCCACTTAATTTGAAACTTCCTTTGGAAAGGTGTTGTCCAACTTACTGTTGTAGCGCAAAACCAAGTCATGCTTCTTGATACCCTTACTTTTGACCTTTTCATTTATCCTTGCCAAAGCCTTATCTTGCATCTGCCCATAATGTTCCAATGCACTCATCCTATCCAGTTGAACCTCTTGTAACTGTAAGAGCCTCTCTTTGAATGCATCACTAGGTGGCCCAAGCATCTTCTCTAGCATCTTGACCACAGGCAACTCTACTTCCACAGGCAAGAGTGCTTTCTTTTCATATACCAAATGAAATGGAGTAAACCCTGTGCCTGTCTTCACGGAAGTACAGTAAGCCCATAATGCACTAGGCAATTCCAAATCCTAATTCTTTCCTTGGTGCTCTATCACTTTTGAAAGAATTTGTACCAACTCACCATTGAATATTTCATTTAATCCATCACATTGCGGATAATAAGGAGTGGTATGCTGATGCCTAATCTTCATCTTCGCGCATAAAAAGTCTAGCAGTTTAGCTTTTAATCCCGGCCCCTTATCTGAAAGTAACTCCAATGGAACCCCAAACTTGCAACATATTTCATCGTACACAAATTTTGCCACATCCTTTGCGGTGATTTGTTTTACTGCTATAGCCTCTGCCCATCTAGAGAGATAGTCCACTGCAGTCAAAATATAGCTTTTACCCCTGCTTGTGATAGGTAACAGGCCTATTGCATCAATCCCCCACTTTTCAAACACATCAAACACCATAATGGTTTTTCGTAGCTATGGCTTCAACACTCTCTTCCCAAATGCATGACACCTATTGCAAGACCTACACCAATGGTAAACATCCTTGTGCAAACTAGGCCATACATACCCCTCTTGCAAGATCTTATGCAAGGTGATCTTTAGAGCAAAATGGCCGCCACATGCGCCTTCATGATTCTCTTCCAACACTCTATAAAGCTCCTCCTGCCAAGGTACACATCTCAACACAAGATTAGCCCCTTTCATGTATAAGACATCACCAATCAATTTGTACCTGGATGCTCTACGCACAAAACCATACTTCTTAGACTTCTGAATGACCTTCGGAATGATTCCTGTTAGCAAAAACTCCTCTTCTTGAGCCAAACTTCCCGACCGTGATAAAGAGGTAAGTTGGTCCTCAACACAAATAGCTTCCCAATCATGCTTTGAGCTGCTTCATGTGCCTCTCCATTTAGAGCACATTCAATGTGTCTGATGCTCCATGCTTTGAACTAACTAACAAGGCATCACCTTTTATGCTCAACCTTCTAATCCCATGCTTCAAACAAATGTGTAATTCGGCTTCCAAAGTAGCATATTTAGCCTCATTGTTACTATGCGCATCCAACTTGAACCCTGTCTTGCATACTAACTCCCCCTCTGGATCATAAAGTGCTATACCCCCTGAAGCTACATCATGGCTCTTTCTGTATGAGCCATCAAAGAACAACACATGTGCATTGCTGATCTATGGCACTTCTTCAACTACTCTTCTCACCACCTCTTCCTTAACAAGGAGGGGATTCTCCTTGTAAGTCAACAAATCAGCTAGGATAGCTCTTGTACTATCTTCCACTAAAAAAGAGAACTCAAACTCTTGCAACTCAATTACCCATTTCTTGACCACATTTGGCATGTTAGTGCCATTAATTAATTATGGCAAAAAAACATAACTCGTCAAGAAAACAAAAGATTGTGGTAGCAAGTAATGAGGAAATCATCGACAAGCAAATATTACATTGGCCATCACTAGCTCTACTTCCGAGAATTTTCTCTCTGCTACCAGTTTCAATCGGCTTGCACAATACAGTGGCCTCATATAATGGTTGCCCTTTCCATTTTGGAATAGCATGGCTCCAATGGCATCATCCCCTACTGATGGATTTACATAAAACACTTGCTCCCAATCAGGAGCCTGCATGGCTGACAACCCCCCTAACACCTCTTTCACCTCTTGAAACACTTCTTCACACTTGTCATCCCATTACAATGGATCATGCTTTTCCACTTAATGGATAAAGGAGTTGCGAAGACAATGGAATAAACTGTGCCATGTACTTCACTTTGTGTATAAAGGTTGCCAATTGCTTCGTACTCATAGGTGATGGAAGAAGAATAATAGACTTAACCTTGTCTCGATCAGCCTCAATGCCATTTTCTGACACCATATGGCCCAATAACTTCACCCTTGGTTGTGCTAAATGACATTTATTTGGATTCAGTTATCCTCACATTCATCATATCGAGCCTATACCATCTGCAGCTTCTCATGGTGTTCAGCCCTACTGCTGTAGACACAGAAGTCATCCATAAAATCTATAACACAACTACCAATGAATGGTGCCAATACCCAATCTGCTCTCTCTTGATAGAAAGATGGTCCATTTGATAACCCAAATGGCAATACCGTGTAGCAATAGCAGCCCCATGGCGTAATGAAAGTTGTCTTTGTTCGGTCTTTAAAAGCAATCTTCAATTGAAAATAGCCTGAAAAACCATCACACACACTATACCTCTCATAATCTGCCACCACTGAATCCAAGATCTGATCAATGAATGGAAGAGGATATGGGTTCTTCTTACTGGCTGCCGATTTAAAATCCACACAAATCCTCCACTTCCCATCCTTCTTTGGACTGACTACTACTGGACTCACCCATTCTGTGGTTTCCACTGGGAATATGAACCTTGCCTTCAATAACTTGTCCACCTCTTGCCGCAAGGCTTCCATTCGCTCTTGACCCATCCTTCTTAGCCTCTGTCGCACTGGCTTAGCACCTTCTTTCAGCTCTATATGCATCTCTTCTCCTTTGAACCCTCTAATCTCTTCATATGAAGTAATGAAAAAATCAGGGAAACTAGCCAGCATGTGCAAATATATCTCCTTCTCCATAGCTGAGAGGTCTCCACTGATCATTTGTGTCATCAATTCTTGCTTCTTTGACAATTCAACCTTGGTTTGCAACAGCCCTTCAATCACTTCATAAGGCCCTTCACTTTCATCTTCAATCTCATTTGCAAATGCAACCAAACCAGACTCATGGATTTCTTTGTCCATCACTAGACTCATCTTCATCTTCATAAAGCTCTTCCAATACTTTCCTTGTGTCCATATTATATAGCTTCTCGGCACCTCTCTTTCCATAGAGGCTAATCGTACCACGTCTCCAATCTTGAACAGCTCCCACTGCACATAACCATGGTCCTAGTATAATAGGATATGCTCCCAACCCCGCTGGCATCACATGAAAATCAACCACCGCCTTTGCATCATACGCCTACACTTCTAAGCTCTTTACAACACCCAAACATTTTACTTTTTGATGGTTTTCCAATCTAATCCAAAAGCTTGACACCCCAGTCACTGTAAGACCCATCTTCTCAACTCATGAGTGTGTTATGACACATATTTGGGCTACACAATCCACATAACCTCATCCAAGATTTTTTCTTTTATGCCACACATCTACTATTGGGCAAATGTCTGGTAGCTCATCCATCGCCAACACCTTCACTGAACCTCTCTCTGGTTCTTTCTTTAGCTTAGGCACCATCTCTATGAGCTGCCCAAAAGTAACATTGGCTTTCCTACTCATCAGATCCTCCTTCAAGTCATAGCTTAATTGCCCATCCCCTAGTGGAAAATCTGAAACATGAAACTTGCAACGAGCCCTTCTTTTCCTCTTGGCCTTGACATCCTCTCCTTCATGGCTCTTTCCCTTCTTCTTACTAGGACCTGGGGCACTTCTTCCTTCCTTGGCCTCTGTGGTCCTCTTTCCAATAGGCATCACTAATGTATCCTCCAGCTTTGCTGCATTCTCCAAGGTGACCACACTTATCACTTTTTCCTTTCCCTTTTCCTCTTGGGTTAATCCACTGGTTTCTTCTTCTCTCTTGTGTTCCAACTCTCCACAATTATAACATGTGGGTGTTTGCCTCCAAAACCTACCATTGCTTTGTCCAACACCATTCCTGGGCCTTTCTTCACCTCCTGGCTGATTTGTAAACCTCCCTCGACCTCTATTATTTCCCACATTACCGAACATGTTTAGGCTGAGATTCTTCATTAAATCTACCACTTGACTCATGTCTTGCCTTAGCCCATCATCTTGTACTGTTATAGTGACCACTGCTGGCATAACTTGAGGAGTAATAGAAACCACTGGTTCATGATGAACCCCTGGCATGCGACCTTGCAAAGAATCCATAGGCTAAAATTTAGACCTCATGGGCAAAGACTCTACTCCTAGCTGGCTCATTTTCCTCAGCTTCCGCTCTTTGTTCCTTGCCACCTCCAATGCATCTTCATATGTCCTAGGCTTCTTTAGCTCCACTCTCCAACGTATATTCCCCCAAGGACCAGCCAAGAACCTGTCCTTCTTCATCATGTCAGGTAGGGATATTTGTGGTGCTAAGGCCTTGTACATCCGCTCCCATGCCAATGAAAACTTACGTATGTATGCATCTACTGGCTCACCTTCCTTTTGTACCAAACCTTGTACTTCTTGCCACACTTTGTCAAGATCTTCTGTCTTCACAAACTCTACTTCTAATCCATGCCTTAGATTGTCCCAACTCAATCTTATAGGTGGATCAGCCACACACAACTCATCTTCAAATGCTTTGGACCAAACTCGTGCATCACTCTTCAAACAAATCCGGAGAAGACGTAACATCTGTGTTAACCCTCACGCACATTTCTGTCACCTACGATGCACATTGTATTATTTATTTGGTAGAGTCAGGTATTGGGCTTGTCGGTCCAATAGGAAAAGGGTAAGAGTGATCGTCGATGAGAGACGCACTCTAACTGGAACATTCAAGGGATTAGTTGGCTAAGCATGGGCACCCAAGTGTGAATGGGGTAAGCTCATATAAAAGTCAACTAAACCTAAAATTCACTGATTCTCTTATTTGTGCAATTGAAGAGTGCTCTTGCTCCATCTCCATCTTCTTCTTCTTCATCTCCTTGTGTGTGTGTGTGTGTGTGTGTGTATGCGTGTGAGAGAGAGTGAGAGTGTGCGATCGAGCATTGCGGCGGCATGACGACGGCGAGGCAGCTGAGCGCGGCGTAGCGGTGTCTCTCTCTTCTTCGCGGCGAGGAATCCTCCACGACAGGAAGCGTAGAGTGGTGAGTGACACACCAACGCCATCTTTGAGCTTACTAGTTTAGGCTTGTTGTGTGCTTGGAGCCGTTTGTGGCTCGCACACAGTGTATCGACAAGTTCCTTGCATTGACACGTGCGACATACGTGCACATTTTTGGCGTCGTTGCCGGGGAATGCCACACACTAAGCTTGAATGGCACTCTGTTCTTCTTTTGTGGTGCAATTTCAATTGTAGGAAAGGTAAGGAAGGAGGGTGTGTGTGTTGAGAAGAAGGATTTTGTGTTGGTACTGTGTATTTCTTTGTTAATGGAGTTTTCAAAGGTACTGTGTTTTTTCTCTGTGTAAGGTGTTAGTATTAAGGTTGTTAGTTCTGTGTAATATAAAGTACAGTAAGTAGGAAGCTGATTTGTGAGAGCTAATGAAGTGTGTTAGTGTGTAACAGTAGGTGTATTAGTTGTAAGTAGGTAGGTAGAGTGTGTGTGTGTGCTCGCGCGCAGGCCACGGCGACCTTATCCTTTAAAAAAAAAAAAAAGGTAGGATCAGGATCGGGAATATCTCCCAAACCCAAGCGTAGACCCAAGCCCAAGCTTACGCTCAGGCTTAGGCATCTATCACCCTTTAAAATTACGAATTTTAGCTTCACATGTAGCTAAAATCGATTTTTTTGAGGACCAACGGAGATTGAGCTGATCGAACATTATGCTGTAAAGCACACCGCGACCCTCTGAGTGATACGCTCATTTTGCGTTATCACACACTTTCACCAAAAAAATTGATCATTAAAAAATATTTAAAAATATATATTTATTTATTTAAAAACGAGTGAAAATGGACGCCTAAAAAAGTAAGTGCTTAACCTTCGAGGTTATTCGCCGATGCACATGCATTTGCGCTCTGGTCGTGTGCTAGAGACGGAGCAACTAGAGAGAATTTCAACTTACGTGAGTTCTCAATATCCACCTACTTTAGGTTCTGGGCCCTCGGCGGGGACCCAAGGTAGTACAAACCAAGACCCAAACATAGCGGCTAGTGACTCTTCCCCTGACTACGATGTCATGGACGGTTTCCCAATGCCTAATCCCGATAGCTCAAGCCAAGACATGCATGCCATGGATCCACGGTCCGGGCCGAGTGTGCTTAGCCGCTTGAAGGAAACCTTTAGTAGAGACACTCTCTCTGAACATGGAGCTAATGATGTAAATGAGGGGGGTGGGGAAGTAAATTCTCCATTCATGACCAACGTAGAGCCTATGCCCTTAGAGAATGTGCACGTGAATACTTCATTCACTGCACCTCCTGACTCTTCAGAGTTATTTCCCTCCGAGGTCATATTACCCGATGGTAGAAGCCTTGCCAAAGTGCAAGAGGTTGAGCGGTATATCCTTGCAGGATGGGAAAAGGAAGTCGAGAGCTTACGCAAGGCGGAGCAACGAAGAGAGTCAAAAGCGAAATCCCCTATGTCAATATCCTTACTAAGAGAGCAATCGAGTGCTCCTGACTTAGCAACCCCTAGAAAGCAACATTGCATCTAGCTCAAAGGACACCCCTAGCACCTCAATCCTAGATGGAGTGTTCTTAAATGAGAACTGGGAGTACAAACTACAAACAGAAACTCTAGCCGACCTATACACATGTCACACCTATCACGTGGGTTGGTTAGATGTCCTACAATCCACAATGGGTGCTACTAGTGTGGAGGATCAACAACAAAGAGTTTGTGAGGTCATCCATAGGGTCATTGAGTTAGAGAGACAGAACAAGGGGATCAGCATGCCTTCAACGAGTCTCATGAGATTCTTAGATACAAAAAAGGTTAAACAACCGACCTTATCGCAAATGGAGACTCCCTCGGTAAGTCCGATGGATCCTCCATATGTTGTTTCTCCAGGGGTCTCAGTGCAATCTGAGTCCCCAAGTGATAGCTTCACCTTTCCAACTCTAGCTCATCTTTCCCTTGATGACACCACGGCTACCATGCCTACCCCAATGATGGGCATGCCGAGAACACTCCATGGACCTCATTTGTTATTAAAGCACTGCTACATGGTAGCTCAATGCCTGCAACAGTACCTACAAGTGTGTACCAACCGTATGCACCTATGGGTCATCGTACTCATGTAGTCTCTACTCCTCCCATTGTTTCAACAACCTATGCTCCACAACCACAACACCCAAGCTCTTATTTCCATGGGACTATACCAGCTAGCATTAGCATGTCACATCCGACGTTTGCTATGCCTAGGGCCACACATATGAATTATGGACCACCACATGGCACAACATCGTACCCAACGTGGAGCCCAAGGGCTTCCTATGTGCCAAGCCCAATGCCAATACCTACTCTACATGTAGTCTCTGGAGCACCTCCACCCACGGTGCCTGCTCACTTAGGTGACTTGGCAACATTTGCTCAAGCTATTGGTCGATCTATTACTGAGAATATGCATAACACGCCTGATAGAGAGCCTAGAAGTAAGGCAGTACAAATAGCCAAGATCACACAAAAATTTAGTGGAGACGGGGATGTGAGAAAGCATATCGAAGTGTTTGAACAAATATGCGATTCTCTAGGAGAACACAATGACCTGCATAAGAGTAATGCTTTAAGCCTAACCTTAAGTGGGAAGGCAGGGGATTAGTAGAAAAAATGATTTACCCTACTCTTAGGAGACTGTTCTTAAAAGAATACATACGAGAGGGAGTGTTTTGGGGAGTAGCCTCTCAGCTCCAGAAATCCCAACGAGAGGAAGGAGAGTCGGTGAGAGACTTTATTAGTCGCTTGAAGCATTTGAATTCTCGTTGTAATCCAAATGAACGCTTCAACAATAACAATTGCTCGATAGATTCATTCAGGGATTATGACATGAGGATATCTACAATGGACTAGTCATTAGAGGTATCACCACTTGGGAAGCAGTCACCATCAATGCGATCCAATTGGAGGATAATTTAATGATTCAGGGAGAAAGAGTGTCTATTGAGCCTAAATCTATTAGCTCGCAAGCATCGGGGCATCAGCCAATGACCCTAAAGCCTATTGCTAAGGAGCCAAAGATATCTGAGATGACTTTAGCAGATCTCACCAAGGCTATTCAAGAGAGTCTTAGAGATAATCGTGCTCCACAAAACAATCATATGTATCCAAGAAGGGAGCAACAATGGTGCTCAGTATGCTATGGACCGCATAATACCAGTGAATTCCCTACTTTTAGAGTAAAATTCAATGGGAACTGCAATTCCTGTGGGAGGTATGGTCATCAAGCTAAGGATTGCATAGTATTTAAGCACGCGATGGCCAATAGACCAACCTTAGCATGGACAGACACACCTCGAGTTCCTGCATTGATGCCGGCCCCACCTCTTGAACAAACAGCACAACACATGGTCCCTAGGGCCCAAAATGTTGTTCAAACAACACCCTTACAACCTCCAGTGCTAGGACCGCAACCGCCACATCGGAGAATCACTTCTGTGAATCAAGTGGGTTGTGAGTCATCTATTTGTTTTTTGGAAGGCTGTGAGGAAGATATAGATCCTAATATTGCCTATGGGCTAGATGTGCTTGAAGAAAGTCCAGAATACTACATGGAGGACTATTGGGGACAAGTCAAACCTGTCTATCAAGTAGCTGCTCTTGCGGCAAGAGGCCAAAATATCAATTACACTGCTAAGAGACCACCTCTTCAATGCTATGAGTGTGGAGGTCCACATCGTGGAGTCGAGTGTCCTATTAGGATACAAAAGAATGCCACACTAATGTAAACCAATCAAGCGAGCACGTCTACAATGCCGATACTCATGTGTAATTGATGTGGCATAGATCATTTGATTGCCCAATGTCCAAATAATCCAAATGTACCGAAGATTACGCCATTAAACTTGATTGAAGTTACCGAGGGGCCATCACAAAGTACACCTGTGGTACCAGTAAACGTACTCACACGATCAATTCTCCAAAAACAAAATTTATCCTTGAAGAAAGAGACACGGCATCAATTGCCCAATCTCAAAAAAAGAAGAAAACACGAAGGAAGAGATCGCAAAAAGCAGCGAAGTCAGACCCCAGTTCAAAAACCATAGGGACTGGTGACGACCCCGTATATATGAACGACGTTGAAGAGGATTCTGATTCAGGTGAAACCATGGAGACCAAAACGTCCACTAAGATAGAAACCAACAAGGAAGATCTTCATGAGCCACAATGGCCAGGATCCAAGAAGAAGATATGAACTTATCCAAAACCTACAGAGGAGATTGAGCGAGTCAAGAAATTAAGGAGTTTGGTAGAAGATACCCAAAGGCATCTAGAACCAGCACTTAGGTAAATCCAGATTACAGAAACTGTGTTCCCTACGCAACAACAACCTCACCAAGTCCATAGACCCTTAGACATACCTAGTGTCATCCAAGAAGAAAATGACTTGAAGTCATGGGAAAGTGGGCGTACTCACTTTTTGATGGAAAGAATGTTTACAGAGGGACTACTTGATCCTATCGAAGAAATGGAGATCCCATCTTCCCCACGTCAAGGACTCAAGGCCAAAAGGTTCCGTTAAACATTGCAAAATTGATGGATTTCATGTCTTCAGAAGTTAGAACCACCATCATGTCCAAACTATATAAAGACCCTGAGCTAGTCTCAGCTCTTCGAGCCTTCCTCAATGGAGAACTAAAGTTTGGGCTACCACAATTTGCACAGATGGATGGAGCTGGGGAGATGCCCATAGAGGAGGAGCACTTAGATCCACAACCCAACCTAGATGAGAACCTTGTTATAGAAATACTTGTTAACAAGTTGGGATAATACTTTGAGGGTGATGAATCCAATGCAACCATACCAATCACTACTAAGGGATTAACTGTGAAGGGAATCCTTGATGGTGGCGCTGGGGTTAGCATTGTGACTAAAAATTGCTGGGAAACTATGGGAAGACCTCACCTTGCGACCACAACCATTGTAGTGAAGATGGCCAATGGGTCTATTGCTGAGCCTATTGGGATGCTAGAAGATCTCAAGATCAAGGTCTTTGGACATAAAATAAGGATTACCTTTATTGTTATGGATTTCTCCAAGCACACTATGGCATCGGAGATGATCTTAGGACGTTGTCGTGTTGTGACACATACATAGTGGGAACGCATGCTACAAGATCTATCTTGTATTTTTTTAGATACATAATTATATTTCTTATAGTGTACATATGCATATTTAAGTATAATAATAAGCCTTCTATCTCACCCTATTATTTTTCTCAAGGGTAACATATCCTTACTTTACCATCACAAAATACTATGGGAAAAGCATCAATAGCTCCGCCTCTTTAACTTGGGGCAAAAAGCATTGATTCTTTATTTCTACTATTTCATTATCATCTCACACCCTAGCTAGATCCTATATCTAGGGTAAACTCCAATATATAAATATTCTATGTATTTTTTATACTTTTCTTATATTTCTTTTTAAATAGCTACTAGGAGAGAATCAAATCTTAGTGGGACACTAGGTGGCATGATTTCAAAGATACACTTATTTTAATGCATTATTGCAAGCATTATTACAAAACTTTGTCAAGGAGCAATGTCATGGTTTCATATGGCATGAGGTGTCCTTTGGAATTAAATGAAAGTCTAGGCTAAGGAGACCACATGAAGACTTTTGCTGCCATAAATGGACCCTATTTTGGTGAATTTTTTACACAAGGTTCCAATCCGAATTGGAAAACGATTTTAAAATGAAAATCGTAGCTAATGAGCTGAAGTTTTTGCCCATATTTTTACTTTTTTATTTGGAGCCACGGTTGAGGAGATATGATCAAAATACTGGACCCCAGTCTGCCCACATCATGCAGGGACAGCTAATTTCCAACTTTTCCAATTTCTGTTCACACTGGCTCCTCTCTTCTTGTGTAAACCCTTGGGGGTTCCCTTCACCTATAAAAGGGGACCTCTTCTTCCTTGGAAGGAACTCAAGCATTCAAACCATTGATGAGAGAAATTCTTGAGGGAGTGAGTAGTAATGCCTAATTGTACTTAGCCATTAACATAAGCCCAAGTCTACACTTTTTCCTAGAGGGAGACTAGCCATTCTTGCAACAAGCTAACCTTGGAAGATCAACTCTAATCAAAGAAGGTCTTGCACTTGGTGTATCAATCAAAGTGGAATTATCCACTCTTCTTCTCTCTCCCATCAATAATGGTGCCGAAGGGTTTCAAGTAAGATGTGTTCTACATTGATGTTTTCTTGATTTCTTGTTGTTTTCATTTTCATCTCTAATCCAACATATACATATATATGTATCTAATATCATCTCCTTAACCAAACCTATCTCTCTCATTCTTAGTAATTCATCCTCTCTAGGTTCTCTTTGCTACAGGTACATCTCTCCCCGCAGTATCCTTATTGCCTACGGGCAAGAATAGGGCTTGGGAGGGAAACTTCTCATCTCTTCACTTCTCTCATATCTACATTTCTCACATACTATCCTAGATGAATAACCCACATGATGATCATTTCTATCGCTTTCACTTTGTACGATCTATTAGAATTAACGTATGGATTAGCCGTAAAATACACTTTCAACAACGTATAGTGTTTCTCTTCGGCCCTGAAAGGCTCAATGAAATACTTCTATCACCGGATCCCATCATACTACCTCTCATAGACTATAATTTTTCTTTTGATGTAAGCGTAGTTATCTTGCTATGAACCAAGAGGATTTGTACACACAATTAATCCCAATCACTAGACAAAATATATATATTATGGTAAGCACAAAACTACAATTCCAAAGAACAATTCGTAGCCTATTTGGTCAGCCAAGATTGAATGCCATTAACTCATCCATTAACCCTTTCATATTACCCATGATACGATATGACCATATCCTTGATGTTTTCATCTTCGTATTGTTTTGACATTCTCTTTTGCGTTCTTTCTTTGTGTGTGTGAGTGCAAGAGAGAAAGAGTGAGTCTTCTTTGATTGCACTTCTTTCCAAACCCTAGTCTTCATGGCATCTATGGTTTAACTCCTTCATATAGTTTTTGTTGAGTTCTCTCACAAACTCTCACAGCCATAAGCCCGGTGCTTTCCTGGCAAGACCGCAAATTTCTCGACAACGTCCTTTCATGAGGGAAGAAAAAATGGTGCATGACTGGTCTGAAAATCATGTCTACTTGCAGTTCCAAGATTCTGTCATTCGAGTGGATCTTGTGATTGGTCGAGCACATCCTCTAGGAAACAGGTTTATAATTGATCATAGATTTGACACCACAGTTCACTCGGCCCCATTGCAGTATTGTTACACGTGTAAAGCGGACACTGATGTTGGGGAAGATTCTCCTTATATGGATGTACTACTTGGGATGACTGAGTCGGACAATGTGGATTGGGTCCACCTAGCAGCAACCATAGACACTTGGGGAAATAGGGGGACAACATGGGTAACACCTGAGGGGGATGAAATTCCACCACTCGTACCCTTAAATATGCTAGAAGCAATGCATATAGCTTCTGACAAGACTCATCCTCATATAACAAGAAAGACATACAAGTGGGTCCCTAAAGCTTCTTTAGCGACCATAGCTAGTGCTAAAAAACCAAAGTCTTGTAAGAAACATCCCACTCGCTCCAAGAAATGTAAGGAGACGTGGCGGTGGATTCCTAAACGACTATTGGAAGCCCAAGGCTACTATCAAGGAAATGATCAAATTTGGGTGTCAAAACGTAGATTGTGTTCTTACTTGTCACCTAACCCATGTGAGCTCAATCCTGTGGCTCCAAAACAAATTGACGATCGTGGAAAGAAAAAAATCACAAAATGCTACACACCCGCTCCAGATCTAGTTTGGGTACCGAAGAAAGAACAATTTGTTCCACCTAGCTCAGGAAGAGGGGAGTCCCATGAAGCTTCTAGCTCCTCATGTAATGCATCCATAGAGGTAAAAGCTTCTCCACAGCCTCCACCTACAATAGTGGACCTCCATAAAGCTACAAAGGAATCCACACCTCCCAGTGTTCAAGAATCACCTGATGAACCACTTCAAGTTCGATCCTGGGAGAGTATCTTACCACCCTTGCAACTCGACGAGGCACCTAAGGTAATAGAAAACTACTGGCAAAAATCCTCACCTATTACCAACAGGAACAATTGGTTTCAAAGGGTGACGAGCACATTTTAAACGATATGATCTACTCAAGGAAGGGGGGAGTGTTTGCTGACGTACATCACTCACTTGCTTTCCTCTCAACCTTCGTCCCTGATCTCTCAATCTCCCAATCTTAGGGAATGTATATATATAGCCTTATACTCACAAAAAAAATAAAATAAAGAGCAAGAGCAATAAGCAAACGAGTATGCATAATAAAAGTCAAAACATTTGACCCAGACCTACACATTCACATCCGGTACACTCAAACAGACTATGCCATAAAACACCTTTGATCCTCATCACTCGAGTGATGGAGGGTAGGTAGAATTAGTACGATAGGAGTGTTTCTGTTTTAGAGTTGAAGGATTAGCAAAGTTCCTTTATTCCACTGATGTGCCTCCTAGAGGTATTCTTTGTGTTTCCTAGTGTGTACATGAACGTGTTGCTGTTGTTAGGATTTGGACCTTCATGGAATCTTTCTCTCATTCACACTTCAAATCAAGCGCGAACATCGACCCAAATAGGTGTTTCTTGTCCATTAGCGTTGCCCCTTATTTTTTTGCATCCATGTTTGTCTGCTTTAACTGTGATTGATAGCATGATATCCATCACATTTGCTTAGTATCAAACATTTAATTCAATATAATTTTTTGTCATAATCACTTGTCTAGGTTTAAAAATCAAGCAGTCCGACTAAGCTAGTTTGACCAAGCTAGGTGTTAGAGATCTTCTCTTAATACCATGGGGAATGCCTTCTTAGTAAGTAATGATTACTTAGGGCTTTCTAGTGGGCTTAGTCCCTATTGACCTTTAGCTTAAGTATTATAAAGGGAGTTTAGTAGTGTGATGAGCCTGGGGAGGGTAACAATGTTATATGACCCCGCAAAGTTACAAAATTAAAATGCTGAAAATGAACAAACAAAAAATCAAAGTGCCACAATGTAAAATCTTAAGCTGGAAGAGAAATCTCAGCTTGATTTGGTACTTCACTCACATGTATCGCCTATGGTACTAGAGCCCTAGAGGTTCCTAGTGTGGGCGCTTTTCCTTGAAAAGCAAAAAACCCAAGGCATACAAAATAAGCACACACATCAAAATGGAATCACTGTGAAAAGACTTTGGGGGGTCAAAGAAAAGCTAATCAGTTAGGCGATGATTTCATGAGAAATTCCTTTTATCGTAGCTTAACTACACGGTCTTCGAGGTATAGCCTCTAGTCAGCCCTTGGACATGAAATACTTGGCTCTTGCGATTAAACAACTTAATTGACCAGAGAAAATTGAGAAGCTTACCCATGGTATTAATAGTCAATCTTTAGTGCCTTTCGACCATTAAATTAGTGACCCCAGACTTGTTTAATCTTTTACCTTTACAGCTGTTTATGCGTTTGATTATATTGCAATTTAATGTTTATTGTTGACAAATGGTTTAAAATTCTCTTACCAATCAAATTGTCCGCCTACAATTGCATATGATTTTTAATTGCTTATGAGAATGCAATTACTGTGTCAATGTTGTTTGATTTTGCAGTGACTGAAGGAGGCTAAGGACATTCATCTCAAAAGCTCTTCCACCTCGAGGAACGAGCTTCAACTCAATAGATTCCGAGGACGAAATCTACATCAGGAAGGGGGACATGTTAACCCTCACTCACATTTCTATCACCTACGACGGACATTGTATTATTTATTTGGTAGAGTCAGGTACCGGACTTGTCGGTCCAATAGGAAAAGAGTAAGAGTGATTGCTGATGAGAGGCGCACTCTAACTGGAACATTCAAGGGATTAGTTGGCTAAGCATGGGCGCCCAAGTGTGAATGGGGTGAGCTCATATAAAAGTCAACTAAACTTAAAATTCACTCATTCTCTCATTTGTGCAATTGAAGAGTGATCTTGCTCCATCTCCATCTTCTTCTTCTTCATCTCCTTGTGTGTGTGTGTGTATGCGAGAGAGAGAGAGAGAGAGAGAGAGAGAGAGAGAGAGCATTGCGGCGGCACGACGGTGAGGCGGTTGAGCACGGCATAGCGGCGTCTCCCTCTTATTTGCGGCAAGGAATCCTCCACGACAGGAAGCGTAGAGCGGTGAGTGACACACCAACGCCATCTTTGAGCTTACTAGTTTAGGCTTGTTGTGTGCTTGGATCCATTTGTGGCTCGCACACAATGTATTGGCAAGTTCCTTGCATTGACACATGAGACATATGCGCACAATCTACGCCGGGTCATGAATCTAGTTGCTAATGCAGGCAACCTCTATCTTTTCCAAAAAGTCTTCCACATCTTCATCACTTCTTCCATGAAATTCCGGATAAGAGAAAGCCATGTCTACCCAAGTTATAATGCATTGAGAACCCTTCTAACACATGTGCAAGAACCCAAACCTTTTGACTGACTCAATCTATAGAAGCTTCAATGGCGCTCAACTTTAGATAAGAACAAACACATGCACATCAAATGAATTTTCATAGTTAATCATTGGAATAACAACAGGCAAAGGACATTCCAATATCTCTCTTAATCTTCTTGGTCCAAACATAAAGACTATGCGCTACTGGAAGAATATTTTCCTGGACACATGAACATTTATCTGGATTCTTTGTGTTAAATGAAAAGGAGTGAATTGAGGTCCGTTTTGATCATCCATTAAAGCCAACCATACAGCTCCCAAGAAGGCACATCTGACTTATTTTTCCAGAATTTCAGTAGCATAACAGCATAAATGGTTCAAAACCCAAAAAACCAGCCATCACAACTTGGAAAAATTTTGGCAGAGTTTACCCAGAAGTAGAGCAGTAAGAATCCAAAATATAGACTGTATATGTATGCATAACCTTCCAACAATAGAACCCGAGCATCAAGTAGGAATCACTAGTATATAGCCTATGGTGAGGTCACGAAAAGGGTTCTCTAGCCACCTGTATCACCGAAAGGATCTCACATTTGAGAATCCCCCAGTTCAATAAAACCTCACGCTATCGACCCTCTCACGAAAGCTTATGCAAACCTCGTATAGTCAAGTCTCAGAAATGACTATCTTCCTGACCAAGTCTCAGAAATGGCTGGGACTGCAAAAAAAAAACCAATTATGGCTCCACAAAGGCGTACAATGGTAGTTTCCACAAGTAACATACAATACTAGCAGACAATGCGCTCAAACAGGCACCAAATGATGCATACCCACGGCAACTGCAAGTGACTCCCACTTGCCAGTGCTCTACTCCAGCTACTTGTACCTGTGTGAATCACCTGTACATGTACCTATCCCTGTCTCTGTAACCTGTAACCTGTAACCTGTAATCTGTAATCTATAATCCCGAAGTTGAAGGTACTCAAAGAAGATCCTCCGTGGGGGCGCCAAAAGAATGTGAGCGGGATGGAAACACACACAACGCCTCTATAATGACCCGAAACACACTCTTGGGATGATACACACACACACACACACACACACACAATGGGGCACCACTCGGCTGACACAACCCACCTGACCGTGACAGGGAACACACCGATGGAGTGACAAGCGAGAGACTATCCATTTGTCCACTCCACACAGACACACACACACACACACACACACACACAAAACTCAACTCAAAAGAGGAGAATTTTTTATGTTTAGATACAATTGAGCTTGGGCCAACACCAATGGGGCAAATAGCTCACACAATATGGGTAAAATATGCCAGATATAATCACAAATTCGAGCAGAAGCTTCGCTCATAGGAGAAACTTACACAGCCAAAACAACAGAAAAACAATGAAGAATTTGGCAAAATGGACAGTGCCATCATGTTCGGAACGGCCCAAAACCCCATTTTACAATATCAAAGTGCTCAAATCCGACCTCGGATGAGCAGTTTATGGCCAAAACAAGCTCCAAAAACAACAAAAACTCACTTGCGGCTGTCCTCCTCCTCTCCATGTTTTCTTGGTCTTCTTTCAGGTTTTTCAGTTCCCACACTTAGCTTTATTACTTGGGCACCTTTGGCCTTTTAGTTGACCTCAAACGGACCCTGAACAGGTTTTAGAGCATGCTTTTCGTTTAATTTCTGTGCTTTCTGATTCGTTTCTCATGTTCTTGTCTTTCTTGATTCCCTAGTTTCCCCATCTTAGGTTGTTTGTGTTTGCTGGTAGTGGCTTGCTGCTTTGCCCTCTACTCACTCTGCATAGTTTCTACATGTGGTTTCCATAGGCTGTTGTCCTCAGAGCCTCCTTCACTGCCTTCTAGGATCTAGCTCTCGTCCTCGGGAGTCACCTTCAGCAAGTGGACTGTTTGGACGATAGCTTCTTGTTAACTCCAATATAGTGCTTTGTTGCTCATCTTGTGGCACCCCCTTGCAGTCTCTTGGTGATTGGAGTTGCCTCTTCTTCCTCATCTTCTTCATTGACTGATCTCTCCCTTTTGTATATCCATTGCCTCTTGCTATCAGATCTTACCAGCTGGTTGGCTAAGCTCTTGTAGTTGCTCATTGTCCTCTTCACCACTGGTGGATGTTGGTGGTTCAAGTTTTTGATCTATAGTTTCCGATGGATCTTTTGGTGGAAGTGCTAATCTTTCGAGACGCTGTTGTCATCCTCTCTCCAATTAGCTCACTAGGGCACTTTTTACTCTCTTAGGAGAGGTTTTTTACCATGGCATTCTGTTTTTATAGTTTTCCCTTGAGGCTAGTAGTATCTACTTTCTAGACAGTGATGTACTTGCCCTATGAATCGGCACCATTTGGGCGTTTTTGGGGATCTTTCAAGTGATAGAAATCAGCCTCTTTGTGTGTGTGTGAGTGTGAGTGTGAGAGAGAGAGAGAGAGAGAGAGAGAGAGAGAGAGAGAGAGAGAGAGAGAGATGAAATGAAATGAAATGTAATGACCTATGAGACCACTTTGTTACAAAGTAGTGAATCTGATACCATGTCTGGGTACACAAGAACTTGTAGATGTGAGAGAGAGAGAGACAGAGAGAGAGAGGCTCTTTGGAGACAGGTCTATCCTGTTGTGTCTACGGACGTGTTGTCATGGCGAAATTCAAACTGGTAAGGGATAAAGTAGAGCTTGTGCAAACAGAAATTCTAGCGAATCTGTAAGAGTTTTTGACGTATCGATTGATCTTGTTGCCGTTTTTCTGGTTGAGTGTATATGTTTCAGATCTCTTGAAGACTATTGAAGAGATGGGAAGGAAAGCAGGCTGCATGCTCAATGCAAGCAATGATAGTTCAACAGATGATGAAATCTTGTTGCTCGAAGACGTGCAGGCCTTGGGGGTGAGAGCGGTGTCGAAGGAGGAGGCAGGTAATCCAATCACCCCAGAGGTTTTCTTGCAGCATTAGTGGGCACATGGTAGTATTCTATCTATTACACAAAAAATCAAGCTGATGGCTATTCATCTTATGTATTATGCAAGCGTTCATGACTAAAGATATTTCTATGTTTGCAGAAGGATTCAATCCTGATGAATTTGTCATTTCCAGGACAGATGTAGGGTATCATTTGACGTTAACCTCTGTTGAGGAGAAGCTGAATGAATTGCATGCGCTTTGCGGGAAGCATGGGCAGGAATGATGATACAGAAATGGAGTTTACATTTGTCATATGGTGACACCACAAAGGGCGCAGGGGCGTGCTGACAGGCGCATGGAAAACATTTTGCCGCAAACATGGTCTCAAAGTAGGAGATGAAATCAGCATTAGTGCCTCAGACCAGTCCAGTAAAGAATATGTTTTGAGTTATGGAAAGAATAAGGGTGCCTTAGCCGTGTTGAAAAAAGTACATAATGAGGATATAGCCCAGAACAATTGGCTTTGAATTTTAACTTCTGACTCGAGGATCTGATTAGAAGCTCTGTTCTTGCAGAAAGTAATACCTACTGAAGTTGGGGAACAAGGTGCCGATGGTACAGTGGGCAACGCTTCCACACTCTCAACAACGAGATTATTCTATTCCCCTACTTATTCAATCAAAGGCTTGTTTAGTTAAAAGAGGTGGTTAAATTCACAGGTAGTCTTCTTTCTCTGTTGCTTTCCTGAATGTTACAGACGTTGAGCCCAGACAACATGCAAAATGTGGGTGCTTTTGGTGAATCGGGGAATCTGGCCAGCCTTGAATGTGACAGTGAAAAGACTTCGAAGATTACGGAGGATGAAAAGATTATGGACCTTGCTGATTATCTCTTTAAGTTGAGCAGGTGGGGTTCACCACTGAAGAATCGGCGCGGATGTGGTGACCGTGGTATCATCAGAGCTTTGCCTGTGGTAGTGCAGAGGTGAATCGGGTGATTGTTGTGATATTCTAGCCATTGGCTTGGAGAATTTCTACAGCTGAAGATGTGTGCCAGTGCACTTGAATTGCAAATCTTGGAGCTCAAATGATTGGAGTCTGCTTGGTTTGTTCTTTTACCTACCTGGATATGGGGAAGAAAGGGCAAGATGCAATTTTTTATTTGGCCCTACTTGTCTTCTGTAGTGTAGTAACAGGAGCTTCTTCTCAAACAAAGTGTAGCCATGAAATCTACTTTCTGTCAGACTGCCAGGTTGGTGCCATGCCATCCTTCCTCCACTGAAGCTCTGAAAGCATCATATCTGTAGTTCTGTCTTTATAGGTGGTTTACTATTTCTTGCTGGTTCTCATTTGTGCTATTATATAGTCAGATCACAGTTCGTCCTCCTACACAAGAAGTTTGGGCAGATTCTCACAATAATTCTCACACTGTGACTTACCTCAACATCATGGAGGCACCGCATACCTAGCTAGGTACGATTGGGGCAGGAGACCACCGCCCCCCCCCCCCCCCCCCCCCCCCCCCCCCCCCCAATCGTACCTAGCTAGGTATGCGGTGCCTCCCTCACAAAAGCTCATGATGTTATGTATTGTATGAAAAACACGGAAAAAGACCATTTTCCTACATGAGAAAATTTCTAAATCTTCTTGTGCTACAAGAAGTATGCATTGTTTCGGTTTGAGCTACTTTTGTCAATGACTTCTTTGGTAGCAACCAAGACAACTAGATTTCCCTTGCATTCAGATTTCCCTTGTGAGCGAGCCTTGCATACTTGGGAATGGTGAATCTGATAGAAGTCGAGTATTCTCATAGCTACGAATGGTAGGAGGCTTGAGTGCCTTTTTCCTTTACGGAAGAACCAATCAAAGGGATTTCTGCCTTCAAGTTTTTTCTCTTTTCCAAACATGATGACGCACAGAGGGTAGAAGAAGAAGAAGAAGAAGAGAGTTTTAACGTCGTAGGAAACTATCCCAAGAGACCTTAAAGATCTAGCCGACGAGGAGAGTTGAACTCAAGACATGTTATTCAAGAGGGAAATGGCATAACCAATCTACCGCACTCGGGTGATAGAAAGGTTATACCATTTTCCTCTTTTTATTAGCGTGCGCACACACTCCCACACACACCCGAGAAGAAGAGAGAGGATTCACAAGCAAAGAGATTAGAGGGGAGAGAGACCGTAAAAAAAACTCATGCTAGAAAATTTGCCAAACTTTTTGGTTTTGTTGCTAAGTGTGAGTCTTGATGTTAAGCCTTCTTGACTTGCTATAGGAATTAGCATTTAGCCTCCGCATTTGAGTGTAGCCTATAATTGACAGGTTAACTTCCTATTGAAGATGCAAGAAAAGACCTCTGCAATGTCCTCTCCCCATAATGCATATGACCCATTGGTGTCCAACGGAGGTCGGAAGCCATGGGGGGGGAAGGATTCTATAGGTCTACATTATGACCCACTGTTGATTGGTGGAGGCCGGATACCATGGGGAGTTGCATAGTGGGGAATGGACACTCCAGGTCCTTGTGAAGTGTCAAGGGGAGGGGGCCCTTGCAATGTCCTTTGACAAGACGAGAGCAGCTTTAGGAAATAAAGTTTTTTCCGAGCATTGTTGCAAAGACATGTATGTGGGCTTTATGTCATGGTGGGTATTGGGTGTAGCTCGATGAGCCCATAAGCACAATAGAAAAGTGGCCCCATGGAGCCATCTTTATAGCAAACACAAAGAGATAGAGCACCTAGAGCCTTAAATGGTTGTAATTTGGATGGTTAATGGCATGTTTTGAGTAAGTTTTTCACAAAATTACAAGTTTTCTACATTCAAAATCTTCATCTACTACTAAAGACAAGTATTGATTCTCAGTGATTGGTGTTTTAGCTTTTACATATAGTCATTTCTTTGGCAGCAGGTAAATAGTTGGTAAAGCCACATGGTTGTATAACTCGACTAGGTGTATTGTCCAATGAAAGATGATTGCATGCTTTGTGTGACATGCTTCCTCTTTGGTGAAGTTTCTATACATGGTTGCATTTTTGGCTAGGCATGTCATTTGGAGAATTGGAAAAGGATGTTTTGGTTCAATGCCTTTTTTTATGTGCATGAACTATTTGCCGCAACATTTTATTCAATATAAATGCATGGTCCTTTTTGTGGCTATGTGTTTTTTTACTTGGTTAGCATGGAGCTTCTACATCAACACTTTGATGATGCTTGCACTTCTCATGGTTGTATAAGGCTGGTTACAGACTAGGGCTTTGCTTGCTATTACATTGAATTGCAGCCAATAGCTTGGATCCACTTAGGAAATGGTGGTAGCGTTGCTGCATACACATCGCAACAAAGTACGCTTAACCAAATGTGTCACTTTGTCCTAGGGATTCCCAACAAAGCCATTTGGCAAGAGGAAAAGCTGACTCAAGGGCATATGGCATTGGACATATAGCCCACATAGAGGGCATATCAAACTTTTCCTCCACTACCATCTATTTAGCAAAGGAGTTCAAGGGCCAACAAACCTCCTTGCTCAAGTCTTTTGCAATAAAAACCAGTGTGGAGTTAGTCTTTTGCAATATATACTAGTGTGAATTGAGGCATGGGAGACCTTGCATGCTATGGCACATACTTGATGTCCACTGAGGGCCCTATTGTCTCTCAAAGAGTGTTTTCTTGGTTGTTTATTGGAATGTGCACATACCACCAAGGCTCACTTCTCAATGTCCTCATAGGGCAGGGTGAGAGAGGGAAGGAAAAGACAACAAACAAGGAGAGAGAGCATGGTGAAAGTGTTCGAAACCATGCACTTGTGCTTATCCACACCCTTGTGTGAGCATTGACATTTTTTCATGGTGAGGACATTATTCACACTGACTTGCACCCTTGGAAAAATGTGTTGAATTTAACAAAAGAAGTGATGTCCTGATTGGCAACATTGATTAAAGAGGGGGACTATGAGAAGAAAAGAAATGAGTGTGAACGATCCCAAAGAGCACAAAATTCATTGGTGGAGAGTGGACAAGCTCTTGAGCAGGAAATCAATCTGGAATTGGAACAAAGTGATCAACAAATGTGGGTGATTGATCAAATAATCTAATGTCTTTTGCAAAGAGTTTGCATTGCACTCCAAAATAGATTTTATTAAAAGGAGGGTTTGAAGAGTACGCATGCGGGGAAGGAGAGAGACAAACACACAGTGTAGGTGGAGGATGAGCAATACACTCTATCTCCTTATTGCTTATGTATATAAGGAATAGGTTAGTGCAATCAGTGAGCGGCTGGACACTGAATGTCCGACCAGGGGCAAAGGCACAACCGCCTTTAACCCCAACAATCTCCCACTTAAAGGCAAATGTGCCAATAAGCGGGACCTACTAGCTAAACCACTAGTAAATACAAGAAAAATCATTGAGAGACTCTCTCAACCTATGCCCACTGGCTGGCTCACACAATCTACATGCATTCGTATCCGCTCTATTGATAGGCAAGGGTGCGGGGGTGCCTATCCTGTATAGAGCCTACATGCAAATCTCGCAGACAACTCTATATGGTCTGCATATCTCCCCTGTACATGCTCATGTCAGCCATCGTACGACTGACAATCCCTACTGCAAATGCTCCCACTACAGCTGTTAGGTCGGGCCTCGACACAAGTAGGTTGTACATGAAACGTTCAAACGTTGACAATACTTGCGCAATCCTGGCTATCCTTGCCACCTCTCCGCTGTCTGCATGCACTGCGGCATCAAGACTACTCATCACGCACGGATGTGTCACCTCCAACACTAAGATGTCTGAATCCTTGTCATCCACGAACAAAAACCTGTGTCCTGGCAAAGAACTCCATATCTGTCATTGCTGCTTGCGTCTCACCAGAGCAAACCCGCTCTATATCTCTCACTGAGATGTCCTACATTGACTGTGACAAATCAAGCTGTGTCTCACTAGAGCACTGCCGCTCTACCTCTGTCACTATAGACATATCCTGCACAACAATATTCTTAGACTCTGGAGCATACTGGAGCTCTCAAGCGCAAAAAACACGTCTCGCCTCTCGCTGGCGACATGTGTCATACTTCCAACTGATGACTGTCCCAGTCGTGCATCACAAAAGAAATCACTATCTATGTGAATAGCACCACAAAATGTCTGCACAACCGGCTCACTCTGCACACTGTCTAGTAGAGTATCCTGCTACCTGTCCTTAAAGGAGACTCGTCTTGACTCTCTACATGGCAGCACACTCACAGAGATTATGGTGTCTAGCACATAACGTACTTGCATCATGCGAATAGTGCCAACACTAGCACCACGTGCTATAACGAGCTGTCCACGATGAAATCTGAACCTGTGATTATCTTGCATTACCTGGCATCCACTGTCTCTCAACTGTGTAATAGAGATCAAGCTTTGCGTCAAATCTGGCACATGATGTATATGTATATCGTAGTACTAATAATGCACCACTCAGCAAGGACAGTCACATCTCCTGTACCCACTATGTCAAGTGTTGAACCATCATCTAGACACACATGTCCAAGCATTCCACTAGCATACGTGCTGAACCACTCACGACTCGACATGATGTGAAATGGAGCATCTGTATCTAGCATCAGCTGCGAAGGTAATATGAAATTACTAGGCATAAGAAAATTAGGAGTGAATGTGGAAGAAAAATCGACATCTTCGTCAGACGTAGACTCATATGCTACACATGCATCCACATGAGTCATCACCATAGCATTCGACCTGTGCTGTCTCTTGTGTTGTCTCATACAACAAAAACAACGCCTCTGAATGTGACATGTATGACCACAATGCCTACATATAATATCTTTGCATCTGCGAGACCGTCTGCTAAATGTAGTCGTCTCTCTGGTCTCATCTGTGCCGAAAGCAGTCGCACAGTCTCTGCCATAAATATCTCACTGTACATGCATGCAAATCCATGCTATAGACAGATTGTCCAATGTGTAACATGATCATGGAACGTGTAAGCTTGTCTAAGTCCTTCCACTCATCTTCAACCATAGACTCTGGCCTAGCATCCATGCCCAACTGAGTCAATGCATCATGCTTACTTGATTTTCCAACGCTCGAAGTCTGAGCCATCAAACCTCGTGTGGAAAAGCACAAATTCCGACTGCGATGTACTTGCCAAATCCATGGCAATAACTGAGAACAATACCAAGCACAATCAACACTAGGTGCTGTCAAAATACAACGTCAAATAGGCATAACCTGTCCAAGAAACCTGTAAGCAATATGGCAATCACACTTCGGTAATCGATAAGCAACTTGTCACCAATCTCCCATTTGAAGAGAGTACTGCATATACAACTGATCTCAAACTATGGCGAGAAATCTCGAGTTAAAATTGAGTGTCAAACTCAAGCCAAATTAGGCAAGTACCATATGCGCATAAAATTTACAAACTTCTGGGAAAATTCTCTAGAGTTTCGGTGTAAAATGTCTATAAGCACAAGATAACCATTAGCCTGTCAAGCTCTCAAACCAGAGCTAACCATGTGCAAGAAACAATTGCACTCAATATACATATGTGGAAGTCACACTCAACCACAAAACCATCAGGGGGAACATATGCAGACATGGCATAACCGCACAAAGTAGTGCACCGTCTCTCTAAAAACTGACCACACAGATCATACATCCACCTGTGACCTGTACCTATAGCACTTGCAAGGATATCTATCCTGCAGTCTAGCTCAAACACATATGTATCTCCCACATGAGCAAAAAAGTAGTCTGTACCTGGCTGCTACGGCTAGTCAGCTGCTAGCTCACATCCAAGCCCACACCTATACTATGTACCTGGATCACTAATTGTTGACCACACTGCCAACACACAAGGAGAAAGCTACTCCCTACCGTTCCGCCTCATCACTACTCCAACACACATGCTGTCCACAATGCATCTCACGACTTACTGATTGGGAACCCTTTTCTCTAAGACACTGCTGCCCCTGTACAGCCTTGTATGGCTACACTCTAGCTGTTCAATTGCCTTCACCTGCTCAAGCACTACTGGAGAAGAGGGATGGGGTTGGATTGGATAGGAACCACCACACGAAAATTACATAGAGGAGAGGAGAGGAGGGGGATTGCCCTCAATCGCTCTGACTCTCTCTGGGCCTGCCAGATCTGTTCCAATTGCCTTGCTATTGCTCAATGGTGAAGCCTACTTGTTACTTCAACTTGCCCTACAGTGCTGTCTACAGCTGATTTCTTGCTATTGCTCGTCGAAAGTCTTTTTGGAATAGGTAGACGTGAGATTTTATGACATTACCTTTGTCTTGAAATCATAGTCATCCGCGACTATGAGGTAGAAGAGATAAAGTCTTAGTCATTAGTCTACATTTCTTAGTGGGTAGATGATCCCTTTTTACCCTACGACATCATTCCAAGATGGATGATTAGCCCATTTGGTGCTTGGGAGACATAGGTGCTTCAAGAATGTCTGCTCTTTAGTCCATATCACAATTCTAAAGTAGAGTGACAAATTCTACTTGGTGTTTGAGAGACATTGTCTCACAAACATGAAAGCTCTCATGAGATAAGGCCGGAGATAAGTTTTATGAGGAATTTTAGCCCGGAAGTGGGCCTAATACATCTGTTTCTTAACTTTGTAGAGTTTGGCATTAAATGCTGCTATTTTTTTTGAGCAAGTAATAGTGCTCATACGTGCAATCAATCTAAACTTTGGAGTCTCCTGTAACACAGAGAAATGTCAGTAAGTATGCACTACACCTCCCCTAGATGGAGGCAAAAAAACCACATAAAAAGTAGTAAGTATGAATATTCAATTCCACTTAATCACAAATCCTAGAGGTGGGATATTCCAGAATCCCCCGATTGTTCCCAAAGGCCAAGGAAGTGTGCAGCCAAGGCCCCATAAGCAAGCTACTTATGACATAGCAACATAACATTCATACTTCGACACTAGTACAGCCGGGACATGCATGAGCTCCATTACCATATCAAAATTAAATCACAACACATTCATGAAGCTCGGACAGTAGTTCCATAGCAATATCTTAAGTCACACGAGATTGAGTCGTAGCAGCCAGGCTCCACAATAGCTTGCTTATCTCCACAATAGCTTGCTTATCTTTGCCTTTTGCCATAGATCCAAACACACTAACAATACACACCCTTGCAGGCAAACCCTTGCAGGCAAACCCTTGCAATCCAAAGGTACATGCAATCCTTCACTAGTACACACACACACACCACAACAGCACATAGGTAACAATGCTAAGAGGAAGCTCACCTTTTATAGGGGAGGATGCTAATGGCCAAATACCCACCAATATAGTCATGGTGGGTCCGAAATTCATGAGGGAGGAGAGATTTCAGTGCCACCTTGTACACACACACACACACACACACACACACACACACACACACACACACAGAGAGAGAGAGAGAGAGAGAGAGAGAGAGAGAGAGAGAGAGAGAGAGAGAGAGAGAGAGAGAGAGAGAGAGAGTGAGTGAGATATAGAGTAAACGCCGCCAAGAATGTGCCACCACGTCAGCATGCGGATGAAGACAAGGTTAATACATACTGAGTCAGGCCAGCCAACTCAACCCCACTATCCCACTTTACTCCTAAAGTGTTAGGTACCATGCATTAAGTATCCACCCAATAATTTTCCACATTAGAAAGTTACCTGGTGAATTCAAAACCATTAATCATAAGATCTTTCTCAGGTCAGTACTAGTCACTGAGACCAATCACCAGCTTATATCCACCTAGGAAGTGGAAACAAGCCACTCCTATATACTAGTATGATTTTTTTTAATCTACATATAAACAAGAACATATGTGGGTGTGTGTGTTTTCTCTCTCATGCCCCTATATCTAGGGCTCGCCCCCTCTTTTGTAGGGCCTTTGGGTGACTTTTGAGAACAAGGACCTTAGCCACAAAGCACGACAAAGAACCTCCATTGTGAGTTGCTATGGACACCGCATTGGCCCTTGGCTGTCAGGATAGTGCATAAGCTACTTGATTGTGCTTGCTAGCAATGTGAGCAATATGAAAATTGAATTGCAAAAGGAAATTTGTCCACTTAATTTTTTTGTCGGATAACTTGGTTTGCATCATGAAGTACTTAAGACTTTGGTGATTTGTTCGTAGGATGAATGGAGTCCTCAAAAGATAGTGCTTCCATGTATCAAGGACATGTAGGTTAGCTAATAGCTCCTTTTCATAGATGCCCAAGATACACTCATCGATATTGAGTCTTTGACTCTCATATGCTATGACATGCCCTTCTTGAAGTAAGATTGCTCCAAGGCAATCTCGACAAGCATCACATTGGACCTCAAATGGTTTTGAAAGGTCCGGGAGTGTAAGCACAGGTTGAGAGGTAAGCTTTTCTTTAAGATTATCAAAAGCATTTTTCTCCTTAGCAGACCATACGTACTTGACATTCTTCTTTGTCAGTCATGTAAAGGTCCCGCTATTTGGGAGAACTTAGCTATGCAACATCCATAGTATGCACACATACCAATAAAGCTTCGTAACTCATTTAGATTACTTGGATTAGGCCATCCTCTTATTACCTTTCTGGGATCCATACGGATACCATCTTGAGATATAATGTGACCTAAGAATTGAATCTTTTGAAGGAAAAATTCACTCTTCTTTTGGTTAATGTGAAGAGTTTATTCTCCCTCAAAGCTTGAAAGATTACTTGGTGAATTTACAAGTGGTATAGTACGACCAGAATCACTAGCATCTATATACATGCTCTTTTCCATGTAGGTGAAGTAGATTCTCCTTCAGGGAACTTCATGTTGGCAGTTATGTGGTTGAACCATGGTGCCCCTAGGATAGCATCCTCATGTTGGAGAGGGGAGATGAAGAAATCTTCTTTATCAACATAGCTTTGGACATGGAGCCTCAACTTCTCGATTAAGGGCGTGGCAGAGGCTTGTTGTCCCTTGAAAGATCCATCGGCATTGATCATATATCCCATCTCAAAATCTTGTATGCCCAGCTTGGTGGCCAACTCCTTGGATATAAAATTGTGAGTAGAGCCAGGTCAAAGAGAATAGAGGCATCATGCTCCCTCACCTTTCCCCAAGCATAGTAAAGGGATGAGCCTTCGCAATGAGCATTATCTTTTGGAGCTCCAACCATGGAAGCTCTAGGAGCATCATTGCGTACATTTCTCTTGGGGCAAGAATGATAACTATGTCGATGCTCCCCATACTTAAATCATTTATGATCTTTACAAAAGGCCTCTAACTGTTTAGGAGAGAGCTTGTTTTTGCCTTTGTAAGATATTTTCTTGCTGGCCTTGTTGTTGTTGACGTTGGTATTGCCTTGGGAAGAGTTTTGAGCATTGCTCTTCCCTTCAGCTTCATTTCGATCCTTGTTTTCCATGAGATTGAAATTTCCCTTGTTGGAAATTGATCCTTGAAGCAACTATAGTGTAGTGGTGGATAACTTTGGTAATAGGGCTAAGCCATTGTAAGTTGAGATACTCGGTCATGTAATCCCACACAAAATTGTTGCTTTTGCTCAACAAAGTCTTTCCTTTGAAAGACTGTAGCCTTGAGATGTAAATCCCAAAAGTTGTCTACATACTTGTGGATAGACTCATTGGAGAGCAGCTTTAAGCTTTACCATTTGGTGAGCACTTTGTCCTTGACATAGCTGGCGAGGAATTACTTCATTATGGAAATTTGTTAGCCATTCCCACAGAGACTAGCTCACCATTGACGGGCAGAGTTTTGGAAGTGCATAGCTGCATGGTGTATCTTGGAGGACTCTGTGAAGCCCTCGTCTCCAAAGGCCGCATCGAACTGTTGGATGAAGGCCAATACTTTGTTTGTAGAACCAAAGGTGCCATCATAGGTAAGGAAAGAGATGCTCTTTCCTCCCTCCTTGAATTTCTTTAGCTTGTAAGACTTTTTCCAAGCAACATAGGACTTGCAATGTACTCTCCCCTTGTATTCTCTAGGAGAATAACCTCTTCTTTCATTGGAAGGAAGACGATGAAAATGGAGAAGAGGGTGACCTCTTTCTCGCCTTTTTCTTCCATTGGTTCCTCCCTTCCTTATCATAATGAAAAGGAGAAGGACTATGCAGCGATCCTTTCCTCTTAGGAGGAATTGGTGATCGTTGAGACCGCCGTCTTCATAGAGCTACATCCTCTGAATCACTTCTTTCTCGTTCAATAGTTTCCTCTTCTTCTTCTTGCAGTGGAAAGAGTCTTCTTTTAGAAGTCTCATCACTAGGCTTCCTAAGCTCTCTCTTGTCATGGGGAGTTTGAAGGATGCTATAGCTGCGAAGTTGTTGGCTAACTTTGGCTTGTAGGGCAGGGTTGCCCATAGCTTGTTGCAACCTAGTGACAAGGTAATTCACAAGCATGGTGGCATCATCATTAGCACCTTCATATGCAAAATCAAAGTTATCAACATTCATTCTACTCTCTTTATTATTGTCAGCCATGCTTATTAACTTAGGTAGGGAATACTTTGTGGTTTGGTACCCTCAAAACTTAGTTGCTACCCTTCTCGACTATTGAAATCAACTCTCAAGCAACCACACCCATGGTTTAGAGATTGATGATTGCAAAGAATAGTGGAGACGTTCTAATAGTGCCCGGTGGATTATGGTTCTTGCCAAGTTTACTATTAGCTCAATAATGGTTGAGCCAGCGGCAAGTCCCAAAAGACTCCATTATTAAGTCTATAGTTCTCAACGGTGTACCTCAAACTAAGTTCTTCCCACCAAGATAATAGATCCATGTCCCACTTACCCTCTTGCAATTAACAAGTCCAACCTTTTGTAGACAACTTAAGGACCTCTCCTCTTAAGTAAGAAAAGAGAAACAAATAGCTATGATACAAATGTAACAAAATAGGACTATAGACTTTTAAAGTGGTGGAATTTGAATAACTGTGAGAGCATTCTTAAGAGAATTCTTCAAGAGCATAAAGAGAAGACTTGATTAGAGATAGCAACATAATCATTATAACTAATTAGATTGGCATGGACAATACTTTGCAAGAGAGAGAATTAGAAATATTGACAACAGTTGAGGACCAAATTTACTTGGAGCCGGTCCCCCCTCCAAAAGGCTTTTGTATTATAGATTTTCCCATAAAGAAAGACTTGGTACAATACACGTTTTGTGTTCCTTATAGGACCTAATTGATGCAATGAAGATGGAAATATTCATGCATCAAATTCATGCCTTTAATCAACTTAATGAAAGCATTAACTTGTCCCCGGCCTCAGTTCCAAGACCTCAACAACCTTTAAAGGTGGAGAGAGCTACCAAGGAATAAGGGTAGGGAAGAGGAAGAAGAAGTAGCATACAAGAAAGAAGTACTTTTCCTCACCACAGATTACTCTTGCAGCTTAGCTTAGCTTAGTAACATAGATGGTAGAGAAGATGAGCATGCCATTCAATCTTGGCTCTTGGTTGGATTTGCATTCCGTTGCCAAGATTTGTTGGTATAGGCTCTCAACTTCTCAAGCTTGGAGAAGAAGATGGAGTTCTTTGCTTCACACAATGAGTGTGTGTGTGTGTGTGAGAGAGAGAGAATGACCAAATAAGCCCCCTCTCTTTCTTGGTCGACCCCTCTCTCTCTCTCTCTCTCTCTCTCTCTCTCTCTCTCTCTCTCTCTCGCTTGATCCCTATTGGCCCTTGCCAGGCTTGGCCAATCACATTGGATGGTCATTTCAAGTAATAGGGGTAGCATTTTGACAAGTGTCCTTATTTCCCCTTTGAGAGAGAGAGGATTGATATTTTCTTAGATGATTAATTAAATGATCTAAATGCTCATTGGACCCCTTTTAAGCCTACCCAATAGGATTCATGCACTTCATGAGGGCAACATGGGTAGGGGCCTGACATGTGTCCTTGCTGCCTCTTGAGGCTTGGGCTCACCTTTTGTGTGTGTGTGTGTGTGTGTGTGTGTGTGTGTGTGTGTGTGTGTGTGTGTGTGTGTGTGTGTGTGTGTTGTCTCTCATGCCCCTACATCTAGGGCTCGTCCCCTCTTTTGTAGGGTCTTTGTTGACTTTTGAGAACAAACACCTTAGTCATAAAGCATGACAAAGCACCTCGAACTTGGGAAATGTGCCCACAAGCACCTCAAGCACCCTTAGTTAGCAAGCATGACAAGCACCTCAAGCACGTTAGTCATCAAGCACGACAAGCACCTCAAGCTTGGGCAAGGTTCCCACCTCAAGCTTGCTTGCCTATGGTCCTAGGTCTAAGGACTTTCAACACTAACCTTTGGAGGTCTTTAATGAAGCTAACCCTAAGGTCTTTTAAGCTCCATTAGCTGCACATGTCTATATTCTACCTCTTGTTCCCATTCATCTCTCCCATATTAAATGATCAGTTCAATATGAGAAATTCTTCTTGTAATAGGTAGATATTCAATTTTATAACATGAGAAACACGAAGCAAATAAACAATTGTCGTGCTGGACAGAAGCACTTATGTCTTGCTCGAATGGCAAATAATTCTCATTGCTCATAGCCGTACTTGCTGGATTTTCAAATCCATGAACTGGGAGAGCCGAATTGGATGAGCATTGAATCTTTTAGGATAGATTGACAACCTTTATTCATTTTGGTCTTTTCTTTGCCGATGTTGAGTCATGCCAAAGCGGCCTTGTCAAAAAAGTCCTTTGTGGAGATTGTCAAACAAGCTAATGCCATGCATTGCTATCGTAAATAAGCATGTAGTAGTTTGTTGCATGCCTTGAAAGTTGTACTATGGATGTGGTCATAACGCCCTTGGCAGAGGCCTTGCATGCAGTACCGACTCCTATGGTCACTGCCAATGTGAAAAAACTCCTTAAATTGGGGTCAAGAATTTAATATTTACGTAATTACCAAACATTTTGTGTGATCACAAGGTTATATTGACACATTTACGTAATTACACTTAACAACAAGCCGGTTAAAAGCAACCTGGAAACCCACAAAAAGCCCACCGAGTTACTTAGTTTTCCCTTCCGGCCTGCCGGGAGAACCCAGTCGCACGGCGGGGCTGAAAGATAATATATAGAGGATCCCAATCGGGCCCGTTGGGTGTTATTCCTTGAGTCATCTTGTGTGTGTGTGTGTGTGTGTGTGTGTGTGTGTGTGTGTGTGTGTGTGTGTGTGTGTATGTGTGTGTGTGTGTGAGAGAGAGAGAGAGAGAGAGAGAGAGAGAGAGAGAGAGAGAAGACCACCTTCGCAGGTATGTCAAGAGGAGAGAGGGAGAGAGGGGGTCATGTGGGAGGTTGCTATGCATTGCAGTACGCGGCAGTAGCGGAGTACTTGACCACACGACCCGGGTATATGTTGTGTGTGTGTGTATGCGTTGTGTGGTAGCGTGCCTTTTGTTGTATTGCACAACAATCATAAGGCACCTTACCACACAATGCGAGTGTGTGCGTAATATATTCTACGGAACAATGCTTACCATGGGGGTATCACCTTGGTGACGCGGGGAATGTATTGTGGTACTTGTGGTAAGTATTGGCTCAATGTTTTGGTACTACATCGGTAACACGACGATTCTGGTATCCTTATGGTGAGTCAACTCTCCTTCTCCTTTCCAAAAAAACATATGGGCATCGGTTGGTAATGCGACTATATGATGCTCATATGCAAGCCATTATTTCTCTTTAGATTCGGGTAGCACTCGATTGGTAATGCAGCTAATTGAGTGTCGTTTGTTAGAAGCATTTGTTTTCGCATAAATGTGGCGTTCAGGTCGTTAATTGGACCGTACATATGCCATATAATTTGTATGTGCATGTGCAATTTATTTTTAAAAGTATGAAGTATATGAATACTTGGTCGGTAATGCAGCTGCAAAGAGTATTGCATATACAAATGTTTGGATTGTTCAATATTGTGGTTTTTAAGTGTTCTTATGAAAATATAAACTAGCTAATCATATCCAAAAGAATGCTTTATTCATCAGTCATCATTGCTATTTTAAATGCTACATTTACATAAATTCTATGTGAAAAAGTATATGCACACAATTTGGATGTTAAATATTATTTTTTATCTTTTTAAAGAGAAACGGGTAGAAGCATGTTAACCTGATACGCTTTTTGTGCTAGTTAGCATATGAGAAAAAGCTTGGGCGCATGGTAAAATTTTCATAAATAGTATCAAGTTTTTTTGGAGTTTGTACAGTTGGATTCCTTGTTTCAGGAGCTTTCTATTGATATATCATACGTCATAGATCTTAGAGATCTAGCTCGTATTATTGTGCTAGTTAGCATATGTCAAAATTATGCTAACTAGCACTGTACGGGACATCAAAAAGCATGACATGTTAATATGCTTTCACCCAAACACGTTCTTTGTAATTTATGATTGGTTTGTATACTTTCAATGTTTTAAAATGAGCTACAATAAAATTGGCAATATGTATATTATGATGCATGTATCTTCTAAGAGACATTTTTTTTGAAGTGAATCGTGATAACGTGCAAAATATAAACTTAGGTCTTATGTTCTATCGAAATTTTTTGAATTGTTTTGGTTTTTTAACATGTTCTGTAAGATCTTGACAATTTTATTAGGAATTACTTTTTTTAATTGCATTTTTACACGAGTAAACATACCATTTTAAAGTCAAAATGATTATCAACCTGAATACATATAATCTTGCACAATGTTTTGAAGTCTTTAAGTCAATGTATGCTTTGTTTGAACTAGTGTGAGAGTGCATGATGAAAAATATAAGTAGTAAATTCGCAATATGCTTAAATGTTTCCTGATAAGCACTTGTAAAGTTTTTTAAAGAACCATTCTAGCATGAAGCACACTTATAATTAGGAGAAACCAAGGACATAAATACATAGCTCGTCTTGACTAGATGTTTGTAGAGTATCCATAGATGTTTGTAGAGTATCCATAGGCTAAAAATAGATAAAAGATGAGAGAGTTATGGCCACTCGAAGTTGGGGGTGTACCCTCTCTTGAAAAAAAATGAGCTCTCTGGAAAGTTTGCAGGTGTTGCAGAGAATGAGAATTGCAACTATTAAATGGGGCCTTTTTTACATTTTATTCCAAGATATGTTTTCTCTCTCCTCACCCGACAAGGCTCTCTTGCAAGGCTTCATTTAATTGGTCCAATTTTGGCTTCATTTGGGTAAGAAATGGGCAGTCGATGACTTTTGGGCCAAGGGAGGGGGTGGGAGCTAATGTCCAAGGGGCCAAAAGGATGGCCAGGCGCCTCGGTAGAGCAGGTGGGAACTTAAAAATGGCACCCCTTTCTCCCCCAAGAGTCCACGAACCCCCGTAGCCAAGCTCCTCTCTCCTTTGATACACCCCAAATGGGCACCCATTCTCCCTCTTCCTTGCCACCTGGCACATTCCTCCCACACTTCTCCAACTCCCTCCTTCCCACAGAAAATTTCCAGCTTGACCCCTTCTCAGGACCA